>NC_047530.1:72269355-72974980 GCF_012275295.1 Melopsittacus undulatus
GCCCCAGCCTGTTGAGTCCATTGAGCAGTTTCAGGCTGCAATGGTTCAGAGGAGGCAGACAAAACACGGTGGCTGATGCTGGCATTTGCTGAGGATCAAGTTCAGTGAAATACACAATTAAAACTTCCCTAAATTTTCCAGAAACCAGCCCCTTGCTCACATCCAACTGGATAACCTAACATACATGACAGCCCTTTCACAAGGCTTTTTGTGGAAAAAAGAAAAAGCCAAACAAGCAAGCTAAAGGCTTGCTCAGGGGAGCAAAATTTAATCTCTGCCTTTATTTGCAAAATACAAAAAGATGAGATTATCCCAGCGCATGCCTGCATCAGCGGCATCTTCTGAGTGAAGAAGGTATCGATCCTGAAACACAGCCTGTAACCTCCAGCCTCCGCAGCTGAGCACACGCTTTTTACCAGCAGTATTCCTGCACTGGGGTACAGACATGCAAAAACTGTGGGGAACGTTAAAAAGGGGAATGGGGACTAAAACCTAGAGGCAGAACTCTCCCACAAATGTGAACCCCTTCTTTTTCAATGAGGAGAAGTAACGCTCACTTAGCAGCAAAGATTCACCCTCACCGAGGATGGTTTTCTCTCCTCCAAGAGGTACAATCAGTTCATATCCGACAAGAGGAAACACCCAGCTCAGGCAGCAACGCTTAAATATTAATGTTGCTATGATATTCCATATCGTATTTCTAAAACAGGCTGCAGAGTGCAAAAGAACATAAGTTGCAATAAATCTGAATTTTTGAACATTCAGTGGAGAAAACTGTGCAAAGCAAAGGAACCCAGTCCCAAAACACCATCCTCGAAAAAACTCCTATTCCACTCAGTTCTGTGGAGCGCAGCAAAATCAAGATCACAATTCATGGCCATTTTAGTGCTATAAAATATTTGGGACAAAAATGATTGCGGCAAACATATTCTGACATATTACTTACACACCACCGATTAGATAAAATGTATAATCTTTGTAATTCCACTCTGGAGGTCTTGGGCCTGCTTATTTCTGTGGGGGACATGTGGAGGGGAGTTATCCTGCCTGCACGTACACAAACCCTGTACTCGACACAGCTGCGTCACAGTTGTGGAATATCCCTATTACAAGTGAAAATTAAAACCTATAAAATAATATGGAGATTATAAAAATTGCGTTAAAACTGATAAGAGCTTTACTGATTTACTGACAATGAAAATATATAGCATTTTCTTGGTACGAACATTTATCAACACATGGCAACCCTGGACTAACTTGACATGTAAAATGATCAAAATGGATTATGAAATTTCTTCCATTCATTTCTATTGATTTTAGTTCTGATAAAATTCATCAGTGTGCAAAGGAACACTTGCGAGTGCCATTTCCAACCCCCCCCAAAATCCGGGCCAATTGCTGGCTGTGATTTTAGTACGAGATGGCAGTGCAGAATACCTCACCCTGTGTGTCAACGGCGAGCACACACAGATCCTACATCCCAAGAATGCTAAGTGCTGCATTAACTCTCAATTTTCACTTCTAAACTATGAAGCACTAAATTCTGAGCTGAAATGGGAAAGCATGGACAAAATTATGTTATGTTTATGAAGAAACATCTATCTGAACATTCTCCCCTTAAAAATAAACTTTTTCAAGGATAATCAAAGTTATTTTTGTAACTACTATAACAAACTGCCAGTGAAGGGACCATTTTTAATCAGTTTTATTGATTCATGCTTTCAGTTCTTGGTCAGTTAAAAACAAGGCACATTAAATACATCCTCTTATTGCTCTATAAATGCATGCGGCTCATTGTGTATATCAAAAGTAATAAATAATGGCAGTAAAAGACCAAGACAGTTATAAAAATGACTACCCAACCTCAAACACAGTATTTAACAGTTCAGTCTAGAACAGTAACCTCACAAAACACCTAAGTGCCATGTGTAAAACAGGCAATGCATATACATGTGTGCACATATGTACACACGTGTTTACACACATATATAAACACACTGCATGTACATGCATACCCTCCCCTCCAGGCATGCAGTTTATTTAAAATCCAAAATATTATGACATCCAGAAATCCAACTCCCACCTCAAAAACAAACAAAAAAAATCCCCCAAAAAAACCCAAACAAAAAAAACAACCCCACCATAAAAATCCCCCAAACAAAACAAAACCACCCAAACCAAACCAAAACACCAACCCCCCCAAAAAACCCAAAACACATTACTGGTTTTCCACCACAGCAATGCAAGACAGTGACACTGTACAACTCTTTCTATAGTACATTCACATGGACAGAAAATAAACCAAACAAACCAAAGCCAACATTCCTGAAAAGATGTGAGGTGATAAATAAATAGTTTTAGATTTTTTCCAGGTACAGATTTAGCTGTTTTAAGTAACACATGCAATCTTTACACAGGGTGGTCATACAAGATCTTGCTATGGCATACAAAGAGAAGAGAAGTATGACAATAAAGTGCCTAAGATGCAAAGCAAATTCCTATTGGAGGACACACATTGAGCCAGACAAATCCCACAGTCTCATCCTGTGCGCAGCATTACTAAAACAAGAGAACAAAGGGTATACTTTGGGTGCAAAGCAGAAAGTCCTGGCTTCACAGATAAACTTTTATTATTAATTCTTAACAGTGCCATTGATAAAGGAGAATTTTTCTTTGTAAATGTTGCAGATATTTTTCTTTATGTGGCCTGGAAGAGGTCTCCTTACTTACATTTTCTTCTTTTTTTTTTCTCTTTATTGTTAGTAGTAGAATCCTAAGCCCATTCCCTCCTGACTTTCCTCACTGAACCCAAACAACCTGTGTATCTTACATTCATTCCCATTCGTTTTAGCATTTTTAGCACCTGAATTTTTCATTTTTTTTGAAGGACTCTGTCTCTCCAGCCAAACATAACCTCAGTACTTACTACGCTCCATGTGAACACTCCTCAGCATCTCCATTTTGTGTACATAATCATCTTCCCTTTCAAAATATCAACACAATCCTTGCTGTTCAGTCCTGTACTGTTATTTTCCGTTAGTGAAGTGGTGACACTGGTTAAAATAGATTAGATTCTACAGAAGCAGAGAACCTAACACCTTGGAACTGCAGCTTTAAGTTGTAAATTGGTACTTAAAGAACATAACAGAATGACAAATTCATCAATAAACCATTCTTGTGGTTTTCCCTTCCTTGTTCTACATTAGGCAGGAGTCTTCCACCTGATCTTGACCCTAGTCAGTCCAACAACAGAAAGGCAAACAGACAGACACAACATGGTTGAAAGTAGCTCAAGTGAGTGATCCTATTCCCACCCCCCACTTCCCCCATCCCCCATTCATCTGAAAAATAGCTTTTTCACTTTTACAGACAATTTGGTATAATGCAAAACAAATTTCATTGTTTCACTCTGTGTTTGAGCATTTTTAAATGAAGAATTAAGACCATTATGCTACTGAAACCTACTACAGATCATCAGGGTTTGTCCAAAACTGGAAACACTATGAAGCCTTTTTACAGCATAAACCAACATCTGTTAGACTACACTATTTATTAAAGGAAGCTTATTTTTATTAATATGGGAGAAAGGAAAGCTGTCCCCATGCTTTTAAATAAATTATTAGCTATGGTGATTAATCAAGATGTCTTGTAGTTTTCCAGCTTCATACTGCCGATATTTTTGTCTGGCCAAGTATTGGCACCCCTGAAATAACAGAGCACTT
The DNA here is from genome assembly GCF_012275295.1 of Melopsittacus undulatus. Taxonomy (NCBI): domain Eukaryota; kingdom Metazoa; phylum Chordata; class Aves; order Psittaciformes; family Psittaculidae; genus Melopsittacus; species Melopsittacus undulatus. Next base: position 72,273,078 of record NC_047530.1, read on the forward strand.
TTGTTGAGCAAAACCAGCCACCTGCGGAACCTCACAATAGTTCTTCGCAACTGCTGCCTCAGAAAGTGTCAGTCTTGATCCTTTTGTGTTATTATCTCCAATCTAGACCACCAGCTTTCCCTGTCTCACTTTTGTTGAGCAGAGATCAACTTTTAAACTCTAAATATGTATTCACAAAATTGAATGCAATGCATTTAAAGGCAGGATGCACTTTCTGAGCATTGTTTTCTCTGAAGGTAAAGGTGATAGAGAAGTTAATGAACGAGACAGTTATGTGCACATGTGCTTGTGTGTGCACCCAAATCTCTCTAACCTGTATTCTTGAACTCTTGTTAATGAACCCCTGTGTCTAAAGAATACCCAATCCAAAAGGCCACATACTGGAATATTAAGAGCACAGAAAACCATTAAGAACAAAAACAAATGCACCAATATAGTTTTGTAAGAGCTACACCCATGGACAGACACCAGTCATCTGGAACAAGCAAGGCCAGTCAGAAGCACTGGAATGTTTTTTAGCAGAGATGCATCTCCATTAGCCATGGCTGTGAGCAGACATTGCATTCGAACTCACAGTCCACCACCGCTCCGGTCCACTGGAATCCCCACGCGCCGATGCAGATTCTCCTCAGCAGTCTTCATGAGCACAGCCAGCCGGCTTCCAGACACGTAGCCCTTCTGAATAGCACTCATGAGCTTAGGAGACAAGAGGGAGAGCACCCTGTTAACTCCTTTGCAAGGCAAATAAGAGAGGCAGAGGGTACAGCCCTCAGCAAGCAGCCAGAGTGACAGCAACCAACACCAGTCCATGGGCAGACACCACCAACCCCTGCTGCCCATGTGGCTTATGGGACATGGGACCCTGGCAGAGCTACACAGCTTGTTGCAATTGGTCCCTGCACAAGAGGCAGACAGGCACTGCTGGGTGTCCCACCCAAGGGCCACCCACAATGCTCCACTGTGAACAACGGCAGAGTTCATTGTTCTGTCCAAGAGCTATTAGCAAGTGTTAATGAATACACAGAACTGATTTTTCCATATATACAGCAAAAGAGCTGTATGGTTTCTGAGTTCATTTACATTTCCCTGAAATACCAGTGAAAGTTTTGGCCAGGCATGGGTGGCAGAAAGAGCAGATGTACCAAATACGATCCGCTTGGAAGTAACGGTGTGAGCCATGGTCAGCCCCAAGGGTTTTGCATATAAAAATGCATAGGACATCCATTTGAGAGGTGGTTTGTTGGGCTTTTTTTTTAATATCTGAAAGATGTAACTAACAGAACCCCATTTCTGATCCACCACTGATCCTAGACCATACCCTCTTTCATTTATATGCCTTTCTTTGTAGAGACAGCACACTTGACTTCCACAATTCTTTCAAATCCAAGTTCCTTTACAGACTTTTAAAACTAATTTGCCTTTAAGTCCTGGAAACTGGACATGGCTCTATTTTAACGAACACACACTAGTGCTAAGATTTTAGTTAATTCTTCTTTATCCCATGGATAAAGCAAGCATTAGACTTGAAATTACATGCAGCCAGCTTGTCAAAAACTACTATGGAAAGCAATTGGCACTTACAAAATGCAATTTCTTACTCCCATCCAGTGCTGAGAACCCTTCAGATTTCTTCCCCTCCATAGGAAAATCTATTAATTATATCTGCAGCTGGACCTATGCAAATGTGGCATCAACCCTGTCAAAACAGGGATTAGTAACTGGAGGGAAGAAGGTCAGAGGAAACTCTGCTTTGCAGACCCAGATGAGGCTGGGAAAACCTCCCTGCACTTTGAAGGCATTTACTGATCCTGTGCAGCCCTCAGGCAAGGCAGATATGGAGTTGGGAAGGAGAGGACCAACAGCAGGAAGAGCAGTAGCTACAGCCAGCAAGGGAAGCCCATGATCACTTGGGCTTTGTGTTCCCCATCACCTACCACCCCGCTTCCCGAGTGATCTCTACACACAGCAAGGGAGGTCCCAAGAGGACAGGCCCTGCCCTCACCCATGCACACTGCCTGGCAATACACTCTGCTACCAGTCCTGCATCTGTCTGATCTGACTATACCGCTGCATAGGAGAAGCCAGTAGCCACAAAGGTACAGAATTTTACAACAGTAACTGTGAAACTATACCAACTACAGTCTATTGGCATGCTTTTTCTGGGGAGAAGCAACCATAAAACGGTGGTTGCTGATGGCTGATCTCCTGGCACTGCCATGAAAAGAAGAGTATCTGATAAGTGGGCTGGTCAGGATCTGAAAGGAAATCTGCTGTTGGGAAAAAAGCTTTAACAAGGTTTTTTGGCTTTGCATACCAAAACTAGTTTCCAAGTTAGGGCCTCCTTTCCTGAGCATAAATGACAGCACCACTAAGCTTCAAGAAAACAGTCACTGCCATAGGACAGCATGATGTGCACCCAAACACCATCAGAACTCTGCCTTCCTGTCATGTAGGACAACCCCTTTGTCTTCCTGACCAACACAGGTACCTTTCTCTCTCTGAAAACTTGTAGGCATCAGTGTCTGATGGGATAGGTGCTCACCAGATTGTTACTGGAGTGACAGGAGTGACACAGGTACCTGCAGTTGGTTAAAGAAAGTGCTTGGCACTGCTCCGCTCCCAGTCTGCAGAGCTGTGCTGCCACCCTGGCACGCTGTGTTCCTATATTCTAATATAAATGTCCACAAATATTTGCACATGGCTTTCCACAAGCATCCTGTGGTAAAATGCAATTACTTGAAAGTTTTCAGAAAGCAAACACAAAAGCATTGGGAGCTGATATAACAGATCCATTAAAAAAAATTAAACAAACATTTAATGTATTTTGTTCCTTCCATTGCAACCTCCCATTAATTTTATTAGCACACTTCATCCTAGGCACTCAGCTGTGCAGGAGCAACCTGTGTGTTGCTCCCTGCCTCCTTGGTAAGGAGGTACACAGGCACAAGTGATCCTTACTGCAGTGCCAGTCACCAGTATTAAATATTCCAATTGTGAGCATAGGAGATGCCAACAGCCACAGTTAACACAGTTTTACAACAGTACCTTTGAAAATCTACCTAACCAGTGGCTTGCCCTTCATATTTTACAGATACAATGGTTTAGGGCACGCAACCCCAACTGAGGCTTTTTAGCACAGGGAAGCAAAAAAATCCAACAAGCCACCAAAAATCCACCACAGACATAATTACAAGTTGTTCCAAGTCTGTAAACACAGTGCATCCAAACTAGCCACATCATAGTTTAACACAGCCCTTACAGTGAAAGGTGGGTTCCCCCCATCAATTAAAAGTTTTCACATGAAGAGGGGTATAAAAAGGAGACCCTTTTCAATAGGTAAAAAAACAGCTGTGATTTTCTCTTTTATTTGAATCCGTAAGCATGAATTCCCAAAGCCATTGTTTCTTCTTCTGCCACTGCTGTTTGTTGGGGCAGGGGGTCCTGACTCTTTCCCCAGGTGAATTTCAGTTACCCAGCTAATTGCTGCATTTTAGGCAAATAAATAGTCCCTTTTTCTAATGCTGGACACAACCTGTGAAAATTTTCTGCATTTAGATGCAACAATACTGCTCTTATCTACAGCTCATCTCAAGAGAGACAATTACCATTTCCTCTGCCTTGATCTTGTTTGTTTAACTTGACACAGTGAAGAAAGGGCTGACATTGACCAAAATCCCCAGCATGAATTTATCTCATGTTCGGCATTCATCATTGCCACCATGCAGGGAAGACATGGCAGTCACTTGAAATACCACACCAAGGAAGACTCCACAAAAACAACACTGACTGGCAAACAGCATATGCACAAGAAACTGGGCAAACAAATATTTCCATAGTACCTTCTGCTTTATTTTAAATGCCCGCAAAAGACAGGTGCATGGGTTGTCAATGTAACATCTTCCATACAAGCTGAGGTACCCTTATTCAACCCAGGAGTTAAACCAGGGTTATAGGTTTATATACAAGCTGTGCTTTAACTACAAGTTTATTCTTTAAAATAGGTAAAATAGTTTAGAAACTACTAATCAAGTAACAGACCAAGATAAATGTCATATACCATGTGCCATATACCTTCCAATGGACAGTTTTATCATTTTGATTATACTTAAACCGCATTTCTGTATTATAAAGGGCCAAATTCAGGCCTGTACTGCAGTATACTTTGCAAATTGGAACTAGTTTTTGTGTCTCATTATTTCTGCACATGAAAAAAAAAATCCTTGAATTTCAAAGCTGCTTGTGGATGGTTGTGTGTGTCACTCACCTTGTGATCTGGAAAATAGCATCAACACTACAGCGTTTACTCAAGTAACACTCACCTAGTCTCCAACCCAGCCCTTAAACAGAGGGGAAAAAAGTTAAACACACCTTTGTTAAAGGTACAGCTTCTCTCGTAACAAAGAGACACCTACCTGCAGAAACTCATTGAGCTCAACCTGTCCATTTTTGTTCAGATCCACTTCATTTAGAATATCATGAAGAGTATTTTCAGCAATTTGCACACTGATGCTCTAGATAAATAAAAGCACAGAAGTACATCAGCTGCTCTGTTCAGTACTATTTATGCCACACTCTCAAATTTAGATAAGAAACTTGAAAAGGAAACCAAAAGAACACAGGGAAACATTACCTCCAAGACACGCTGCACATCCAGTATAGTAATAAACCCTTTCTTGTCCTTGTCAAACATGCGGAATCGCTTCTTGTACCTGGAAGATAAGGATTATCAGTGGGAAAAACTGCACTCAAAAGAATGACATGTATTAATTCCTAGCAGCATAGGGAACTCTTTTACTTTACTCACCTCTCAATATCTGAAGGCGCTAGACTGATTTCAGAGCTGTCTCTTAATTGATCTGATTTTACTTTGTAGCCCATTTCATAATAGAGAAATTTCTTAGCAGCTTCAAGTTCGTCCTACAAGAAAAAAAAGAAAAAATCTGTGTATCTGAGGAATAGAGAGCTCGCACACAATTATTTCTAATGTATTATTTAGAAGTTTCTTCCACTTAACTAGAATTTAAGGTCCAAAAATTAAGCAGATGGTAGCTGAGTAGTATTAAAAAAAAAACCCAACTTAATGCTTAGGCACTTTTTAGTCTTGAAAAGAGATATCAAGACTAGTAAAGACTTCTAATCACTGTGTAAACGCTTTAAGGACTATACACTGCCTTCAGTCACACATGGTGTATCTACCTGTTTCATGACAAATGGCAGTTGCAGTTCAGGCCTACAAAATGCCATTTAACTCACAGCTGATATCTTAGTGCAAGGTTTCACCTAACTGTCTAAAATCAGAAAGAAAAAAATCAGGAGGTTCAAAACCAAGCAGGTTCTTTTATGTTTTAAACTAGTTTTATGGATGGTAGTAAAACTGATTTCTTATCTGAAAGTTCGGTGGAAGGTCTTCCATAGCCAGGTTTTTAGTAAGTGATAAGCACTTAACACACATAGAGTACTGTAGAACAAAATTCCTTCTACAGCAATGGGTGCACCAAACACAGTTCTAAGAGTGATACAAGCATTTGTTATGCAGGCACCAACATTAAATAGTATGCACTGCAGAATGGCCGCAGCAGCAGTAAAAGATTCCTTAGGCACGTACATATAAGCCACTTAATCTAGCAAAGCCTTGTTTGTGAAGGCGTACTACCCTTAGACAGTTCAATACAAGCACAGAAATTAGCCCTAAAGTCCCAAACCAACAAAGACTTATTTAATGGTCTTACTGTAAGATCTAAATTAAAGAATGCTCTTCTGGATAGGCACTGAACTGCCTCGTCCATCGAGTCAAAATACAACATAGGCAAGATTGCTGTAAAAATGTAGCACTTCAAAATGGCCAAGACTGGTTACAGAAGAAATGCTCAGTAACTCAGTGGAAGTTTAGCCTCACTTGAAAGAGAAGGAGACTTTCCCGGAAGAAAGCCCAGCAGACAACTGGCGAATGTAGAGACTGTCTTGCTGGCCTTAGGGTACTCATGCAAGCACAGATAGTTTTGACAGTCCTACAGGTGCATGCAGCACGTGTTAATTTTCATTTCTGCAGGTTACAGTGAGAATATAATTACAGCTTAACTCCCCAACTATGGCTGCTGGAGCTAAGGCTGTCCATGCAACCCTAACATCATGTTAGTTTCAAACTCTTTGCTTTGTAAGCTTCCCATTTTCCAATCTATTGTTATGGAAGAATAAATACAGCTTTGTTTAATACAGTAAATTATTATATAAGCAAATCTTGTTTAGTAAGGGTGGGACACCTCTAAGTTCAGTCAAACACCTCCAACTATGAGGTTGCTTAATGTACACGCATAAAAACAATGCAGCTCACATTGGTGACACGATGGTAGCCCTTTCTTTGTGCACTCCTGTAGGGAGGGCTTTAGGATCACAGAAGGTCTCTGGCTAGCAAGATTCAAAGAAGCTCCTTCCAGAATGTTAATCACATTTCTATCTTGCTAAAGCATTTCATGAACAGTCTGAAGTAAACTTCCCATCCCCTTTGGAGCCGAAGAGCTAGGTGAGCATTTACAGGTTCTTTTTGTTTCAGAGTGAAAGAAGTCCCAAACCACAGGTCCCATGTGGTTACAGCACTGGTTGCGCTACCTCTCCTCCACCATATTCAGGACAGCATTACACATGCAGCCTCTTTTTGTGACAACAGAAAGAATTGAAAATCGGTAACTTACATGACATGATGGTTCAGCAGGGGCAAGATACATGTCAGTAAGTGGGATGTCTACATCTAAGCTTAGATCTCCACAGATCCAAGGTACTCCTGTCAGTTTGTGGAGGTCTAAGCAGGGTTGTAGGGTGCAGTTCAATGCACACAGCAGATGCCTTCATTAGGGTAAGTGATCTTTACTACAGAGCAGGCACACGGAAACCAGCTTAGACAGAGACAGCCTGTTATCAGGACTGCAAGTAACAGTAAGATGAGTCCCACATGGTTTGTCTGGGCACAGACCCACTGTGGGCGAAGGAAGGTAACAGTGACATTAAGTGTTAATTTATTACAAAGAATTATGCAAACTCAGTATCATCACTTCTCAAAATACACAGCAGACAAAAAGGAGTGACACATATTACAAGATCCTCCTTTTCTGAGGCAGACCTATGGAAAAGTGTCAGTAAACAAAATAACTGTATAGGAATAGTATAGTAATGCCAAGTCCGCTTTCATTTTTAAAATTTGGGAACAACAGGACACAGATCTTCACTTTCCCCTCCACCCTCCAGCCAATGCCAACTCATTTCACAGCTATTTTGATAAAGTCTTTATAGTGAAATATGCCAAGTGAATCATTCTCTTGGGAAGAAAGCATCACTTGAAGTTTTCTATTCAACTAATTTAGATCGTTAACATGGAAACTACTTAAGAAGAACAAAACGGTTTCAGATGAAAAAGGCCCTTTGTACCTTTTTTTTCTGCTCACTCCAGTTAAGTTCTTTTCCCATTATATCTACGATTCTTGGCAGGGCTTCCTCTGCAGCCTGCACATTCAGAAAGGCCAAGCGAGTACGTCGGGAAATCATATCCACTGCTGTGCGAGCATACTCTTTGACACCATAGACAACCTAGAACAATAAGAGAAGGGGAAAAAGTGCAGATGAGAAAGCAAACGGGCACTGTCAGAAATTACATTTAGCATCACAAACCATCCTGCTAGGTTGGCTATAAAAAATGAAAATGTTCCCACCCAAGCAGGCAGAGTGTTCAAAATGCTTGGGGCATCTTATAAAGCAACATTAAGTGTTCCTTGGGACGTTTTATAAAATGCACCTGGCATCAAACATGTATAGATGAAATAAAAAATAGCTACTATATAATTACAAATGTTTAATTTTTAAAAAAATATATTAATATGTGTATATGCAAACAAAAATAAAGCATGCTCCAGAGAAGGAGAAAAACAAGAACAGGAAAAAAAGTCTGTATCTGACCAAAGGAAAAGGCTTAAGGAGATGTTTTAGAGAGCAAGACAAACCTGCTCTAGAACCTGCTTATCCCAAGAAGAGAAGTGAGAACATCATGTAGTTTTTCCACATACCTCAGCTTCAATATAAGGAAATTCAGATACAAGACGCTTTCCAACAATAGGCCATCTCTTTCCTGTAACTTGGGCTATTTTGGCCACCTCAAAAGCTTTGTCGCCATATGTCGAAGCTAGATGCTGAGCCACCTATGGAGTTGAAAACAAATTCAATAGGCTTTTGAAAGCACATCAAATGCACACATTTTTCTTGTCAATTCTCTTGTCACCAGTAACAAATAGGCTGAAGAGGGTATTAGATTTTGATTGTGTGGGAGGAAACTATTTGTGTTGAGAATGGGTTAGGCCAGCACTGACACCACTATGTATGTATCAGTGTAACTGTGACTAATGATGCTCCAATTCTTCTGCTGCGCTGTGATCATATCTGAGGTACAGATTTTTTTGGGGCTCAAAGGAAGACAGATCCTAGGATGTTGTAACATTTTAAAGCAGGAAACAGTCAAAATTAGGAGGAAGGAAAAAGGGAAGAACAATTATTACATTTTTTTTTCCCCAGCTAGGTAATATGCTCTTATCAGGTTCAACAGACATTTGAACAAGTTATTCTGGTATTAGATTAAGTGGAAAAACAAAACCCTCCAACAAAGAAACATCAGAGCATCAACTGACACCATGACTCACCTCACTTTCAAGTCCATAGTCTTGGACCAACCTAATGTAGAGAGTGGGACTCCAGTCCTCAGCCCCTTGTAGCTGCAGTCCGAGAGTTTTACTGGAACCTGCCTTCAAGTTGTGTGCCTCAACAGCTGCATCAATGGCATCCTTTGCCATGGCACGGTAGGTTGTCCACTTCCCACCTGTAACCACACATTTACCCCTTTATTTGGGGAAAGCAAGGGGAACACCAAGTTGGTATATAATATATATATTTTGTAGATCATATCACTCTTATTAGCTTGCTCCAGTAAGCCAGTCATACTAGTACTGGCACATGATTATCTGGCTACAGGAGCATGAAGGATTGTCCTGGAACAAGAAAAGGATTTGAATAAAAGACATGGGGTAAACCCAACAACACTATACTTCAAGAGAACCTCCTACTTTAAGAGTACCTGCTATTGTGACAAGGCCACTATTGCTAATAGCAACAACATGATTCCGGCATATCGACTGTGTGTCTTTGGAGTTGGGGTCTGTGACCAGGGGACGAATGCCACTCCATGCTGCCAGCACGTCTCCTCTTCTCACTGTCCGGAACAAAAGATCAGCTAATCAGCCAGGAACTGATAGGTATTTACCTCATATCACTCCTGTGGTCTTTGTGGCATTGCCTCTAAGTAGATATTCACTGTGAAACAATGACTGCACCACACCATGCTTGTTAGCTGAGCAACAAAAAAAAAAAAAAAATGGAGATGATCCTCCAAAGTAATGGAATAAACTGAGCTACAGAACTAAATTCAGCACTGTCCTGAGTAGTACCAGTAATATTCTCTAGCCCAAAGCAAAGTCAGAGAAGTCTGGTTTTCACAGTGGTTAAAAATCCAACAGAACAGAGATATCCTGATAACTGATCAATCAAGAGAGATTCAACTGCCAAACTCACCCATCGCCTCAAAAAAACCCCAATGCTGTTCCTGCTGCCTGTCCAGTTACAAGTAAATCCCTAAAGCCAACCCTGACTTCTTGGTAAACTTGGAAGAAGAGAGCCTGAAGGCACCAGGTAGTCACAAAAGCCCTTAGCAGTTGTAGGAAAATACCTTAGCCTCTGAAAGTCTCTCTCAAAAAAAAAAAAATATATATATACATATATACACATACATATACATATATACATAAAAGAAAATGAAATCAACAGATTTTAATGAAATTAATTCTGTTGCTTATTAAGCTTGCAATAGAAAAACTGGCCAAATTTGCTTTATGCTGGAGCCTTTGGAACATTTTTTTTTAAATACAACTTTCAAATAAATGATAATTGAAAATCAGTAAAAGGGTGTAAAAATATCCCCCAAAGAACACAAAATAGATTTCAGAAATCAATGGTGCTCTGCCAGCATGTTTAACCTGCCAAAATGAAGTGTTAATCACAGAAATAAGATTCCATATTACGTTTATAAACTAATGAAACTAGAAAAAGCAGCATGCGTGACACTATAATTAAACAGTTGGAACTCATCCAAGCCTGTGTAAGTTGATAACCCTGGCACTGTCTCTGGCAGCTAAAAGGCAGGTCTGCAGCAAGTTGATATGGCCAGCACAGTTGTTAATTCAATAACAAGCAATCTATAAACACTGCTAATTGCATATGTGAAAAGCAGCACACACCTAGGTAGGTTTCATTCAAAAGAATTAACCACTTCATAATGTACTTCTGTAAAATACCTTATAAAATCTCTGTCTTACCTTTACCAGCTATGTTGCTGGCCCACCACACCTACCTACATTGACTTCTACTCACAAAGCTTAAAGGTATATTTCCTGAGGACTTCTTCTGAAGTTCACACAATACAGGCCAATCAATTATTCACTTCAGAAAACAAGTAATGTAGCATTTCTAACCTCTGGATAGCAAGTTTTCCTAAATCTAAGGATGCTGCAATGTTCCTCCTAACCAAGTACTTTTCAGATTTATTTTAATGCTGCTATACAACAGAAATACAGAAGTACAAATGCTTTCATAGAAGAAAAAAATTACTAAGAAAGAAAAAACCCTCTCTTCTTTAAATCACCATCAAGTCAAAGCAGGCCAGTTTCTTGCAACAAATGTGTTCTCAGCTCAGCTGCTGAAAGGAACAACTGGCACCAAGTAATTTTTATAAATTCTCCTCTTGCACTGAACACTGACACTATTAGATATTTACCATATCAAGAAGAGTCAACTCTTAAGAATAAAGTGCCTAGAAAACTGGAAATAAAAACAAAGACATGGGAAAAGTCTTTTTTAGGAAAAACAGGTGAATTATCTGATGTACTCATCATGATGTATGGTGGAACCATTCCAGTTCTGCAAAACCTTTCATCTCCCACCTGGAGAGGCCAGAATACAGGTGTGTATTGAAAGGCACCATTTTATAGCTCTGAAACATAGCTCATGATGATACTTACGTCCTGCTAGTTTTAGGAACAACCAGATGCACAAGAACCACAGTTATCAGACCCACAGAAGGATAGAATGCACTCGAAATGCCACAAACTCACCCACACCTTCCCAGGTTAAAACTAAGTGGGCAAAGGTTTACCTTCAACATCAGCACTAAGGTAGTTACGCACTTCATTCAAAATGAAATTTATATCTTCCTCTGTTGGTATTGGATGGGAAGTAACATCGGTCGGGCTATCCGTGGTCCCTGCAATAGTCATCTTCTCCCATGGCAGGAAGAAAATCACTCTGCCGTCACTGGTGGCTGGGTCAAGCAGACCCATATGATCAGGGCTGAAATGAAGGATGGACATGGTTCAAAACAGGGCAGGCATCACCAGGTTTTCTGTTCCTGCACACCTTGTACCTCATATAAAGTATCAGAATGTTACCTTCGTTCCTAGGTCAAATGATTAAAAATAAAATAAAAATAAAATAAAATCAAAGATTTCACCCGACTTTAAAAAGTAGTCCCAGATTTTTAAGAAATAGGGCACCTGAAAGTGATGTTCTTTTTTTGCTTTGTTAAGCAGGTTAGCAGACCACAACCTTAAATCTAGTGACCAGGCCTTTGGCATCTCACCTCTCCATTCACTCTGGAAAGTTGTGTTCATTGGAATTTCAAATACAAACATTTGGTAATTTTAAAACAGCAATTACTTGAAACTCTTTATGGAATGAAAAACTGCTTTTGATAAAAAAAAGGCCAATCTTTTATATTATGCCTCAAAAGAAAGGGAAGGCTGAAACAGAATACACATTTAAATGGAAGAAAAAGAACAGAACCCTAGTTCTGTTTTGATGCATCTAAGTATATAACAAGAAAAATTAAAAATTAAGTATTATTAACCTCGGTTCTCAACTATCTGTGTCCTAAACAGAGGACAAAAGCAAAGACCTACAGAATCCCAGTGACAACTTCAACTTTCATTTGCAGTAATGGTGTGAGGTGGAAGAGGGGTAATGGTTCACAACAGAAAATTATGAAGAAAACAAGAGAACAGCAACACTGAAATCATAACCATTATAAGCACATTCCAACAGTAAACATCCAGCAATACCACAGCCTGGGTCTGTTAACCATCTGCCACTTCAACAGGAGCGAATGCCCAGACTCCCACGGGACTCAGATCAAGAAGTACACTCAGAATACTCCCAGCTCCTGTGCTCCTGAACAGGGAACCATGTTGTGAGAAAAAAAGACAAGAGAGACACTAACTGGATGCTACTGTTCAGAGCTTTGTCAATTATTTACTCCAGTGCAACAAACAATGATTTAGTTAAATGAAGATAACCAGTAGTTCTTCATATAGGAAATTTTAATTTCTGTATCAATGTTTCCTGATATAACATAAAAAAGAAAAGAAAAATGAATAAACCAAACCAAAAATCCACAGGTACAAACCCAGTTATCCTCATGGCTTACTAAATAGCTCTGCTTGTATTTCAGAAAACAAAAGGCTTCTATAATTACTTCAAAGTAAACAGCTTTTATATACGGAAATACTTAAGCTGCCCCTTTTTTGTTCACTTTCATTTAAAGAAAAGATGCCAACTTTCACCTGCAGTGCTGTAGGTACTTGCAAAAACACCTGCAGCCAGGTTAGCAGTCTTCAGGTTTTGCCTCTGATCCTGGTAACAGAAGGAGCATATAGGAAGTATACAGAAGGAGGATAGGAGAGTATGTATTTAAGGGGTAATATGGACCATCAAGGGGAGTTCAATGGACTCAACTATTAACACAGTAAGCTGAAAGCAGACAAAGACCTGCTTGGATATGAATTACCTATTCTAGGGAGCCACCAGCTGAACCACTGAGTTGTTATTTTTAGGAAGTCTAAGATTACTGAAGGTAAGTTTTCAATATCTGGAAAGGCTAGAAGAGAAGCTGAAAATTTCATACATAGCATGTATATTAGAACATTTTTTAGGTGATATTTATAGACAGCTTAAGCATACAGTTGGAGAAGTACAATTTAATAGGGGAAGTCAACACAGATTTGTGAAAGGTAAATCACGTCAGACAAATGATTACTTTTTAAAATGAAAAAGCTATTGATTTAGAGACAGAGGAAACTAGAGATTTAATATACAGTATCAGAATATTCAGAAAACTTCAGACATTTTCTCAAAAGTATGGGTTTTTCTAAATGTGATCTCAGAGAAACTCTCTAAAATAAGGAAGATAAACAAGTAAAGACTTAAAACTAAGTTCCATCACAGCACCAATGGTGTGAAGTGTTTTCAATTTGATTACACAGCAAATTATGAGAAAGGATGAAATAGTTCTCCATATGCCAATTAATTTACTGAATTAATGACTACTAGCTATCCCAGGAAGCACACTCTCAATCTCCCATTGCTATGTTTGTTCCATCTTACACAAATAACTAAAGAGCCACCAAAACAAATTAAATTAAGATGTTTCTCATTGAAAAGAAGCATCCTAACACCCAAATGTTGGCTGATCTGGAGCGTCTCTGGAGTCATCTGCTGCACACCAGAAATAGTCCTGAAACAGCACATTTTTGTAATTCTTACGACTACAGAATAGATGTGAGAATGAGCTATGAAGTATAGCAGCATCAGCCACTGTAAGATTTCTCTAGCAGTGTTTAAAGACTACTGAAATGCGTAAGTTGAGGACTGTAAACTCTAATATGAAGTATAAAGCAATGCCTTTACATAGAAATATAGGGACAAATGGTCTTGGAGTCTAACACAGATGAATCTGAAATGGCTGTCAACAAAACAACCATTAAGACACCTGGCCTAATGTTTAAGCAGTTGTACAATATTGAAGAATTAACTTGTAACAACTGACTGTGGTAAGAGGTTCCTTCTCCAAAAAGCAGTGCAGTTAAGTTGGACAATGTATATTGAACATAGACAAACCAGGAGAAAAATCTTGAAAACAGATGACTAAAGTACCTGTAGAATGTAAGAAGCTGTAGACTACTGAACTAGACAAGATGCTTTAACTGAGGGGCAGATCAGAAGTCTTAAAGTTGAGGTCAATAAGTGGTTCATTTTATGGAGCAGAACAGATACATGGAAGAGCTCTAGCTGAATAAGCATTTAACCAAAGCACCACAAATACAGTTAAAAAACAAATAGGTGATTTTCCATAGAGTAGAACTAAGGTTCAGCAGACAATTTTACATGGTATTTGGAATGCAGATCAGACAAGAAAATTCAAGACAGACAAAAAGCATCTGACATTTGTGAGAAGGGAGGGGAAATAAAGTACTTCGTCCATAGACACATTTCAGGCAGCAAGCCTGTTGGAACAGAGGCAGTCAGAAACCACTTTCATTTATCAGATAATACACTTAAACAATAGGGAGTGAGAGGGACTTGCTGCAGCTACCACAATAGATGTACACTAAAAACAGGATTAATGAGAGGAAGAATACTGGGACTATTAATGAAGAACATAAATGAATAAGAAACTCATGGGAAATAAAGCCATTAAGTTAACATTAGTTTTACAAAACCTTAACTACGTTTATATCTAAAAAATCTACCTCTTAAAAAAAAATTGGGTGAGTATGGGCCAAAATTCTCTATAAAACATTTACCACAGTGAAATTACAATCTTTGTTTGCTGGGGAGTGTTCCTTGGCAGCAGGAGACGACCTGATACAACTAACATTAAATACCACAAGTATTTTCTATTTAGCAGACAGTTCCTTGGTTTAAGCTATCCCACTTTGTGGAAATTCGGTGCAATTTTATCTAATCAGCTGCACTGTGGAGGCAGGATGTGGGTAGATACTATTTCACAAGAAAAGTAATGCCCACATGCTGACATACACAGGGGAACAAGGAGAACAAGAATTCTCTACATTTCCAATTAAAATTATTAGGTTATTACAGAATAAATAAATTAGAGCCCTCATGCACCCCAAGCCATCTTCTACTTTGAATTTACAAAGTGAGTCACAGTTTTAAAACTTTATATGATTTTGTTATAGGGCCTTTAAGCCAGTCACACATATCCTTCTCATAGCATGTGAGAAAACTAGGATTACAACCCATTCCTCCACATTGCTAGTGCTTTCAAGCAGCTATCAAGTCATTTTCCCATTTTTCATGTAGAAAAACACCAAAAAAAGAACAGACTGCAAGAGTGATTTTCCACTAATCCAGAAATGCTCAATTTTACAATCATGGTCATGTCCTCTTGGGACAGCTCTGGCAAAAACAACATGTTGTGCACTGGAAGTCTAAATTTATATTCACAGAGGAGTGCAATGATGATATGGAAGGCATTATTGTAAGTGCAGTGTATCAACAGAATTGAGCTAAGTCCATAAATGTGAATTTCCATTAGGATGCTAATGACTTCAGAAACCAAAGGTAATATTTGAGTTTCAACTGACATGGCTTGCTTGGTAGAAGGGGATTTGGTTTTGCACAGCAAATAAGGACAGAAGCAGTAGTCCACAGAGTACGTGCTCACAGAGTGCCACAGGGACCTCTGTGACAAGGTCAGCAGGGGACGCAAGTCTTCTCCACCAGAATGGTGGGTGGGCTGGTGGCCACAGCAGCATCAAAATTTAATCATGTTATTTTGAAGTACTTATATGGCCTACATGCTGTGTTCATATGTCCTATAAGTGGAGTCATAATGTGGCAAAGTACAGTGGCAGAGTGTCACTGTATAGAGAGTTTCATGCTTAATAGGGCAAGAGTTTTTGTATGAAGGCAGCAACCTCTCTGGAAGGTTTCATATGTTGCTTCTTTTCTTAAGGAGAGTGAACAAGCAGCCAGTACAGTCAATTCAAATTCGTTATTGAAAAATACGCCTTTCACAAGTCTGTTGCAGATGCTCTGCGTAAATGCCCTTCTGCTTCAGCAGGAACTCTGCCTTGGTGTGTTTTATCTAAGAACTACGAGACTTCAGTCTTTTTCTGAATATACGAAATTGATCTTCTAATTGGCACAGTGCAGAATCCTCTTAAAAAAAAACCTGTTCAAAATAAAAATCAAATCATGCATTCAAGGCTACCATAAAACCCACAAATGCATCTCTGCAAGCTTATTTATTACAGACACCAGCAGAGATTGTTACAAATGGTTTAGGCTTTGAATACTGTTACCTGTAATAACCAGGCATCACAATATGCACGCCTGCACTTGGCTGACAGATGTTTGGTACTTCCTGATCATCCATTTTGCGCACAGAGTCTGTGAAAGGTCCCGTAGCATTGATAACACATTTGGCTTTGACATCAAATTCCTGCCCTGTGAAAGAAAACAGTATCAATCACATAAACCATTTGTTTTCCTGCTCACTGACACCCTCTGTTATTAATCTATCTATGAACTTCACCTACTGTAAAGCACATCCTGCTTGTCTGAACAGAACAGCTGGAATAATTTTTAAAAATTAACAAAGTTTTCATGTAAAACCAGATTTGAAAGAAAATGTTTTACAGTGAAATTCCATCTTATCTGTAAAGGCAGAAGGAGGAAGACTGGATGTAAGAAGTTCAGCTGAAATCTGCTTCTCAAACATGAGAGATTTCAGTCTCAATCCATAGCCTTGGTAAATGGGACTATTACTGTTCAGCACGTAGCATTTTACAATATCATCTTTGCTTGACAGAAGGGTTTGGATGTAAAGCTTAGCCTACCCTGCCAAAATGCTAGGATTTGAGTGAAAAATCTGACAGAAGTTAAAGATGATTGACATTAATGGTATGCTAGTGCACCCTGGGAAGATGGCTCCTTTGTCAGTTCGTTGATATTTACAAACAGCAGCATTCCCCTGCTCCTCCCTCGTCTCATTATTTCTTTGTGTCTTTAATGAAAAGTAGGCTCTCCTGAAGAGCTCTGCTTCCTGCTCAACCATGGTGTGGTAGAGCCCACTGCAGAGTGCCATCACCTCTGCCCACTGAGCAGGGTGCTGCAGACCAAAGGACACTTGTGGCCCACCACTTGCCAGCTGGTCATCTGGCAAAGCTGGGCTGGAAGCTGTCCTTGCGTACCTCAGCTTTTCCATTGCCAGGAAGGCACGCACCTGTTAGGACGTCCCTGCAGCGTACACCACACACACGCTCCTTCCCACTGGCTGGATCCGTCGTCTTGAGCAAGCTCAGCACTTCAGTGTAATTGGCGGTGGCAGCACCGTACCTGGCAGCAGTGAGGGCGATGGCGAGGTTCATCCGCGCATCGTTGTGCTGTCCTGCAGCAGAGAGGGGACCAGAGGAAGGACACCAGTCACCTCCAGCCACAGACTTGTGGTATGGAAGTGTGTCAGAACCGATCTGTCACATCTGTCCCTGTCACATTGAATAGGCTTGATGGCTGCCCGCATCTGAAGAGAATTATTTAAATATAAATCCCCTCTGCTCCATCGGCAGCAATGTGCCCAGCTGCTCTCCTATATGGGCCGCTGCAGTACCCAAGACTATACAACAAGCACAGCTTCTGAACATGCAACTTAGAATGAGATTAGAATAAAATTTAGAATCAGGCTCACCTCCACCTAAGGAGCAGACAAATTACTTTTTTCTTTACCTTTTCCTGTGCAATCGTGCTGCAATTCTGTAAATGTATCCAAGCATTCGTTTGACATTCCAACCAGTATTAATCAACAATCCCTATTAGCAAGTATGCCACACAACATCCAACAGCCGAGAAACAACCTTTCAGAGACTGTGCCAATTTACCAGCTCTCTAGAACTGTTTTTTCTTCATTTTAACTTCCTAACATACAACATACAGCATCAAAGAAAGAGAAGCAAGTAGACAAGAATTAATGAAGGATTCTTAACATGTATCATTAAAGATTTATTACTGAAATTCCCTTGTTAAAGAAAACTAAGAAAGAGGTGGAGGGACCATGAGGGGAAGAAGATTAATTACTTGGAAATACTGGCTTCAGCTGAGACTCCTCCTATTTATTATTGCCACTGAAGTTAAAAGTCCTGGATGCTGGCTGGAAAGAATTACTATACATTGAAGGGGCCAGGCTCTGTGTGTCCTGAATAATTAATTTAAAAGAAGGCTAAACTTCCCAAGGCATGGTTCACTTCCCTACGTGTTTGGACCACTTCTATCAAAGATAATACTGATAAAGTGATAAATTTCCAATAGACATTGTAGTTGATTTATGTTGCCAGCATTCCCAACATTTAGTATAAATGATTTATGTAAAGTTTGGTTCTTCTGATTCTGCCTGTGCAATCTTGAGCCACTACGCAAATAATCTGTTCCTAGCTAAAAGGGCAAAGCTATAAAGATGGGATCAATGGCCTCGAAGGTGCCGCATCCCCTCCCCAAATTCCTCATTCTAACACAGCCCAGACGATATAGTGCAATCAGTCTTCAACTATAAGAAAAAAAAGTTATGCGAAGCATATGGGAACATAACATGATAAAGCACCAATGAAGAAACAAACAGTAACTCCAACTAAGCAAACAATGCCAAAAATAAACTGCAAAAAAGAACAGCAAAACAACTGAGCAAGATGTCAAGAAAAGTTGGGGACACTCCATCACACAAGATGCGTAAGATGAAACAACCATCTGTCAGAAGTGGCAGGCAAATCATTAAATAAATGCATCAACATTTATGCCTTGGTAGTGTTGGGGAATGGATAAAATGACCTTATGTGGTTTACCTCAAACCTTCACATTTTAACACAGGCTTGAGCAAATGTACATCTCATATATAGAGGGAGCACTAGACAGAAAAAAAGACACCACTGACAAGCTGCATTACAGCAGCTGCTTCTACATAAAGCAGAATACAGGACATGCTTCAGAGTAACCCAGGGAATGCCCCTCTTGTCCAAACTTGAAGGCTTTCAGAGGGCAGCATTCTGGAGTAATCTCTCTTCACAGTGGCGCTTGATCTGGGGACCTGCCTGCCCCATAGGGTGCTGCAAGTCTTGATACTGCAGGACAAGGAGCCCAGCAAATACCAGGAATGCCACCCTCAAACCAGTGCTGTCTATATACATAGAAACCCTGGAGTACCCGTTTCCGTGCAGCAGGACTTATTCTTTCATTGTAGAAGGACCCTAGGACCACAAGGGTTTCCTTAGTTACTTTATCCTCCATCAATTTGTTCTTGCCATCAGTGCTTAAGGGGGTACCCTCTACAAACTGGTCTCCTCCAGCTAACATAGGGTGTGAATTTATCGCACAAAAACAGCCCAACTTTCATTGTTTGCCAATACTAGCTTTAGTCTAATGGAAGTCTTAGTGTTTACATTTTGCAAGCTTGCTTCTTCAGTTTTGTGACTTACTTGTCCAGACCAAAAGCAATCCAGAAAAGCCAATCAACAGAATAAATAACATGAAAACGGCTGTGATTTCTAAAGAGAACAAACATCTAAGTAACGACTGTTTATTAAGCCCCAAATCCAAGAGCTGCTCAGCATTTTGTCGAAACTCCTAATGCCCATAACATCAGAATGAGTTAAGGATATGCTCAGTATATTGCATGATTTGGACCACTGTGCTCAAGATAACATTTTCATGCTTTCTCTGAAACTCTCATCCATTTTCCCCTCATCATTATTCTGATGCAAGAAACCCCTTCCTATTACTCAAATCTCAGCTGTCCAAAAGGAACTCTGAGTGCCTATGTAATGTATTTGCAGGAGGAGGACTGGGAAATAACCAGTTCCTGATTAACTACACATCTAGAAAAACCCACTGGCTTCAGATTGATGTGATCACAGTGCAGAGTCCTCTAGTATTTCACAGTATAAACAGCAGAGATCTGCAGAGGTCTAGATTTGAAAGAAATGAAGAGTGACTTACTAGCTCAGAAATTTATCATCTGTGGAGAATAATACTGCAACAGTTTGGTGGAGATGGGGTCACAGTACAATATTTTTTATATGCAAAGAACCACTTTTTTTTCTTAAAGCCCCGAACTCACATGTGCACATTTTCCCCCCAGACAACTACATTAAAACCCTGCACTTTATATGAAATTATCTTTTTTCTTGATATCTGAAGAAGCAGTTGCCATTCCTCCATGCACGCCCCCCAGTATAAAGGCACCATAGCAAAATAATTTTTACTACAGCACATTCACTGCTGACATAGCATATTTTCTGCCAATTAAAGTAAAACTAGCTAATTACTACTTTGGAGTCAGGAATGCTTGTTTCAAAGAGAGGGGTATGTGAGCAACAGGAAGATGAAAGGGTACTGCTTCCTACCTGTCCTTCAGACTCTCCTCCCTAACAAACTCCCTCTGAGTTCTTGTAAGCCTGCACAGAAGGTGGCTCAGTGACAACAGGTATTGCTGTGGTACAGGACGATATTGGCATGTGGGTCGGGGAGACTCTGGGGCCTGGCAGAACCAGGCTTTGATGCTTGGCCCCTCCTTCAGTGGAGGTAAGGAGAATATGAGGGATGGTGGGCACCTCCCAGCCTGGCATCACAGCTACAAGTAACCAGACAGCAAGGTCCCAGCACACTTGGTTAAAGATGGTGTAAAAAAATACCCAAAGGGACCTACAAGAAAGCTGGAGAGGGACTTTTTAAAAGGGCACACAGGCATAGAAGAAGGGGGAATGGCTTTATCAAAGAGGGTAGACTTAAAAAAGGTATTAGGAAAAAGTTCTTTACTAGAAGGATGGTGAAACACTGGCAGAGGTTGCCCAAAGAAGCTGTGGCTGCTCCATCCATGAAAGTGATCAAGGCCACTTGGAAAGGGCAACCTGGTCTAGTGGAAGGTATCCCTGCCTGTGGCAGGGGTTGTGGAAGTAGATGATATTTGATGTCCCTTCCAAACCATTCTATGGTTTCATGTGTCCTCAGATGATCTTTACTGCTTTAGAGAGAAATGGAAGGGTGAAACAAAGATCCTACACCTCAAGCTTTCCAATTTTTCACTTAAATGCCATTCCCCCCAGATAAGACAGGGAGATTCTCCAAAACCAAGACAAAATTGCTTCCAAGCTTAACTTCCTTCAGAACAGATGTGTAAAGCTTTCTTGACATGAGCACTGTTACCACCTTGAGAAGATGCCCAGGAAACCCAAGCTGTAGTTTTGTGGTAAATGGTTAGGTAACCAAGAGCTTGCATGGGAGATCTTGGATTACCCACCTAAAGATATCTTTGCATCCATCATCCTCCACACCAGGCACTAGTGCCCCAAAGCAAAGCAACGAAAACAATGACTGCCCCTTCCTAGCGGAGATAACCACTTCATGACACCATGTCATAAGTCAGGAAGTTATAACAAAATGAGTAAGCCCAATTAATTTTGTGTCTTTTTCCATAAATGAGTAAGCTCCTGAAGATCTCATAACTAACCTGTAGGCAATACAGTGAAATTCTAATTATGACCTTCACCACAATAGATGTTCGCAAACACCCTGTCCTGTATTTGTGCAGAACTGTTGCTGGAGGCTAGTTTGGAGAGCACTTGTTTGCTGTGCGCTGTGCACACATCAGCTGTCAGCTGGACACATCTCAATGGTGGCGCAAAACGTATCCTTCGAAAAAGCATGCAAGAGGCAACTGATGAACATGCTGAGTGTTCTTTACAGCTCCTCCCAGGATACCTCTCAAAAGGATGTTTAAACCCTTTAAGATATTTCAAACAAATTAAAGAATCATCCATCTTGTTATTCATTATTGTCATCTGCCCATAATATAGTAATAATAGAGTAAGGCTTTAATTTTTATTAAGGACAGTCAAGCTAGCTTTTATTAAAACACTGGCCTAAGTGCTTTCACTAAATTATCATTAAATCCTCTTAAAAAAAAAAAACAAAAACCAAGAAGACACCTTATTCTTAGAAGCCATACCACTGAAGACATTTTGTATAAGTGTGTCCTACATCATGTTAAGACCAACAGTGATGCCATTTGGTTTATAATTTCTTTATTGTGTGTGTGTGTAATTTAGGAAAATTCTATTTTCATTCCTTAGTAGCAAATGTTGTATTTCTTCAAAGAGGAACAGACAATGTTTCCGTTGGCACTAAAAGAATCCTCCCACAGAGTGCACATAGTGTACATTCAATTTTATTTTTATCAATGCTGAACCACAGCCAGTAGTGGTAACAAAGCCCACAGACTTAGAAATTTGTTTGTGACTGATTCAGTAGAGTTGTGTGAAAGCCACTGAATTAATAAGGCACTCTGGCAGTTCTGGTATATTCTGTCCTCTGTCATACTCTGACTCCTGTCACTTTCATACCAATTCCTGCTTCCTCCTCTTCAACTCTATTCAGTTGAAGACAATCAGCACTGAGTAGCTAGTTACTGCATTTTATTTATTTACTTTTTAAGAAGCGGGAAACTCTTTTAGTCCTAAGAGCGTAACTTTTGTTCATGTTAATCTTTTTATGTTAAGAACTAGCCCTTTGCTACTGAGTATATCTGCTGCCCAACAAGCAGTCATGTACCAACAATGCACATAAACACTGCGATGATGACCCGAAAGACACCTGGCTCATGCTGCAACAGTATAGCTCTACTATGTGAGTAGCATACTTCTTGCTTTAAAAAACAGCCTGGTCCCTGCAACATACATTAAAATCTTCTCATCTTTTCTCAATTTACAGTCTTTTCTGATTAGGCATATCTAGCTATTGCTGTGGAGGTCAACTTTAATGGCAAATGGAAATTAGCCATTCAAGAAGGTATATGACAGTCTTAATGAACTTTCTCAAGAGGACAAATCTTTTCACGGAACCACCTACCAGGCTTCTTTTGAAAGGAAAAATACATTAAAAGAAATACCTGAATGAGACAACCAGGCTCACATCATGGTCACAATATTATATCCCTATTATACAAATAAACAGGGGTTGTTTTTTTTAAATTGTTTTAAGAAGCAGGGGTGATTAAGGCAGCAAATACTTGCAAATTAATCTCTTGCGTTTACGTTACTCCTTTACTCAGCTAGCAAGCTCCACTTACTGAACTACAGTACTTACCTGCACCTCACAAGGCAGTCCCTTGGATTTGGAACATAGCCAACAATCTGTCCCCAGCATCAAGATGGGGATGTTATTGGATCACCACAATAATGACACCCACTGTCCCCAGAAACACTGATATTCTAAAAAATATTTGCAAGTATATTCCTATACCCATGTAATATACTTCTGTCAGCCTTGCACTAGATAACTGCAGGCTCACAGCAAAGAAAAGCAATATGCAAAATCAGTTTCATGTACATGAAAGTTTTCTTGTTGTGTCTATACAAACCTCACCAAAACCTCACCTAATTTAAGGTTGATGAGTGATAATTATACATCACTCTACATAACTAAGTTACCATGCCTGCCCGCATCCTCTAATTTTTAAATAAATGCCTAATTGCATGAACAGTTTTATTACAAGCATTAAAACAGGAACTCAACATCTGCTGTACATAGGGTAATCAGTTATAGCCAAGTTTAGGCATTATGAATCAGCTGGAGTGACTCAGAATTGCTCCAGACTTCTCTGAGAAAGAGCTCAGCAAGTTCTTTTCCCCCAAACATAAGTACAATATGTTGGTAGTAGAATGTTCAGGGGTAAACATCAAATTTGACTCCTAAGTCACAAGTCATTCAGAATGCCCTCAGACCTGGACTATTTCTTGCTCTCCAAATTTGAAATCAAAAATTTGCCGAAAGCTGACAGACTTCCTCAGATACGTAGCACGCATGCCATTTGTTCTTGGCCTGCTTCCGGGGGACGAGCGCTCTGACTCAGCTGACTCAGTTCTATCACACCCACATGTAACAACCCAGTGATATCACACCAGACTGTTAATGTGTCTCATACAAATCATGTATCATTTGATTTCTGCTTTCCACTGTGTTATCTGTGCTGCTGAAACATGGCCCAATCAGATGGGAAGAATTACACACATCTAAATAGGCACCGGAAAAATCCACTCACCCCACATATTCTAGTTATTTGAGCTCTGCCCTAAAATGAATGTATTTTCACAGCCTTTGTTTTGTAGGAGCTGTAATGAAAAGGAAAGCTTTGACTTTGGTCTTCTCACAAGTATTTTATCAGATTCAAACTCAGATTTGACACATCAAGTTTAAATAATCCAGTAGAAGTAACTTTTAATAATTTCTCACTTCCTCCATTTAGCACCAGCTTAGACCACAAGAAATAAACTTCTGTATTCCTGTGAGTGTCAGAGGTGTAAAGGTAACCAGCGGCATCCAACTTCAAGGTTCTACTCGTCAAGGGTCTGAAAGAGCTAATACCCATTTACCAACAACAGCCACATTTATCAAACCTTAACACGCACAGCTTGGGCACACGCTGCAGAGACCACCCAGGACACCAACACCACTGTTTTACAAGATGAACTTATGAAACTTCAGATCAAGACTTCTTCCATATGGCAAGATTAAAGGAATAGAGGAACTTATGACTAAACAAATTGCATGTATGTATAAAACCAAAGAAGATCACAGTGAAGATTAGGAAATGAAAGTACATGTTCCAACTTACATACAGAGTTACAAGAAAACAAGTAACATAAGAGACAGGAAACTCTTACAAGCTTTTTAAAAAAAATAAAATCACAATAGTCTGAGAATGCCTAATCAAGTCTACTGCCAAGTTACAGTGCAGATGCTAAAAGCTGTATTGAAACTAAGATACCAGAATGAAAAATAAGACACCATATCCAGGCACATCAAGTGAGAGACAAAATTTGAAATTATTGCTCTGTGCTACTGCTTTATAATTATGTTGTTCCCCACTTCTTTGTATCAGCCTTCAACCTGTCACTACAATCATATTGCAATGTCAGGGTAAGTAAAAGCACAGTGTTAAAATGAAACTAAACATTGTCACTGTCAGTTTATGGAAACTGCGCTAAAATGTCACCATGAGCAACTGTCACGGCAGCTCTGCTGTGGCTGTGCCACTGCACCAGAAAAACAGGATGATGGCAACACAGCTTATCATGGACCCATGTGGCATCAGAGGAGACTAGCACTCCCAACCCTCACACTAACAGCTTAATTTGGGACAAAATCAGATTTGGTGCAAACCGTGTGCTGCACACCACAGTAGCTATTTTTTAAGCCTAACTGAAGCAGTGATGGGTTTAGCAGCTACTGCATGTTGTGTCAAGCATGTGGGATGCTGACCTCCACTGCATGACCTAGTGGAAAGCAGCCAGGGCTAGAGGGACCAGCGGGGAACAGCAGTCATGGGAGGGATGGACTACCATGCCAGAGCTGATGAGAGGCCATACTGTTCCCAAGGACAGGGATGCAGCATGTTGCACATGCCCAGGAGAAGCAGTTGGGTGCGAGCCAGCAGACACCCCATGCACCAAGCAGGCAGGGGACATGGCTACTACTGATGGAGGGATCCACCCCACCCAAAGAGCAGCCATGCTTTGAGATAATTCTCCCCTACACCTAGAGAAACCAGAGCATGAGGGGTTAGAGAAACAGGCCATGAGGTGCAGGGCGAGGTGAACTGCTGATGACAGAGGAAGAGCATGGCAAGGAAGATGAGCAATGCGCACCCTGTCAACCCTTCCTGACCCATATGATGACAGACACAGGGACAGCCACCAGAGCAGAGGAAGGAGCAACATGATGGACAGGCATCCCATAATCCATTTTTCTTCAATACACAGATAATCATACTGGCAGTACGGAACAGAGTACATATTAACTAATGACCGACTATTAAGTTCACATAAAATGCACACATATAAATTACAGCAGAGTTACATGCTTCGGTGGAGTCTTTCCCCTAAAAGCCATGACACACTGGGGAACACTCAGATGTTTGTGGCACAATGTGCAAATAATGTCATTTTGCTCAGGAATAATCTTAAATCTTTTAGGTAACATGATCTGAAGAATTATTCCCCATTCACTTCTTAAGGGACATGAAATCCATCCTTTGCTTACATGAGCATTAAAAAAAAGAAAAGAGAGACACAGAATTCACTAGAATATTCATCATTTCCAACCTTAAACCCACAGCGTACAAACAGATGAATCCAGCAAGTCAGAAAGCAAAGCCAATTTAATCTGTGGCTCCCCTGAGGTAAATGTAGTTCACAGTCCTGCCCCCACCCCAACCTCAGCCATAATCCCTGCTTCCTGGAGGTAAGAAAGCACTGGAGTGAGGAAAATTCTGCAGCAGGATATAATGATCCAAAATGACAGGGACAATAATGACAATGAATTTCATGTCTCCCAGTCATGAGCTGGGGATGCTTGACTGGGCTGACTTACACAATTAAATTGTTACAGGTACAGCAGGAGCTGCAGTTATCATCGCCATGCTTTTGGGAAGGATGCCTCCAGCACAAGGAAGAGGAGCGCTGTGGATGCATGGTCCCTTTTGTTAGGAGCAAAGGGCCGCTCCTGCAGGGCCGCTGCTGCAGCTGCACCCTGACAGAGGCAAAACTGGGTTAAAGACATGAGCCATTTTAGGCAATTGATTTTATCCCTTTTGAAAACGATAATAAAGCTCTGATGGCTACAGCACCGCGTGACTTGAGCCACCATGCGCCAAGAAGCTTTACAAGCAGAGACCCAGTGGATTTTCTGGGAGAACTGGGAAGCACCATTTATAAGGGATCTCCACCAGTGTGTTTACTAAAGCCAGGAAGGGAGAATCCTATGGCTTCTATAGGTTCTGCCAGAGACCTGCGTTCTGTTTTATGTTCATTCCACTAGAGGCAGCTCTTCTTACCTCTCAAAGCCCTCCCTTAGCAGGCTGCCCATTTTGCTCAGGATTTCATATACAACTCTATTACACAGAACATGGGACAAAACATATTTGAACGCAACGGGATATGGAGAATGCACATAGCATTTTCCAGGTTATACCTACAGTTAGTGTGCCTGCAAGGCTTCTCTCATTCATCCAGCTTCAGTTTTGAAATACCAAGAAATATGGTTAGCCATGTATTTCACCTATAGAAAGTCTTTTTAGTGTCAAACTGTCAAAGAGTTTTTATATCCAGGGAAGGAAAGAAAAAAGTCATACAGTTGTCTGCATCTGTAATAGGGTAATACCCCTATTACAGCTCAACACTCTCAAAATATTAATTTGTCAAATATGAATTATAAAGCTATAACATTTCATAATTCAGGACACACTCAAATACTAGGAAAAATAGCTACAAGAGCCTAAATAAAAAAAAAAAAAAAGGCATTTATTCCATTTTTGACAGCTTAACGAATGCCCTACTCTTTTGCATTGATTTTTGTGTGTATGTGTGTCTGTGTGCGTACATGTGTGCCTGGGAAGGATTTCTCATGGGGTTTGCTGTAAACAAGGAAAGCTAAATCCTCTGCCAAAGCTTCTTTTTCAACCATTAAATAACCTCCATATTAAAATATTTCAGGAGAGAATATATAAAAAAATACTAAGAATGCAATATATAAAGAACAGCTACTCACACGTCAGCAAGTACACTGGAAATATGTAGAATAAGACATTAAACAATAATACACCTTGATGCGGCAAGACAGTCACAGAAGTAGTATATGTTAATTACTACTTTTTGGAAAATAGCAGTAAATTCAAAGAACAGGGTCAACAAAGCTCTAAAAATCTCAAATTCATGACCGATTACAGAAGACAAATTTTCCTTACACATGTAAAGGCTCATCTTGCAAGGCAAAGTGCATTAATAAAGTCTGCAAGGACCTAGAGATAGAAAAATAATGCATCTTAAAAAGAACTGCACCACTTAGAATTTCTAAATGCTTCAACTTGAAATATTCTGGCCAGTTAGATCTCTCCTTTAATGTTTTTCCTGGTTCTGAACATCATGAGCTATATATAATTTAAATGGAGATTAATTCTTCCATTTAAAGTGCTTTAAAATAATTCTGCCTATGATCTTGAGCTCTCAGCCCAGCGTCTCCACAGTGCCTCTTCTCCATTTTCCTTGAGCTACCTAAGTGGAACTGACAGATCACTGCTCAGATAGCAGCCACGCTGTTCCCCCAAAATGTTGCCTTTTTGCTATTCAGGAGTATCCTAATACCAACAAATGCTAAATGAAGTCTGACATGTACCCCTAAGAAACAAACTTGTAAGTTGTAGCTTCAAAGGAAACCTTGAATAAATAGGACACATTGTGTACACCCAGGCTAACATCCAACATATGCTTTAGTTTCCCGATGCCCAGACAGAGCAAGAATAGCCCCTGGTAAAGCCTGTGATTTGCTAGTGCTGGTAATTTCAACATTTATAACGTACCTTTTTTTTTTTTTTAGCCTGTATAAACAATTTTTAAAATATAATTAAGACCACAGCAACATTTCAGAACAAAATATATTCATGAATAATGGATTATCTGACATGCCACTAGTTTGATCAACAATTACAAACCAAAGAAAAGAGCTGATCTTTCCTCTGCAAAAACACATTGCCACCAGTAAGTCATTACTGGACAGGTGATTTTATAAAATTAAAAAGTAACTGAAATAATGAATGCTTTTAATTGGAATCATAGAATAGTTAGGGTTGGAAAGGACCTTAAGATCATCTTTGGTGGTGGCGACCAACACACCTAACAGTGAGACACTGCTAGTAAGTGTTACTAGCAACTACAGATACAAAGAAAACATGGCAGAGACAGGAATAAAGAAAAGCAATAAAGCAAGATAAAATTACATGTAACTGCACATACAGATCAGTTAGGATGCTCCACTCCTAAAAGGCCAATTTATTTATTTAGGGAAAATGGCAAACGGATGGGCAAAGAAAATAAAGATATAACTTACTTTAAGACACTTTTTAGCATTATTTAATGCCCTATTTTATGACTAATACTTCTGAAAGGCCTAAAAGGAGTTTAATTAAATCTTATAATTCCCTTCTCTATTTTAAGTTTAATTTCCTTCTCCTTTTGTCCTCCATTCCTCAGTTAGTTCCAAGACGGGGCAAGATAAGAATTGATTTAACACTGTAGCTGGAAAGTTTTTCTTCTGGACTAGGTTCAGCCTCAAAGCACACAAATGTGTATTATAAACTCACAAGCTTCAAGTCTATTTCTGCTTCTCTCACCAAATTTATCCAGAAAGTCCTGCTAGCATTGCTGCTCTTCTTCTGAGGAAGAATCATCAAAAGTCTTTGCCCAATTTCATGAAACTTGATGAATGAATGGAGTAATTATGCTACCTTCTTTCTCCACTAAACTGTTCTTCAATAATTGGTACATTTCCTTTTTTCTCCTTTTTTCTTTAATTTTATTTTACACTTTGTTTACAATATGCAGCTTGTGCATTTGTTTCTTATTCCTTGGGAAGGCAACAAACCCATCAGAGATATCCCTCAGGCATGCAGAACTTTGTGCTGTATTACTGTACAGACATTTTCCACTAAAAGATCACATGCTATATTGATGCTGAATTTTTTAGATTTATTCCAACACTGTTTAAAATAATTATTTGTCCAAGAAACCTGAAGACTAATTTTAATACTGTCTTGTAAATGCGTATCTTTGGAATGCT
The DNA here is from genome assembly GCF_012275295.1 of Melopsittacus undulatus. Lineage (NCBI taxonomy): Eukaryota > Metazoa > Chordata > Aves > Psittaciformes > Psittaculidae > Melopsittacus > Melopsittacus undulatus. The sequence goes on from NC_047530.1 coordinate 72,302,670, forward strand.
GGGGTAGAAAATAGCTATGATACATACAAACTATTTATTTAATCAGAAAAAACTTCAATAGATTATAAATAGATTTCAAGTCACAGTGCTCTTATGGGAAGTGTAATTACCATTTAGAGAACCACTTCGTTCTTGCATGCTCTTGGGATCCCTTAGACTGTTTTAAGTTACGTTTGATAGTTATGATAATGAAAAAATAAATCTGAATTATTTCTCTGTATGCTATTTACAGCAGCTCTTGCTACAGTATACAAAAAAATACCACATAAACCTATACCAAATTTTGCTCCTAAATAATCTCTTATTTCCTCTAGACCTTAAAAATTGGGTGGAGAATATGCACTTTCCATCAGAGATAAGTAAAAATCAAGTCCATCCTTTAAATCTCGCCCTCCTTCCAAACAAGAATCTACACATATCTGATGCCACACATATATATATTTTTTTTCTATTCTGCTGGGCTCTGTATGAGACAACTTGAAATTATCAACATACACTTTCACCAGAAGCCGTATAAATACGTCTCCAGTGCGTTTCAAGAGTCCTTCCTACCTCTTCCCAGTACAAAAGCCCCTATTGATAAGCTGATGAATAGTGTAAATGCAGTTCTAAAAAGGGAAAAGAACTACCTTTATAGTCAATTTTGTGTGAAGACCTTTCTGACTGCCAAAAGGTCAGAAACTACATCTCCAAGTAAAACTAACTAGAACCATAGCACTACTGAAGTAAATCAGTATTTAAGCTATTTATTCTTCTGAAAGTTCCTCCAAGCCTGCAAGAAATCCATGGCTTTTTGCCCTATCCTGAACACATTTGACGTTTTGATATTACCTAGCTGGGCCCATTACCAAGAAAGTTTTACCAAACTCTGTCTTGGAAGGGAAGTGGAAGATGACTGGAGAAGGAGGAATACCAATCCAATTAAAAACACACTGTGAAACAGATAAAAGTCTGCTGTAAAGAAAAGATACTCCACCTGTGAGACAGGCCAACATGACCAAGTACAGCAAGAAAGCAATTATGATCAGGTACCCTGGTTCTCCAGCTTCAGCAGTGAGCTTTCCAACATTTAGAATGTGTGCAATTTCAGTGCTTTTTAAATACTGTTTGGAGATGTAACTTGCATGACATTAGAAACTATTAAGATCATAGAATCACAGAATGATTTGGGTTAAAGATCACCTTATTCAACCCCCCTGCCATGGGCAGAAACACCCTCCACTAGACCAGGTTGCTCAAAGCCCTGTTCAACCTGGCCTTGAACACTACCAGGGATGGGACAGCCACAGCTTCTCTAGGCAACCTGTGCAAGTGCACCACCCTCGTAGTAAAGAGCTTCTTCATAATATCTAATCGACATCTCTCCTCTATCAGTTTAAAGTCATTAAACCATGACACTCTGTCACTACTTGCTCTTATAAAAAGTTACAGCAATTTGGATAAAGCTCAAGGCACCTCTACCTCAACACAAGTGCTAATATTCCAGGGAAGCAAAGTTTCTGTCAAGTAAGCCAACTAAACCTTCTCCAATTTCATTTCAGACTGTCTCGTATCTCTGTGAAGCCTGAAGATAATGAGCTCAGCTCTTTGCTGGGTAGATCCCCTACGGCATCTGTTGCCACACAGCTATGCCAGGGACTGATGTCCAGACTTACTTCACAGAACAAGGCAAAAAAAGCTTCCTGACGCTTCTTGCATTACAAACAAGAGTGACACTCTTTCCAAATGTGAACACATGAACACTTTCAAACATGTAAATTGCTATTTCTAGATGACCGCAATGACTTCTATTAAATCATCATTCTATTTTGAATGAACACAAAATTACTTGGAGAAAGCATCTTTATTTTCTTCCACTCAGACACTGAATTTGTGTAAGTGTTAAACACAAACATACCTAAAACCAGCAGATAAAACAGATTAAATAACTTAAGCTGGAGGCATTTTTTCCTCTATGAATTTATAACCCTTTATTTAAAAGGGTTTTCACAGAAAGCACTCATGTCTTATAACTATCTCTAGTATTTGATTATAATTACAATGAATGCTGCCTTTGCAGCAACCCAGTTCTAGTGGTGATACAAAAGAATCCAATGCAGTCAAAAACCAGAACCAGCAGCCACATCATCCCGACAGGGTTGGAGTTATTTGCACAGTGAAAGTGCTATAGCAAACCATTTAACATTTTCTTGTCTTACAATACCTCAGAAGTGTACTGCAAAATCATGCACAGCTGCAAAGCTGTGGGGAACCAACCAAACACTAGAACACTTTCACGTATCACTATATCTACCAGCCAAGAAAGCTAATATATTTTCCCCTACATCCAGTAAGTTACTGTCATAAAAACAATTTATCTACCAAATCAATGCTTATGAGAGGCACACTGAATCCTTCAAGTTGTTCTTCCCTTTAAAAAGCCAACGTATGTGATCTGTAGTTGCATACTTCTGTTTCTCCCCTCTCAAAACACAGAGTAATGTAATAATGAAAGCACAAAAGGGCAACATACCGTCATAGTAGACAATAGCTCCAACAAGCTCGTCTTTGCGTAGCATTGGGAAATGTTCCAAGGCTCTTGACTTGCTAAGGACATAACTACTTTTCAGACACTGACTTCCTGCTACAAGGTCATATAATTTTATTCCAAACCAGTAGTATGGCAATTGCCACCATCTGCAGGAAACAACGACAAAAAAAAATTCCCCATGAAGTGAAATAAAGTGCATGCACACACTTGTAACACAGTATGTTGTATTATTCCAGTTTTGCTTTGTACCATCAAAAAGTTCATGATATTGCAGTATCATGCAAATACGCAAGAACTTACTTATAGTTTGTTAGTGGTTTCAACTATCTATTCTCTGCAGTTAGTTAAGCAGACTCAAGGCTTTATTTATCCTAGAATTATAATCACAAACTGGCTTTATGTACTTCAGTGTGGGGTGAGATATTAAAGCTATGTGTCCAGGGGAGACCCTGGCTGATCGTCAAGCTGAAGGGGTTCCTTAAATGCCCATCTTGGCTAATGCCTCCTGCACAAACATGACCAAATAAATGCAGTCAACTGCTGGCTGACATGAGCTCCAGCTATTATGAGCCCCTCTACAAAGACAGATCATTCAGCAAACACTCACTGCTCCAAATAGCCTGTTACAGTAACTGTTCTTACAGATCTGAAAACCTAACCCAAATCACTTAGTCTCTTTCTTGTAGCAGAAGAAAACTATCCCGTCAACATCGACCTGTCATGTGCTGTAGAAGGCAAGTGCACAGAATTACTACATTGAGCACTGCTGGTTGCATGAACTAAACAACACATTACTAAGAATGCTAAGACAGCCTGTGTTGAAGACAAGGATGTACTAGAAAGAACAGCAAAAAACATACTGGGAATGAGAGTCTGTTCCACCTACAAGCACCCCCCTTCCCCTCCCTGCAGAGTGGCAGGAATGCAGCAAACAGCTCAAGTCCAAGAAGGGTTACTAGGCAGCTAGAATAGCTGCTTCGTTCTGTGAGAAAATTTCATGCTTCTACAATATGGTAGTATCTCACCTCCTGAAGGACAAAGCCTGTGACAGGTTTAAATACATCCTTGGAAAGAGGCGCCCAGAAACTTCTCCAAGGAAATAGCTTGCTTGTGAAAAGCAATGGTAAAGGAGTGGTATTATAGCAGAGCTTACTTGTAAACAGGCAGCATTATTGGCAAAGGAGATGATAGGTGAGGAGCTATTTCAAGCAGATTTGCACGCTCCTCAAGTGCTTCTTTCACCATCTTGTACTGAAAAAAACACAAGTGCACATGCAAATTCCATGTTACTCAGTTTTGTTTCCATATGCAACATTTAATAAGAAACTGTTTATCAAAGCAAAGAACTCCCAAAATCCTTACTGTTCTTTCAAAACCACACTGAGATTTGCTGAAAAATTTGAAAGTTAAGGAAACTATTTCCCAAGAAAATTAAGTTCTACTAGTTTCGTTTTGGTGTCTTGGTGGGTCAGCTGAGTAATTTTTCATCTGAACATAAAGTGCATTAAAGCTGTGTTACTACTAACTATGGGCAGGAGGCACATGAGTAGGGCTAGAACTCATTCCAAAGTAGATCTTGTGGAACATTCCCACAGTTAAATCTCATACTAACGCTGAGTTGCAAATGCAAAAGTGTTCTTCTCCAAATCAATCAATATGAATCAATATTAAGTTATTCTTTGGCAAAAACAAGGTTAATTTCTGTAGCTCCATGTTTTATATATTTTTCCCTATCAAGTCACTGTTTCTGTAGCAGTATTATAACCATCAAAACATACTTTAGGTCACAGAGGTTTCAATGAGTAGATCAATCAATTTATCAAAACAATATCATGCTTCCACAAGAATACATAAAACCATTTATATATACTCACTCATTTACCCATTTTCTTTCCACATTCCAAAATAAATCACTCATTTACCATATTTTCTTTTCCCATTTCAAAATAAACAGGACAATCACTCACTCACTCCCCAAAATTCTAATCATGACAGGTAGGATGCTCTTTTTATTCTGAAACCAGCCCTGTCTCTGCCTGCCTTCCCCAAACTATACACAGTCTACAAGCTATGGCAATTAGATTGCCCATAAAACAATTTAGCAAAAGGCAGGAGCACCAATTTCCCTAGTCTGGGAAGCTCAACTGAAGAAAGCACTTTCTATACATGGTGGCTGGAGAATAAAACAGTCAAGTATTAAAAAAATAAAAAGACTTGGATATAATTGGGATAGGGGAAGTATCTACTGGCAATTTTTGCTTAACAACCAGCATAAACAATTACCTGCTCAAAATCCAACTTCATGATGGCCTTCTGAAGATATCTCACTCCACCATGGATCAATTTAGTACTCCTGCTGCTGGTCCCTGATGAGAAATCATCTCTTTCTAGAAGGGCTGTTTTTAGTCCTGTGTTACCAGAAAACCAAATTAACTTCTTAAATTACACAATTTGTATGTAATTCATTAAAGACACTTCTCTAGGGTAGAGACAATCACAAGAAAAATTACTCTGTACATGGATAAATTTGTATTCAAAGTGTAGTGCACTGTCTATATTGTAATGAAAAATTTTAGCCTCCTTCCTAAGGGAAAAGTCAAAACAGAACTTAAACAGAAGCACATTAAAATCTGGATATTTCACAATAGAAAGGCATTACAGTACATTATAGGGGCCATGCTCCCTCAAGCAAATTATAGTTCATATTCATGGCAGGAGCAGAATATTTTCATGAATACTTTTAACTCTTTGCAGCAGGGAGCTCTAAACCAGTCACACTAACAACTTAAATGTCATACGAGGGAGGCAGCAACTGTCATCCTTGCCTTCTTACTTATAGTCTGCTAGAGGTACCCAAAACCAAAGGGGAGCAGCTCATAGGCACGCTCACCAGTCAGAGAAAGTTCAGTGAAGGAACATGATGCCCACGTACACAGAATTCTGCTATTCTCATGAAACAGTCTGATAAGGTTTAATATGAAATATAGTAGCTTACCTAGGAAGTGTAGCAAAATGAAGAAGCAAATTCAGCTATAGTTTACTCTGCAGATACTACAGTGCTCATACAGCACACAGACATCCTCCTTTTAGGCATTACATATGCAAAGGGTACACATACACAAAACATGAGTTGCAAGATATCACCAAGTATTTCAGAAAAACATTTACTCAAAACAATGTGAGCATATTCCCTGGCATCAGCCAGCACTGGCAGTTTGACCAGCTCAAGCAGGGGGTAACACATGGCTCACAGACGTTCACACAAATCTGGAACACAAAGTGCTTCATAACCAAACAGTATCAAGCTTATTGCATCAAACACTTGGAATGCTGCTGGCATGTTTGTTTGCATGTTTGTTGCACACGTCGTGTTCCCAGTCACCCTGAAGGCCAGGAAAAAGCTTTCACGGGTGAAGGCATATTGCTCCATACTGAAATCGCTATGAAACTATACACCCCAATACTGTAAGTGCTGGCACCCTCTTCATGAAGGAGACAGACATCAGGTTATGTGATGGAAGTTTAGTTATAGGAAGAGTGGCAGCAAAGAGATGATTAACAGATGTCATTTAATGGTAAGATACAGACAACGGTCACATCCTTTGGCACATACCTACAAGACACCCACCACTGACTTCCAATATCCAACGTAAGAAAACACAACCAAGATAAGCACACCAGGATAAGTGCATGACAATCTTTCACTTAAAACACATGTGGAAGGACAATCTGTGTTATAGATGTTGGTGTAACAGACTCCCTGTATCACTGGCAGAATTTTCGAGGTAAGTAGGCAAGGAAAAAGAATTATATTAAATTCAGTGATATTGCTACCAAACAGCAACAGCATGACAATAAATACCCAAGAAAGGGAGCATCATCTGCTCTAGAAGTTATTCCCTGGGTCTTTTTTTCATCCTCCTTGAGGGATGTTGCATGCTACTGGTTGGTGAACGCACATTTTAACATCTTTTGGTCGCCCAAAACTTTTGTGTCCTTAAAAAAATTTAATTATTACTGGTAACTTCTAAAGATCAGAGTAATTTATTTTTGTCAAATGTGACTGAAGATTAATGGATACAATCAGAAATAATTTGGCGAAGATATATCAAACACATGAAAAGCAAAATTTGTTGTTAAGTGAAGCAAACATAATAAAAGAGCAAGTTCCATGAATGAACAGCAACAATACACAATTCATTAACCAAATGCCTAGGAATATTTCACACTTCAGAAGTCTACTGATATAATCAGACTATCTGGTAAAAGGATAAACAAAGATCAACTATAACAATTTCTGTACACTTTACAATTGCATCTTCCACAATATAGCTGAGGCAGAAGTGAAAATATCCCAAGTTATATTTAATAATATACAGGACAAAAAAAACAACCAACCAACTACAAACTCAAATCTGGTTGTTTATCCTGCCAATGGTGCACACCTTCCTTCTTTACCCATCTCAAAATGGTCACACCTTCTGGACAAGTATTTTGCAAATCAAACTACAAAACACAGAAGGTGTTAGATCTTGCCTCTTTATTCTGAGGTATATATACAGGTTAAAGAACCTGAAAAATGTTATGACTATCTACTATATTTTATACTGCATTTTTGTTTTTCAATTTTAGTTCAAAACCCACAAACAAGATCTACAAACACAGAAACTAAGGAAATTTGGTTCTCTCTCTCATTGGCTCACTGTCCTGGAAATGACAATCAAGAGAATGTGTTCTCAGACACGCTTTTCTCAAAAAAATCTTTTACATAGCTTTTCAAATAAAAATACATTACTTTGGGGGAATGCAGCATTTTAGTAGAATGGGAGTTGATGCTACAGCCCCAGTACCCATGCACGCTCCTCTCCATATCTGAAGATTTGTCTTTCATTAAAACTTAAGAAATGACTTATTCTCTTTGAAAACTGCCAAATCTGGTTGAACTTGCTGACCAATTTCAAAGTTAGTGTGTGAGGTGGATGACACAGACAGAGTGGGCATTAGTGTCCTGCTTTTTCAACCCCTGAACAGGGCTTTTCACATGTCCACCCAACTGCACAAACTACAGGGCCCAGTAGATGTGCAGATGTTGCACCAACTGTCACCACACACATTTTCGACTTCCTGCACAAGTCAGGTGAAAAGCATTAGCTTAAACTCATTTCACCTTGAGCCTTCCCTACGTTAAGGCTACATGTAAAGTTAAAATAAATTTTGTTGCTTCTAGCAACAGTTACACAGCTAATCCCCAAAAAGGGGAAACTGGAGCACAGATTCCACCAGTACCTTCAGACTGAATGGTGCTAGTATCTTTCACTAAAAATCAAAACAGAATTCTCCAAACCTGTCATGTACTAAGCAGCTACAAAGCATTAGCAGAAGTATCTCATGTTATAAGAAATACAAGCTGCAGAGCCACTGTGCTCCATATAGAAATCATGCTTGGCCCTTTAAAAACTGTTGCTAAAAGCTCTGTGAAAGTCTTTCATTCTTTTTGCTGCAAATTTTTCTTGTACAAACAAGCGAAATGTGAACCCACTAAACAAGGAGCAACAGAGAATGAGAAACCAACGAACATCATCCAGTACATTAGACAACTGCATATAAACACCTAGACAAAGACTGCTGAAAAAAACAAAATGCAGTTATTTTTTAATTTATTTTAGCTTCTGAGCAAAGACTGTTTATAAGCAAGCACTCAGAGTATACCATCTCTATCTCCGAGTACTTCTGAAAAGCCAATTTGATAAACTTATTTCAAACTGTGTAATCCAAGAATAAGAATACAACTACATTTTCTAGCCTTACCTCTAGTGACTGCATCTAAAGCACAGCCACATCCTGTTGCTCCTCCGCCTATAACAAGGACATCAAATTCGCTTGTGGTCTGCAGTGCCGAAATTTGTTGCTCTCTTGTGGGGAGATGACTCTTCATTGGAACAGGCACAGCTTCTGCAGCCTGAACATTCACAAAGGTACCCTACAAAGATTAAAACCACACATGAGGATCTGTATTTATTCTGTATACACACACACGTGCACACATACACAGAACCAAATCACAGCATCTCCTATAACTATAAACGTTATAAATATTTTCAGTTGCTTCACCTATATTTAACAAAAATATTGTCTTGAAACATTATGGAGCAACAAACAGTATTACACCCATAAAGTGCTAGCACACATCGACTTCATCTTGCTTGCTTCAATATAAAGCTGTAGTCAAGGGCTACTACCTATATTAATGTTTCTAGGAATTGTCCTCTGTCAAGTGTTACAGCATGCTCATGAAGCAGTTTAATAAACAGACTCATGGTTAGGCTCCCAACTGACTACCTAAAAAACATCAAAGCAAAGGACTTCAAGTTGAATGTACATTTTATATTTCAAAATTGATTACTTATACAGTGGCATTAAACTAAGCTCAAATTTTATCAGGTTCATGAGACTATGTGGTTTGTTGTGAAATAGTGTTATTGAAACACCAAAGAAACACTGTTTCCATATCCTTTTTGAAAAGCTTCTAAGCAAAGAAACTTATGTCCTACAGCAGGGTAAAATACAACTGTCCTTAAGGTGACAAAACCTGGTAATGTGGCAGTTTCCAGAGAAGTTCAGATTTTATTACAATGGCTTTGATAATGTCTCTAGTCCTCTGCCTGACACTTCCGGAGCCACAGCTGCTCTCCATTTAGTGACGGTGGTGAGAAAGGCTGCCATGCTTGCTCAGTCAACTAACATGGACTAGGGTTTAAATTTTAAGGTCTTAATCAGTTTCTGAAGGCTGCCTTCTGATAATATGAATTTAAAGTGTCTTCTGAAAACCTTTACAGCCACAGGAATCCTGAGTCCCTATTAATGATCATATATTTCTTAACCTATGTTATGAGCACCATCTCTGTAAACTTATACAAATTCAAGTGACAAAATAGTACTTTCTTACTATCATCTAAACCAATCTCTTTGTCTAATCTTTTTCCATACACTTCTTACAACATGCAAGCTCTCTCAATTAAGTTTACATTTCCAAGCATTCCTTCGTGAAGTTGTTCAGTTATTGCCTATTGCACGGTTAACAGTGAATTACAATTCCCATGGAACAGCCCCTAAACCCAGTCCCATGCTGCAAACACACCAGCACAGGTACTGTCTCAGTGTTTTATGGTTGCTTGGCCCACGTTGTGTCTCCTGGAGAGACACTCCCAGGTCACTGTGGTGACAAAAAGCTCTCTGCTAAGATAACCCACCACCTCCAAGTTTTAGGAACTCCAGCCACCTTCCCTGGCATGTGCAGTGGGGAGGGAATATACACCTGCCATAGGAAAACAGCCTGACTAACAAAGGGTAAGGCAGTCTCTTGCCACCATCTGCTCATATGCACAGCTGAACAGGTCCTGGTAGCAGTCACCCAAGCAATACAGTTCCTCTTTAGCAACCAATTCACCAGGTGTCACAGAGCTCTGTCAGCAGACCTTGCGGGGGAAGGGTAAAAGTGCCTCTCGCAACACATCCACTGTAAATGAACAACCAGTCCAGCCATACACAAGAAGCCTGAGTTCAGATTATATGGTGCATGCAACCTAAATACTCTTGTTCAAAATTATTTCCTCATTCTTCAGCATTATTATGATTGAAACACATTCTTCCTCAATGTTGTTATCACTACTATACAACTGAAAATAATAACTAGTAGCCACATCTACAGGAAATGCATACTCAAAAGTTAATTATGTTCAAATTCATCCTGTAATCATAAATTATATTGACTATAACATAAGTAGTTCATACAGGTTACTTCAGATAGCAGCAACCACTTTCAATGCACATGTGTTATAATTCAATCAATAGGAAAGCTGGACGAGAGAAAGAGTGCTTTGCTTCGTGTTAAGGACTGATGCTTTCCCAGAAAATAGCAAAAGCAGATTTAAAACAACCAGAGTTTGGCAAATTACAACCCAAACTCTAGTACCACCACTGACTTTTCCATGTCATGGTGCCTGCAGTCCCACTGGGGTCCTCTCCAGCCCAGACAGTCCTGAAGCCCAGCCCAGAAGGTGCCTGGGCACAGGCTCACCTCCAGGCGCATGTGCGGCCACACCAAGCACTCAACCAGGCTTAGTCCCTGACTACAAATTAGTAACGAAAGGTCTCCTAATTAGAAGCTTGTTTAAACCCACCACAACCCTCAAATAGAGACAGACGCGCTGCCAGCCCCAGGAGTTCAAGAAATTACAAGACACACACAGACAGCAGAGAGGTTGAGTCAAAGCAAAGCAGAGGTGAATCTTGATGAGCCTCCCAATTATAGTTTCCCCTCACTCTCACAGGTTTACACTAACATATGGCACCTAACAAAGATCACTACAGAAGGCACAAAGTTTTGGCCCTTCAAAGAAATTCAGCTTCCATGTTATTCTTCTGACCAATGAATTCTTCACTTTCCCAGCTACTTTTGTCTCCTGCTGTGCTCTTTCCCAGCCTACTCATCCCTAGCAGTGCTAAAACCTTTCACATCTTCCAAAATATGGTAGAAACTTGTATATCCCTAAAGTATAGCACACAAATGTGGTTCCAGAATGCAGTTTCCCAGGGAGTGACAGATAGGAGGAGGGAGACACTGAGAGGATCCTGCCATTCCTGTCTTCACTCCCTCCTTGGTGGCTATAACGAAGACCCTCTGGCACCTGTGTGCCTGCAGTGGTTTGCAGTGACCCCTCTGACTGCCTCCAGTGGCGGCTCTGTGCAACCTCCCCCTCGGAAGCGAGTAAGAAAGCAGCGCATGAAAGGTTTTTCCCCTTTAACGCCTGAAACTGCAACAACGCTGCAGCTTTCTGGGTTGCATAGCAAATGCTACTGCCCAGCTTCCTCCATAGTCCCTGTTTTTACCTTGGTAAGCTGTGGCATTAAGCGTGCTTTTTAGTGCTGCATCATTACAAGAGCACAGAGACAGCTGATGCCAATGTCCCAGCTTCCCTAAATATCACCCTGTAACTTGGAGACAACAGTGACAAGGAAGAAATGGTGAAGACCAAAACCATCCGCAGTTTCGCCTTGCATGTGTTTTGGCAGAACAAGTCAGCTACATACTCTCAACTTTCATGAGCTTTGAGAAAGTGAAACTCCCCATCTCAAAAACATTTCCAGACATGCCACCTTCTGCAAAACAAATGCCCATTTTAAAAGTGTGCAACTTCAGGAAGATAAGAGAACACAAGAAAAACAAAATTCAGAGTTCAAGAAGTGCTAGAATAATTTGGTTTTGACTGTAATTTTTGTTCTGATTTTTAAGCACATTATTTACAACAAATACCTTATAGTAAAGCACAGACCAAAGTCCCAAGCAGCCAGCCACTGGCATAGCAAGAGGATAAAGATTAGTGCTGAAATACAAGCAGTGATTAACGCACCAGGAATTGATATAGATATGATTCATCTTGCTGTCAATTAAATGTGAGAGCGAAGAAAAGCTGCATACAGGGATTCCATCTGCAATAACGTGATTAGTTTGGCAGTGAACAAGCATGTTTACTGAAATAAGCAATTGCTGTTTATATCTACAATTTCTCAGGCAAGAGTTCCTTGAATGGTTTTGATTACACTCTTAGTGAGACGAAATTTGGTTTGGCAGTTTGAATTTAATCATAAAGTTATAAAGTGATCTAGTAATCCATAAGCAAGCGTTCTTGTTAATTGGCTAATGTAAATCTCCAGGTAGGTTTGCAGAGTCAAATTCATCATCCTTATTCATAAAAAAATGTAATTAAAAACCCCCCAAAGCAGGCCCCAATGCATTATCATATTATCACACTCGATTGGATTCACTTTGATGAGCAATTCATACTGACCACCAATGCACTTACACACCAGAAAGAGAGCAGGATTGCCTGGTGGGCCTTGTTAGGAAGAGAAGGGGGTCTCTTACACCCCCAAAACGAAGCACTGCTTTTGTCTTAATGATTACAGGGGTGTGGGAGTGGAAAAAGAAAATAAAATTAAAACCCCTCATCTCCAGTTCAGACTTGGCACATCAAGGAATACCTGCATCACATCAATTAGTAGCCCATTTGGCTTGATGCATTAAAATAAAGGCACAAAAAGCAAGAATATAGTAATGCAGTCAGGACCTGAAGGAAACAAGAGAAACTGGTCTTTCCATTTCTCCACCACCTTTAGCATTAGAAGCCCGGGTGAAACAGCCAGCAAAGACTGGCTGTGTCACACTTGCCATACAGGTGTCTGAATATTTGAGGCCAAATTAATCAATTATGTATACAGCCAGTGATCTCAGAGGGGTCCAACTCCATCTGAGATGCAGTTCCCTTCAGGAGCTCATGACTAGGTGTTAATGTAGCACATATGGATTTCAACAGCTCCTGTATGGTCTAAGATTAAACCCATTTACAGTGGGAACCGAAAAAGATGTAAGAGTCTAACTTCTGCTTTACCCAAAAACAGTTTAGGAAGGACTAGCTTTCTCAGATCTCTGCACTACTTGCCATGAAGAGTTCTCCAACTGCCTCCTTTTCTCTGGAAAAGGATTTTTCTTTTTTATCTAACCAAAAGCCTCCTTGTCAGTTATGCATGTATCCTCCACAGTAAGACTGCACAGAAAGCTTGACCAGCTTCCTTAAGGGAAATGGTTATTCCATATGAAAGAACCACTCCTGTGTGTTGACTGAAAGAGGTTTTGCTTGAATTAAGTGTCACTCCTACTTATTCCCTTACACATAGCATTATTAATTCAGTAAACATCCCAGTGACAAGGTTACTATAAAAGACACAGAAATGCAATATTCATCTATCAGCTTATGCATTAAATTCACCTAACAGTTCTGTTATGTCACCACATGTTCCCATCCTCCCTTGCTCAGCAGGAACTCCAAAAACCCAGCACAAGGTAAGGGCAATTTACTAAACCCCTTGTATGCCCACATACTGCATACATAGATATGTATTCTCCCGTTATATCATCTCAACTGCTGTTGCAGAAGCATGCTCCAAAATGTCAGCATACATGTGTGTGAGCAGAAAAATAAAGTGGGTTAAAAATGTTGAAAACCAGAATAGATCCTAATTATGGAGTGTTTTATTTCCAAGGTGTAAATACTTTACAGCTGTTTACACACAGACAAGGCTAACTACGCCGTTCTCCTAGTAGGCACATTCTGACTCTCAAATCTAGCAAGGGCAACTTAAATTTCAGCATCAGAAATTACCAACCCTTATCCCTTTTAGTAGGCAAATCACTCACTAGTATGCTCGACTAACAAGTCCAAATGACCTTTTACCCTTTCTCAAGAGCCAGAACTTTACTATCCTTCAGCTTCTCCCTCGGAGTTATCTGGGACAGCCAAATTTCATAGAAACATTAACCACCAGCTGGGTAAACGTGGAAAACAAAATCAGACATATCAACTAGCCTGTATGTTCAGGATTATTAGCCTGCCAAGGCAATTATTCCATAACTGGGTGCCCCTAATTCCAAGACTCTAGCCACAGCACAGACACCCAGTCACTGAGTGAAGCAATATGAATGTGGGTAAAAAAAGTGAGCATTTTATTTCTGTCTTACTATGTGATGGATTCTGTTCTTGAAATAACAACAGCTTTTCTACAATGTGTAGCTAATTAGTGCACATCTTGGGGCAATATCCTCTTCTGGCAAAGGAAGACAAGATCTTTGCCCTAGCATATCTTTGATTGGCAGGCATTATTAAAAAGAGGACACTTGGGCTAGGGGACATGCCCACAGCTTAGATATGTCAACACAACAAATGGACTGTCCTCCTTTGTGTCAATCCCTCCAGTTATGTTCCACCTGCTGCCCTATATTAGGTGTTTAAGGCAGAGGCTTTAAGGGATATCACGTGGGAAATGTGCAAGTTAGTACAACATGAAAACAACATGCTGTTCACTTGACAGATCCATTTGCTTACACATATGCTGGAAATTTTCAGATCCTTTGTAGGCTGATCCAACGCAATAGGTTTAGAAACTGGGGGACAAGCAGTTATTTCATTTTGAGACTAAATTCCCTTCTGTAAAACTCTGGAGTTTAATCCATCTCTGGAAATTTACAATGGCCATCCAATTCCTAGAAAATGGGAATGCCCTGAATTCTGGAGTACTGCATATATGAGTGAGCTATCCAGATCAGCTTTCCCTTCCAACTCCCCTTATTAAGCAGTCCTAAAATCTGAAGATGCCATTTCTGATAGTAATGAAGCCAGACTGTAAAATCCTGTGCTAAAGACTCCAGAGAGTTAGAAGCAGTATTGTCATCTAGGTGCAAGACAGGCAGCCCAACAAGAAGCTCACTTTAAATGCGAAGTTTTATTTTCTGCAACACTATCTGAAGCCATAAAGATCCTGTCTTATCCGCTTTCCAGCTAAGTTCCTCAGACATGACTCATCTCATTTGCTTTACTAATACCTCAGCTGCTGTTACTCCTCCCCATAGAAACAGTCAGAAGCTTTGGAGTATCATTTATTCAGACATCATACACACCTTCACGGAGCTCGGTGAAGATTCCCTCTCATTACCCACTGTTTTACCTTCAACTAGACCATTAAGATCCACTTCTGTTCCTATCTTCAGTTTGCCCAATTTGAATGGCAACTTATAGTAAACGTGTGGTAACTAAAGCAGTTCACAGAGTAACAGCTTGTCTAGATGAAGAAGTGACTGATTATGTTTCTAAGGTGAGAAGCAGAAAGCACCACATGAAACAAGCACCTGCTCACCTAGCTGCTCACACTGATACCATCTCAAAGGAAGAATGAGGTATTTCTTGGGCTTAAGCTTTTTCCAAAGCTAGACTGAAGCAAATCAGACCACAGCTCTGACTACACCTACTTCAATCATTTTACTGAACACTGATTGCGAATATTTCCGGCCAACTGCAAGATGTTGGCCTCACAGCCCACATTTAATGCCAGAGAAGAAGACGTGTTCCCTTAAACTCATCTACTAAGTCTAGATGTGGTTATTTTACAAAACTTTAAATCACAGCACAACTGTGTTAAAACAAGAAGGATTTATTTCTTTAAAACAAAGAGTAGTTGTTGATTCACACCAGCTCTGCCTAAAACCAGTTCACAACTCATGTTCCTTTTACCAATTTCTCCTTGGCTTCTGCATTGAGAAGCAAGATAAAAGAGCATGGTGACTCTGAGTCTGCTGTGAGAAGAAGATACGCCAATGAAGCCTGTTTTCTATGACAGCAAGAATCAATAAGAGTAGATATCTACTGCACCTCTTCCTGCTATCACTACCTTAACAGCAAGTCTCCAATGTTACCCTTCACTGCTTGGGCAATTTATTCTGCCTTTGCCTTAGCTACCTGGAAGAGAGCACTGAAAAGTGCTTTGAGCTTACCAGTGTCTGATTGTGTCCACCTAGATAGAAGCTGACGCCCACCAAAAGCAACAGGAGCCTCACCACTGACTTCTGTGGCACAGATCCTACCCTCAAATAGCCTTCACCTTTCTGAACCGAATAAGAGCTGGTACTATGACTGGTTTAAAGCTGAGATTTACTGAGGTACTGCTGTTGGTTTCACAAGTTTGAAAATACTATCCAAACTCTACTTAGTGCTTACACTTCGGTGGAGGTTTCCACTCCTCCTGTATCCAAGTAAAATCCAGAGTAGTACACAAAGGTAATTTTTTAAACAAGAAAAACAATTTACAACAATCCCACTTCCCCACTGGTTAAAGACCTATAACAGCAAACTATTGTTAATGCCATCCTCCAGATTAGCACCAACCAAACCAAGCTGGGAGCCTCTTGGCATTTCTTCCCAAACAAAACTATCTGCATAAGCCTAACATACGCTCAAACAGATTTTAAGTTTCATATTTTATCAGAAATCATAATTAATACTTACGTGTTTGTTTCTATACTGAGAAAATTGAGAGAGGCCAAAAACTGTTGCTATGGCACCTCCTCCAATGAGAGCAGTTCCTTTCACTGCCTTCTGAAATGCCATTTTTTACTGTAAGAGAAAAAGATAAAAATTAATAGGCAGTTTTACCATGTTAGAATCTAGGCTACAAAGAATAGATCATTTGTAGAAACTAATGACAATGTCATGACAAGTTGAAATTTAGGGTAGCAGTATATTAATTAGTGATTTTCATTGCAATACTAATAATTTCTAAACAAAGTCTAGACAGAGAACTCTGGTATTTGCTGTGAAAGCTGAACAACAAAAGTGTATTTAGATGCACAAGTAGATATGAGTACACACACACGATGTAAACTCTAAATATGCATATATGTGACAAGTGCTTACAATCCCATGGTAACAGCAGAATAACACCCCATCATCAGCCAGATGGCCACACAACAGGACAATCTACTTGACAAGACCACCTTTAGCTACCCTCCCATCCCACCAAACTATTTCTACAATCATATTTGCCTCACAGCACTCCATCCTGCTTTCCAGCCAGGAATTACCATCCCTGTATTCGCTCTATACCAGCAAAGCTTGTCCTAAGCAGGAATGGCGGATAAGCAATGTGCTGCTAGTCTGGAAGTTGGTCCTTCAGTGAGAAGCAGCAGCAGCAGAGACAGCAGACAAGATTAAGTGGCTTGAAATAAGCACAGAACTTTATCATCTGGCTACAGAGGGTTTGAAACTAGCCCTATGTGGGTCAGGCAAATTCTTGAAAGACCCACTGTTCAGATACTGAATGAAAAATTTGCATGGCACTGACCTGAATCTTAAGCAGGCACAACCTAATCCATCTTCCCAGGACTGCAGCAGCTCGCCTCACATTAGAAACAACATACATCAAATTTGAAAGACTCCTGTCAGCACTTCAAGCCCTCCAGTTATGCAGACATCTTTGCCCAAGCCCCACATTCACCCACTAGTCTACGTAGAAGAGATTTATCACCATTAAGGCTCAAAGCAGAAGGTGGCAAGTGTACAGCCCCATGCCAACACCAGCGGACTTACAATACGACAGGACCAGCTGGGGCCAGGAGCAGGGAGCAGTAGGGGCTCCCATCCCAAGCCAGGCAAGGGGTAGGTGCCAGCAGCCTCACCTGAAGCCTGGCTGGGGTCTCATACCTGGCTTGGGTCCCTCAGGCTGGCCTGCTGCTTTGCTCCAGCACAGCTCCGGGACAGTATAGTGCCTCCTTATCCAAACGCTTCACAGCCCTCCCTCAACAGCTGCTGTCTGCACCAGTTGTAAACCATCACTTTCAGCAGTGTACAGCCTTCTTGTCAAGATTTGCAGCACACTATTTACAATTCCAGTTATTTCTTTGGCTTCACAAGTACAAGTAAACATGTAATACTGTATGTTACTATGCATTTATACACATTTCATCGTTTTTCTCTCATTAGCTCTTCCAGCTACCATAACTGTTCTTTTTTCTTAAGAAATACCCCAAACATGTTTAAGACACAAGCCAAACAAGAAAGCTTCATTTTGAAGATGTGGTAAAGATCCTAATTTCATTTCCTGTGCAACACATTCAGCCTATAGGGAAATTCCATATGTTATTATTACACATAAACATTTGATGTACAGATGTTGTATGCATGTGTGTTATGCAAGTAATTATTGTACAGAAGGCCAAGACTTTGAGCTTCCCAGTTCTTCTGAAGAGCAGCGTGTGTGCTTTTGAAGATTCCCACCATAACATTTGTGTGTAGATAATCACATTCTCCATTATCTTCATAGTTCACCCTCAGAAAAGGCCAACTTCCTCTTTCCTTTACATGACAGTGAGGAGTAAAAGTGAAAGGCAACAGAGGAAACCCCATAGCAAGGGAAGTTTCTGAAAGGGGAGTTACTGTGGAAGCCTGCCCACACCTCCAGGGGAACAGGGAGGTAAGTGTGAGTCTGAGATACGGGGCCTCATTGCCAGCAAGGCAAGCAGCTGCACCAACACCAAGGCACAGCCCTGTCAGAAGCACACAGTGCCAGAGCATCTGTCAGAGCAGAGGTGTCGATACTACTCTGCCCTTCCCACTCCCTGCAGAATGGAGCCTAGCACCGTGGTGTGGCTGCCTCTCCCTAAGGGTGCAGGGCTCCCTGTCAGGGTGGCAGGGCTCCAACCAGCTGCCTCTGCAAGAGGAAAGGGAGTGCCCAGCAAGAAAGGCTTCCCACAGGGGTACCTACCAGCAGCCCAGCACAGCCAGCTCAGGAGACAGCCACACACACCAGGATGCAGGCTTCTCCCTCTCAGGAGTCCCTCTCCTGACAGTCTGGCATAAGTCCTGTACAACGGCATACGAGCAATCAGAGACACATCTTAACACAGGAGCAGGGTGCCTCAAAATCAGACCCTGTCCTGTAGGCTTATCCTCACCCCCAAAAATTAAAGAGTAAAACCTAACCATCAGCCTACCTTAGATCTGTTGAGACAACATTTTGTACTATCACTTCTACATACCTGAAAACACCTGCAGATACTCATGAAGTCATAACACAATATGAAATTCAATATTGCACAAGAATTAAAACAGCTGGAAAACTTGCACTGCCATCACCAAACTCATAATTTCCTGCAAAATAAAACTAAAACAATCAACACCAGCTCCCATACTGTCTATAGCCACACAAAGCATATGGTGATGGTGAATACATACATGTCATCCAAGCACGCTGTGTACTACACACACTTCTACCATAAGGTTTCTTCAAGTCGCTAGAATAACTCATCTTTCAGACTGCAAACTGGTGGCAGTCTTGAAGTAGTTTCACACACCTTACGCATCAGCAAAGGAGTCACTTCAAACAAGAGTAAGAAAGCCTTACAAGTGCCTGTTCTGGGAACACAATATGCTCTAGAATCCACAGAATTTAAAAAGAACAAATTAGCATCTTTCAACAAGCTGGCTCACATGTCTGCAGAGATACTGGCTTTCAACAAAACAAATGGAAGTGCATCCTTTCTGTACTTTGCCAAGTTCAGTAAGAAAAGGGGATGGCTGAAGCACAAATCCCTACTTATCCCTGTTCAACTGAACTCTTCAGAGGTTCATTAGTCATGAACAAACTGAGTGCCACACAGCTCAGCAGTTTGTGTTGGATGGCAAGCACAGCCCTAGAAGCTCATGGTCAAGGGCTGAGCACTCTCCACCCCAGGGGAACCAGAGGTAACTGGAAGTCCAGCCAACACTAATCGTTCTTCCTGGCCACCTGCCTACTCACACCTTTTCTGAGACCTCATGTTGAAGACCAGGTATATACCTACCTAAGTTAACCCATTACATTTTTGTTGAGTGGGACTGAATTAGAGCAGCACAAGGTATGCAAACCACTGACTAAATGTCTCAGTGATCACTGGCCACACCAGTTTACTTTTAAAACACAGTTTCCCAGACAGCTTTGGAAGTAATTTATTTTTAAAACCAAAGAAATAATGATTTCATGACTTCATGTTCTAACAAGCCTTTTTAGCAAGCATTTTATCAAAACTTCTAAAAAAAAAGGAAAAAAAAACAAACAAAAAACACTGAAGTTTTTAAAACAGACGAACTGAGGCAATAATGTAGCTGTTTTATATCTTTAATTATGGGTCAAAAAAAACTTAGTGCATCAACCTAAATATGAAGTTGTGAATTACACTAGAAATGTCATTGCACAGATGAAGAAAAAAAGCACAAATCCACCCAAAATTGCACAGCAGATTTCAAGTTGTTTGTACAGCAATGCAGCACAAACTTGTGGAAGTAATCAGCAGAATTAATTCAGCACTCACCGCAGTTGAGTTACATAGATAGCCTTGTGCTATTTTTCAGTCATTTGAAATATCTATTCTTCTAATTTTTTTTAACAAAAAAAGCTAACACACACACAAAAAACCCCAAAAAACAAAAAACCCCAACCCTCAAACAGAAAATGCTCACATACTGAATAAAAGCCACACTTAGTGAGTGCTAGGAAATAAGATAATGGCAAATATTAGGCCTGCTCTCTGTATTCAGAGAGCTCCATCTCCTCAGTTTCCATCTCCCAACAGTCCTCTGCAAATCACTGGTGCAGTCCCGAGATCTCTGCTTTCAGCTGCCTCAGTTCAAGCTGTTCCCTGTGCCTTCTTTCCCATTACTCTCATTAATACCAGCACCCTGCCATGCTAACATACTTTCCACAACCCCCACCCTACTCACGTACTCATAGGTGCCAACAGTTTAGTTGTGGATGCTATAGGTTCTCATTCATTAGCTAGGATAAACACTAGTTCTTCTAGATAAGACAATTCATTTAAACAGCAAAAGCAACAAAAGCCCCCATGCCTCCACAATGCTTGCTTTGATCCAGAAGGCTTTGAGGCATCTGTCACCAGCTAAACACAATAATACAGAGGCAAACAAATAGCTTTAATTTAACAGTTTCCTATGTAAAACATCTACTAAGAGCCCAAACTCCAGTGCCAACTGCATGAATTAAATATTCCTTCCTGTGTATAAATAAAGGACAGTCAGTCTTCAGAAGTTAAATGATTATCAAAATCAAATGAAAGTTTGACTCCAAATTGGTTTCTGGAAAATTTTGGATTAAATACAAAAATCTTTAGAGTGGTGCCTACGATAGCACAGTCTTCTGGCATACTTACATTTTCCCCTTTGAGTTTCTAACAGTGACTCTTTACCCTACATAATCCAGCACAAGCAACACAACACACACAGAAGGCTGCATAGCTCCACCAGCACCCGGAAGTGCAGGCACTTAATCATGAGCAACCAGGTTTGGGGGACTGAAGCAGTGTTGCCTGTGTTTGCTTCCACTGCCTCCCAGAGCCAGCTTCCTCACATGAAGCAAAACACAAATGTGCACTGATAACAAAAGGAAAACACAAGAAAGACCTGAGTGTTCCTAAATGTCAGACAGGAAACCACAGCAGGACAGCAGATATTTCAAAAGCAGTTCCAGTATGCAGGGTAGCTACAAGGAAAACAGAAACTCCCTGCTCACAAGGAGAAGACAGGGGTAATGGGAACTCTCTCCAGGTTACTCCTGGAGAGATTCCAACTGGACACGAGGAAAATTTTCCACCATGAGAACAACCAGCCACTGGAACAACCTCTGCAGGAAAGTGGTGGACTCCCTAGCAGTGGACACTTTTAAGATTCAGCTAGACAGGGTGCTGGACCATCTAGTCTAGGTCATGCTTTGCTTAGAAAGGTTGGACCAGATTACCCCCAAGGTCCCTTCCAACCTGGGGTTCCATGATTCTATGATTCAGCAAAGGCAATAACCTTGAAGGGGCTTCAGACTGCACAGCCATGTAGCATTCATGTCTGCTGTCCCAGTTTAATATCCTTTGAATACAGCTGTGGTTGCCCACAAACTGTTAAAACTTGATCCAAACATCCCATAGCTTCCTCTACAAATAAGCCCCACTTTTTCACAGCACATACAACATGCAAGAGAGCTGTGACAAGCCTTCCTACTAACATAACCAGCTTACAGCAACTCAGAGGACACCAGCAGTGAGCTCCAGACACTACCACAGGAGGCATGAAGGTACAGGCACGTAGGTAATGGGGGTTAGGATCACTCCTACAGTGGGACCTTCCACCAGTCTTACTGTGGATACCACATTCCTAACCACACTAAAATGACATCGAATGTGCCACCAAGAACAGTTTGTCACTTTCATTACACAAGATAACATGTATAACATAAAGACACAGTCAGACTCAGTGCTCTCTATACAGAAAGGATTTCCAGCCTCAGCCATCAGTTCTGGGAAAGGGACTACCCTCTGCCCAACAGCCAGCTACAGGTGTTGTTAGCTCTCCTCAGAGCCAATACGCAGATTATACACAATTCTTCAGGAAAAAAAAAAGCCAAACCAAAAACACTCCCAGGAGAGCAGCTGCTCAAATTGCCACATAAATCTTGCTCACCATCACTAAGGGAAGCTTATTCAGGGGCAGAAAGGAAAATACAACTTACCATAAGCTACTCCAACACAAAGCTAGACAGGCATTTGAATATACAGATGGTGCTTTTACACCTAGAGCATCTCAATTTCATTCTAGGAACCTGCAAGCTCACATTTAGCAGGTACTTCAAGCAGGCAGTGCCCCAGACAGCCAGTGGACAGACAGTACAGATGTGCTGTGCCACCATGTGCCATGCCAACGCTCTGCCCAAACTCCTTAGTGGCGCTCTGATCACAGAGCTGAAGCACCTTTCCTATGAAGACAGGCTGATAAAGTTGGGGTTGTTCAGCCTGGAAAAATCTCTAGGGAGACCATAGAGCATCTTCCAATACCTAAAGGGGCCAACAAGGCTGGAGGGACAATTTACAAGGGCACGTAGTGCCAGGAAAACAGGGAATGACTTTAAGCTGTGAAAGGGGAAATTTAAATTAGACATTAAGAAAAAACCCTCTTCTCTATGAGGGTGATGAGACAGTGGAATGGGTTGCCCAGAGTAGCTGTGGCTGCCAGCCCTGGCAGTGTTCAAGGCAAGGTTTGCTGGGACTTGCAGCAATCTGATCTAGTGGAAAGTGTACCCTACCCGTGGCAGGGGGGTTGGAACCAGAAGGTGTTTAAGGTCCCTTCCAACCCAAACCATTCTATGATCTCCCTGCCCAAATGCTCGAGCTTATTTCTGAAGGGAACTGCAGTGCATGTGGGAAATGGCACACAACAAATTCTCTAAGCAGGAGGATGGCTTA
This sequence comes from Melopsittacus undulatus, assembly GCF_012275295.1. Taxonomy (NCBI): domain Eukaryota; kingdom Metazoa; phylum Chordata; class Aves; order Psittaciformes; family Psittaculidae; genus Melopsittacus; species Melopsittacus undulatus. Next base: position 72,325,862 of record NC_047530.1, read on the forward strand.
AACATTGCCTTTGTGTACACAACCTCTAAGGGAAATTAGAGGCTCTCTAAACATACACTTGTAGTTTTTTAAGTCAAGCTCTGTCCCAGAATGAATGCTAAAAGCTGCTGTTGGCACCAGCAGGATAAACCAGAGCACAGAAGATGAAAGGGAAAAGAATGCAGTCCACAGTTATGGCAAAGATTGTACACAGAGTGCTATGTAGGAAGAGAGGAGCCTACGCTTAAAAAAGCCTCATCTTTTGCAACTGGGTAATAAACTTGACTCTCTTCCAAGCTGAGATCAATAGCCTGTGATGGAAACTAAATTTTATTTTAATAAAAATTATTAGAGCGAACAGCATAGGAAGTGATGCTGTCAGAAATAAGCCATTCTGTGATCTTTCCATAACACAAATATGTTGAGTCACCTTTATAAAGGCTCAGTGTACAGTGCTTTATTGCTGTGTGTCCTCTGACACTGTAAATCTGCATGTTAACGTTTATCCTTAGTTCTGATACAGGCAATAAATGGCACCCTTTGGACCCAGGCCCTCAGTTCAAGGGTGGCCTGAGTCCCTGAGAGGCTCTACAACGAGCTCCAGCAGGATCACGGAGCCCTTGACTGGCACGGGAGGAGCCAGCAGCATGCTGCCAGGCAAGGAGTGGCTATTGAGTACAGCATGATCCGCCCAAAGAGTTAAATAACCCTGCGGGGAACATTGCTCATCGAAACAGCTGAGAAAGATTGACAGGGACATTAGCTCAAATTTCTAGCTATTAAAGGATTCCTGATAAGAAGAAACAGGCTTCAAACTTGAAAGGAAACACAAGGGGGGGGGGGGGGGGGGGGGGGGGGGGCAGTCCACATAAAATGGAAACTACACAAAAGATTTCTCGAGGCAACATCATGCTTTCAGTTTCCAAAAGTTAAGGAAGTTAACACAAACTGTCGTCACAGTAGGAACTGTTCCCTGCTGCAGCGCATTACTTAACCAGCAATTCAGAGTCATAGTGACTTTGCTGTAAAGCAGCAACAGCCGCTGCCTCAGGAAGTTCCCACTCCAGAGTCCAGGTTAAGCGAGGACCCGGCCTCAGTGAGGTCCCCAGCTGAACTCACAGGCTAAGAGACCTTGGACCTCCTGCCTCATGGACAAGGGCTCCACTTTCTCAGCTAACACACTTCCTAAATGCAGGATTCCTCTGCTTCACTTTCAGCCCGACATTTGAAAACCAAAAAGGATACAAAGTGCAACTTACATCCTGATTTTTAAAGAAATAATTTCAACACCCGTCTTCAGTAGATGTTTCTGAATATCATGCCTCACACAACAAACATCTGCCACCCCACAGTTCTCATTAGCTTGACATAAATCCTAGGAGTGACTTGCCTTTCTCGTTTCCTGTAATGCCTACCCAGGCAGCTGCAAGACTATCAGCTGGACCTTATCTTGAGTTGTGTAACCCACTTCGACCTCAGGGGGCCAGGTGACTAAAAAGCAACCTCTGTAGTTGCTGGCATTTCTGTACTCAAGTACTTTCTAAGTAGTAAGATACAGAGTTTATTTAGGCAATGCAGGGCCAGAGTTGGTGAAAGAATGAAAGGAATCAGGGAAGAGGGAAGGAAGGGGAATGGTGGGAAATTCAGATGCAGAATTGTGAGGCAGAGATCAAAGATGACTACTTTAGCAAAAGTGAAGAGACAGATGGATACAAACTGTAGAGCTTAGCAATAGGAGTGTGTGACGCCCTGTATGCTGCCATCAGATATGGTCTATGAGACGCAAAACCTGTTAAATTAAGAGAAGAAATCCAATCTGTTATGTTGTATATCTGCGTGCTTTATGAGGCCATTACCATGGTATCTGTGTGCTTCACATTCCATTTTAAACGAACACATCTAATAAAGTGAGTCACTCAATGGAAGACTTAAAAATAGAAAACTTACAATCATCACCACTACAGTTTGCATAATCTGCCATTGGTGCAGTAGCATTGTCTAATTTGATCTACCTCATTCCTTCCAAAAGTTTCTCAGGTAGGTGTTGAATGATGAGAGCCCCAGACCAATGTCCCTCCAGGCTGAGCAGAGTTTCACACCGCCTCTGCTTCTCCCAACAGCTGAAGTTGCTATCCTCAGCTCCCTCTAATTCAGCTTTTGATCATTCTTGGAAGACTACTTAAAAGGTGGCTACTGACAGCACACATAACAGCAGTAAGACAGGCCACAATTAAGGTTCTCACTGTGAGTAACTCAAGCATTTAAGTCTGTACTAATCTGAGTGCATGGTTACTGGCAGTTTGCAGGATTTGCCAATGCAGGAAGTGGGCAAACAACAAGAAAAAGGGGATGTAATCAGAAAATAATCCCATCAGCATCCCCCTTGACAAGATTGGCTACCAGCTATCTCTCATTTGCTTTTTAAACTGAAGTGATCAATACAACATTACATAGGATGCCAGACGATACTAACTGAAGTGTCTTAAAAGCAAGTGATAAAGCTTAAATCAACCCAAGAGAAGATGCTTCCCGTGCAGCACTCCTAACAGTCATCAAGCATCTCTCCTCAGCTGACATGGGCCTGGTCTTCTGGACTTCACTGTGCTACTTCTAACCAACCCAGTAACTACAGCAAACAAGAGAACAAAGCAGCACGCTTTGAAGGGCAACCAGGGCTCATTATCTACCTCACCTACAGAATTCTGGGCCACTGACTCATGCACTCACAGCTTCTACCTGTAACTCCTGTAAGCCATATCTGTAATGAAGCTGCACACTATGGAAGAGTTCCAATAGGTACAAAACCTAGCAGAGTCCACCCTCCAAATCCTCTCCTAAAACCTCTGATGGCTACTACAGGTTCTTAAATACAAGTTACAGTACTTTTAATTAAGGAATTATCCAAGAACTACCTTGCCACCCAAGCACAGAAACAACCTACAATATCTAGACAGCTCACAGAGTTACAAGTCCCTCACAGCCACAGACCGCAACACAAAATTGTAAGCCTTTGTACATCAAATTAAAACCTGAAACAACCACAGTTCACCCTGCACTAATCAGGGGGAGCAAAGCAGCAGTCTACTATATGGGGAAAATCCTTCCCATGTACCATGCCAACAGCAGTTGCAGCGCTTGTCATGCAGAAAAATAAAGCAAAAAATAGGCATACTGTCCTCATCACTTCTCTTGGTCCCCACTGTTTCAAACTACTTAATTTCCTTTCTGTCCTCAGGTACCAAGATTTTCCCACCCAGCATTAGACAATATTCCAGCTGCTTTAAGCTCCATCCTACAAGGAGCTTCTCTTTCCACTATTTATATTTTTAACCTAACCACTTATTTTTCTTCTGTTTTGTTACCCTTCTATCAAAAAAAAAAAAACCCTTACAGATCATGAGAGGAAAAATCTGATTTGCAAATCTCTACTGGGTTTTCAGACAGCAATCACCTTGCCAGAGAAAGCAGTGTGTTTCCGAGAAAAAGGCAATCCCCAGCACTTTACCCAGGAACTAACAGGAATACAAAGAAACACTGAGGTAATGAGTATATTGATCTTTCCCACCATATGAACATCATAATATATCTATCAAATTTCATGCTAAAATTATTTAAATTCCCTCCTGTCCTGTTGAAAGATGGCTTCAAAATCTGCCATCCAAGGAGTGGAAAAGACAGTCTCTGGCCTGATTACTGACTAAATGTAGAGTATGATTTCCCTACCTTTTTGTTCTTGTGCTACTGTATTTAACTCAAACAGTTCAAATACTCACTCTTGCTTTTTCTATTAGTGGGGGTCAAGATCAGCCATAAACCCCACCATATATAATAACACAATAATAACAACTTGCAAATACTACAGAATCGTAGAATAGTTAGAATTGGAAAAGACCTTAAAATCATCTAGTTCCAACCCCCCTGCCATGGGCAGGGACACCTCACACTAAACCATGTCACCCAAGGCTCTGTCCAGCCTGGCCTTGAACACCACCAGGGATGGAGCGTTTATAACCTCCCTGGGCAACCCATTCCAGTGCCTCACCACCCTTACAGTAAAGAGTTTCTTCCTCATATCCAATCTAAACTTCCCCTGTTTAAGTTTTAACCCATTACCCCTTGCCCTGTCACTACAGTCACTAATGAAGAGTCTCTCACCAGCATCCTTATAGGCCCCCTTCAGATACTGGAAGGCTGCTATGAGGTCTCCATGCAGCCTTCTCCAGGCTGAACAGCCCCAACTTTCTCAGCCTGTCTTCATACAGGAGGTGCTCCAGTCCCCTGATCATCCTCATGGCCCTCCTCTGGACATGTTCCAACAGTTCCATGTCCTTTTTATGTTGAGGACACCAGAACTGCACACAATACGCCAAGTGTGGTCTCACAAGAGCAGAGTAGAGGGGCAGGATCACCTCCTTTGACCTGCTGGTCACGCCTTTTTGATGCAGCCCAGGATACAGTTGGCTTTCTGGGCTGTGAGCGCACACTGAAACCAGCTCATGTTCATTTTCTTATTGACCAACACCCCCAAGTCCTTCTCTGCAGGGCTGCTCTGAATCTCTTCTCTGCCCAACCTGTAGCTGTGCCTGCGATTGCTCTGACCCAGGTGTAGGACCTTGCACTTGGCATGGTTAAACTTCATGAGGTTGGCATCAGCTCACCTCACAAGCATGTCAAGGTCCCTCTGGATGGCATTCCTTCCCTCCAGCGTATCAACTGAACCACACAGCTTGGTGTCATCGGCAAACTTGCTGAGGGTGCACTCAATCCCACTGTCCATGTCACTGACAAAGATGTTGAGCAACAGCAGTCCCAACACCAATCCCTGAGGGACAACACTTGTTACTGGTCTCCAGCCAGACATTGAGCCACTGGCAACAACTCTTTGCATGCAGCCATCCAGCCAGTTCTTTATCCACCGAGTGCTCCATCTATCAAACTGATGTCTCTCCAATACAGAGACAAGTATGTCATGCAGGACAGTGGCAAACGCTTTGAACAAGTCCAGGTAGACTATAAACCAATCTATAAACCATTCACTGTAATTAGACAGAAATGTTCTTGTTAAATCCAGTTAATTTACAGCTGTTCACCCTTTCTCTTGATATTCTTCATTCCCCTTGTATTTAATGTAGATATTTCATTATACGGTCTACCAGGACCGCTTGATTCTAATACTGACCTACATCCATGGTTTTATTTCCCACCTTAGTCAAACACTAAAGAGGAAAGGATTTGAAAATAGTTTGCTTCTTACAAGGCTGGACATAGACGTGCACATACAAACAGGTACGTGCTCAAAAAATAGCTACACGTTAGGTGGTTACTTAGGCGTGTCAAGGAAGTAGCCTAGTTTTAATACACTGTAATAAAGATTGAGACCTGATAATACACATACAGAAATCTAATCCCAGAGGAGGGGCATGCATTCAGTAATATTTCGAAATCAGAATCAACCCTTGGTTTCAGAAATATGTTGCCAAGCAAAGAAAAGGGAAGCACAGCTCAAGACTTTGTACTTGGAGAGAGCAGAGAAACGACAACCTGGGTGGGCTCCATCAGCAATCAGCAGCATTTGAAGATAACTTGGAGCAAGTGCATCTGGCATCTGGAAACACCTCTGAGAGTTACTTGAGAACCTGGCTCAAAGTTATATCAGGATACAGAATGCTTCTAGAAGCAATACCCTGATACTGTAGGTTTTGATTTCAAATTGTGTGTTCATTATGTAATAACAACTGCTTTCTAAAGTAACACTTTTTGGAAGAAATAGGCTACATCTACATTAGCAAGATCTGTGGCACAGCTGCAGTGGACCCCTAGAGCAAATGGCTGTTGCTGAGACTGTGGTCTCCTCAGTGTCCATGCTCTCTGCATCATTTACCCTCAAGCAGCTACAGACTGGACCCACAAATACCCATGGAGCAGCTCAAGTGCACAAGGCCTTCCTTCTTTAAAAGGTGAGCAGTTTTCCACTTCCTGCTTCAGGCTTTCTTTTTTTCAGCCACTAATTTTTATTTTGTGTTAGTTTCCCTCTTTACCCAGCACTTGTCTTGTTGGCTGTCTCCCACCCTCCTGACCATGCCCACAAAGAAGGGCACAGGCAGGTGCCCAGGTCAGTCATGGGCTCAGCTCTCCGTGCCCTTCTTGAGGCAGAGGGCTGCAGTCCTGCTGACACCCATGAGCTCCCATCAGATGCAGCGGGCACACCCACAGCGATAAAGCTAATCCCCAGAAAAATGCAGGCTCACACTACAGCCAAAGGCCAAACAACATACAGTAAATTAACTAAATTATACAACTAGGCTATCAGACCTCAGGTTGAAACTGGGTGCAGCATAGGCCTGTATATTTTATAAAAGGTAAAAATAATTCTCCAAGTTCTCTTCTCCAGCATGTAAACTAGCACTGCTATAAAAGTAAGTTGTTGCTTAACAGAGCTATTTGCAAATGCAAACCCTTCTTTTGAAACCCTTGGGATATTTCCATGTGAAAGTAGAAAGTAACTATTGCAAACTGACTGTGGAAAAGGAACGTTTCTTTTAAATATTTGCTAAAGCTTGCAGAGACTTGTGTGAAGACAAAGGAGGGAGCAGAATGGAACCTGCATGAGTTTTCATTTGGAAAAGTGGTTTGCTTTAATGGTCATTCAACCTACCACATCCATCCAGCTTTCCAAATTCCTCTTAGTGACAAATTACCAGGTAAAACTGGATCTCTTGACAAAATATTACATTATGTAAAACAGGCCTAGGTCACAAAGTTATTATTACTATGCTCCTGCACACGCATACATACGCACACACACAATTAAGCAAAACAAAGTGTATAACCATATATACATACAAAGTTGCACTATAAGTTGGACAGAAGGTGTGTGTAGAATTTTTCATGTATGTGTGCCTACTCAAAGCTTTCATCCAAAGTTAAACTAAATAAAATTGGTAACATCTGACATTAATTATATTCTAATTATTGCTATTTTAGAAGAGACGATACTGGATTTTGCCCTAGCTATCAACCCTTAGAGATCCTGAAATATCAGACTGTCTTTACTAGATGACTGTCAGTCCCTGCTCATCACTAAACATTTCTGAGGAACCATACCGATGAATAAGTGAGAAAAGGTGATTAATGTCAATTAAAAATACACCATGCTCCGAACAGCTGGGTCTCCGAGCCTTCTTCTTATCCATGGTCAGAAGATCACCTCACAAACTGACTTCAGAATCTCAAGGCCAAACTTTGTGTGATTACCTGGGCAAACTGCTCATGTAGGAAACCTGAATGGAAACCCTGTTGCCCACTAGCAGTCATGGCTCAAACAGATGCCACTGCAGCAGACTGCAAACACGGAGAATGAAAACAAGATATACAGAGAAGTCTAGCCATGACCCCGAGGATCACTAAAAGACAAATGCAAGAGTCTGTAGCAGTAACAGACTCATGCGACTGCAGTGCTTCAGGCCTTCAACAGAAAGCAGTTATCTCTGCAGCTGCCCTGTGAGTAGCTGGGAACCCACTGCAACTGAACAAGGGTGGAGATGTGTTCCTGCCACCACTCCTGATACAGTTCAATGCCTTTGCCCCTGAAGAAAGCCCTGCACAGCTGCAGCAGGTACAGCTCCCTGATATGAGGGCCTCTCACCAGAGCAGAGAGATGAGGGCAAGTAACAAGGAGCAGGGTAGAGAAAAATGCAGCTCTCAGAGTGGAGGGAACCCTTGCTTCCCAGCAACAGGTGGAAAGGAGCTCTCTTTCAATACACCTGTACTACCAGTTTACAGTAAACAGCAAAGTTCCACAAGTAATAAGTGGCTGCTTTAAACTCATGATCTCCACATACACATGTTTATATCTTTTCCTATAGTCATGGCCTTATAAATGCTTACTGAAGTTGTAAGAATGCAAAAAAGTTTGGGGCTTACTTGTTAAGACTGATGTGCTCTCATCCAGAAACAGTCCCCTGAGCAAGTTCAGTGTGAGAAGTAACTGTCATCATTTTCCAAAGTTCAGACTAACTACAGCTATGATATTCCTTGCCCAGAATTCACTTTTTCGTTTTTAATAATAGGAGACACTGTAATCTACCAGGTCTACGAAATAAAATCTAGTTGATGAGTTCTGCAAACCTGTTTGTTATATGTAGATTTCCACAAAAGTACAAATAGACACCGGGCTGTGCCTCCGTGTCCAAGGACACTGATGGGGCTCAGCCCCTGAGCAGGGTGACAACGCACAGGCAAGCCGGACAGCTGCCAAGGGTTTCGTACCACTTTCATGAAACAATCACACCATCCAGATTTTTATTATTCTTTCTACCCAAAAGCTTAAATAAAACAGGGAGAGGGGGCTGGGAGCCCTTGGCAGCATAAGCTCCTACTGTGCATTGCAAAAGTAAGATCTGGAGAAGCAAAAAGACGGTAATGATGCGATTTGTAATAAAGGGAACTTTACGATTTAACCCTCGATTACCACACGTGTGTCCGGTACGGATCGCGCACAGAAAAACCCTCCGAGCCGGGGCAGCACCCGCTGCCGGTGCTCCCGCAGAGTCAGCTCCGAGCGGGGGACCTCTCCTCTCCTCAGCAGGGCCCAAGTGCAAGAACTCCGCTCCCCTCCCGCTGTCGAGCCCCCGCCTCCAGACCCACCGCCACTTACTGCAGGAGCCCAGGCGAGCCCGCTTCCCTCTCAGGCTGCAGTGGGGAAGCCGGCCAGCTCCCTGCGCGCCTCCTCCGGCCGCGGCACGCCTCTCCTTGCCGCCGGCAGCTCACCGCCTCCGCCTCGCTCCGCCCTCACGCCAAAGGCACCTCCCCGCCCTGGCCGCCGCTCGGCCCGGACAGCAGACCGGGCCGGGCCCTGCGGCAGGCCTGCTCGCCTTAAGAGGGAAGACGAGCACTAGGCCCCGCTGTCGGGGCCTGCTCCCGCCTCCTGCTCCGGCGCTGAGGAGAGCGGCGCGGAGCCCGGCCCCTCCTCCGGCTCCGGCTGGGCGGGCGCGGCTCCGGCTTCCAGCCCCGGCTCCGGTGGGCATCGGGCACTGGGGCTGCTCGCCCTTTGCCTTCAGCCAGGAGCTTGTATTTGCATGAACTGATCGTGGTCGTTTCTGAGGAGTTACGGTGGTGGCTGGCCTTCAGGTCACCAGAGGTTTCTTCCTTATGGGGAACAAATCCAGTATATTAATATATATTAATGCCCATCTGTTTACTGTAGATCCTTCACAGCTTGCACAGTGGATAAGTGAACAGTGCAGCAGAGAGAGGACTTTCCGACACATCTGTTGATCTGTAGTAGAGCCATAATATTCATGACCTGGATGATTCACAGAGGAAATCCCAGACCAGAAAAATGCTAAATCTCTGAGGATGCACATTTGAAAGAAAAAAAAAATACACTGTGCATAATGGATGTATAGAAACTCTCATATCTTTCAGCTGTCCTTTCCAGTGGACATACTGTGGCAGTATGGCATGAAGATGGTTGAGAAATCATGATTCAGCATCCTTATACTCCTGCCAGCTCTTTTACTCTGACTGAAACTTCTCATGAGACTCCGCTGAGCTCCTGATTTCTACTGGGCTTGGCAGAAGCAGAGTTTAGCAGCTAATCCAGGTCCTCAGCAAAACCAGAGTTTCCACCTCCAGGCAGGATGCATAGCAGGCCCTCAGGAGCCTGCCACAGGGTGACACTTGACCTGTGACAGAGAGGGAACTTCAGAGCACAAGTGCTGGGACAAGTTGAATCTCAAGTTTAGTTTTGCAATGTGGAGTATGCAGGCTTGTTTATTGAGGGCTTCACAATTCTTTTTACCTCTCCAAAACAGCAGATTTCCAGTCTTGAGCATCCCTGGGCACTTGTGTAAGGCTTGCAAGTTGCTGATGGGGTGATACCTTGAGACATTTTAGCAGGCTGAGAGAGCTGGGGTTGGGGTCTCTCCAGGGAAACCCTTAAAGCAGCCTTCCAGTGCCTAATGGGGCCAATAAGAAAGCTGGAGAGGGGCTTTTTACAAAGGCAGGTAGTGATAGGCAAGGTTGAATGGCTTTAAACTGACAAGAGTAGAGATCTAGATTAGATATCAGGAAGAAGTGTTTTCCAGTGAGGCACTGGCACAGGTTGCCCAGAGAGGCTGTAGCTGCCTGGCAGAATCCCTGGCAGTGCTCAAGGTCAGGTTGGATGGGGCTTTAAGCAACCTGGTTTAGTGGAAGGTGTCCCTGCCTGTGGCAGGGGGCTTGGAACTGTATGATCTTTAAGGTCTCTTCCAACCCAAACGAGTGTGTGACTCTATGATTTTGTATCCCCTCATTCTTTCTGTTCTGTGATATCAAGTGACAAGACTTGGAAGAGCTGATTCTAACAGTTATGGTCTCTAACAGTAATCTTGTTTCTCATCCTTGTTCCCAAGCTCCAGGGTCCTAGGGATGCAGCTGACAAATATAGCTATGTGTTTTTTGGGAATCATCTGGATATTCCTGCCTGTTGCTTCTTTTGCAGTGAGAAAGCAAGACACACATTAGTGGTAAGCCAGGATCTTCCTCCTCCTCCAAAACACATTGTTAAACTTTTAACTGTAGCTTTTTTCCATGCAACTTTACAGTATTAGTGCACTGCAGTAGTGGTTCCACAAGTTTGGGATCTCCTTTTCCATGAAGGGCAAAAACACAAGCTGATCATATGACTATTTATACCCGTAAGCCCATCACAAGTCTGTCTCTGCTCACATACTGCTGTATCAGTTGCCTTTTGCAGTTGGTGTCACACATGAAGGGCCTCTCCACACCCTTTACGCTGTACTCCCTGTGGTTCCCTGCTTTCCAGGCACACAGGGATCAGCAGTGCATCTAACTGTGCTTCTTGGCTGTCTCCCAGAAACTGCTTTTATTGCTGTTCTTCCGTGCTTACTATTTAGTCAACGTGCTTTATAGGCAGCATGAGATGTGTTTTCTAGCAGGCACAGTAAAACAACCTGCTGCTGCCATGGAGGATGGGCCACACCTCCCTCCTACAGTGTCCTTCTAGCATGCTCCCTGTTCCTGTCAGCCAGTGAAATGTCAGTAACAGGTCCTATCTGGGAAGGCCATAGGAACCTAATCCCTCCGTCCTGGGTCAGATATAACCAGATGAGCTAAACTGGATGCTGCAATAGCAAGGTGTGGCTGTCAATTCTCTAGGTAGCATTTAAAGTCAGTGAACAACTGCAAGGGTTGGATTTCAGAAGTTTTGCAAAGTAAGTGATATTCAGGCCACCAGTTCTGGAAGCAGTTTTTATCCTGGGCACATGGCACTGCTCTCATAAGGAAATAAGGTCTCAAGTGGCAGCTGGAATTAGTGTACTCAACACATACTCAAGCTTAGAATCTACAGGAGTACCTCAGCTGGACAGAATGAATGGGCAATGAAAGGAAAGGGCCCCAGAGTGAATTCATTGGTTTTGGGGAATATGGTTTGGTTGGGTCCCAGGTTTTTTTTCGGTTGGATTTTTTTGGGGGGGGGGGTTTGTGTGTTTTTTTTTGTCTGTTTGTTTGTTTTGTTTTTTGGGGATTTTTTTTTAATGTGAGAGAGGAAGAAGAGTAATTAGACTAGGAAAAAAATGGATTTAAATGCAATTTGTGCTGAATAATTTCAGCATAATCCAACACGCACAAATTCTACGTGTGAATACCTACCCCATATATGTGTGTACTAACATGATAATAAATGTTGTTGTTTCGTCTGTCTCTAACAAATATTCAAAGCATCATCACAAATTTGTTATCCTCCCACCTCTCAGGGTTGTTGTCTACAACAGATGTGGCTGCATTGTCAGTATCAATTTATGGCAAATTTTGATCGATTCAAAACAACGCAGCATATAAGTGTAAAATGTGTGTACATCCAGTTCCCAAGTATATATTCTGCACCCCAGCACTTCTGTGTTTCACGAACACTTCCAAGCCAGGAAAATGTTAAAGGGTAGTAAAAAACATGAGTGCCGTATTGCTCTTCTTGTAAAAGGTAAATCCAAGAATGACTGAAAACTTTTATAAGGATCCCATTTTTCTAGCAATCTCCCTTTCCAGGAGTGGTTCTCTACCTGTTCACATGTTCAGCTACCCCCAAGCAAGGGATGGGCTGTTCTTTCCTCCCTTTATTAGGCTTCTTTAACTACCATTGTCTTTTTATCTTAGTTACTTTTCCAGCTGTTTTTAACTTAGTTCCTGGTTGGTAAAGGTTGGTCTTCATAAGTTTGAATAATGACAGATTTTGGCAACGTTAAGCAAAAAAATTAGATACCTCAAAGTATCTAATCTAAAGGAATTCATCCCTCTTGAGTCTGTTTTTTTATTTAATGTCTAGATGAAAATATTACCTTCTAAGTCTCCGTGTGTGTGGCTTGGTCCTTGGGACATGTGCCAAGACAAGAATTTTAGATGCCCGAAATCATGTGCTCAGCAGGTATAAATTGTCTCAGGGAGAGTTCACCTTTTCTCCTTAACCCCAGAGGCAGTTTCTTTTCATCAGCAAGGGAAGATGGAGAAAAAGAGTATCACTGTTGCCTGACTATATGCCAGTGTCATGTATCATAAGAAGAAAATCTGTTCATATGTTCACAAATATGTTTTCTCCTAATCTGTCTTCAGGAAAAAGCCTTTGGGAGGAGCAAGGGGTAATAATGGCAGGAGACTTGAAGTGACAGAAACAGAAGGAGAATTTCTCTGCAGAGATTTTTTCAAGCAGGCACTGCGATAGGTCGTCCCATTAGAAAATAACAGTACCTAGTCATAGCCATGATTAAACATTTAAAAGTATTCCCATCTCTGGCTGCTGGTGTCCGGTATCATTCAGAAATACAACTGTAGCACATCACGTGAGATGTACTCAGACAGTTTGCTGCCTGAGCCAGGCTATATTGCTGGTGTTTAGTCATTTTCCCCCTGCCCTGCAACAGATTAAAACGTCCATGGTGTTTGTGTGCACGTGTATCTGAAAAGAGAAAGTGGCTCATTTTTCTATTAAAACTAATGTGTTACCAACATAATTATGTCTTATTGTTTGCTGTTATATAAAGATAACACATCAGAGCTGAGTCACAGAAACAAATGCAAAAAATTGCAGTCTTAAAAGAATAAGGTGACAGGTCACATTCATTGTTGTAGAACAAATGCAATAATTAATTGCCCTATCCCTGCAGTGGTAGCACAAGCAACTTAACTACTAGAGAGCCAGGCAGTGAAAAGGAGCCATGTGGAGTATCCATATTCTTCTGGGACAAACAGCTGAGGTAGGTCTAACAGAGAACATGAATTGCACTGGGAGAGAGAGAGAAAAGAAAGACAGTATCTTATAGAAAGTAAGACAGCTTGGAATATTCAAGAGTGTTTATTTTCTATTGTTTAAAGATCTTTGTTGTTGCAGGAAATATGAAAAACATGATTTATTTTGTCTTCATTTGTGCCAGAGTGAGAGATTATATTCAGAAAATAGAACACAAAAAGCTTTTTGGAATTTGTGCTGTATTTTTTTTTCTCTCGGACAGTGACAGGCCAGAATCGGCGCATGTGAAAATACACTTTTTATCCAGATGTTCTCCATTGAATTGTTTAGGGAAAAGCTTAGAAAACTTGTTCAAAGGTATATACAATCACTTTGAAACCTCTTGCCTATATTCCAGTACATAATGAATAAGCAGAATTTGGGGCTCTTTTTCCAATACTTGTTTCACTAGCATTGCTTGCCTGATGGCTTTTGTTTGTCACCATTTGAACTGTACCTGGGACAGACATTTTCAGGGTGTCCACAGGTTTATAAGGGATTTATGCAGATTGCCAGCAACATAATCAATAGTTGGGTTGGGAAAAGTTATTTTAAATAACCACATATATCATTGTCGGTTTGAGTTTGGTGACCTTTTGTAATCCAGAACTGTTCATTTGAAAATGAAGGGATATAGGAAAATCCGTAAATTCCCACTTGGCTGATACCTGAAACAGATCAGCATTACTGGATGTAAATGACATCCCTTGGTGTCCAAGCCTGTGGATCTGGTATTGTGCCCTGGCTTCCTCTTAGCACTATTTTTGACCATGCCAGCTATCCTGCAGCTTCCCCAGAATTTAAGATTGTTCTAGCTCATCTGCAGACATATTTTTCCCTGAAGATTTAAATAATTAATTGGGACGTGCCTAGTGGGTCTTGAGATAAACTTAAAAGAGGCAGCAGATATGTGTGACCAAGTGACCTTTTGCTGTCCTGCTCGTCCCTGTGCTCTCACTGTGCTCAAAGGGACGCTGTCAAAATTGCTAGGCCTTAAAACTTTAACCTGTACTGACAAGTTGTTCTACATTATAAGTCTTACCTAAAAGATTACCAAGGTTGTTTTGTTTGTTTTGTTTCAACAATCTTTGCTGAAGGCTCTGCAATATGTATTTATTTGTCCTTTTGGGTAGGTGGATATTTTTAAATGCCTGGCTTATTCCGTGACCTGTTAAAATCAAGTTGATGTGCCTGTACTCCACTCAGTGGAGAACTCACCAGGGATGGTACAGTTTTTCTGCACTCTGGAAGCAGAGACAAGAGCACACATTGGGAGCCTTCACTGAAGAGGACTTAGAAGCCATTTTGAAAGGCCTGAAGTTATCTTTCATTATTTTGGGGGCCAATAAGAAGTCTTGGCTAGACTTCTCCAGTAATGTACTATGTATGCATTAGTTAAGCATGAGAAACCAATGATTGGGCAGTTGGTTCTTACAAAGAGGTATGTTATATTTCAGGCCAGCGTGAATTACTCCTCAGGCATTATTTCAAACAGGTTCTCTATTTCATATAGCACATGAAGAGCTCCATCAGAGCAAAGAGTACAGCTACATTTGTGGTATCACAATTTCTTGGTTTTATCTATCAGTACAAGTATTGATGCAACACCACTTTTAAAGTAGGTGGCTGCACAGCTGCAATTGTAATGAATGACATGGGAACATGTATCCATGTGTGTTAGGGCAGAGGGAACGAGTGTTATCTACTCACTCCACCCCAGGTAATCCACACCTGCAATTTTAAGTTGATTTGAGCTGTTTCACCACTGCCTATCTCTCAATCCCTACCTTGTTCCTACTGCAGCCACAGCAGCTGAACTTGGGATGTTTGAGTCTATAGGTGGCCCTAAGCTACAGCATCTTCCTCAGAGATACACAGCAGGGTCAACAGCAGACCTGGAGTTCCACGGCTCAGCCCTGCAGTAGCAAAGCCCATGGGGAGGCACTGTGTCAGGCCTTAGGCAGAAGCATCAAGGTATGAGTCCCTTTAAAGGAGACTCAGAATAGAAAAAAAATTTATTTGTCCCCCTCTGGGGGATAAAAAGGCCAAAGAAAATCCTTTTCCTTCTTCCTATAACATGTTTTGCCTTGTTTCTGGTGAAGGTCTGTGACATCTCCTTAGCTGCCTGAATGACCTGAACAAGACCAAAGGGGATGATGTCCCAAGTCCCTCACAAGGTAAACCCTCCCACCCATTCATCAGATACTGGGTAGAAACGTACAAAAGTACGTTTTTAGGAATCTCACTAAAAAGTAGTTTCCTAGATGCTATAAGCTTATATGAAGTTGGATTCTTGATGCCATTTGAGCCATCTTCTGAACTCCTACAGTTACAGATATTTGATAGATGACAGCTAGAGACACATTTGTTTTTTTATGAAGTATTTGTACTTAACTTTCAGACAGTAATTTCACTGGATGGTCCTGCACTGCTCTGCTGTCTTTGCACAGAACACTTCCTTCTTCACTGAGGTTTCTCAGGGAGCATTCTCCTAACCATTGTGATGATTAAGACAATGATGTCTGAAAGACTGTCTCACTGGAACAGGATGCAGATTCTTAGTCAGCTGAACTGATCCTATGAAATTTTCATCAGTTCTGAGGCTCCAGACCACCACTGTCTAATATTACAGGTCTCAATTCTGTCCTTCATTCAGCACTCTCCTACATAAGGTCATTTTAGGAGAAGCCAAGTATGACCCTGTGTCATGAAGTTTGCAAAAGGGTTTCCAGAGCATGTTCTAGAGCAACTTTTGAGCTCCTTGAGGCACATGTGTTGCCAAACTCCTCCTGATTTACACAGATCTCTGCAGTATGTCATCTAACATCCACAGATGTTCCAAGCAGATGCAAACTATGATCTCATAGATATGGAAAATTGTTCTCTAAATTATGAACTACAACTGTGAGAATGAGTTTTGTTTCTACCCTGGGAACAAGAGAGGCTTGCTAATAGTGCAAAGTTTGCTACTGTGGCAATCCTCTTCAAAATGATTCCCCAACAAGCAGCAGGTCAGAAGCACAGCATATTTTGTGAATGACCCTGATCAGCCCAGGAGAGCTGGTCCAAGGACTCTTCTCTCTTACATATTGCAGCTGGTTCTCATGTGGCCATGCAGAGACGTCACCAGTCCGGCCCTGCCAGCTGACCTTTGCCTGCAGTGCCTCAACTCTTCAGGAATGAAAGAAATGAGAGAATAAAAGTAGAAGAATCATAAAATCATAGAATAGAATCATAGAATAGTTAGGGTTGGAAAGGACCTTAAGATCATCTAGTTCCAACCCCCCTGCCATGGGCAGGGACTGTTACTTCAGCATGACTAACTTTCAGTTATACTAGTGAATTAGAGTCTTCTCAATATGACTGGTTTTTGCTTAACTGGTTTGGGATTTCTGGTTCTATGCTTGTCTGGGAAAACAGTTTTTCAAGGCTGACAGATGCAACTGTAAGCAGTAGCCTAAACAAGAGTTATTATCTGAAGTATTTACTGTGTTTCCTTCTGCCAGTGAAAATGAAGTTGCAATTAAGCTTAGGGAAGGGAACTGTGTTGCAGGCCCATGTTGTTCTAGGCTGGGGGTGACTGAGAAATACTGTCACTGGTATCCAACTGGCTGGTGAGCAAATTGTGGTCTTGATTCTCTTTCCAGATTCATTAAGAACACAAGTTTTACTCAGCTTCTGCTTTGTGTGTGCAGGAAAATCTTACCCTTTCCACAAACTGAATGTGTGGTTGGGAAGAGTTAGGTGACTGCTGCAGGACTGGTAAGCAGGCAGGAGACTCTGTAGGGAAGCTTTAGGTGTTAATGTATGTTCACACAGGAACCTGGAACATTTTCTGTAGTGCCAGATACAGATAGGTGTTTTCTGAAGAAGAAAATACCTCTTTTGCAATGGTTGGTAGTAGGTGCCCATTCTGCCTGGAGTGTATTTAAGCACAGCTGTGCTTCTCATACACACATTTTAATGAACATGAAACGCTTAATGTTGCTTTTCCTTAAACAATTTGGTGTGGCTGTTCATGGGAGCACCACCAAGAGAAACTAAATGTCATGACTGTGCACAATTTATATTAGAATATGGCATCACTGTATTGCAGTGTAAGTGGTGGTGGTCTCTGGGTATCTTATCACTGCACAAATTTATGCTGCACTGGAATGTAAGGATCCAGAGAGTTGCATCAGTTGACACAGCAAAGAGACCAAAGTTCAGGCATTGAACGGTGAGGATTCCTCTATCAGTAGATCACAGGAGCTGAGCCTCTAAACCCTTGACTGGCACAATCCTTCTGGTATGGAAAAGGAATAAAAATACACCTTAGGTGACTTGATCTGAAAGCTTTTAAATGTAAAGGATGATGGGAAGGGCCACAGAGATAATGATACAAGGATAGGGCTTGGATATGCCCTATAGGATATGAGGAAAGGCTGAGAGAGATTGGCTTGTTCAGTTTTGGGAAAAGAAAGCCCAGGGGAGACCTTATGACCATGTTACACTATTTAAAGGGTGGCTACCAAGAAAATGGAGACTCCCTTTTCACAAAGAGTCACACGGAAAAAAGCAGGGATAATGGGTACAGGTTACTCATGGCGTGGTTCTGGCTGGACACAAGAGGAAAATTTTTCACACTGAGAACAAGCAGCCATTGGAATAAACTCCAGAGCTGGACACTTCAGATGCAGCTCAATAGGATGCTGGGCCAGGTAGTCTAGATCATGCTTTGCCTAGAATCATAGAATCATAGAATCATAGAATCATAGAATCATAGAACAGTTAAGGTTGGAAAGGACCTTAAGATGAACTAGTTCCAACCCCCCTGCCATGGGCAGGGACACTTCACACTAAACCCTATCACCCAAGGCTTCATCCAACCTGGCCTTGAACACTGCCAGGGATGGAGCATTCCCAACCTCCCTGGGCAACCCATTCCAGTGCCTCACCACCCTAACAGTAAAGAATTTCTTCCTTATATCCAATTTAAACCTCTGCTGTTTAAGTGTCAACCCATTACCCCTTGTCTTATCACTACAGTCCCTAATCAATAGTCCATCACCAGCATCCTTATAGGCCCCCTTCAGATACTGGAAGGCTGCTATGAGATCTCCATGCAGCCTTCTCTTCTCCAGGCTGAAGAGCCCCAACTTTCTCAGCCTGTCTTCATATGGGAGGTGCTCCAGTAAGGGTTGGACTAGATGTTCCTAGATCCCCTCTAACCTGGGATTCTCTGATTTTATTATGGGTGTATTATGCAGTTTCCTAGGGTTTTTTAATACTTTACAGGAATAAAATAGATAGACGATGTTCACTTTCTAAGAAGCTTTCTAGATGATCGATTGGGGTATGCAGGGGGCCTCCATAGACAGGGTCAGGGCGCGCATTGGTGGTTCAGTGGTAGAATTCTCGCCTGCCACGCGGGAGGCCCGGGTTCGATTCCCGGACAATGCAGCTTACTTTTGATTTTTTTATTTTATTATTTATTTTGTGTTTGCAGGAAGCCCTCTGCGGCGGGAGCCCGGAGCGCTTTCCTTTCGTTTTCCCCTCGGGATTCCCGACCGGGAAGACGCGCCGCCGTTTGCTTCCTTCGGGAGAAGGGTTGAGAAAAAAAAAGAGGAAGGAAGGGAAAAGAAGCCACTGGAGATGCCGGGGATTGAACCCGGGACCTCACACATGCGAAGCGCGCGCTCTACCACTGAGCTACATCCCCGGCTGTACGGCGTTTTCTCCGGGTGCTATCAGAGGTAGACAGCCCTACTGCCCCTGATGCTTTCACTCATCCACCTGCCCGTGTTCCCCTTCTCCATATAGCTGCCTCCGACGTTTCAGGGCTCCACGGACACCCCGCGAGGCCGTGGAATAGAGCGACCAGCCGCGCGGGGCGGGTCCCGACAGCTGCACAAGCCCCATCCTCGCTGGAGGGGGAGTACCTGCCTGAAAAGCCCATCCTCTCCCCGCAGTCCGCGTTTTAACGTCTGCGCTCCTCCTCTACCTCTGCCTCTCGGTGCCTGACCAGTGTCTGTACCCCAGACTCCCTTCAGGACATCCGGAGGCTTCAAAGGAACTGGAGCACGCAGCTAGGAGGGAAGACCCTGAAAACCTGCCTAACCCGCCTGCTTCTTCAGTGCATTTTGCTTAATCCTGGATTTTTCTAACAGATCTAAGCTTCTAAACTGCCCAGTAGGAGATTACTTACTATGACACAAAATGCAGCTCTTCTAGGATGTTCTTCCCATCTAAGTATGGACTTGGCAGGTGTAGAGGCCTGATACTCAAGATGTGCTGCTCTCCCCTCAGGATGCTTCTATCCCATAACACATAATACTATAGTGTGTTTGATGTCCACTCTTAGAAGAAGGCACTACAAGCAGCTGTATCTGTTTCAGGGGACCTAAGCCAAGGAGGACCCTTCACCACTGAGCGTAGTTCCTCTCATGTACCTCGTCTAGACATTCATGACCTCAGCAACTCATGGATTTCCTTCCTGTCAGAAAGCAGCATTTAACAGCTTGGTTTTCTTCAAAACAGATTTTTAGCAGCAGCTTTTGAGGAGTTACTGAATTTGATTTTCATAATTAACACAACACACAAACTGTTTGATTTGTCTGTTAAGACAAAGCACAGAATAGCAGTGGCTCTTAACGAGACTGAGCCAAGGGTGCAGGGTAGGTTAATACCAACCATAGCAATAAAAACACAAAGCAATTTAAAACCTTCTCTTCCTTTTTTTCCCTCTTTTTGTTTACCTTTCTGTAGACCTCAGAATAGTAGAAAATGAATAATACAGATATTACTATGCCTTTATGGCTTTCTCAGCTGTGATGGACAGCCAGTCCAATTGTGAAACTTCCCATGTGGAAGGTGGATCAAGGCAGAGCACATTCAAGCTGCTGCGAAAAGCAGCTATGAATCCAAAGCATATCACCAAGTATTTAATTACTGTCCCTGTGGAACCAATACAAGAGCTTATGTGCTGCCTATATTAAAGTGAAACAATGCTTCTATTGCAGCTAGATCTAAATATCCCCTGGACCATCACCTACCTAATACAGAATAAATTGAATTATTCAAGCAAGACTCAACAGGTGGATGCTGTGGGAGAAAATAAGATGGCTCACAGTGAGCTGTAAAGTAAAAAATGACCCACAGATGGCTATAAATCTACTCAATGATAAGGCCAAGCCTACTAGAAGTGCACATTCTTTGAACAAAGACAAAGAAATGGACCCCTCTTGGTTCTGGACAGTAACAATACAGCTCCCAGTGTTGCCACATACACATCTCATGATCCTTCAGCTGTTGCCCACAGCTGAGGTCTTGACCAGATGCCTAGAGGCAGCCCCGGTTCCGGGAAACACTCTTCTCTTGTGCCCAGCACTTTTCAGTGCTATGGGATGCAGGGCACAAGTTGGACATTCAGCTTTCTCTAGAGCTCCCTCAGAAGACTACATTCACCTCTTTGTGTTTGGGTTTCTGTGCTGACATCAGGGAAAAACAATGTCACTGTTATCTGGCAGTTCCTCCGCATTCCTTGGTGGGATTAACTCATTCCTGGTACCTCAAACCTCAAGCCTTTCAGGGAGGCCTGCCTTGTCCCCAGGGTATTTTCATTGAATCTGTTCATGTTTTTGCATTTTTCATCGATTCTCATTAGATAAATGCTTAAACTCACTCTGTATTTTCCACAGGAATTTTTCTCCAAGCTAATGGATTTACGAAGTCTAGCCTGAAAAGAGTTCTGTTTCAAAGTGACCTCATGTACACACCACATACTGATCACAGTGGCATTCTGAACAGACATATAGGCGTTTCTACATTTCTTTCTGATACAGGTTTCTAACACTGCACTTCTTCCCAGGATTAAATGTTTGCACTCAAAATTCCATCTTAAAATAGGCACTCTCATTCAATAAAATACAGCAGCAAAGCATAGCAGTATAAACCAAACATGAGGAGTATTCATTTCCCGAATGCAGCCCAGCCGCAGGCATTCACTGCCTTGTGCCATCCCAGATTTCTCTGCCTGAACGAAGTCTCTGCTCCCCTAGGAGCATTTTCCTTCCCCTCTGTCATGGCTGCTACAAGGCTGGACCAGGCCTGTGGCAATGGCATCAGCCATTTAGAAATAAATAACTCAAGTTGTTTTTCTTCCATCACACGATCATATCATCCATTTGTTTGAAGTATCCAAATGAGTCAGTGCAGAATATTCATGAATCTCTTACGTCATTTCTACTTCATTTAGTGTTTCTATCCTGTACCAAAAACACATTCCTGCTGGAGATTAGGAAAACTGTAAAATGACAGATTTCAAAGATTATGAACAACACACTAGCTGCTTATTTATGTCACTTAGCAAACAATTTTAATTAATAAATGTAGTAGAAAAAAAAACCCAAACACCAGGACAGAGTTGTGATTTGCAAAGTTAAACAACTAAAAGAATTGCCAACGTTACATTTACTGACTAATTTTTACCTATTGTCACTAGTGAGGTAATACAGTGCTCAGAGTAAGCTTTGGCAAGTTCTGCATGTATGTTACACTGACCTTGAACGAAGTTACAAACTTCAGTCCTCCAAGTACAAATTGTTTTTAATTCTGTGCTTTTCCATCTTTGATTTTTATTGAATTAAGTCCCTTGTTTGCTGTGGTGAAATGAAGGAGTAAGGCAAGGAAAACTTCCATTAGTTCCCAGTCATCATGTGCTAAGTGTTTAGCTGTTTTTTTGTTGTTCCCAGTGAGAACATCATAAGAACATCCCCAAACTATAGGTTACAAAGCAGCCCATATTAAAGAATTACAAATATTAGAGTTAAAAAATGAGATAAAAAGGCAGAAAACAGGATTAATGTACTGAACTGGGAGATTCATTAGGGTTGCAGACAGATAAGTAAATTATAGCCCTGAAGAAATTATTTGACTGGCAAATTAATTATGCAATATTACAATGGTTTTCTCAGCCAAATTTAGCCCTCAGGAAGCAGGTAGGAGTCTGCATGACTTAATAAAAGGAGCCTCAACTGGTCTTCAGATTAATCAGAGATAAAAATTAACATTTTGGGATTTGAGGGAAATAGGAGGGTTTTTTTAAAGCTCAGAAAGATGGAATCTAGCACAATTGTACAAGTTTGCATAGGCTGTAAGGCCATTGAGACAGCAAAATGCTCCTGCCTTTCTACAGGCCTTTAGTTTACGGATTGACCTGTGAACCCATGGTAGAGGCTGATCTGGAAATGAACATAGCAGTCTTGTTAGGACAGATCATTCCACAGGACACTTTATAATTGTTTAAGGAATCCCTGATTAAAATTTTCTGCAAAATATTGTACCCCAACCCTGCAAACATATATTATTACTTTTTTATTGCTACTACTATTATTATTTCCTGACTTACTCTCTCAGCCTTTTCCCATGCTTGCAGTTCTCCCTGTCCCTCCATGCAGAAATATAATAGATAAGAATTTTTACTATTATTTTTCAGTTTGCTTGCCAAGTGTCACACTTTTAAGGAGGAGGTATCTTCAGCTCTCTCATGAAACAAATGTTCTTTGTTGTTCCTGGAAAACCTTTGGAAATACCTTTGGAAATTGAAACACGTCATCTTCTAGTGAGAAGTATCATACGACGTGCTCATTAACCCACTCTGAGCCATAATGTCATTACAAACATTAAGTAAGATTTTTTTCTGCTGGCTTGAAATTTCACAACAAAAAGGCAAGGCTCATACGCATCATCTTAAACCAAGCGTAATTCTTACTTCAAATCACAACAGAGTGTTTCTGTGGGTGGGAAGCAGAAGAGGGGTGGCCCATGGCCCTGTGCTGCTCAGCTCAATATGAAGAGAACTGCAGGTTGGGATCAGGTCAGCCCAAACAGGCAGCCCCCCAGTTGTTCCAATATATTACTACTACTACTACTACTACTACTGATGATGAAATGGGAAATACCAGAAAAGAGAGAGAGAAAAAAAACAAAAGAAACCCAACAGTGATATACAATTTCTCATTACCCCCTGACCAATATCCAGCCTATGATCCAGGTAAGCTCTACTGAGCAACAACTAAAACATTGGTGTGTTATCAGCATTGTTTTCAGACTGAAGCCGTAGCACAGCACTGCACCAGCTACTAGGAAGCAAATTAACTCTATCTCAGCTGGAACCAGGACAACCCCTCTGCAAACCAGGGCCCTGCTATACTCGGCATACTTTCCCCTAGAAATCATGAACATTCTTACATAAAACCAAATTTTTCCACTTTTCTGATCCAGGTAGGAAAGTGGACTTCTTTACCCAGGCTCATAGAGAAAGAAAACCAAAATGAAGGCTACTACTAATAGCTCTTGCAAAAAAATCGATTGGACTTAATTTTTGTTACTAGGCTACTTTTGAGCTGATAGGAAACTGGAAGCTTTACATTTGATTTCATTTCAGTAATATTATAATTAATGAATAGTAATAATAATAATAACAATAGTTATTCAGTAATTAATTCAGTAATTATTGTATATACTTACATTTTATAAAAATACTAGAACAACTGCTTTATTCCTCTGCACCACTGCAAGCAGATGAACACAGATACTTTCTTAGAAGAGCATCTAGAGTACAACTATCGCATCCTGTCATGGTTCTGCTGCCAGGCAGCCATATTACAGGAAATTAACCTAAAAATAAAATGTGAAAAAGCATCACATGCCAAAGGACAACAAGAGTTTGTTGTTAATTAAAAAACTGAGCAAAGTGAAAGTTTCACTGGAAATGGACATCAGGAACATGAAAAAAACCCAGCACAGGAGTTTATTGCTGTTACCCAAGTGAACATATTCCTGTAAGGGATATGCTGCATGGAGTCTCATGTTCATCTTGTGGAAACCAGTACATGTCATGGTAACCTTTTCAGTGGAGCTTGATGTTAAACTTTCTATTCTGTTATGATGCTAAGACTAAGAAGAGATTACTCAGAACCAGAAAGTAGCAATGGAAAAAACCCCACAGAGAAGTGGGGGGGGGGGGGGGGGGGGGGGGGGAGAAATCATTGAATTCTGTGACTAAAGAGCATTTTTTACTTTAGATTTGACTTAGGTAATATAGCAACAGTCCATAGTGGTTGAAAAAAGCAAGACCCTGACCCATAGTATCTCATACTGCACCCCTGAAAATCAGGCACTAGTTAAATGAAGGGATTTAGGAAGGATTTAGGCACATAGTACATTTCTGAAAAAAAAAGGTTTGAGGTTTTGCAGTGCTGGGCATTTTAACCCCAGGTTTTGAGGTACAGAGAGAGCTTCTGGTCAGCCTTTCTGCTGTCTTGGCAGTGCTGCTATTCACAGAGCCCAAGCCACCTCCTCTGCATATGGCACCTTCAGCACCCGTAGCTCTTCCCTGCTGTCTGCATTTTGCTCCATGACATGAACCATGCCAGTAAACATCTTGTAAGACAGGGCCTGGAGTTCTGTTGAGTTTGCATTTTTCAATATACCAGCACATCATGCTAATTCCTGCTCTTTTCCTCACTGAATACATTTCCCAACCCCAAATCCAGTTGTTAACCTGCTGCGAGGTGCAGTGTGTTTGACAGTAAAACAAAGGTGTAGCTTTACTGCTTCAGGAGCTACGTTCTTGGTCATTATTTGCCAATGAGATTCTCATCAATTTAGATTTTTCTAAAAGCTGGTCTAGTTTCTTGTGAGCTTCTAATGTCAAAGTATCTTGATATAAAGCTGAATGGTAATTAGACACACAACACACACAGTGTGTGTTGAATAGGATCTTCATACAGCAGAGAGACTAAACTCTGACAAAGCCATTATATGACTATTGTTTTAGGTAAATGAGGAAAGCTAAAATGACATTTATTAAAAAATTAGACTAAACTTTTTATTTCTTAAAGAACCTCAATCAACTGATGCCAAAGTCCCATGGAACTGGGAATTTGGCCAAACTGATTCTTGTCTCTTCACATGGAAGTTACCATTGACTCCAAAGAAACACATCCGCAATACATCCACATCTCATTATCAGTATCAAGATCAATATCAAGTCTGGGCTAATTTAATATGGATTTGATGATATAAAAATTGACTTAGTTTTCCAATGGTGTCTTGTCCTGGAATGTTGTGAACTGGAAACTCATACATTTCTTCTTGCTTATCACATCAATATGGACTAATTTTGTCGGCTTTCATATTGAACAATCTGAAGAATATACAATCCAGTTTTGATTTCTTTGATTATATGTCTTATTATTAAAGCTCTCTCATCCAAAAACTAATGTATTTTTATGTACTCATAATATTAATTTTTACCTCAGTTTTAATCTATTTTTTTTCATGTTGCATAACCAGATCCCATTCAGTCAAAACTGGGGAAGAAAACAATATTTTTCTCCATTCTGTATGCAGGCTGAGCTATAGTTTGGGTATTTTTATTTCTGACTCAAATCAGTGTTCACTGCTTACTGTGTTTCAAATGTTTCAAAGACAACTATGTGATTTATTGTGCCTTACTACTTGCCTGTTTCTCCATGATTATTTCATGGACTGGACATGGAAAGCAGGTACTTTGCACACCACTGGGTGTTCATGAGTGCCATGTCTGCACCACATTCCAGCAGAGCCTTCCTGAAATCAGTGGTGTGCTGTGGGAAGGGCAAGAGGGGTCAAAGCTTTGACACCCTCCTCACAAGCTATGGAGATGTGGAAAATGCTGTCCTCACAGAATGATTTTTGAGGCTGTGCTTTCTGCTGTGATCCCTGTAGGATCTAGTGAGCCTGCACAGCAGACATGGTGGTTGTGCACAGCACACGAGCCAATGATACGTTCACCTCCATGCACGTGAACCCTGTAGTAAGTACTTATGTTAACAACTTGAAGTTTACATGTGTGAGCTGTAGACACCAGTGCAGCAGATGTTGCTATGCAGCTTGCTGTGCCAAGGAGCTGCTTACTGCGCGACACATGCCCAGCTCTAACTGGTATTTACTCTCCACAAAAAAGCTCCTCTTTGTTTTCTCCTGATTCTTGCAAGATATCTGCATCCACTCTGGGAACTGCATAGCTGCAGTGCCAGATCCTCCCCAGGGGACACCTCCAGAGATGGCAGGAGGCTGTGAAACCCAGGAAGCCCAAAGGAGGGAGAAGGGTGTCCCTTGCTCAGCCAGCCTGACCCAGTGCTGGTCCCCACAAACCTAGGGCTCCAAAAAGTGTTGAAGGAAGAAGATCCTTGGGCACAGAACTTACCTGCACCTCAGGTCATGGGCCTGAACCCAGCTGGGAGAGGAGGCAGTGAAGGGAGCACAGCATGAGCCTGAGCAGACACACTGGGACCAGGAAACCATGAAGAAAAGCTGCCAACATCAATGCTGCCATAGGTAGGATGACCAAAGCACCCCTGAAAGGCCAGAACAGCAAGTCAAAAAGGACACCTGGGAGCCCTGGCATGGCACAGGCTACAGCTGTGCTCCCCACCGCAGGTGCAGCCAGGTTGCAGCTCCATAGCAAGCCCTGGAGAAGATCCAGGTCCACAGAGGAGCAAAGCACACGTCGTAGGGAAAGTTCTAAGGCTCAGCTGATATTCTACTGTAGTGTTTTAAAAAGGATAATTTAAAAAGTATCTTAATAATTTTTGTAAATCATTTTCAGCTTAGACTTCCCTTTTTGAAGCACTGGAAATTATTAACTTTTAAAAAACATAACTCCTTCATACTCTGTATTAAAGTCAGGCATTTTGAAAAGCAAAATGGTATTTTAATAACTATTCTTGTAATTACAAACACCATTCTCTACACAAATCCTGTTTTCAATTAACATCTTCCATTAATAAGTTTATTCTCCCTCCCATTTACCTCTAATGACAGCAGCCATCACATACATGACAAGTTTTGCAAATTCATAACTATCATGATTGTTTTTCCTTAATTTTGCTACAATTTTCTGAAGCCTGCAGTACAGTACGAGCCTCTTACCATGACATAACTGGAATTCTCATGAGACTTTTTTCTGAACTTGTTTTCTGGCATTCACTAACTGCTCAACACCTGACATGGAACTGGCTATTGAGGAAGGTCACGGTCATCTGCATGGCTGGGCAGATGCGCGATGCTGGTAAGTCTATTTCTGATGGTTGTCCCACAGCATGCCCAGGCTCCACCTCAGTGGCTGTCACATGCCCTTTGGTACTGTCAGTACCTTCAGCAGTGAAAAAAAGCTTTAGCAGCCCTCTTGCCAAAACGAGGCAGTGTTTTGTAACTCAGACTTAGCTCAGAGCAATGAATGCAAAATACAACTTCGTCACCCCTAGAAACCAAGAGTGAGTTTTGCAAACCATGCCTTCACTGAGGCTGTCTGAGCAAACAGCAAGATGAAAACTAGCCATCCCTGTGGAAGGCACCTCGCCCCAGGCCAGATCCCAGCACAGGGGAACCCAGCTGCTGACACAGGGTACCCTGGCAGAGCTGCCCACCAGCCCAGATCCAGCCCTGGACAGCCTGGGGCTGGGGAGTTCTGCTTCTGCCGCAATTTCAACCTGGGCTACACTGCCATGGAGGAGGAGTCTGGCACTGCTGGGTCTGGTGCACACAGATCTCCCACTCAGCAGTTGTGAGCACAATCGTTTTCAAACATATTGTGTAAAATACTCAAAATATCTCTATTTTGGGATGCCTCAAGGCTTACAGCCTCAATGAAAAATTATTTCCTTCAGACTGGAGCAAAGGGGCAGGGTAAGGCCCCAAAGCAGTGCCCATTAGCCCTTGAGCACTGGGGCTGGAATTGTGTTCAGTGAGGCCATCAGCACTGCTGCCCACCTCTGTTGAAACTGCAGGCTGCATATCCACTGCTTTAGAACCCTCTTGTGTCTGTGCACAACCGTTTCATCAAGCAAGGCTACACAAGCATCCTCTGTAGTGGTGAATTCACCAGGCCAAACACTTCCTGCTTCTGGCAGTGACTCCATCTCACAGTAAATTTTTTGAGAGGTCTTCAATAAACTGCTTCTAGTTAGGGATTACAGAAATAGACTCATGGTAACTTGGTCAGACCAGACATTCCTCCAGCATTATGTTTGAAATCTGTGAGGCTTTGTGCAAGCAACCACAACGCAGGATGAATGATAACAATGCTATGATGTCCTGAGAAACACCCTCTCTCGCACAGGCGGTTTTGGCACCTGTGAGACAAAGCTCCTGATACCGTGAGCTGTTGTTACGAGGCTCCACTAATGAAAAACGTTTCTGGGAATAATACTTGGTTTGTGTTGAGTGCCCTTCCTGGCTCCAACTCTGAGCAGCGCTAGCCCCAGACAGATCTGGAGGCACTTCCAGAGCTCCTCATCACCCCCTTGCACAACTCACTCTGAATGGTGTTGTCCACCTGAGATGGGGCCAGCAACACTTCCTGGTGCAGTCAGCTGCTGGAGAGGGCCATGCTGGCAGTAAAACAAGTGGAGTCTTTGGTTTCTCCAGTCAAATATGGCAGTGTCTTCCTGAGAATGTATTTCTGAGGACTGTATGAGGGGGAAGGACCCCAGATGGATCTAGAAAATCCCTCCCAAAACAAGAATGTATTTCACTTAAAAAAACAAAAAGGGTTTCACTTAGAGAAAGTAGTTAATTAAACAAGATTTCTCTGTGTTTTGTCAGTTAATTACCAAAATGTGGGAAAATAATGCGTATTCATGCTATTTTAGAGTGCTTGTGGCATAAATATATCACTTGAGTGTCATTTTTGGGGTGTTTCCAGAGGTGACAGAACAGCCTGGAGCCAAACCCTGAGACAATTCCCAAAGCAGCCAGGTGACGGCTTGCACAGACCCTGGCCACCTTTGTCATCATCACAAACAGCCACCAGCCATTGGGATGCTCTGCATTGCCTTCACCATCCTAATTTCTCATGCATTGCTAACATGGACTGCACTCGGGCAGAGGAGAGGGGTTCTCTTTGGAGGTGTGGGCGGCAAACAGCAAGAGGACTTGGAAATCACGGCTTGGGGTTCTCATGCTTTTAAATACAGAGAGATTTCTTTTACTCCAGGCAGTCCTGATGAGTGTCCTGATAGCGCTCCCCGCAGAGCCAGCCCTTCCTGCTGCAGTGCAATCCTGATTTGTTCACAGTCAGATGTGCCTACCCAGTACCTGCAGTACCCAGTACCTGCAGCCCCCAGTAAGCTGCTGAATGTGGAGCAGCTCCATGCTTCCATATGTGTATTCTAGGGGAAAAAAGTATGATCACATTTAGATATTCTACTGGAAGAGCTGGAATGATGCAGCTCTGCTTGTCCACTGTCCCTTCTCTGGCCTGCTCATCAAGCAGCTGCTGCCTTGTCCATATCACCTTCCCTGTGCTGGCCCAGTGACAGCACAGGGGCCCATGCTGATCGTGGGACCATCTTAGGCTTGTTTTGCCACTATTCCAGCCTGGCTGGGATCCCTGTCCAATAACAGCAATTTAGAAGCAAACAGCAAATGAGAAGTTGTAACAGTCCCTGCAATGTCATTACTACTCTTGGTATTTTCAAACAATTTAGGAAAACAATTAAAAATCCTGTCTATGTCTGCGTCGTAGTATGGATGTGGAGGTGGGGTGTGTGTTTAAGTAATACTGATGTGTGGTTTATCATAGAATCATGGAATAACAGAATGGTTTGGGTTGGAAGAGACCTTAAAAACCTTCTAGTTCCATGCATCTGCCAAAGCCAGGGACACCTTATACTACACCAGCTTTCTCAAAGGCCCATCCAACCTGGCCTTGAACACTGCCAGGGATGGGGCAGCCACAACTCCTCTGGGCAACTTGTGCCAGGTCACAGTGCTAAAATCTCCCGTCTGTCAGTATAAAGCCACTTCCCTTTGTTCTATCCCTACTTGCCCTTGCAAACAGTCCCTCTCCAGCCTTCTTGTTGGCTCCTTTAGGCACTGGAAGCTGCTCTAAGGTCTCCCTGGAGCCTTCTCTTCTCCATGCTGAAAAAGCCCAGCTCTCTCAGCCTGTCTCCATAGGAGAGGTGCTTCAGCCCTCGAGCATCTCCGTGGCCTCCTCTGCAGGAAAACTTTACGAGGTATTTCAAACAGTCCATTTTCTGGGCTCGGTTCCATCCAAGGGACGCTCAGCTGACACCAAAGCCCGGAAGTGCACAGCAGTGAGAGGTGCAGGGTCTTCAAGTGGGAGCAAGCTAATTCCAGGTTTGCGGCCGCGTCTCCAGCACAGGACAGTGCCAGCGAGGCCAGCCCAGCGTCGGAGGTGTGTGGAAAAACCCGACACAAACAAAAAAGATCCAGATAAAACCCCCCAGAACTTCCCCTGCCGCCAGCCCCGAACCGATCGGGGAGCACTGACCGCTGCGGGGTAGGCGGGGGGCCCTCGCCGCGCTCCCGGGGCAGGGGCGGGCGGGGACGCGGGGCAGCTCCAGTGATGCTGCCGTCACAGGGCCGCCACGGTGACGGGCGCTGACGCGCCTGGCGGCGGCAGGCGAGGAGCACCGGCGGTCCCCGGGGCTGCGGCTCCGGGCTGCGGGCCCCGCTCCGCGGCGGCGGCAGGTAGCGGCGAGCGGCGGAGGCTACGGCGGGCCCGGGGCGGGGGTTCGGAGGCCAGGAGCGGGTCGGGGCGGTGCGCGGCTCCGCCCGAGGCTCCCGCGCAGCTGGATTGCGGGGAGGGCAGCTGTTGCTAATGGGAGCTTAGGCACGGATGGGCAGAGACCATATGGGATGCAACACGTGCCATATGGTCCGTTTAGCCTTCCACCCCGACGGATATCAATCAAACGTATCCCAGGAAAAACGTCACAGCTTAGCTCGGAGAGATAAGTGGCTCCATACGACCTCGGTTCCTTGACCTGGTAACGATGAGGTGGAGAATGGATCTTCGTTGGGTGAATGATGTGGCCAAACTGAGCAGGGCTTCAAACGCTGGAGCGTATATTTGCAGCTGTCAGAGCAGGCAGAGCTTGACATGTGACTCATTGTGCATGCTGGTGGCGAGAAGAAAGGAAAAATATGGCTTTCGTGGAATAATCACATGTTAAGAAGAATATTAGCAGAAATAGACATCACAGTAATAAATATCTTATATGATCTAATTCAACCAACACCACTAAGCATCAAGAGTGGACTAAGAGCAGCAAAGGAGGGAAAATGAACATCCTGTGGAAGTTTTAGGAAAATACAAAATAACGGGGTGCTTTTGAGCTGCTCCATTTGCATCCAAGCCTGGTGATGAGCCCCTCTTGTGCCCTGACAGCTCTAACTTCATGTCAGAGATCTAACTTTACATCAGCATGCAACTTCATGGCATCTGTCACTTGCAAAGAAAGCAGGGCGGTGCATGTGCTCTCATTGCCTGCTCCAGAGCTGACACTAGGGGTATGTCGTGGAGGGGAAGTCAGTACTGGCACTGCAACCACCACAATGAGGACATCGATCTTCAGCAGCTCCTGGTAGTGCTGGGCCCAGACACCTGTGCAATGCTGGTGCTGAGCATGCAGCCTTCCTCTTCCTCACTTGAACTTGCATTTGGGGTTTCACACCTCATGTAAATAGGTGCCAGCTGGACAAAAAGACCC
Organism: Melopsittacus undulatus; assembly: GCF_012275295.1. Lineage (NCBI taxonomy): Eukaryota > Metazoa > Chordata > Aves > Psittaciformes > Psittaculidae > Melopsittacus > Melopsittacus undulatus. The sequence goes on from NC_047530.1 coordinate 72,357,668, forward strand.
GTTAGTCTTCTTTCCCTCTGGAAGGTACACACTGAGTGGCACTACTCATTTTTGATGTCTCAGCGGTAACACCAGTGGATGTCAGTGTAAACATTCATCCGTGGCATGTGTGTTCATGGAGCGGGAATGCTCAGTCACAAGTGCTCAGGAGACCCAGATCCGTCTCTTAAGCCCCTCGTTCCCTACCAGGGTAACAGGTTCCTGGCCTGTAGCAGGAACACCTGATAGGAGTCAAATCAGCCACTTGTACATATTGTGTCTTCCAATATCCAGTACCTTTTTGTAAGTCTTAAACTTTTTATTTGTTGAAGAGGAAACAAACCTTCCTTCTCCCAAAACATTACCCTGCAACACTTGCATGGATTGGGTGGGACACCCATGCGTGTCTCAAGTATTCAAAGTGCTTTGAAAAGGGAAGGTCCTGGTGCAGAACTTGCATTGCTGGTGCAGCATCCTCTTCACACGTATGCACAAGTGAGGCTACTGTTGTACTGGGCACCAGCCAAGGCTTGCTGGCCTGGTGAAGAGAAGAAGAAACCCACATGTCTGACCCAGGAGCCAGAGCTGAGGCTGTCTCTGTACAAAACAAAGGATTTCTTTGTGCAGTGTCCCTGTGATACTGTGATGCCCAAAGCTGCCCAGCACATAACATAGTTCAGGCTCTAAGCATTAATAAAACATTGGAGGCTGGGGTTTCATGGAGTTTATGCTGCTTGGTGGTCCCCATGGGTGCGACCTGCAGCACTGACTGTATCTGGCCATGCTGACTGTGAAGCTGATGATGAACCCTGTATACAGCAGCAGTGCTTGGCTGGAATGGTGGCCAGGAACTGAATCACAGTGACTGGGATCCAGTGGTGGTCTCTACTACTAGGGTTACTACAGCAACCACAGACCAGTTCTTTAAAAATCCCCTGACATCTCTTGGGAATGTGCTATGCTCACAGATTGGAGTGACATGAATTTTGGTGCTTTTATTACAAACAGCTGTGCCTGAAGAGGGCCCCAAATGTGGCCTGTGGGATCAGTTGCAGTGCCCCATGGAAGGTATTCTAATGAGCTGCAAGCTGGAAAACCTCATTAGCAGTGGGTGGAGCTTTTCAGGAAGATGTGTTTTACTTTTTGGAGTATGCTTGGTGATGGGTCAAAAATGCCAGTGATTCACCTTTGTGTCTTCTAGCCAGCAATGGAAGTGGAGCAGTGATGACACAGCAATGTGTGCACACACATGTGCATGTGCATGTGTGTGCCTGTGCTTTTCCGTTGGGGAAGGAAACACCTGCGGCCTCAGGAGTGGGGAAGGAAGGCACTCCCTCTCCCTGGGGTGACCGGGCTCAGTGTTTCTCCATCACCATGGGCTGTGGGAGTTGAGGGCATCTCTCATGTTCAGGGGGGCTCCTGCTGTGACCACCACAACACTTTCTCAGGGCCTGGCTGTGTGTGGGGCCCATCCATGCCATCCTGTTTCCACCAGCACCTGGGGGAGAGCGGCGGTTCTTTTTAATTAAATGTGTTCTTTGTGCTCCTGCATTTAGACACCAAAATACAGCATTTCGCCACATGTGTAAAATTGTGTTTGCATTTATTTAATTTAGGGTTCTTTTTAAAAAGCATGTAGTCTTGAATGTTTGTTCTCCCTTTTTTTTCACATCATTACTCTGATACTGCTTGATTAGCTCCCTCCCCAGTCATGATTGGTAATTAAAATAGGCATTAAAATTAGTCACTTAGCAATTTTGCTGTTCAATTGGCAATTAAATTACTTAATTGCAATTAAAGTCCTAATTTTAATTGGCAAAATGATAGATGTAGATTTAAGATAATATGTATAAATACTTTAATAAGTGTCTATATAAGGATTACTTAATTACTCAACTTCAAGTTTATGCTGTTAACTTTAGAACTTTTAAGTGAGTAATGAAATTTATATTACATCTATTCTAAGGATATGGTAATTAGGTGTGTTACTTATCCCTAAAAGGGCCTTTGCAGTAAGTTTCTTATGTGATGCTCAAACTATATGAACTGCTGTGATTTGGCTGGTGCTGATCGTGATGTGACAGCTCTGTGGCGGGGTCCTGATGTCCAAGGGCACGCATGGGTGTGGGGTGACTGCCTGAGCAACTCCAGTGTCCATTGGGCAAGCACCGTGGGGTGAAGCCAAAGCAGCACACCAAACCACTAGCACAATGTTTAAACAGCCCTTGAGATCAGAGGCGTCTTACAGCGTTACATGATCTCTTTACTCAGCTTTATCATCTCGCCTCCTCTTGGATAGATCTCGATAGTAATTCTGTAGGAGCAAGAGAGCACAACTGCAGAGTGGAGATTGTCTTTCTGGATGCGAGTGAACCAGGAGGTGGGAGCAGTTTGTTTTATTGGGTGTTGGAGTTTTTACGCTGGGAGCTGAAAGGGAAAAGTCTGTGTGAAGGGTGAGGACTCACAGCGAGAGGAACGTATTAAGGAGAAACGATCACAGTTTCGCATATACTGTTCATAGTGAAATGCTCTGTAGGGTTTTTGTTGAAATGTTGACTTTCTGGGTTAAGGCTGTGCCATGTTGGGAGCGTTGCCTTTTATTACCATCCTGCAGAGGCTGGTGCTTATGGACTTTGACTGGAAGAGTCTTCTCCCAGCCTTGAGCGCATATCCCATGCATTGGTCTTCTGAACATCTCAGAGAAGGTACCTGTGAGCAGCCAGGCAGCACTGTGCATGGGACCGACTCATTTTCCTGTGGGAAAGAAAGCACTGTTACCTGACTTCTGCCTTTTTCCTTTGCAGGCTGGATGCAATGGAGAGTCTTGTGGGATGATACAGAGCTGGTGTCTGAGCTGCATTCCATAGCCCACTATGCCTTCCCATCCCTTCGCATCCCCTTTGGGCCAGCAACCCCGCCAACACCCCTTGCGGCTGCTGCCCGACACACCTGCGGAGCAAAGGTGCCTGATGGGGTTTTAATGAGCACGCTGCCGTCCAGGACACAAACATGGTTCTGCTCTGAGTCCTGACGCTGCTTTTGGCCCGCGCTGCCTGGGAGTCGCGCTATTACTGGGGAAGGCGCGGGTGGCGTGTCGGCATTGCGCAGGGGGCGAATAAAATAAAACCCGCTTCAGTTTTGCGTGGGAAGTGGAACAAGGACCACTGCGCGCGTCTGCAGGGAGCAGAGGTGGTGGCGGCGTGGAGCGGCTCCCGGCTCCTCGCTTTCAGAGAGGGGTTTCCCCTTCTAACCAGGCGGGTGTGGGGAGAGCGGGGAGGGCCCGAGGACCCGCGGGTGCCCGGGAGCTGCTGCCATCCCGGGGAGCTCCCGTCGGGTCGCGCGCTATTTTTGGCCCGCCGGGCGGTTGCGTCAATGGTGACGCGGGGTGGGTGGGTGGGTGGGAGCACGCGCGCGGCCGCCACGCCCCGCTCTCACTTTTTCCCTTTCGCCCGGCGAGTGACGCAACCGCCCTCTATGCAAATGTGGCCACGCCCCACTCGCGCTTAAGGTGCCTCGCGTGGACGTGGCGCGAGGAGCGGCGTGGGTCTGCCGCGGCCCCGTGGGCTCTGCTGCCGTCGGGGGGCGGGAAGCGGGGGGGGGGGAACGACAGAGGGGGCGCCCGCGAGGGGCGTGTCCCGCTGCGTGACGTCACCGTCGGAAATTTACCAAAGGGAGCGCGCTGCCGCCGGGGCGGGGCCGAGCTGGCCCCGCGGCTAGCGGATTGGTGGGTGTGTTGGTGACGCGCGGTGACGCGCAGGGGCTCGAGGCGCACGTTGGCTGTGGAGCGGGGAGCCCACATAAACAAAGGCACATTGCGGGGAAGGGCCAGTCCGCCCGCCTCGCCCGCCCGGCGCGCCGCTGCCGCCGCTCTCCCCGCCGCCGCCCGGCACTTGGATGCGCGCACGGGCCGCCGCTCTACGGTGAGTGCCCGCGCGCGCAACCGGTGCGTCCTCCCCCGTCCCCACGCGCACACCGGGTTTCCACGCGCGAGGCGCGGGAGGGGGGCGTGGGGTAGCGGCGGCGGCTTCGCGCTCCCGTCCCGCCGATCGCTCGTGGATGCCGCGGCGCGCCCGGCGCTTCTCCAGCCCGGGACTGACCGTCCATGGACGGGTGACACCCGTGGGCTGCCCAGTGCGGGCTGTCAGCGCTCCCAACACCGGCAGCGGCTCGCGGTCCCCGAGAGCCTCGGCTTTTCGCCCGGCTCCCCCGTGGGGGACGCGCCTCTCGCCTTGCCGGTAGATGCGGAAAACCGGACCGGCTTCTCTCCTCCTGACACCGCGGGGCAACCCCGGTGGTGGCCGAGAGCCGAGCGCAGCCGCCGGTGGAAAGTTTCCTCCCAATTTATAAAGCACCCCGAGCCGAGCCCAAGCCAGGGACTCTCCCCGCTCCGCCGCCGCCCCGTGACGCCTGAAGAGCCGGTCGGTGTGTCTGTGTTTCAGCCAGCGCGCCGGGCAGGCTGGAGCCCTCCTTCGTGCTCTGAAGCCGCGTAAACTCCGCTCCCCGCTGAGCTCCGACGCTGTCCGCCTTCGGCTCTCCCGAAAACACCTCTCACCCGGCTGAAGGTTTGTGCGGTTCCTTCCCACGGTGAGGGAGGGGGTTTCCGGCCGCCGGTCCCCTTTCCCCCCCGGCGGCCGTGGATCCTGGTGTCCGACGCGGAGCAGGGTGGGACGAGACGGGGCGGGCGGAGGGAGCGCGTTGTGCGGCCGAGTGTACATGACCATGTTTCGTTTCCAGCCATGCCCTGTGTTCAGGCTCAGTATGGGTCCTCGCCTCAAGGAGCCAGCCCGGCCTCCCAGAGCTACAATTACCACTCTTCGGGAGAATACAGCTCCGATTTCTTAACTCCGGAGTTTGTCAAGTTTAGCATGGACCTCACCAACACTGAAATCACTGCCACCACTTCTCTCCCCAGCTTCAGTACCTTTATGGACAACTACAACACAAGCTACGACGTGAAGCCACCTTGCTTGTACCAAATGCCCCTCTCCGGACAGCAGTCCTCCATTAAGGTGGAAGACATTCAGATGCACGGCTACCAGCAGCACGGCCACCTTCCCCCTCAGTCCGAGGAGATGATGTCCCACTCAGGCTCCGTGTACTACAAGCCCTCGTCACCCCCGACCCCCTCTACGCCCGGCTTCCAGGTGCAGCATGGCCCCGTGTGGGACGACCCTGGCTCCCTGCACAACTTCCACCCCAACTACGTGGCCACCACGCACATGCTTGAGCAACGCAAAACGCCTGTCTCCCGCCTTTCCCTCTTCTCCTTCAAGCAGTCACCCCCCGGCACCCCTGTCTCCAGCTGCCAGATGCGCTTCGATGGGCCACTCCATGTCCCCATGAACCCCGAGCCAGCCGGGGCCCACCATGCCGTGGACGGACAGGCCTTTGCAGTCCCCAACCCCATTCGCAAGCAGCCCTCCATGGCCTTCCCGGGGCTGCAGCTGGGCCATGCTCCGCAGCTGCTGGAGAGCCAGGTGCCCTCACCACCCTCACGGGGATCTCCCTCCAACGAGGGGCTCTGTGCCGTCTGTGGGGACAACGCTGCCTGCCAGCACTATGGTGTCCGCACCTGCGAGGGCTGCAAGGGCTTCTTCAAGGTGAGCTGTGGGTGATTGGCGATGGGCGGTGGGTGACAGGCAGGGCAGCGGGGGGGCACTGGGGCCAGCAGCCGTTTTCCCCTTCAGACAGAAATCGGTTAGGACAGAGAGCTGCGGCTGAGCTAACCATGTGGAACAGAATTCCCTGTGGTAACATTAAGTGATCTCTTTATTTCACCATCCTGATTGAATAATCTTATCATTTTAAATAGAGGAGGTCTCCAAGGAATGTAAATAATATGAATGCCCACGGATTTGTATTTACCGAGCGTCTCCTTTCCTCCTCTTGGCATATAAAACACAGCTAGGAGCTGCAAGGTTAGCTCAAATGTTAACGCTATCAATTTTCTCCTGTTAAATGCCCTGGGAAGGGAAAAAAAAAGAAAAAGGAAAGAAAGAAAATAAAAAAAAGAGGGAGGATTAAGAAGTAAAGACAGGGGTTGGGGAGATGGAGGTGGCCCAGGAGTGGACCTGTGAACCTGACCACTGATGCTGCTTTCCTGGTCCCGTCCACCCCACAGCGCACGGTGCAGAAGAATGCCAAGTATGTCTGCCTGGCCAACAAGAACTGCCCAGTGGACAAGCGCCGCCGCAACCGCTGCCAGTACTGCCGCTTCCAGAAGTGCCTGGCTGTCGGCATGGTCAAGGAGGGTGAGTGTGAGTCTGTGGGAGCCGTGCTTCCCAAGCCATGCTTGGCTGCACCGTGCCTGGCCCCGGCTGAGCCCTGTCTCTCTTGCAGTGGTGCGCACAGACAGCCTCAAAGGCCGGAGGGGTCGCCTGCCATCCAAACCGAAGAGCCCCCAGGAGCCCTCTCCCCCCTCTCCCCCGGTGAGTCTGATCAGTGCGCTGGTGAGAGCCCATGTCGACTCCAACCCGGCTATGACCAGCCTGGACTATTCCAGGGTAAGCTGGACCGAGCTCGCGTAGGGACCTACCTGCGCCCCGTGGCCTGGGAGAGGTGACCCAGCTGCCCCCCCCGTCCTGGGCCGGCTCTGGGGCAAACGGCAGGGGCTCTGCCTGTGGCTGTACACGGGCCATGCACACACTGGCCTCTGTGTGCAGAGAGCAGCCGCCTTGGAGTGCTGCTCCTAACTGGATTAATTGCCCCGGAACGTCTAATTTCCTCCCTGGTCAGAGCGAGGTTTAATTGTTGTAAAAACCCAGCTCCCCGACTAGAAACGGGGCTAGCAATTTCACGGGTTATATACTTTAGAGAACCTCATTAAGAGCTTTTCAAAATGGATTTCCAGTTCCAGGCTAACCCTGACTACCAGATGAGTGGAGATGACACTCAGCACATCCAGCAGTTCTACGATCTCTTGACTGGCTCTATGGAGATCATCCGAGGATGGGCAGAAAAAATCCCTGGCTTCACTGACCTCCCTAAGACAGACCAGGACCTACTCTTTGAATCTGCCTTCCTGGAGCTGTTTGTGCTACGGCTGGCATACAGGTGAGTGCCCGGACCCGAGGGGGAGCTTCTGGGATGTTATGGAATCAGATCCTTTCAAGGTCCACTGATCTGCATTTTATTAACTCCTCAGTAATTAGGTGCCTCTTAAATCCTTCATTTATTGCTCCTCAAGTAATTAGTTGTTTAGCTTTTCTCACCCCATCTTCTCTTTTTCTTCTTGTTTTTAAATCTTTCTTCTCTGTTCTTTTTCTTTTATTCTCTATCACTTTTCTCTGTTTTTCCATCTCTATTTCTATCTATCTCTATGCCTCCACCTATCTCTAGCTCTAACACTTCCCCCCTTGTCTTTTTCTCCCCCTTTGTCTCTTTCTCTTTCCCCCCCTTGTCTTTTTCTCTCCCCCCCCTTGTCTCTTTCTCTCTTACCCCCCTTGTCTCTTTCTCTTTTCTCTCTTACCCCAATTGTCTCTCTCTTAGCCCGCTTCCTCCTTTCTCTCTCCCACTGTTCCCTCTTTCTCTCTTTCTCACCTTCCCCCTTTATATTTTTCCCTTCTCTCTTTTTCTCCTACTCTTCCTTTTCTTCTTCTTTCTATTTGTTTTTTTTTTTTTTTCCTTTTTACTCATTCATTCATCTGCTCATGTTGGGGTTGTCACATTCCTTCCAGGTCAAACCCGGTGGAGGGCAAGCTTATCTTCTGCAATGGGGTAGTCCTGCACCGGTTGCAGTGCGTCCGCGGCTTTGGGGAGTGGATTGATTCCATTGTTGAATTTTCCTCCAACTTGCAAAACATGAACATCGATATCTCTGCCTTCTCTTGCATCGCTGCCCTGGCCATGGTCACAGGTCAGTGTCCCTCAGCCCCCTGGCAGCTCCTGTCCCCTCCTGCCAGCTTCCTCTCCCTCTCCCACCCGTAACCTTCTGCATCCTTCTCTTTTACAGAGCGGCATGGGCTTAAAGAACCCAAGAGGGTGGAAGAGCTTCAAAACAAGATTGTGAATTGTCTCAAAGACCATGTGACTTTTAATAACGGAGGGCTGAATCGCCCCAACTACTTGTCCAAACTCTTGGGGAAGCTCCCCGAACTCCGCACGCTTTGCACGCAGGGGCTGCAGCGCATTTTCTACCTGAAACTGGAAGATTTGGTGCCACCGCCAGCAATAATTGACAAACTTTTTCTGGACACTTTACCTTTTTAAGACTCTTCCTGTGCACTTGCACTGAACTGAAGAGAAATGTCACCTGGCTGAAGGGGACTTGGCCTGGGCCCCTAGTGGCACCCCTGGGTGCTCACCCCCACCCCACCCCACCCCCACCCCCCCAACCAGTGTTGCTAACTCCTGCAGGCAGAACCTGAGAGGGCATTTTGGCTCTGAGCCATCATGGATGCAGATCATGGACTACACAACACCATGGTATAAACTTTTTATTATCAGCTTATAAATGAATTTATTGTTAAGGACTTCTGATTAAAAAGATGAACATATCTGGCAACACAGCTAAGACTCACATGGTGACAAAGTGTTAAGGTGACCCACAAGTCTCACCCTCCTAAAGACTAAAGTTTTCTGCTGTAAAAGAAAGCTGTAATATATACACAACCTAAATGTTACGTGGGTGGCATGTCATTAAAGAAGGCGAAGGCTTGTAAATTTATCAGATGCAGTTTGGCTTTTTAAAAATTATTCTGTGCCTATTTATGAAGAAATATGGAAAACAATTCTAAAAAAATAATTAAAAATAAAAGCTAAACGTGTTTGCAAAACAAAAAAAAAGGGGAAAAAAAGAGAGAAAGACTAAAGAGAAAGAAAACTAAATCTCTCTGTACCAGGAAAGCATGATGACTCTAGGGTGACAATGTTATAGGCACTTACTATTTCAGTAATGTCTATATTCTATAAATAGTATTTCAGACACTATGTAGTCTGTTAGCTTTTATAAAGACTGGTAGTTATCTAAGCTTCAAACATTTTCTCAATTGTAAAATAGGTGGGCACAAGTATTACAAACCCTGAACTCCTCCCCAGTGGGACACATCGTGTTTGTAAACACCGTCCGACACCCCTTGTTTGTAAGTGTTGTATGTACTGTTGATGTTGATTAAAAAAAGAAGTTTATATCTTGATTATTTTGTTGTCTAAAGCTAAACAAATCTTGCATGCAGCAGCTTTTGACTGTTTCCAGAGTGCTTATAATATACATAACTCCCTGGAAATTACTGAGCACTTTGAATTTTTGGTTTGTTTTGTTCCGGTTTTTTATGTCTAAAATTGTCGGTTAATATATTATTTTACGTTCGAGTAATATTTTTAATATTGCCATATTCTGTGGTGGTTTTCTTTGTACGTTTCTGGTGTGGCACACGGTACGAGTCACTGCCTTTTTCCCCCCCACCCTGTGGTGTACGACCGTTCGAAACGCTGATTTATTTGTTTTATTTTATTTTTTCCCTCTCGATAACTCTTTCTTTGAGAAAGACGATTTTAATGTTTACAACAATAAAACATGTAAACGAATGGAATTTCGCCTTCTTTCCGCCGAAGTGGGGAGCGGAGCCTCCCGCCTCCCCCACGCGGGACGGTGCCGGTGCCGAAGCCGGAGCGAGCCGGCCCGAGGACGAACGGACGGACGGACGGGCGGTTCCCCTCCAGCCGCGGGGCCGCCGGCGCGCTGCTTCGCGGGAAGGAGAGGAAGATGAGGAGAAGCCGCCGCGCGGAGGTGGGTTCTTCCCCCGGCATCGCTCCCTCCGGCGCCCCGACACCCCCAGACCGCCCACTGAGGCAAGCGCCTTCACCGGGGAACCCGAGGTCGGCTCCGCGGGAGCTCGGGGATAGCGCAGCAAAGGGGGACTCGGCCCGGGGGTGCCTGCGCCCGGGCTGCCCGTTCGTCGCCTTCCAAATAGTCCGGGAATCTTCCCGGAGCGGGCGGCTCCGCTGAGCGCTGAGGCGTTCCCCGAAGGGCACGGGAAGAAAGGGGACTTGGCGCGGGACGGGGATGCTCGCACTGCACGGGTGTCCCGGGAAAGAGGACAGAACGGGAGGAGGGAACTCGATTCCGGCGGCACGGCTGGGGATCTAGGAAACTTCAGCCTCTTGCGCCACAAAACAAAAATCAAATCAAATGCCAGGAGGGATAAACCCCGAGCTCATTTTGCCATGGAGAGACCCACGGGGGACAAATAGGGGCTGTGGAAGATGTGGGAAAGCGAGCGACCGCGCATCTCCCCCGGCCACCGCTCACCCGCGGAAGCAAGGGAATCGTGCCGTAGCGGGGGTGTGTGTGTGACCCCCGGGGTGCTGGCCCGGCGGCGAGCTGCGGTCGGCTGCCGGTCGGTACCCCGGTTCGCTGCGGGAGGCGCGGGAGAGCGGCGAGCCCTGGAGCTGTTTGGTGGGTGGGTGAGCTGGTGGAAGGGACCCCCTGGGTTTGTCGGGCAGGGACTTGGTGGCTCTTGGTTAGGCGAGGGATTCGTAAGAAGAACCGTGAGAAGGGGCATCAGCCGGAGCCGCCTGTGAGCGGTGCGGGGCAAGGCCGGGCGCTGTCTCCCGGAGCTCAATGCTGCCGCCGGCGCGGGGCTGAGCTTGCCGGGACTTCAGCTCTCCCCGCAGCCTCCACCGCTCCCGTTCCCCCTCTAGCACCAGCTGCTTTCCCTGAACGCTCCCCGAGGCGGCTTCGGCGAGAACTTTTCCAGCTCCGTTAATGACCCACAGCTGAGGGAGAGTAGGAACCCTCCCACCGGGATATCCGCCTCACACCCGGCGGTTCTCTCCTTTCGCTGCCGGGGGCTATCGTCTTCCGGCTGCTTCCCAACCGGTGGGCCCGGCGCGATACCGGGAGGCTATCGGGGCGGGGGCTGGGGCGGGCTGGGCACTGGACACAGGGCAGGTGGCGCGGGAGGCCACGTCGCGGTGCCTGGCGTCCCGCGGCAGGGGGTCTCCTGCGGCAGGCGGGGCAGGGCCGACAGGAAAGGGCTACGGGACTCCCTGAAAGGAGTCTGTCATTGCTGGCTCTGCAGACCCCAGGGAAGGAGAAAGAGAAGGAAATAAGGAAGGAAAGAAGCAAGCACTGTGTAGAGACACTTCAAAAATGTTTGTAGTGGGAGCTCAACACAGAATATGGAACTGAAGGAGTAGTTTGTAAGTGGTAGTATCACTAGGAGGATTTATGAAAAGGTTTTATTTCTGCAGGCTTACAATGTTTTCGATTAGTGACTGTCTTAATTATTTTAGCTCTGTGTTGCTTATGAAATCTGTTACTGCTTTTACTGTTTGTGTAGTGTGAGAAAGCAGGCAAAACCCATTCCATTCTGTTCCCTCAGGATTTTCTTATTGTAGTTTGTTATCAGGCCGCTGGGTTGATTTGAACCTTACTTTTTTCTCTCTCTCATACAATTTTACTGTCCACAGCAGAGTTAGTCCTTCAATGCACTGATGCATGCTTTATCTATCCAAAAGTCACATTTCTATCTCTAGCAAAGCCCGTGTGGGTTTGTGGTGGACGGTCCTGTTGTTTCTCTCCAGCACTGGGCACCTTTCTCCTCCTGCTGTGGAAGGATGAGAAGATTACACAAAGATGTGATTTCCCCCCACACACACCAAGTTTTACACAGCTGACAAACTGGGAGTGAGCTGAGGGCAGGTGTTTGCTTGTACAGTACATTGTATTCAACTTGAGATATTTAATTTAAGCTTCATTTGTCTGGGGGCCTGGGTAATGCTGTGTATGCCTTGCATGCGTTACGCTTCAAGTTCCATAAAACTGTGCTCATCTGAGGTAATTCCGATATAATTCACCATTGGTGACTTAGGGACAAGAAAGTGTCGCAACGTATTCTGAAACCACCTTTCCTGAGCGGAGCACCAGGAAGATGAATTACTGCAGGCACGAGACCCGTGTAGGAGCTTTATTAGTTTTGGAATGCAATCAGCAACATTTGCTTTCTTAGTCTTTTACCTAATTATCCTCATTGTATATGTCACATACATAGCAAGCAGCCAAGAGGAATTTGTGTCAAAGCTGGAAAATTCATGTTTTGTGTGATTTTACCCTTCTGACTTTTCTGTGATGGTAGAAATCCCTGTGCCAGCTGCATACACGAAAACACTTTGGATGCACCTGTAGCTGAATTTTTTTATGTATAAGTAAACCCACTGCTGCATAATCTGCACTTGCTGAAACGTTAGCCCTACGTAACCTTTACAGCTGGTTGTGGTGCAGAGGGAGATGTTGGTATTCATGAATGTTTTGACATATTTGACATTTTCTATATGGTATGCTCTCTCTCTGTTTTTCTGATTTCTCCCTGTCTTTCCTCCCCTATTTTAGTAGTAAGTAGTAGCCTTTGCCAGACTGTTGTGGTCTGGGGCTGGCTTGGACACAGATGATCTGCAAAGAAACGTCAGCTTTGTGGGTTTGGGATTGTTTTGGCTGTTTGATGTATTTTTATTTTTTTAATGTATTTTATTTCAAAGTGCGTTTCTAGGTGAATTATGGAATTGTTGCATTTTAATGTGGTGTAAGTAGGACCAGAAGAGCTGGTTTTGACAAAACAGGTGATTTGTGTTCTCTTGCAAAAAACCCGTCAGGCACACAGATTTGTAAAAATCTGAAGGCAAGGGGTTTCTGCACAACTAGGACTTAATGCAGATGCAATATAAATGTATTTGGCTTATTACAGTACTAGCACGGCAGCCCTGCTTAATTCAGCAAGATGATTTTCGATTGCTTGAGTTGCCAGTGTTTTCTGGAAGATGGAGAACGTGCCAGGCTACCGAGTGACTGATGATAGAACTAATTTTGGATAAATGCAAACAATATGTTTAGCTGAATAGGCCTCATGTCTATTCAGGTAATTTCTAATTTTTATTCCACACCTGTATACAATATTTTTGCATGACACCGAATCTCAATGGTAAATTTGTGACCCTCACTAAGATGAGAGAACTTCTATAACGTTATCAGGTGTTTTGGTCAATTAACACTTTTATCCTCAGCTCCCTCTTTCAGGACAGAGTGGCTTTGAAGATGCAGAAAGAGTTTGCTGTTTCTGTTTAGGGGAAATGATACCTGAACAACTTTCTCATGTAGCCGCACAGCTTATTTGTGTAACCTCTCTTGGCAGGGCTGGGGCTTCAGTCCCTCTGGTTCACCACGGCGGTGGCTGCTACAGTCAGTTTTCGGCAGCAGTGGTGATTGCTGTGTGTGCTGGGTTACTGTTCTAAATCGCGGCACTTCGGGTTTGGTGATTGAAGCAATAGCTTTAATAGGACAAATCTACTCCACAGCACTGGCAAAAATAGCTTTTAATGCTTGTTACAGATCTTATTAAAGGTACAGGGGCATGCACATGTTAATAAATACTAAATAACGTTACTTAGCTCATTTTTTCTTGGCTAACTTGGCTTTCTACAAAGAGGCAGCAAGACGAAGTTTTAATTATTCTATCATTTAATGTTCCATGCAAATTACACTATATACTATGACAACCCAGAATTGTAGACAATAAAATGTATCTGTAATCCGGTTGTAAAATAAATGTCAAAAAGTGTTTTCCATGTGTTCCCATTCTCCAAAAAAACCACGCAAAAATGGTTTGGATCTGGAATCAAATGCAGAGAAATGCCTGATTTTTTCTACTGAAACAGCTGCTCAACCGGTGATGGCGGTTGCACGGATGGATTCCAGGATTAGGTGTTGGTGGTGCTTACAATGGCATGCAGCCAGAAAGAGGTGAGGCTGGTGTTGATCACGGCACATCTTGCTTAAAGAGTTAAGGTGCATACCTGAAACCAAAAGACCCTCTAGCTTCTTCATAAAGAAATAAAGTGAAGCGACAAGCTCTGGAGCAAAACATAAAAGGCCAGTGAGGGCTTCTGCTGCGGTAGGAGTGAGTGGATGCCAACAGCACCTCAGGGAATGTTCTGGCTCTGGAGAGGCGACATCACCGTGAGCCAGGGATGGGCTTGGGTCATGGTGTGGGGAGTGGAACTGCAGCTAAACCAGGATGATTCTGCCTTTCAGATCAAAAGCAGCATCTGCTTATTTGTACTCTCTCTGGGCTTGGAAGATGGAGAACAGCCACGATATTTGGTGGATGAGCTGGAGGGCATGCTGTGTCCCAGTGATCTCCACACGGGGCAAGGAAGAAGCAGCAGCTGGAGCCCTCCTGAGCTGTTGCAAGGCCTGTGGCAAAGTCTGATCCGTGTATCGTAATGGGTACTCTGCAGCTTGCAGCACTTCTACCCTTGCCTGTTCGATCTCTTAAATGTGCTCCTGGGAAACAGGAAGCATGAGCATTTAGAAAGAGAGGTGCAAGCTGCATCCCCACTTGCTGCACGGAGGCAGGGTATCACACTTCTCTTGGGGCGCACACAGCTGCCTCTACTAAGCTCTGCTGGAGGGTTCTGCAGGTGATTCGGTAGCTCTAAGACACAGGGATCACCCTGTGTTAACACCGATGTGGCTTATTCTGTAGGATTGCTTCTAAATGTTATTCTCTTTCAGACTGCCCCCCAGTTGGTATGGGTTGACAGTTTTTTTGTCCCAGATATTTCTCCTGATTTTATCTCCACTTGCTCCTTCTCAGCTGCTACGACAGCTCCTTGCCTCCCAGCAGAAGGGCAGGTGAGCAGCGCTTCCTGGCAGCCCTGGCCGGGTTGCTTTGCTCCTGGGGTAGGATCCAGCTGGGCTGAGAGGTGCTGAGCACTGGGGGTACAGGCTGCAGTGAGATGCGCAGTCTCTGTGCTCCCAGCCTGCGGAAAGCACTCACTGCACTGACATCAGGGCATCGCCTTGGAAAGCTTGGGGAAGCAGGTAGCCTTACAAGTTCTGTGTTTTTCATTTTTATTATTTTTTTTTTTTTTTGCAATATTTATATACACACATATTTTTTAAATATACCTCTCCAGTTCTAAACATCCCTTTTGTAAACAGCCATACCTGTGTCAAGCTGCTGGGTAATCTTGTTTCAGAGCCATTTAAGAAGTTTAGCATCCTTAGTTTTGACAATTTTACCCTCCTGTTGTAAGAAATGGCAAGCATAGAAGTGTAGAAGCAGGAATCTGCTGAGTCCATGAACATGAAATGTGCTGCTCCTGCAAATAACACTTTTTGTGTGGTTTTGTGAAGTTCCTTAGTGAAAGTTCAGGAGTCTCCTATTTTCAAAAGACAACATTTCCCTGCAGCTGCAGCTAAGCATTTTGGGAAGCTGAGTGACTAGATGCTGTCATATGCCTTTTACTATTTTACTGTAAAACTGGGTATTTCCCTAGATGATGTGTCTAAATAATATGGATGAGATTCCTGAGTACTGGTGTGGCTTAATTACCTGGCTACAAATTTGGCTTTGAAACTGGACTCTATTTTACAAACCTTAGGCACATGAGTATACTGGCATTAACAAATTGCTGAAACTAAGGACTTGTTAGAATAGCATCATATGTATAAACATCATCTATCTGTCTATCTATAATATAATATAATATAATATAATATAATATACATATGTATATACACACCAAAAAATGGTAGAGGGTCCCAAAGAAGAGAAACCCAAAATCACGTATGTATGATATTTATAACAAGAATAATGTGTGTAACTGAGAGCATAAGCAAAGAAACAAAACACACGTGTGCCTATTACAGGTTAATTTCAAGTCATATACTGGTGTCTTTTCTCCTGAAAAACATCTACAAAAATAAAGATTTGTGCTAATTCCTGAAGATGGAGCTTACAGAACTTGAAAAATGCAAAATTTGTGTTTAATCTAATTCCCTAACAAAACAAAGTAAGTTTAATGTGTTCACATTACTTCTATAATCATTTGGAAGTGGCCAATATGGCTGTGAGAGAGAAAAACAAGTTTTCTATTAGACATTTGCTTGAGTTGTGTTTTTTTAATAGAAATACAAAACAAATATGAAATAATGGCATAAAGTAATCTAGAAAAAGTTATTAGCGAAACCAATGAGATTGTTACCTAAAATGAACTACAACCATCTGCTGTCTGTGCCTTTGTTAAAGTCTTAGGCAAGAAAGGTGCAGGTTCAGTAAACAAGGGGTGGAATAGGCATGATTATTTTTGTAATCCTAGAAGTAGCTGTGCTGTGGACCCTCCAAGCAGGTTTATTTTCTGTGGTGATCAGAGGATGCACAAACCCTGAGAACGTTTACAGACATTTTTGCACTGGAGTACAATTTCAGACAGAAATCCCGTGTTGTTTTTATTCGTACATCCACAATTCATTTACAAGTCAAGCAAATATTTAATTGGGATTAATACTGCAGTGTTCTTTCTTCAGCCAAACATGGAGAAAAATAGGAGTGCTGAAGCTTTTTTTTTTTAATGCAGAAGAACCCATGCCATCAAATGCAGTGGTTTAGACTGAATTACAAAGCAGTGCATGGGGATGTGGAAGATATCAACGTACTTGACTTGTAATATCGTGCCGCACAAAATTTTACATGAAAAATGAATTAAAAAGGGCCAGGCTGTGAGCACCTTGGAATGGCTGGAAGGGCCACGAGCGGAACACCAAGGTAAGGCTGGCTCTGGGCAAGTCTTTTGGGGACATTGGTACAGCTGATGGTGGTAAGCTCAGGGTGTTTGAGCATCTGCACTGGTGATTTGGAAGGCAGACAGCAAGTCTGTCATGTTTTTAGATGAAAGTAATATTTTTGTGGGTTTTTTTGTTCCCCTCCTCCTCGTTCTCCCTCCTTTCCCCTCCCCCCCCCCCCAAAAAAAAAGACAACTAACAATATCAGGTTAGAGATGGCCCTACAGAAACTGATATGTGAATGCAACCTGCTCTGACCCCCTGAGACAAGCCTGGTCCAGGAATTAGGGCCAGGCTCAGGATGACTTTATTTTCTAGATTAACTCTTGCTTTGCTCTCTAGTTTCAGAAATAATGCTGACCACGGGTATTAGTGAGAAGGAAGTAACTTTAAAGAAAAGGTGTTTAAATCTGAGCTGGAAGGAAATGTAACTGAGTTTAATGAGCTTGTCGTGGGGCATGTGGACAAAATGAAAACTGGAAAATGTGCTTTGAGGTGAAAAGGCGAAATGGAGCAGCCCAGGCTCTCTGAAAGCAGGCGCCCAGCAGAATGAAATACTGAGTAGCCTGTTTAAATGTGGTTGTTGTATTTGTGATAGAGTCAATATTAACATTTCTATTAAACTCATACTGTCGCTCCTGCGAGTGCAGGATTGTTTCCTGTACTGCTCGTGGCTGTTTGCTGAACTCAGTGGCTATAAAGTACAGCAGGTGATGAAAGCAAGCATGTCATCACTGCAAATGGGTAAAGCCTTCTTGTTTAACCCAAGCAGATTTTGCCCATATGCTTTTTCATGGGTTCTGTTCAGTCAACAGGCTCTTTGCATGGATATTTCTCAGGATCTGATTTTAATGAGAAAATAATTCAGGTGTGGCCGCTGTTAGCTCATGAAGAATATTTACTGCCAACTCATAAACCTCTTGGAAAACTGATTTTTAAAATGAAAGTGTTAATATAGCTCTAAGCATGTTGTAGCAGAAATGTATAATTTTACTCACTGCCATTTGAAAAGACCTGTTTTCAAATCCTGCTCGAGTCACAAACAGAAGTGATCTTGAGAGTCCTCCTAATCCCTACTGGATATCCCTCTGTTTCATAAACAATAATAAACCCTCTCTGCCACCCGGTTTGGCACGGCAAGGCAGTTGGCAGCATCCTTGCACAGAGGGCTGGGGCTGGCCGAGCAGATGTGCTGCAAGTCTGCTCCATGGTGCAGTGGCACAGCTGTGCGAGGAGCCCTATACAACAAATGGATGCATGGGCTTGGCTCCAGTTTGCAGTTCCTACAGCTAGGCATCTTGGAAGCAGTAGAATCTGTAAAGGTAAGATATTAGCCAGTGCTTTTTCTTTGCAGTATTTGCAAATAGCAGCATAAACAGATGATACTGCAGAACTGTCTTTAATGAATGTGTTTTGCATAAACAGTTGTATTAGAAGATAACGGAAAAAAGGGATAGCTGTTCATGTAAAAAAGTACTTATTAATTAAGCTTGAGGAATTTTACAAAAAACTGAAAGCTGTGATTTTTGTTAGAAAGGCAGTGATCATGGCTCACGTCTAGTGTCAGCGGTGCTTTGCTGATGCCAAATGCTGATGAGCTCCTCTAACCCTTTCTGTGAATGCAGGGGTGACTTCCCTGAAGTACTGACTGTGCAAGTGTGGTATTGAGTCAGGACTTCGTGGTGTGTTCATTCCCTCACTGGCGATATTAAATCTCTGCACTCTTGGGGATCTGTGCACCTGCCGGAAGCATTGTGCAGGTGCATTGAGAGCATCGAGGCCTCGGTGCAGGACTTGGATGTGTGGTTACCTTCATGCTCAGTGAATAGCTCTGACATTAACTCAGCTATTCACACATCTGATATGGATCCCAGGTCTTTGGTCAGTTTCAGGCAGACATAACGGTCCTGCAATCCCCCTGCGGAAGGACTGTCCTGGTGTGCAGTGCCTACAGCCTCACGTGCCATCAGGGGAGGATGAATGCTCAGAAGAAATAACACGTCCATGTCGGCAGCCTTTCTGTCTCACGCTGGTTCTGGCAGCTCCTGCAGTGTCAAGGGAGAGCACTAGCTGGGCACTGCTAACACAGTGAGCAGTATCCATTCAGAAATCTAAATGAGCCCTTGCAGAAGGGAGATGAAATCTGAATTTTTTGCTGATCCTCTTTGCAGGTGTCTCCACTGCTAGGCTCTTGGGAAGTTTACATTTCCTGTGAAGGTATTAAAATGTGTGACTTCATTTGTTAACTCTTCTTTTCCCTAAGGTTATTGCAAAGCTGATGACCTTATTTGCAAGAATGTGTGATAAGCAGAGCTGTTCCCAGCAGTTTCACAGGCAATGAACCTTGGCTGTGTGCTTTGTGCCTTTTCTGGGCTTTTTGGGTTGTCTTTTTTTCCTTCCCCAGGTAAAGCTCATTGGAAGCCAAGGCATGGGACCTTCCCCAGCAGAACCAAGGTGGTCTGCCAGCATAATTCTGGACTGCTGGGCAAGTATGCTTGGGTAGATGCAGCAGTTAAGGGAAGTGTCCCACATAAGCTCCAGTCCTTCCTTCAGTGACAAAACAGCATTTGCAGTGCTGTCAAAACAGGGCAGTTTTACCTAACAAGATGCAGAGAAAAAGTGCCTTCTCTGTGACTTACTGAGGTTTTCTCGTTATTTTAATCAAGCGAGTTAACACTTGGATAAAAGGAAAGCTTTACTTTCAATTGTCTGTCCATGTTTTAATTTTCGGGTTTTCTTTTTTTCTGTACCATGGCAGTAGTTAGTCTTATGTGTCAAAGGCTGTTTCCACAATTATGGTTTGCCTAATGGTCCTTTTGTTATAATTCATAGGCTAATAGAAGTCAGAGATGGAAAAGACCTATTAGATTATTGAGTCAATGCCCTGCAAATGCAGGATATAATCTCCCAGATAGAGGATGTATCGGATATTATTAAACAGATTTTACACTTGATCTTAGCTAAATTATGGTTAGTAGTCAGTCAGTTCCTTGAATGGTGTAATAACAATAGCTTAATTTCAGGTTTTGGGAGAGTGTATCTGTATTTAAGTTTACCATGTGGCATTTCTCTGTATTGCCTGTAGATGTGCATACTTTCAGAAGGAAAGATTATATATTCCTACCAGGTAGCAGTGGGGAAAAAGCAAATAGAATCCATCAAATATCTCAGAAAAACCCCAACAACCAACCAAAAAAACCCCCCAACATTTAGAATTTCCTGGGTTAAAGCAGTGGAAAAGTACCAACTTTCTAGAGAAAAGAAAGCTGAAGAAGGAGAAAGTCCTCATCGACATAGGCATCAGCAATAAATTTTTTATGAAAACCACCTCCTTTTGGTTTGATTTTGAGCTGAATTCTTGAATGCCTGGATTTGGGCACAAGTGAACTCAATATATTAAGGGAGACTCAATAGAAAAAAAAAATGAACAACTCCCCACAAAAAAAAAAAAAGCAAGCAAGGGAGCAAACCTATGCAAACCTACCTTAAGTATTTCCCCTAGAGATGTTTAGTTTAATGCAAGAGCAATCACCTTGTCCAAGGCCTGAGTGCAAGCTGGGGATGTGCCAGGCTGGGGTGTGTTGGGCATCTCTCAGGCAGGAGCTGCAGGTAGGTGAGGGAGGGGAGCCGTTCTGCCTTGGAGGTCCTTCTGCTGGACTGGTGCTTTGTTCTCCACTGCACCAACCAAATCCTGTTCAGATAGCTGTTTACAGCAGGGCTGCCCCTAATGAAGCTGTTAGTGATGGTGAAGCAAGAACATGTCAGTAGTAGCTCGGGGACCTGAAGTTCTGCTGACTTCTGAAAGCAAACACATGGCACCTTTTGAGCCCTGGGTTCATTAAATGTTGAAATTAAATGTGTTGCAGCTTACTTTAACCTCATTAAGGTCGCATGGCTCATGCTAACGAAATAACAGAACAGTCCCGTGAGTTACCTTGTGTTCCAAGTATTTGGAACCTAGGAAATCAGGATGTTTTAGCACTGAACAGTGTTGAAATCAGACATCCCAGGAAGATCACCTGCTGCTTCTCCTGTTTCTGCTAATTCAGAAGTCACCAGTCATTAAGGCTGGGTCTTGAGCAGAAACCTTAGCTGCTGAATGGTAATACTGCATATGTTGTCTTCTTGGACATTGCTGTGCAATAATGTATTCCCTATTTCAGGTTCCTACTTTTAATTTTTTAGTTTTCATGCAACTATTTAGAAGGATCAACGTGCAGGATGCAACTGATCTGCATTCAGCTCCTCCTTCACCTAACAACCTTTTTTCTCTGTTTCTCTCAGTGTGTGGTGAGGTGTTTGTATGATGCCACCTGTGTGCTCAGCGTGTGATGAACATCTGACTGCAATGTGTCTCAGCCTGTCAGCTCCACACAACTGCTAGCAAGGTCTGGGTTACTCATTGTTTGAGAAGGGCTGAAGAAATGGTCCTTGTTTGAGTGGGGTAAATTAAATGTCTTTCCTTCTGTCACTTATATGAACTGATGTGGTACACAGCTTATGAGGCTCATCTACCTCTATCAGTAGAACTTGCAAGCAGGACTGCTTTAAGCAAGGTGCTGCTTTAAGCAATGTCTTCCTGTTTTGGGAAAAAGGAGCTCTAAGGAGGAAGTCAGCCCTCAGTTTAGGAAGCATTTGGGAAAGTAAGAGCTGTTGACTTAAAGGCTGCAATTAAAAGATGGATAGGTTTCCCCCAGGTCAAAGACAAGGTGCAATTCCTCAGGTTTGAAAAACTGCCTGTTCTACTTGAAGATCTTCATTTTGGTGGGCTCTTGATCAAATCCCATTATATAGTTAAAGGTAACCACCAGCCACATTGCTCTTCTTTGTCTGTGTATTAGATTATGCACAGTCTTCACTGCTTTTTCCAGACAGCCTTATGAAGGTATCTAGTACTAAATCTGTGAGATATATAGTAAATCTGCTGTCAGTTGTTCTCAGATCTTTCTTGCAACAGATTTCCCTGATGATAGTGCTTCAGGGTATGCAAGGAGACCTAGGCAGCTGTGACACCATGTGAAACCGTGTCCTTGCTGAGAATCAGAGGCAGGGCATAAGTTATGGGGGTTCAGCCCAGAGCTGAATGTGTGAAGCCCATGGACACTGAAGGAATAGCTGTGGTTGTCTTCGTCTTGTATTTTCTTCTCATTTTGTATTTTTTTATACATCAGCTAAACTGAGTTTGATTATGTGAACTTAATAAATGACATAAATTTGACCTCCAAGTTATTTTCAGAGCTGTTTTCATCTGCTTTCCATATAATAAATTTCATAAAATCGCAGAATGGTTGGAAATGACCTTAAAGCTTATACAGTTCCAACCCCTCTGCCATGGGCAGAGAAACCTTCGACTAGACCAGGTTGCTCAAAGCCTCATCCAATTTCTTGTGTAATGTCTCAGTACCTGGCCATTCTGCTGTTAAAAAGCAGTTGTCATCAAGTATGTGGAAAAAATTCGAACATAGACATGAGCATTGAGAAGACTGAGCAGAAAGTTTTGAGATTTTTGGATGGAATTGTAGAAGTGGAAATTATTACAGTGATAGATTTAGGTATTTTATAATCCCAAGTATCTAAAAGGAAAGGTCTGTAACATACTGTTTTATAGCATTTTTCTTCCTGTAACTGTTACTGCAGGAACCCTTCTGAGCCTAACAGCTATTGTCTTGTAGAGAGTAACATAGTATTGTTATGTTAAGAACAAAATACATTATGTATATCAGAATTCAACTTTTAAAACAAGTTGACCAGGACCATTTGCTTTCAAAAGTGAGTGGAGGCTCTGGGTACCTGCATCTAGACACGTCAGAGATACGAATGGTTTACAGGATAAGATGGGTAACAAGCCCTCTACCATTAAGATATTCTGAAGTTACAGGCATAAAAATGCTCACCATTTGTGAAAATGTAAGCTTTTCCTCTTGGCTGGATTAAGGGACAAGCAGAAGGACTTTTTTAAATGCCCAGGTATTTCTAGGCTTTCCTATAGCTGCTATGAAGAGCATTGATTTTTGTACAAAAGGATTTAGTTTTACATGCATTATTTCAAACCTAAAGAGGGTATCTGTGATGCTGTTTTTCTGCCCTCTCAGTTTGCAGTTTGTGCGGCTGGTCTGCACAGTACTGAGGTGACAGTGAGAAGGAAAGCACGAAAAGAGTAAGGCAGTGCTTATACTTCACAGAAGAAAAATGTTGATTTTCCTAACTGGAGCAAGGAGTGCTTGGAAAATTGTATACAGGTACATCTTTCTGCATGGCACAGAAAGGGTGCTGTACATTGTGAGCACATTCCCCCTGTAGCAGATACGCTTACAGAGCCTTCACAATGCCCTTTACCTGTCAAACTGTATTTGATCTAAGTTTTCCTCCGCAGGGTCTATAATAGGCTTTAAAAACAATATATGAAATATGCCTTGAGGACTGCAAAACATTGGAAGCCAGGGATCCTGAAGCATTAATAGGGGGAAAAGTGATGCATCTCCTCAAGCCATTTGTGTTTACCCACTGTTGTGGTGTGTCTGAGAAGCATATAGTACAGTATGCCTACGAGTAATGGTAGTCTGTTTTGTTTTGGGGTTAGAAAGAATGGATTTTTCTCTTCTTTTACTGATTGTCCTACCTGGACAATAATTAGACAAATATTTACAGCTCAGATGATGTAATGCAATTAAGACTCTCTCATAACAATCTGATTTGTCTATTTCATAGAGAGTGACACTTTTTCAAAACATGTGTGGAAGCTTTCAAAATGATTATGGTATGTGAAGATACAAAGGACATGGATGATAAAATTTAGATCTTCAATGACTGCTGTAGAAGTGTTGTGCACAGATTCTTATGAGCACCTTAGTCCTGTAGCTGTCTTTATAGAAAAATAAAGAGATTATGAAGGACTAAGAGCTAGAATTAATATTCCAGCTTGAAGTTTTATTGCATTTATTAATAGGAATAGATTTTTGATTTTTTTTTGTAAACTTAAAGCTAAAAACCTGAAAAAATAGTATAAAAACATTAATTCAATTTTCCTGATACATCTACATGTTTCAGGAGTAAAAGGTAGGATGAGTACACATGGTAGGATATTTTAATTTCTATATTTCTTGCATTTGGAGAGCAGTCAGGGCTGATCAGTTCTCAGTGTAAGATCAGTGAGTTGTGAGGTCGTTTTAATAGATCTTCTGCACCCTGTGCCCTTGGGAAAGGTGAGAACAGGCGACTTTTGGGGCAAGACTTCCCCATCACCACCAGATGAAGCCTGCATCAGCTGGGACAGCTCAGGGAGAGGCAGTGGTGTCACTGGGGAGAGTGTGAAGGATGCTTCCTTCATTGTGGCAAACTTGGCTTGATTCTGCCCTGGTTTTGAGACCCTTCAGCCTAACGCGCCTGTGATGAAGTTTCCATGGGATGTGTATCAGGTAGATGAAACCTGATTTCATGCTGCTCCATTCCAGTGGAAACTATTGTGTAAATCAAAACCACAGTCTTGGTGCGGGTGCAGCACTGCACTTTTCTTCACCTCAGTATCTGCTTGCAGTACCCATTATAACACTCCTTTTTGATGCCATAAGTTAAATCTATGCCTTTTTCCCCTACTCATAAATGATATTACATATATATTACATAAATAATATTACAACTGCAGTTTCCATGCAGAAGAAGAAAAATCTGACTAATGAGAGATTTCTAATTCCAGGTTTCTAAAGGGCAGTTGCTGTAAGCATCTATGAGCCAAAATTAATGAAACACAAATTGCAAAATATACTCTGAGTGCTTTAATTTTTGGGCTGAGAAGCTGGGAAACACTCTGTGCCTAGACATGGCTGTAGCATAGGATTTTATAGACAGGAATCTTGCACAATATTTTCAGTGTTAGAACTATTGAAGCAGTAAGTTGAAGTACTCTTGCAGTACTAAGACTTGCAAATTTATGGCCTGGCCACCTCTTTTATCTCAGTAGAAAAATATATAAATTATGAAATTAGGCCACTTGTTATCTTAATGTTTTTTTTAATTTAAGGTCCACGCCTGTCTGTTCAAAACACTGCAGCGGCAGTTAAGTTATAGAAGTTACCTGCTGGCTGTAGTATTTCTCACTGTATGGAGTGTGACCTTGTTTTGTTAGACATGATTTTAGTACAGGTAGGACTTGCCTCGTGTTAAAAATGATACTTTATCTTGCCAGCTGGGGCTGGTTCTTCTGGGAAAGCAGCAAGCGATTCTGCTGACTGAATAGGAGACTGCTGACTGAGTCTTTCTGATACGAAAGGGCATGTGCGGCTTCTTATACCCACAGGTACACATGTACACAGGCTCTCTCCATGTGGGCTGTTCAGTCCTTGTCCAGGAGAACAGAAGCTATCAATCTTCAGAGGAAGTAGTTTTGGTCTGTGTTAATAAAGCAAAATGCCAAGATCAGACACAGCTAAATGTGAGTTTGTGCAGCAGTAGGTGCAGACAGCCTCTTTTGCCCACTATCCTGCTGCCTGTGGGACATAGTGATTCCTCAGTACAGGCATAATATCCAGATCCACCTGCAAACCTTGCAGTGGCTTACCTGCCTGTCTTACATCAGCACTGGTGCTGCCTTGGACCATCAGACATGCAGTCACATAAGCTTAATTTCTGTTCTGCATGTTGTCAGGATAATGTAAGCAAATACATGTGTGCTGTGCATGTTGTAGCTGTGGGCTCAGAAGTCAGACACAGGGCTTTATTATAATTAAAAATATTTAATAGAAATGTTCATTTCAGCAGGTGAAATGCAAAAAGCTTTCAGTGTAATGAAGAGGGCTTATTGTGTCTGTAGCTTACTTGTAAAGATTTTTCTTGGGCGAGGTAAACTTTTTCTTCTGAAACCTATCAAGTTCACAGCTGTGTGCTAACCCTCATCATGAAGCGAGTTGTAAAACAGTTCCCCAAATCAGTAACAACAAAGCTGGGATGCAACTACTAATTTGAAAATCAAGGTTTATTTTTTTATGAGATCATTTTACTGTCCTTGGTTACATTCGAAGCATGCACTTAATCTTTTCCTTATGCAGGCAGTCATTAGCTTCAGTAAGAATTTGCATCAATAGTGAATAAATTAAAAAAAACAAGTTTTGGAATCAGAGTTTTCTCTACTCAAAGGGATCAATAAATTATTACATAATTTTATTTATTAATCCTCAAGAGTAATAAATACAGTTTAAGCAAACAACTTCTAGATACAATTTAGGCATACAAGCACCAAGATTAAGCTGTAAATGCCAGTTTTCTATTGCATATCTTGGAATCTGAGGTTCTCACAGAGCAGTTAACTGTTAGCCTTGTAGTATGTCTAAATGGTTACAGGCACTTTCTCAGTGCTTGGTTCTTCTCTTAGGGCTTGCTGAAATTGGTCTTTCAAGTCCTGTAGCCTGCTCCTGTTAGGAGGTGATGAGCTGTACCCTTTGGAAAAGCCCTGATCATGAGGTGGGGAGGTGGTCCTTGCTGTGAACTGGATTCTCCTTTTTCTCTCCATCAACAGCAGATGGATTTATTTTTAACTGCTCATTCCTATGGTAATATCTCTCCTGGTTAATCCTGTTTGGAAATAGAAATGTGCTCCCTGAAATTTCATATACTTAGAAATAGCATCCCCAAGAAAAATTTATGTAATGGAAGAGCAGCCTTTAAAATATATAGCCATATACCAGGTAAGCAAAATGGTTGACTTACTTATAGTCCTGTATTCATTTGTCAAGGCTTTATCACGTCTTGGTACCAGGTCTTAGAAGGTAGCTGTAGAGCTGTGCTTTATTTTCATAGCCTGCCTTAACTCCCTTGCACCAAGCATGGATTAAGTGCATGTTGCTTGCCTGCAATCTAGAAACCTTCCCTAAACTGCCATTCTGGGGTTAATCCCCCCGTGCTAGGATGAGGGTTGAGCCCCACTATCCTTGGCTTGGGCAGTCCTGGAGCCTTGTAGGTATATGCTGAGCTTTGCCAGCCCACAATATGACTTTTCTACTAATTGTGTGAAAGTGGAAATCAAACCAGCGTTTGCCGACAAGGGTTTAACAGACATTTGGGAAATATACACACAGGTATTACGCTTGTGGGTATCACCTGCTGTGTTGGAAGACTGGGTGAATGGGCAGATAGTTGTCATTCCTGACAGGTAGCTGGATACTGTTTAGAAAAAATTGTCTATTTGTTTCCACTGACTAATTGGACTAGGAATATGAGTACTGCCACTATTAGGTCTTTCAGAATGGATTATCTGCAGTGACTAGAAGAACTAAATTTTAATCCATGTATAGCTTTATAATGCAAATTTGAATTTTAGTTTTACATGATACTCTGCCACAGTTTAAAACCCCCTACAACTCAAACCACAGTAGATCTCCTCACCCCCCTGATATTTAAATAATTCATAATGTTGATAATACAAACCCTTGTTTTGCAGTAATTAGTTTTGAGAGGAAGTCTAATGCAAACTAACTCTGCTATAATGCAGATTATGTCTGTGATCCTTTTGGTAGCACTATCCTAATGGTAATTCTCAGGTTTGCTGATGAATATTGAATTAGTGTTCCTAGTACCTTTAGTGTTTTAGTCTCTGGGAATACTGTTCTGAAGCACAATCAGGAACATTTCAAGATCTGCAAATGGGGCTTGCTCTGTGGCAGGGCACCTCAATAAGCCACTGCTTCCTGATTGCCAGAACACATTTAATACTTCTGCTTCATAAAAGATCATTTCTTCCTAGAGAGAATTAAAGCGAACGGAATGAGAATGGTCCATATGTATAAAGCATGTACGGTTATTCTTACAATTACAAGTAAGATAGTGATAATTACCATGGCAATTTGTTTCTTTATGGATGAGATTTCTTCAAATAGATGCAGAAATCTCTCTTCTCTGTCTCTGTATCCTTATGTTTAGCTTTTCTATGAGATAAAGGTTTCACAGCAAACATTTTAAGGAAATTGATGGTGCTTACTGGAAAGCCTCATTTTTAAAAATGTTATAACATTTCTCACTGGTCATATAAATATCTAAACAAAAAATTGTCCTTAAGAGTCCCCATGTTGCACTGAATAGCCAAGGGGGATCTTGGTAGGTAACCAAACCAGGGAAAAATATACAAGTGTGTCACCATCCATATTGCTAGTTTGAATGAACACAGATTCCCAGAAGCTGAAAGCTAACAGGTTTATTCGGTGGCCCTGTTGATTTGCTGAACTTGGTTTAAACCCTCTGATGCAGAGGAAGGTGCTACCTTGGTCACCTGAGGATTCGTTGACACCAGAAGCTCTGTATCAGTTTCCCCCAGTTCACCTGCTAACCCACACTGTCACCTTCCCTACCAGCTCTGAAAACTGGCAGTCAGTGCCAAAAGAAAAATCAGTTTTGCCCACACAGAAGTTGATGGTTTATGTAAATGGTTGTTTACCAAAAGAATTGATTCATCAAGCAAATTATTTAGTAAAAATTGCAAAATTAATTGAATACCATATTTTAAGAAACAGAATCTGACTAGCATTATTGTACAAGTTCATGAGACTAGCAGTGGGTCTGCGTTTTGATTCAGGCTCTCCTGCTCAGTTGCTTGGCAATGTAAATTTAAATTTCTGCATCAACTTCTAGAATTTTCACTCTTAACTTTGTAGATATCAGCCTTATGTTCTGCAATTGCAGCAATTCTAAAATTGAGGTTAGTTAGCAACAGGTGAACTTGACTTGGGTTATGATCAAATGTTTTTGAGGAAGAATTATTTGCATGTCTTTAAATTGAGGGTTTTAATAAATTCAATTCATTATTATGCAAATTCAGAGCCATGTCTTTTTGCATAGACCTGGAAAAATGCCTCTTGAAATATTTTTATAATACAAGCTTGATGTCCATTCCTTTTGTTAGATGAGAAAGGAGTTCTTTTTTCAAGGCTAATAAATATATGTATGTATTTTTTTAAATGGGGTGCAATTCTTCAGCATCCCCAGTAATGTTCAGGCAAGCCCTGCAGTTTTCCACGTGCAGTGTCAGAAGCATTGCTGTTGTCTGCCTTTAGGTGTCCCATCACAAATACTTATCTGAAGTACCTGAGCAACACAGGCAGTGAAAAGAAACCAGATTCTTCCTCTGGCACTTCAGGTACTCTGAGTTGGGAAACACCATTTTCCTATAGGCTGGTTAGGAAAGCTGAGGGTGCACACTGATGGTGAAGTCCTGTGCATTACACAAGTGCTGTATGGGGATATTTACTTAATTCTAGCCATTCCCTGTCTCAGGCCTGTGGACTGCAGTGCCTAACCTCCTGTGGGTAGTGTTGAACCCTTCTCTCCTTGCCAGCCTCCCTCTTGGTTCTGCTGGCATGAACCCCATCAAGGTCTTGCAGGGCACACATTCCTCAGAAATCAGGGAGAAGAGAGCTGCGAGTTTCCTGATGGCGCTTTTCACTGCAGTATTTATAATTGGTAGGAATTGCTTTCTCTAGGCCTGTTATATATTTAAAAAGTGATTTTTCTGTTTGTCACTAGAATCTGGTTCTGATTTCCTTACAGTAAAGATTTTTAGTAGATTGTATCGCCAGAAAGACAAATCTGTTAGGTCAACTTTGATTACATTGGGGAGACATATTCCATTATATAATTCACTGGGGTCTGTACTATTCTTAAAGCAAAATATAAAGCTACCTCAAATGTCAGAGTTTGATAGATTTAAAATGCGTCCCCTCCAAACTCCATTAGGCCTTCTAATCTTTAAAGCTCTTCTTGTTCCTCCCACCCATGCCTTCCAGAGTTTTATTCCATGTCAGAGGCACTTCTCCCAGTAAACACTCTGGACAATTTAATCTTGCTGCCATGGTCTGGCTGGGATGAATGCCATGTTCTGCACGAGGGAGGGAAACTTATTAGCACGTAACTAAGTGCCTTCTTTCTTTCACTGAAACATAATTACATGTTTTGGGGTATAATACAAAGTACAAAAATGCAAAGTTGTGCACGCAAAGTGGCAAAAAGGAAGAGCAAACCTGATTGATAAGGTAGATGCTGACTGAAATGGTGTCTGCAGAAAGATGTATTCTAGCATGAGATGCTTTACAAATAGATAAAATGGAATTGTAGGAACATCAGGTTTACAAAATTATAAGATATTTCTAGGGGGACGTTAGTGGTCTGAATAGTAAAACAAGTGGAAAATATTCACAAAAAGAGCATTTTAAGCTTAAGGGAGGGAAATTCTGCAAAAATGTTACTGGATCCTGTTTAAAAAAAAGCCCCTCCAGAACTGGATGCTGTTTGCATGCAGAAATGAGAGCTCATAGTGGTACTTACATATTGGAGATGTTTATGCCTAGCATATGTTTTTCTGTACTGTCATTGGCGTAACTGTTTCACAGATTTCAGGTTGATGTAAGCATAAGTAGGTGGTATGCCTGAATATGTGGGTTAGGGTGTGTGCAGCCTCCAAAAGCTGAGCGAGTCATTCGTCTTCTGAATAATCGGAAGAAACTGTGTAACCAGTATCAAAAGGCATATTGAGGCGAAGCTGTAATGAAGTGTTTTCAAAATTGAAGAAAAAAAAATTAGCCTTTGGCATCTTTACTCTTGTTCTAATTTAACAGGAGACTAATAAAAGCTAAGTCAAACTTTGATTGTAGTGGGATTTTTCTCTGTTTACTCCAGATAAAATTGAAACTGGCATTTTTCAGTTTTGTTATATACTATGGAAAAGTTTTGTGTAGTTTGTCATGGCTTTTGCCAGGCTGAGGAATAGACACTATTGAATAACATACCCATAACACTGCAAGTAGTTGACTTCTGAATAACTGAAACTCTGACTGGTTGAACTTTTGTGAATAGTAGCATTTTGTCAGCAGCTAAATCTGTTCTCCATGCTAACTGCCAACTTTTTGTGTTGTATAATTACTGAGTTCAAAATGGAGCTCAAAAGCTTAAAGTTAGAGAACAGCTTGATTCCCTGTTCTTATGCAGACAACTTGTATTTTAGTGCAGTCACATTCTAGGCATGTTTTTGTGACAATTCTTCATATGGCTACGTAAAAGATTATTTCCCCATTGATATGTGCATTTCTTGGGCATTCCAATTCTGCATGTAGAACTCAATGACACCCACAGGGACTGAGAGTGTGTATTCTTCATTGTTGCTGTTACTACACCTTAGTAAAGGTTAGCAAGTGACCATCTTCTCCAAGAACATCCATGACACTGCATGATTCAGTCATTGGTTATATTGTATAACAGTTCAAGGTATCATGAAAGTGTGTTATGGGATAAATGCACCTTGGATTGCAAGCAAATATCTTGAATTTTGGGGTGTTTTTTCTTAGTCAAAGTGTGTTGTAAAATAGTAGTGTTCTAGTGTATTAATAAAACCACTGCTGCTTGCTTAAGATGAGGTTTAGATTACTGCAACAACTGCACATCACATTTTAAACAGTGGCAAGATTAAGAGATGCAGTGTTTTTTACTCAGTTTGGTAATCTTTTATTGTTGAATATAATCTTAGAATTATACATTTGAACTATAGGTGAATCTTTCTTTATACCTCTAAGTTTCTTCATGCCTGAATATACTAACCATAAAGGGATGTGGCAACTCTTACATGTAATATTCAGTGGGTGTTCGTTGAAGCTAGTACTAGCTTCTCTTATGAAAGTGCTCAGTGCTTGGTCACTGGTTAAAAGGTAATCCTTGTCAATTCTGCCAATGCTCTTGTGTATCAGATACCACCTTCATTTTCCTATGGGTTGAATATCAACAAGACCTGGCAAATACTAAGGAGTTTTGGTTAATGGTGACTACTGTGAAGTGTTATTAGGTAGGAATCATGCTTTGACATATATAGATGTTCAGAATTCACTTGTACTCTAGAAATGTTAGTAATGACTTTTCCAAGTTTCTGGTAGTCATTTATGAGAGGGAATCATTATAAACCCAACATTCTGCTCTCAGATCTCCTATGATTTAAAAGAAATGGAAGTATTAGTTTCATTATTGACTTCAGGCTTTCCAAAACAACAGTGTGCTAATAGAGAACAGCTTTCTCTTACTCTTTTTGGTCATCAGCATCCTTAGAGGTATTTGTCTCTTGCTACTTGTTTTACCTCCTCCTAATGCCTTTTCCTTATCCTATAACCTCACCCTCAATCAAAATGAAAATAAAAGCAAAAAACTGTTTCATGAGGTAAGTGTTGAAAAGGCTTGGGTTTTTTTCCCCTCAGCTATGAAATTTGTCATAATATAGGGGTTGTGCAAAGGTGCCTGACTATGTAAACTCTGTCTTGAAGCCTTCAGGTGGACCAGAGAACTGTGTTTGAGCTCTGTGCCCAAGAGTGAATTTCATCCTAGATGTTATTAAAAGTTCCTGAGTTTAAGTGTGGCATTGGCTAACAGCAAACGATCACTTAAATCTCCAAAGTAATAAAGATAGATAAATTACAGTAATGTGAAAGTCTGTGCTTCTGAAAAAAAATGCCCCAAATCCTTGGTATTATTTGGATTGCATCTGACCCACAAATGCTTGCTTATCATCTTTCAAAGCTTCATGTGAATTTAACCATTCCAGGGAATTCAAGCTGTGAATTGAGGTGCTTGAATAAAAACACAAAAATATCATAAACAGTAAAGACATGTGACATTTATTCTGTCTGAAATAGTTGTAGTTTCTGAGCTGGAAGTTGGAAATGGTTGTTCTTTCCCTTCTCAGGAGTTATGTACCACTAGGGTACATGACTGAGAGACATCCACTTACAGGTAGGGTATAAAAGGTTGATAAATCAAAAAAGGGACATACTTTTATGTGGAAAAAATGCATTCAGCATTTTTTCCCGAGTAAAGTATGCAGAAAACCTGCTTAAATGGGGCATGTAATTTTTAATGAATCAGACCCTTTCTCCTAGGAAATGAAGCAAGTATGATAAATATGATGGAAACTGGTGAATATCCAGGGTCTAGTAATCATAGCATACTTGAAATCCACCTGAGGGTTTATATGAAAGGTAGTAGCTCAAAAGGATTAGTCTTTAGACTACCAGACTTTGAGGAATGTGGGATAAATTGAAGATATCTGATTGTAATCAATTATAAAAAAAAAAAGTGCTACTGAACGTAGGGACGTACTAAAAGAACAATTATAAAGACATGAGGCCCATTAATTTCAGTAAAATTATTTTTAAGGAATCCAAGTGTTACTTTTTTGGAATGCCTACCCTGCAGTAGAACTTCCCTTATCTGATTTCCTTCACTGGACCAAAATATTTTGTTAACTGAATACAAACAATCCAAGCTTTAAAAATCCTGGAAAGAGGTAATTCTCCCATTTCAGACTGAGAACCCCTGCTCTGTGAGGAGTTGGCTGTTTTGCAGTTCAAATGCATCAAAACTGCTAAATGGTTGCATTCCTGTTGCTGTCTGTTGAGTACAAAGAAGATTCTTTTCTTCATTTTGGTCCTAGTCAGAAATGTGATATTTTCTCAAGAGCAATATATTAAAAAAAATATGTTTCTTTGATAGAACTTCTGACAGATATTGGACATTTATAAGAATATTAATATATAGAATATTTTTTATCTAACTAGCTTATATTCTTTCTTTTCTTTTTGGTATATAACAAAATTGTGGAATTGTTTTGCTAAAGGGTTTTCTCTTTCAAGATAGCATCAGATGTACGATAGGTGTGGTAGCTTAAAGTATCAGCAGATGAAGAAATCTGCATCTTCATCTGTTCATGTATTTCTCTATTTCTGGAAATTGACATAAAGTTGTTGAAATGGCGTTCCTTGTATGGAGTTTTCGTATTCCAGGCTGGATATACATTTCCTGCAAGATAAGCTGATTCGCAAAGAGTAACTAAGGCAGCATACAGCGTTTATGTGTCTCTTATGGAGATAATGAGGCCAATAAAATAATTCATTACTTTTAATAATACACTATAAACAGCAGCTACAAAGAAATAGAGGATTTCTGGCAGAACATAATACTCAGTTTACAGAAACCAGAAGAGAAATTAAATAACGGCTATCAGTATTGATTAATCAGGGTCGTGTTCTTGTTTTGTTTGGCTCTTAACTACTCACAAACATCAGGAAGTGTTTGTTTGGGGTGGTGGAATCCCTGTAACTTTTTAAGTAGCTGGGGGAAAAACACCTAAGCTAAAACATAAGCCCAAAGAGCATGCATAAAATTTCTAGTTGTTGGAAGGTTGTACTGCATCACCTGTATATTCTCTCTACTTTTTTGATTTATGGGGATGGCAATCATCATCAGGGACGGGGCAAATACATGCCAAAGTAGATAAGCGTTACAGCAATGTCAAAATTATCTCCGCGTTTACCTTGTCTTAATATGGGCATATTATCAGTTGCAATCCATGTCAGTTATAAAAAATCTGACTTTTTGTTGGTCCTGTCATTATTTTATAAAGGGGCACTGGCAGCCAGGTCAAAGATCCTTCAGTGTTGCTGATCTTCAGTAGAAAGTAGGAAAAAATAAATTGAAAGCTATAGGGGAAAGTATGCCCACAAAGTTCTACAAATTCTTAGCAAGGAGATAGCTGTGTATGGCATTGTCTGCTTTACCTTCCCATGTCTGACAAAAGGAATCAAAGTACCTCACACCTGACCCCAATGGGACGGCAGAGGGTTTCATTGCTTGTTATACGATAATTGGCAAGACTCCAGTACTTAAAGGACTCATGCTAAGAAGCTATTTTTTCCACGTGAATTAAACCAGTTACTTGAGAAGAAAGGTAGTAAAAGAAATTCAATTGAAAACTTTACGATTGTTTGTCATATTGTTTGTAAAAGCTGGAGGGTTTTTGATGCCCAGTGCAGACATCAAGCTTGAAGGCTTAAAGAAACTAGAGTCCTTTCTTATCACAGTCTTTTCAGCACGTTGGGAAAACTATGTTATGCTTAACTTTGCATTTTGGGGGCATTTTAACTGCCATGTAGAAGCTCTCTTGATGACTAAAGCTGACATTGTCATTAGAATTGTCAACTAGCAGGGTCTGACAAGTTCATTTCTAAAGACAGTACCCACCAGATATTCATCTGGGATAGATCTGCCTTTCCCTAGTGAAGTAAACAGGGCTTTCTGAATCTGGGAAGGTGGACTCTGTGCTATCTACAGTGTAAGTTCTTGCAAGTTATTACTGCCTTGTCTGGTGATTTAGATGCAGGGGATTACTGCTGATCACGGCAACCCCAAAATAAAAAAAAATTACTTTCATTTCAAAAGAATATTTTGTCTCCATTGTAATTGTCCCATGCAACTTGCTGGTTCTTTGGTGTGTGTTACACTGAAAGCATGTGGGATGCATTCAAACACTATTTATTGTAATTGACTGTTTTTTATTGGCAGAATGATTGCATTTTCTCTACTTATTACAAGGAGAATTTTCTAATACTGGCTTCACACTTTAATAATTTGCCACTTACAATGTTATCTTAGCATATATTTATTGCATTTCCCTTTGACATTTTTAAAAATCCCACACTCTACCGAAACTTTTTGGATTTTATAGCTTCTCACTTTATGATTATTTCTTTTTCCAAGATTAAATATTTTAATGGGAGTTTTGAAATGGTAGGTTACTTTTACCTGTCTTGCTGAGATGCTGGCATCTTTGGTGGTGGGGCAGTGGGCAAAGGAGAATGTTTCCTATTGTATTTTGAAACATGTCGTATGGATCTTCAATAAAATATATTCCTCAGGAAGATGTTGCTTCCTGGGAAGGTTTCACTGTGAACAGGCTATGAGAAAGCTAAGATAGTTTTGAAACAGTGTTCATGAGGCTTGGCCACATCTGAATCAGATGGGTTAGGGAATGTCAAGGTTAAGGAACTTCTGTTAGATTTAGGGTGTAGGTATGTGATAGATCTTTTAATTGTGCCCATCTCATTTTCTCACAGTCTGCATTTTTTCAGACTTCAAAATCCTTGTGATCTTAATAATTGTGTGTTTTTGACGTGGCCAACAATGTGCTTACAGCTTATGAGGTGGTTAGACTATCTTGAGACTACCTACCTATGTTCATTCAGAAGAAGTGTAATGATGCTTTAGGCATAAATCTTAAGTCTGAACTGTTCCAAATTTCATGTTTTTATGTGGACTTGGACTTTATTTAAAAGAGTATGGTTTGTGTTAAATGCAGCATGGAAAAGGCATAGCATCAGACTGCAATGAAGTTATGCAGGCAGACTATGTCAGGTGAATACATAGGGCAGCAGGGAGTGTAAAGGGCTTTAACATTTTAAGATTAAGCAATGGTGAAAGTGCTGAAATGTGGAAAAAATAATGCAGATCTGGTATTTTAAGATAAAGTTTGAAAGAGTATTTTGTCTTGGCTGCTCCATTAAATCAGGTTCTGTAGTTTTCATGCTTTTGGAAAAGTCTGAAATTATATTGCTTATAGAGGAAATGTGGAAATTTTGGGGTTGGTAATTAATTTAATGTTTTGAAGAGTGAATATGAAATAATGGCTAGAATATTAAGTTAAACCTGGAATGTTTTTTCTTTCATGCAAGTTTAGGATAACTGGCACTTGAACACTATTACTTCTTGCTGTGACCAGCTCTCCGCCTCAGCCCTGGTTTTTCTTGTTTTGATACCGTAACTTCAGAATTGTAGTCAGAGTGCCACATTTTTGGGGTGGGTCAGAACTGTCATCCATTCTGCTTTTCTTGTCGGCAATTCTATTGAGTTCCACTCATTGAAGGGAAGTGTTGCTGCAGTTCTTTATGCATCACCAGCTTCCTTCCAGGGATTTCTGCTGGACTGTCCTCATGTCCCAGGCACGTACAGAAGAGTGGATATCTCCATGGATGTCTCCCAACATGTCTTATAAGTTGTCTTGATCACCTTTGCTTCTCACTGTAAGATGAGGTTTTCTCCATGGCAGTCTCAAAGTGGGGGCCTGCTCTTCTTGTGGGACCGTGAGTGTATGCTTCGACTGACACGTTCTAAGATATGTGTGTGTCTAGGATGACATCAATTATTGTGGAGATATGTGGGTATTGGGTAAGAAATCAATCATAAAATCCTAGAATAACAGGTTTGAAGGGACATTAAGCGTCATTTGGTCCAGTTCATTCCCTGAAGGAGCCTCACATGTTCAGGAGGTTCTAGTGTAGTTCCAGCTCCTTCAGAGCCTCTGAGGGCATGGGTAGGTGGGTAGGGTAGAGCAGATCTGGCAACTTTTGCCTTTGCTTTGGGAGAAACTGTGTAAAGACAATGAAAATTAAAATGGTTACTAATGACAGTTTTTGAACATGATTTCTATCAAGAGACGGCTTCATGCCTGTCACTGCAGGTTGGCAGTTTGTGAGCACATGGGGATTTTGGGGTTCACCCCAGCTGAGCCTGTGGTGCCGTGACAATGGTGAGCCCTGCACCCAGGGCAGGATGCTGCTGCCTGTGTCACCCTCTGCATGGTGGGATGGCTGCAGTCTGCACCTCAGAGTGGGAATATGCACCCCGGAGGACTGCCCAACCTTACCCATGCCATTCCCAGTATCAAGCCTTCCGCTGCTTTTCATGCATGTCTCTGTGCTCATGGATCCTACCTGTGAAACACGGGTGGCCAAGGCTTGCAAGGTGATGTGGTACAGGCACACAAGCTGTTGAGAGCTCATTTAAATTTTTAAATTTATAGCTAGGGGTATGTCTAAGAATGCAGAAAAATGTTGATGTGCTATTTAGTCATAAATATGAGTGGTGATTAAGCTCTATTACACTATATATGCTGTGTCTCTCTCGCTTTTGTACTCTGATCCAGGATCACACGAGATGCCCAGCTGCCTGATTTTTATATACTGGTAATACACAGGCCATTTTTATAAACAACTGTGATGCAGCCAAGCGAGTCCTGTTAGATTGTTTGTTTTGATCTCACTAGTTTCAGGAATATGGCAGTGGAGCTGCAGAACACTCATGCATTGTCCACACTCAACAGAGATACATATCCATGCATAGAGGCAAGGTTATTTATTAGAATGCTTTAAAAATATATTTAAACAGAACAGATAATTGCTTTATATATGATACCTTGGGCTATTTAAGATATATATATTTTAAAAGTGTAATGTAAAACCCCATACCAATAACAGCAGCCAACCAAACACAAAAAATGAACTTAGTATTAGGGTGAGAAATGAAGCAAAAATTACCTTCAGTTTTCTAAAGCTGGTTTGCGCAAAGGTTAAACAAAGAGTTTTAACATATCTGGGTGGACTGGGTGGATCATTTTCCTGATGCCTGTTTCCATACGCAGGCAAAATCCTTCGCTGCTCAAGCCTAACGTACATATGCTAAATGAACCTGAAAACAGGGTTTTGCACGTACCTTGTCTTCCCAGGTCACAGAAGACAGAGTACCATTGTGACTCAGCTGTGGAAATATTTATTTACTAGTAGTACCTTGGCAGTTCTTCTGAAGCTGCTATTTCAAGGGTTTGGGGCTCAAAATAATTCAAATTAATTTCTTGCTTTATTCACATGTTTTAGTTGACAGTTTCTTGATCCTCTCAGTTAATGCTCCTGTAGTTTGGGTCACTGTGCATCACTGAGGCAGTAAGTCATGATTTTGCCTGGTAAAGTTATTCCAGAGGGGAGGTGAGAAAATCTGACCCTTAATAACTGTAGAGAAATGGGGCCTCTCTTTTTAAGGATTTGTCCAGAAGTTTCCTGGCATAGTAAACTGCATGGAAATTAATTTCCTTTCAAAACAAGAAATGATGGAGATGTCTCTGGGATTTAATTTTCCATTTTGGGAAAACTGCATTGTTTAAACCTAGTACTTAAGAGCTCCTTTTGCTTCTTAAGGTGGATGCAGTAAAAATCCACTACATAGATTTTCAATGTCAATTGCTAGGGGTAGCAGAATCGTGAAAAGTTTGGGACATTGGTCAGAAGATGGATAACTTCGCTTTTGTAACTCAGGCTGATAGCTGGAAATGATTAGAAATAGCTGAATGAAGAAGAGGTTTATGAACATTTCTCAGTCTTCCATTCCTTTGAAGGTATTACAATTTCCAAGAGCTTCCATGCTAACCTGCTCACAGGAAAAGCATGTTGAAGACATGGATTTCCATGCGTGCTGGTGGTGGAAATGCTACATGTCCATTTGAGACCTTTTTGGGCTGGGAATCATTTCACACTGGTGCAGACACTGCTGTAGGTCTACCTGGGATGTGTTGATGGTCTTGCTCACAAACTGATGTGATGATGGAGGTTGCTTCTGGTGATGCCTGAGGCCTGTGGAGCAAATGCCAAAGAGGTCTCTGATGCTCTGTCCTTTACATTTCTTCTGAAGCCCCTTCACAGCTGATTTCTCACTATGAACATCTACGTTACAAAGCTCATGCTTTGGAGCTGATGCTAAATTGTTCGTAACAGAGAAAAGGATGTGTGTAATTTTTTATGTGTGTAGCTAATTCATCCAGGTTCACATTTTGCTGTAATTAAATACGTTTTATATATTAGACATAATTAATATTCTAGGACATCCAAAAGACAGTGCTTAAATACCTAAATTTTGCTAATGGATTCAGTATATGAGGCTGTTTTGTCAGCACACGGCTACATAATTGTTGAGGGATTACCCTAGATCTTTCATTAGCAATCTAACATACCACCCAGGCTAAACCACCTATTTGTCTGGAGGGCAATTGATTACAAACACAGATTTAACTAACAAATCAATCATAATAGCTAAGATTATACTGCCAATCCTCTTTTAGTGGATTTTTATCAATTAGTACCTAAAATGTCACTTATTAATGTCTTCTATACCTTTATTGACTCTTGATAAAATTTAGGTAGGAGACAGATGTTTTAAGAAGTGGAAATCTTATATATTGGGGGTTATCTTGTAATTCTAGGAATTATTTATGAGTATGATTTACCAACATTCCTTTTTAAAAAAAAATATGTAAATTAAGATTACAGGACTGTATTGTCAGTAATGAGATTGTGGTTTAGGTCTTGATTCAACACTTCATGCTTCTTTAGGACATAATCCAAGATCCATTCATAGCAGGGAAAAAAGTCTCCATTGACTGAAGCATAGAAGGTTCCACGTTAACACCAGGAAGAAATTCTTTACTGTAAGAGTGACAGAGCACTGGAACAGGTTGCCCAGGGAGGTTGTGGAGTCTCCTATGTTGGAGATATTGAAGGCCTGCCTGGACAAGTTCCTGTGTGATGTACTCTGGGTTGCCCTGCTCTTGCAAAGGGGTTGGACTAGATGATCTTTTGAGGTCCCTTCCAACCCTTGGGATTCTGTGATTCTGTGTCTTCTGTGGGCTTAGGATCATAAAAATCAGTGTTACTGTTCATGCAAGAAAAAAAGTGGAAGTTGGGACCAGAGTTTTTCAAGAAGTTTTTGTTCTCTCTGAAGGTCTAGGAAATGTTCATGTTCAAGAGTGAAACTCTGTGTTTCATATGTAATTTTCCCAGAGGTATGTGCTCAATGAATTAAGCAAGCCTTGTGTACAAGAATTCAGTAAAATAAATAAAGGTAAGATTTACAGGGCCAGGTTCTTATGCTTTCTCTTCTTCTTGCCATCATTATCATTACTATAAAATCAGTAGAACACCTTTTGGTGTGAGAGGAATATAATACTGAATATAGAGGATCAGGGTCTGGCTCAGAGTGCATCCCATTAGATGCATGCTGTATTGCCTAATAGTGACTGAGGGTGTTTGCTCTAGAAATACCTATGAATGATCAAAATCTTAAAGTTTATGGCCTTTTTATCATCCATCAATGTGAAGTCTTTGATGAAATTATGAAAGTCCTGCCCATCAACGTCTCTGCAGCTCCCTGAGTGCAGATGGATGGGCTGAGAGGAAGATCCGTACGGGCAGGTGGTAGCACAGAGGGTGGTGAGCAGCAGCCTGTTTACACAAGTGCATTGAGGAATGGGAAGAGCAACTTCAATTTGCAGGCACTGATACAGATTTTTATTCCTGTTTTCATATGATAATGTGCATGCTGCGTTGTGCAACAGTGAAAATGCATACTAGCCCTCAAGCACGCTGTAATGCTCCTTCTCTGTATGTCTTATTCTATACCATTTTTTAAACAAAGTGATTTCCTACATGTCAGGTGCAGAGCAACTCTTGTCAGTGTGCTCCACGTCATGTAACTGAACATCTGTCCATGTTTGGCATTATGCTGGGTTAGCAAATGCCCTATGACTAATTCATACTATTCTTAAAGGATTACATTTTTTCTTCTAGCAGCTTCTGTGTGGTTTTGTAGATCACCCTGCCCCACAGCATTAGTGACTGAGTGGGAAAATAGGACCAGAATGGCATTGTATTAAAAATACAGCGCTACTGTTGGGAAGAAAAATAGTAAAAAACATGTACATCGGCTTGGTGTCAAAAAGCAGTCTGATGCATTTAGGGATTAAACAATTGCTCTAGACTTTTAACATACCTTTAAAATATTGCTTAGAGGCTTATTGACTTTTTGGGTGAATGTGACTGTCTTGCAGAGTGTTTTTCTGACACAGAGCTGTGATGCAGCTTCCTGCTGGATGGCATTGAAAAATCCAGAACCAGATGAGGGGTCATCTTCATCCAGCCCAAAATCTAAAGTAACCTACTCTTCAAGACTAGAGGTATCTTTTATTGTACTAGGTTCACAGGCCAGACCAGCCTTTGCATGTGGCTGTTCTTTGGGATCTTAGCATTATGGAAGTAACTGACAAGCAGCAGAATTGTTAAAATTCTTCAAAAATGCTAGTTAATCTTTAACCTTTCTAATACACATGCTTGCTGACCAGTTGGGTGGTTCTTCTATTGAATCTATTCAGGGATTTATCTTAGTGTGAGGAATAGAATGTGTCATTTGGATGTGTGTAGAGAAAGAGCACAGAAATGGAGAAGTCTTGGATTGAACATAGAAAGCTGATTCTTCAAAGACTGTGTTTGCATTCTCTTACTTTTGTTCTTTTTTTCAATTCACTTAACTAATGCACACACGATTCATATTTTGTATAAACCTCTTTTTAAATATGTGCATTCAGCAGCTGTCTGAAGGGTTTGTGAGAAATGGAGGTTGCTGCAGGGAAGAAAGAGTTTCTATCCACTGTTCTTGCTCTGTGTTGTATTCAAGAATCTGATGTCTGTTACCTCCTGCTTTCTCAGAATAAGCAGGTATCACTGTAGTATTTGTGAGGTGAATTTAATAAATACTGATATTCTTTGTACTGCTGTTGTTCTCTACTTTCTTCTTGGTCAGCTGTACCCTCTGTTGTCAATGTTTCAGAAACAAAATATGCACTTGTAAAGGAGAAATCAAGAGTTTTGTGTCTTTCTTAAAAAAAAGATAAGTTCTTTTTTCTCGTTTACCCGTCGATAGCACAGATGACTGAGTATTAAAGATTTTGCCAAAGTTTTTTGTTTTATGGAGGCTAAATGAGCAAGGGAAGATATTTAATGAAAATAAGGTCTCTAAATATTTTAGAGGTAAGATTCTTTTTCTTAAACACTTGTCTGCAACTTATAGTGGTAAATTCCTAACATAGGATGGATGATTCATGACCTGGGGATGTGTGCACACCTTGAGATAATGTTAGTTAGATAGTTTTATGGATATGTTGAGATTATTATGACCATCCTAGTAGCACATTTGATAAATGAATGTAATTACAAATACAATAGCAATTGATGTGATCACAGTGTCTACAAAGTGTGGTTCATTTTTTGTATTGATTGGAACTTTCAGAGGAGATGTGGAATTATTTGCTGAGATCTCTTAAAACCAAAAGCCATGGCTGGGGAAAAAGATCTTGGTCACATATACCAATCACTTCACAGTGAAGACTCTGCAGTTAGTCTCAACAACTTTTTGAACAGAGTGAATGTGCATGTTATCTTTCCTATGCAATCTACTTATTTAAGATTTTTGCCTACACTTAGTTAGCTTTTTTCCTTTCTGGAAAGCAAGTAATGGAACAGGTAGAGTTTACCTTGCTAAAAACCCTGGTCTTGCTCCTTCTCAATTAAAGTACTGGAAGGGTCATTTTTATTAAATTTCATCAAAAATTTCTTTTAAAATCAGAATTAAAAAACAAGCCACAAATAACCAAAAAATAGCTATTATGCTACGTTTTAGTTGATGGTTATTAATTATTGTATACGGTAGTACGTTTTGGAAAGCCCATATTTTTTTATCTCAGGCTAGTTAGCATAATTTAGGATGTCTGCTATTATGGGATACATTCAGACATATATCAGTGAAGATTGGTAAGCATTTTCTTGTTGGGGAACATGCTCTTCATATAAACTGTCACATGAAAAGAAAAGCTATAGAGAAGAGAGATCAAAGGCAGAATTGCTCAAAAGGAAGGAGATTGATGCAAACCAGTCACAAAGGAAATGTTAACCTAGATCAGAGATCAGCTGTGAAACTGCACCTGGTGAGACTTACCCAAAGGGATCTACAGGAGTGCTTGATTAGTTAAAGAAAGGGACAAACTAGATTTAAGAGTATTTCAGCAATGGGTAACTGTCCTTCTAGCTCTGTACATCCTTCTGGAATTAGATGGGATCCTTAATGATAAAATATCAAGTTTTATGATATTTTTAAAAAAACTATTATGCTTGCATATATTCAGTGGTATCAAATTTGTGACATATTTGGTCTCCTTTCCAGTGTTCATGTAGCTGCTGGTGTATTTTTAACTTCAATTTTTTTCAGTCATCTGATGACTTCTTTCCTTTATTCTGCCTTCTTTAGTGTCCAGTGATCTATAAAGCAACAGACATGGCTCCACATCATGATAATATTTTCTTGGCATACATCTTAGACTCATTGCTTCTGCTATTTGCACTCCTTGCTGTTCTTTTTACTGTGACGTGTCCTTCGTTCTTGCACATCTCTGTCAATCAAGTGTCAATACAATAACATCAACAGGATGGTAAGGGCTTGTAAACAGTGAAAACAAGATGATCTTTAGTGTTTGCATCTGTAGCAAATCATACCTTATGTCACCTACAGTGCTCTTTTGTTTTTGTTTTAGTGTACTCAAAGGCAAGAACAAGTTAGAAAAAGCCCACACAAGCATCAGTTTGTCATGCAGTCCATTAAATGGGGC
The DNA here is from genome assembly GCF_012275295.1 of Melopsittacus undulatus. Taxonomy (NCBI): domain Eukaryota; kingdom Metazoa; phylum Chordata; class Aves; order Psittaciformes; family Psittaculidae; genus Melopsittacus; species Melopsittacus undulatus. The sequence continues at coordinate 72,401,308 of NC_047530.1, forward strand.
AGAGTGGGAAAAGGATATTCTCATACAGCCAGGTCCTTTCATTTGATGCTAGCTGATAAACAGAAACGTAGGTCTGTACCAGGCATATGTTATAGTAGTTACTGGGCCTGTAGCTACTAGCAGCCAGTAGCTACTGGGACCAGTATTTCAGAATGGTGGTTCAGTCTGACATAAAGAGACAGCTGTTTAGTGGCTAGTTATATTTCCTCATATAATGCATGAAAGTTACCACTTATTTTTCCACAAAAAGTTAATAGTACAAGACTTTTTTGTTGTAATTCTATTTAACATCTTCCAGGAGTGGAATTCCAGGACAGATTAGTTTATTTTCCCTTGCCATTAAGGAGTTTGTTTATACTACTCAGGTAAGAGGAGTTATCTTGAAATCAAAAGTTTAGAACTGTTGGATATCTAAATTATTTTAAGTATCTGTGGTCTCTTTCCTTCCAAGTCATTGAAAACCACACATAGATACGTACATTGTACACATAAAATAACTTTACTTGCTTGTTTTGTAGCCATGAGTAAGATGGGAATAGGACATGATTAGTAGCACATTCAACATCACGGTGCTCTGAAACCTCTAATGGTAAGTCACAATAGATGAGGAAAAGGATGGTATGTTCAGATGAAATTAAGGGTGAGATCAGCCCACAGCTGACTATAACCAGAGCACTGAAGTTTTCTTCTGTCTTCTGCGGTAGCAGTGGCTGTACTACCACATTCTGCTGGTGGTGATGATAGAGGAAGCCTTCAATGCTTCTGCTTCTCTCTGACTGCTCATCTCAAAGAAGGTCACTTGGAAGAACATTTCAGTATCTCATCTGAGAATTCTCATCCTTTGTCAAATCAGAAAAGGTTCATCTTGTGAACAGTCCATCATCCTTAACTCATCTTGGCTGAAATGTGATTTAAGAGTAATTAATACCTTGCATTAATTGTCTCTAAATGTGCAAAAGGCATTAAAATGAAATTCCTTTAATTAAGTGACATTAAACATTCAGTATTCCAATGCTCAGTTATGAATTGGTTGGAAGTCATTACAGGAGAAGTGGGTTGGTGCATGTGTTCTGCCCATGCACAGGGTTGCTGATGGTGTGGTTGGAGCCACTGTCCTGGGAGAGGCTGGCAGTTACAATTGAGGTGTATCTTACTCAGCATTAGGCTGAAAAACTGGATGAGGAGGTTCTCAGTTTGCTTGCTTTTTCATTTCCTCTGTTTGCAGAATTCTTCGCTTCAGCAGCTTCATGAACTGGACAAACAGGGAAGTATCTGCACTAAATTCAGCTTTTCTTAATATTTCTCTTGATTTTCTGATTGTCCTGAATATTTTTTTCCCTTTTGAGAGGGAATAACATTTGTAAAACTTCAGCAGGTTGAAATGGAAATGTGTTTTAGCAAAATGATTTGCTGTTGTGCATTCAGTTCTGAAGCAGTTGCTACCAGCAGTGGCAAGGTGATGCTAAGAGCAGTCTCAAAGCAGCAATCTTTATTTTAACCAGCACATGACTGTTGAGTAGCTGTTTGCAGCCTTCCACAGAAATTGTCTCTCCCCATCAGAAAGGTCTTGCTTTCCTGGCTTGCTTTTAGATCATTGTTTGATTGCCTGTTACAAATATGGTGTGATCACTAAGTTTACCTGCTTGTTTACCTGTCATACCATTGTGACTCCTGCCAAGTCTCCCCTGCTCTGTTTAAGCAAGATTTACCACTCTGATAAAGTAGTTGTACAAGTGCTAGTGCAGCAGAGAGAAAATCTTACTTCATGTATGCTCGACTTTTCCTTTTTATCCCATTTTGATGCAATCAGTTCCTCATAAACTGCTCCCCTCAGTGAATGTAAATCTCATTAAAACCCTCTTGGTTCCTTGCCCACTTCTCCACCATGAATCCGATTGCTGTCATTATTTCTGCCTGTGTCACTTTTATTTTCTCTTACCTTTTCCCCCTCGGTTTTATGTAAATAATGTTTGGATAATGGAGTGAAATGGTTTCCATGGTGCTGAACAAATACAGGTCACAGTGTGCGGGACTCCTCTGCACCCGAACATAAAGGTGAACGTGTATATAACTTTTAATTATTTGGTTTCTTACAACTAAATTTTGTGTGTCTTATAACACTGTTTTGCTGATGAGAAAACTAAGTTCATTATGCATTCTACAAAAATAGTTTTGCCTTTCAAATGGCAATTTTTTCACTGTATTAATACTTTTTTTAATGACACTATCATGCATTATACCATCTGATTAAAAAATCTGCCGGAATAATATTTACACTGAACATCTGTCATTGGCAGCTGTAAATATGTTCTCTATTTATCTACAAGAAATCAAGTTAAGAGCCCCTTGCAGTCAGAACTTTGTCTGAAAGGAAAGACTATCTGAATGCCTGGTTCCCATGCATTTTCTTTGGATATAGATGTCCTGAAATAGGTGAAACATATGGATCCTTAATTGTAAAATCAAACTGAAGTTACAAGTCTATTTTTTAAATGCTACAGAATGGTTGCTGTCATGCAGAAAAGTTGCAAATGCAACTTTTGCAGGAAAATAAAGGTTTGGTGGAAGGGGTCCAGTGCTTTCCTCAGGGCAAGGCTGGGGAACATCTCTAGCTGGAGCCTGGGGCACTGGGGGCTCAGGGTCACACTGCTTTTGTGTGTCAAGAGTCATTGCCTTTGCTGCCACTGTCATATGGGGAAAGCAAGCACAGGGACTGACTTGGAGTTACTACCATGTTTGTGTTTTCGTGTGCTGGGTCTGAATAATAGCCCAGACAAAGTCAACAGGATAGGTGTTGTGAAAAGATTAATAGGTGTTGGTGTACTCCTGGCCCACTTAGTGTGTGCTCTTTCTATAGGTTTCATATCGCTTTTTTACCTTCTGCAAACATGGAAAGAGAATTTCATTCATCCTGAAAGAAAGAGAACGATAGAATAGATCTTATGATCATTATCTTATTGTCTGAGTTGCAACCTAAGCAGAAGTTATATTGTCTAGGCTTGAGTAGATCCTGTCTTTCAGAGAAGCTGAGTTAGGTGTGTTCAGAGCTGCCTTCTCAACAACCCGAGTTGCTACAGTCATGGCTTATAAACTGCTAGAAGACAGATGAGCAGGCAGCTGTCATGATACAGATTATGAAGTTAAATCAGTATATTCATCATACGACATGGTGATGCAGCATCTTATTGAACAAGTGGTGATGATGAGTCCTAGAAGGAAAGTTTAAGAACTTGTCTTTTAAGATTCAGTAGCAGTTGTTTTGCTGTTCATAAACCTTGCCCTTCTTAGGAAAATTTAGACTGAATCTTGAAGCAGATGAGATAGTGACCTTAAATAATGAAATCTTCAGGAAATAAATATCTGGAGTAGCAGATGACAGTATATTCTCAACTCTTCATTATGTGAAAGCTTGCAGAACTGAAGCTGTGCTTCATTCCCCAAAACTCAACCTGGGCTGCAGTGTCAGGGTTAAAAAATCCAGACTTAAAGGTTCTTTAATTGAAAGTTCTCTGTCAAAAGTTTTAAGGCATTTATATCTGGACTGAGTTCCCTCAGCTGGGGATACAAGCCTTTTTTGAATTTGTAGGATAACTCTCAACGACTAGAAACTACATTGCATGACTTAAATGACTAATCAGACAGAAAAATAAATGCTTAAGCCAAAAGGCTTGAGAATAGTCTATGGACAATCTTTAGTTATCTTTGATATTGTAATTGAGTCATTGAATAAATCAGAGTAACTTACAAATTAATGTAATAAATTAGTATCAACAGAAGTTTGTATAGGGATAATTCATAAGCAGGAAAGGATGGTACATTTGTCAAAAATATTTTCCCTGCAAATAATTAATCTGTTACTCTAATCATCATTTTGAATTGGTCCTGGTGGTGAATGGGGAATTAGTGTGGCCTCTGCTACAGTGATACAAAGATACATTGTCTTCAGCTGATGGCATTAAATAATCCCACAGCCACTTTCTGCACCAGATGGAAGGTGAGTGACCTGCACAGCCCCATGCTGCAGCCTGTCGCAGTACCCCAGACTGAAGGTGACAAGAGGATGAGTGACTGCTGCAAGGACCCTATCTGAAAGACTGTTGTGCTGGTGTGCAAAACCTGTAATTGCACATGCCCAGAGCAATTCAAAGTCCTGGCTATCCTTCCTCCTGCCATTCCATACCTGGACGTCTGTTGTTTGAAGTGGAGCAGTAAGTGTGATATGTTAGGGACATACTGCTGTCAGCTGGTCCCTCAGCAAGTCCCTTTCTCACCCCTGAAAAGGCAACAGAATGAGGTTTGAGAAGGGACCTTAAGCTGTGGCATGAAGTAGAGATGGAAGGGAAAGATTTGTTTCTGACTCTGACTTATCCATGGTGCTTGCAAAGCTGTTTGTAATATTAAATAAACTTTCCCCTTGCCATCCTGAAGGACAGTGCTTGTGGTTGTTCCTCTGCTGTTGCAATGGATGTTCTAGAGCATTCATTTATGCAGATGAACCCCTTTTGTCTAATGCTGATTTGCAGAGGTGGGGAGTTTTCCAAGGACAGCATTAGTTTGTTCCTTGAACATCTAACTTTCCAACCTTCCTGATGCCCCAACCTCTGCCCCCATTTTCTTCAGGGTTTATTATGCAACAGCTGAAACTCTTGACAACAGAGATTTGCCTCGGAGCTGTTAAGAACAAAAGATATGTTATTAATCCTGTTGTGTCTCAGGACCAGATGAAAATGCACCCTCATTGCTGTGTTGCTTAAACAAGTGTGGTCAATGGTCCCCACTCAGAATGAACATGGTCTGTTTGGCTCAGTGGCAGCATGGTAGCATGGTCCTGCCAGAGTCAGTATGGTCAGTGGTCCCACAGGCTGGGCAATTCTTCTCTTTTACAGTGTTCTGTTCTAAAAGTGCTCTGTGTGGTGCTCTGAAATAGAGGAAGCTTGTGGTTTTGGTGAAAACAATTACATCATATGCATCTTCAACTGTTAAAAGCAGTAGCCTGTCCTACACCACAGTAATTCTTGTCAGTTTTCTTCATCATTATCCCCTGATTATGGGATAAGAGTAAAGAAGGCAGCAATGGTAAAGATCAGAAAGGTGGTGGATGCTCCGTCCCTGGAAGTGTTCAAGGTCAGATTGGACAGGGCTTTGAGCAACCTGATCTAATGGAAGATGTCCCTGCCCATGGCAGGGGGGCTGGAACTAGATGGTCTTTAAAATCCCTTCCAACCCAAACCATTCTAAGATCCTAAGATAAGAAGAAAGTGTTTCTTAGAGGGGATGTATAATACAAAGTTACCCTCCAGTTGACTTTAATTTAGTTCCCACAGATTCTGCATCTCTACAGCTAGTCCTTCAATAACAAAGCAAGTTTTGTGCAACTAGAAGTCCTTTTGGCTATAACACTGCAGGTATCCGTGTAAGGAGAATATTCTGCCTATATACATAGTCTCTGATATATTTTGGGGATATTTTAAAAGGGCAAGCTACTGTACCATTCTTCTGTTTTAACGCTGTGTTTAGAATAATGCTGTAGTTTATCAGTTCCAAAAACTCCAACTAAACATGAAAGTGGTACAGGTTGTTAAGTCAGACCTGCTGTCATCAGCTTTATTATTTAAAGGAAGAATCAGACTTATATATTCTTCTTCCATTGTAGGATGTAAACATTGCTATTCAGAAATCATATTTAAACTACAAAATCAAGATAGCTGTCCTTTTTCCTACTGCATCATGTTGCAGATTAAGGATACCAGACTGATAACAACAGTCTTTATCAGATATTAACAAATATAATTTTACCTGAAGTTTTGACATCAGAAAGTTTGTGAGGAGAATTATGGCACTTATCAGCAATCTATTATGGTCTAAATTCAGTTACTGATGTTGTAGGAAACTATGGAAGTAGTTTTGGTTTAGATTGAGGCTGAATCAAAGAAACCCACCCTTCTCAGAAATTAATGGATGCTTTCATCCTGCCTGGCAGAGCTACTTTATCATTCATATGACTAAACAGACAATCAATTTAACAGCAACGTATGGGAATGGAGGGAATGAACAAATAAGCTATGAATGATGAGAATAGAAAAATCAAGCCCCCCTCCCTTATTCCGTTTTAATGGCTAATACCAACAGGGACAAGACCAGTAAAAAGAGGTTAATGAATTGCAAAGATCCTTTAGAAAGTGATTGACTGGTATTGAAGCTCAGTCAAATCAGTCATAAATATTTACTTTTATTAGCAACAGTGGGTTGCCTGTTATTTTCAATTGATTTTTAAAGCTGTCAAAAATCTACCACTGTGACTATTATCAAGTGTTTTATTTCATCAATATTTTCAAGCTACAGAGAGCTGGACGAAACACTGTCCTGAAACTGTTTCCTTATCTGTTCAGTAAGTATTGCCCACAGATGACTGAAAGAAGGAAGTTAAACCAAGATTCACTGCACTGTGCAGGCTAATCACCCCATCGTTTCCCTGTGATGTTTAGTCGTTTGTATTTAATGTCGCATCCACTCGGGGTTTGTTGTTCCATAGTAACTTCCATCACAGCAGCCAGGATTCCTAAACCTGTAGTTCTGTTGTTTATTTTAACATTTGGCAAGGAGACATAGCAGGTGTCAATGATGCTTTATATCTCGCGAGCTCTGGGAGTTAACAGGGCTGTGCGGCGGCCGTGCCGAGCACCATGCTCCCCTTCATCCAGATAGCATACTGCTGTGAAAAACTGGGTGGGGGGAAAGGAGCCTTCTGAAAGTCACTGTCTAGACAGGCTGTGAGATTAAAATATATTCAAGGTGGTGTTTGCTACATGAAAGCCTAATAATATAATTCAAAGGAAAATAACAAAAGGAATTTCCTAGAGATAACAACAAAGAGTTAATATTTCCCAGGGCAGACAAGTTTCCAATTCAATTAGTTTTAATGAACCTTCTGCTCACTGGTTACTGAACTAGAAAGAACAGCAATAAATGCCCAGAGGAAAGAGAGAGAGGATATTAAAGGAGGGTTAGTGTATAGTATATAAATTTCCAAGTTGACTAAAAGAGTAGCCTTGATATAGTTTTAGGAACCAAAACTGCAATGCTTTCCCTTTTTCAGTTGTCATACATACTGGATACACCATAATCTCTCTTGATTCTGCCAAACTATTGACCCTCTATTGTCACTGGAAATGCTGCAGAAAAATTACAAATTGTATTTTCAGTTATTTTTTTAATCAACTGAATTTTTATTTTTTTTAATGGGTTGCAGTATTAGGATTTCATAAGTTAAGCATAGAAAAACCATGAGTTAATAAGAAAATGAAAAAGCAAATATAAATTCTGTAGTGAGGGCTATATTGAATGTCTTTTTAATATAAAATGCACAGTAATTTAAAAAATAAAAACTTTGAGGGCATTATTCAGCCTATTATTAAGAGCATTTCCATGCATGTTTGCTTTAAGTTTAAATATTAATTTTATGTGAATTTTGGTCACTGAAATGATGCTATATAGAATTTTCCTCTTGTATTCCCAGAGTCCAACAGTATGTGTCAGTTTTTGGATAACATAAAACCACACAGTTGCATATGTTTACACATCCATGCTGACTAAATATTTGACAGAAATAATGGATTTTAATATGTGCTGCATATTGTATTATTGCTTCAAATAACATTTTCTATTATATAAGGCTTTTATTCTTCACTGAATTTCCATGGAATTAGCTATATGTGCTTAAAGTATTTCATATCCTGCTTTCTTCTATTAACAATGATACAAATACTTAAAAAATTTACACCATTCTAAGCATATATTTTATCACTCATTTGTAGCCTAATATGAATTTATAAAGAATAGCAATCTGTTTTTTCCTTTTACATATTGGTATGAGTTCACAGCAAAATTCTGCTTTTTTATTTTAATAATAATATGTATTTATTTACTGATTATGCTCTTCAAGCAAGCAGATTTACAATTATATGTATTCCTACTTATCTGTACATTTCCATTCACTTTTCTTCATTCAGACTAAGCTTTTATCCATTAAACTCCTTCAGCTTTAGTACAGTATGTGTTACAGTACAGGGTTATTATATGAATGAAAACTAGTTTTACAGCTACATTTAAATACTAGAAAGGTTTATTTTAAAATGAAGCTTTGCCATTATTTAGGTTTAAGAAAAGAGATTTTGCCTCCTTCTCTTACTGTTTAGTTAGCAATGTCAGTATCAAAACAAAGAGCTTTAAGGCTGTATTTCTATTTTATTTTTCTTATGGATACAGGAGCTTGACCAAGTTTGTTTGTTTCTTTCTTTGTTTTAATAATCCAGTAAGTAATTGCAAATAGAGGTTTTTCTTTCTTTGTTAAAGTACTAAAATAGCCAAAGTTTAGTTTTCCATACCATTGTTTTAGGGCTATGATGTTCGAGTATCTGCATAGTGAAACACAGCAGGTGACAGCCTTTTCACTGCTTGCAAACTGTTTGGTTTTTTTCTTTTTTCAGGACAAGGCACTAACCTCTTTTAATTTTTTTATTCTCCAGTACTGGTAACATCCTAGAATGTTACAGTATTTTTACAGGCTGTTTACAAGTGAGCAAACGAACAGGAAAAGCAACATTTGTCAGGAATATAAATATCCATGTTTCTGGAAACTGTTTTAGGGTGCAGAGCAGCTCCAGCCCTGGCAGAGGGGAAAAAACAACCCCTCTGCTGGGATTCTCCCATTCCACAGTGCTGGAAAACTGGGATGGTGTGTTAGCAGGACTCCGCTTTGCATGACTAACATGGGGAATATAAGGAAATACCTGAAATTAGCCAGTGGGTCTTGAATTGATGTCCTATAGATTTTCTTGTGATTCACTAGATTTTGTCCCTGTTTGCACTGGGAATACTTGTTCTTCAAAGTTACATATTTCATCGTTGAGTCAGATACTAATTTTTAATAGTAGAAACCACAACACTGGTATACCATGACTTCCAAAGCTATTATTTAGCATGATGCAGGTGACAACTTCCTCTTCAGTTTGCTAAATCCCAGTAAATGGCAGTAGTGAATTATGGGAAAGAGCAAGAACAATGGAGAAGATAAAATAACTCTGCCTTCCAGTTTCTTAAATAGCAACTAAAACTCTAGAACTTGCCTCTAAGATATTACAAGAACTTTGCCAAGTAGCACACGAGAAAATAGAGCCCACAGCCATATAGTAAGCAAAAAAATTCTGTTTGAGTATTGACATGACAGTTTTTGAAAGTTCAAGCAGAAAACCAATTATAATGAGCACTGAAAAGCCCGAAGCCCTGCTGTTCAATAAATAAAAAAGTACAACAAACTATTTTCCAAAAAGGTTCTAGAGAGTTTCTTCTCGTCCCACTACTTACAATATGATTACATAAATAGTCTCTATTTGCTGTTGAATTGCCAGGCAGCTGTATTAAAGTACAAATCAAATCAAGTCAGGATTAGAAAGTAAAAGAGCATGGTTTAAAGTAATCTATCCCCCAGGAACTGTGCTCAGATTCATCAAACAGAGCTTAAAGTACAGTATATCTTATACCCTTGTGTTTCCATGCTGCAGTGCTGCAAAACCAGTTATTATTTTTGATATCCAGAGAATGTTGCTCATAGCTTTAGGAGGCTCACTTTCTTATTTAAAGTACTATAAACCTTCTCTGTCACTTATTATTATTTCTCTTGGTTAAGATTCATGAGGAGGAGGTAAGTGTGGAAGACAGAAGCTCCTTTATTGATCAGATTGTATTTACCTCCCCTGAATTACTCTAAATATACGCTGTGGATAAAAGAATGATATGTTTTCTTCCAGGTTTCTTATCTGCAGGTGCAATATTTTTAAAAGCTTAAGCATTGTGTGTTGTTCCACCTCCTCATCATCAGTGTGTGTGTCCCTCTTGGTCTTTATATGGAGGACCTCAGCTTTAGGACCCAGGACAGCGGTTCTTAGGTGAGCAAGAGCACTAACTCCTGTTTACTTGGTAAAACATATTTCTGTTGGTTCAGAAATATAATAGGCCCTCAAAGGAAGTGCGACTTATATGATAAACATGCCTCAATAAGACCTGTTCATATTCCCATTCTGAGACCATAGAACTGTAAAATAACCTTTGTATAAAAAAGAATCATGCCCTGGCTGGTTTGTGAGAGAAATGGAAGAAACTTAGCCTGGTTTTGCATCAGTATTTGTTAAGACTGAGACTTGTACACAGCAAATCTAAATTCTTGTCACTCCTTATTGCAAAAAAAGTGACATACAAAGATAAAAATTCATAGACATGAATTTGTATAAAAAAGAAGTGTGTTTTGATATTTAGCAGCCAGTTAGTAATAGATACTCTCTGTATTCCTTTTCTAAGGACACAACAGGCAACCATAAGCATCTGTTGTGTTTTTAGTGGTAGCCATTTGAGGTTGTAAGGTAGATCACAAGGCAGAGCTGGCTTTCTATGATGGATATAGCCACAGTGTGTTGCTATGCTCAGTATAGTTCCAGGGCTTGTCTTGCAGATCAACATGGGCTGCTGGGCTGATCAAAGAGGCCAAGTGGGGAAATGGGAGATCTGATGATATCTGACAACGATTTCTTCCATTACTTGACTTATCGAAACCAATCAACTTTGTGGCTGCCTCCCTTGTTGCAAAATGGGGATGCTAGCTGCTCCCCACTGCATAGGCGAGGCTGTTGGATTGTGCAGAAAATGATTGTATAGTGCTTGAAAATGCAGCATGTTCTGGAGGTTCAAGGGGTTGCTATCACAGTGAGTGCATGCTCTTTGGCATTTTTTAAACACACTGAAATCGGTGTAAAGTCAAGTAACCAACTAATGATGATAAAGCCAAAAGCATTTCCATGTTTTAAGAAATACTAGCCTTGCTATGCAGTGTCTCGGGGAACTGCAGTGACCCCCATGTGTCCTAAACCTCAGTCTCCTCCTGGGCAGCTGCTCTGGTGGGTCATTTTGAGGGACCTCCAGCTCTGTGGGGGTAAGATGATTGTGTCACTCTGTTGGGGAAGATCATCCTAAATGAAAAGCAGGATAGTGCCTTGATAGCAATAGGTGGCTTCATTAAGAAGTTTAAAATAGAGTAACTGGAAATTAAATCTACTGGTGATTTTTCAGCTGTTGTGGCCAGGGCTGGAGGTGAGGGTGAAAGCAATTAAAGTGAATCACTTGTTGCAGCACTTCCCCAGAAGTTCGTAACAGGGAGTACCTCCCATTTCCAGTTTACTGTTACCTCGTTGGTTTCCTTGTGAGTAGAGACAGAATGGGGTTATTCTCCTCTTTTTTCCTTCTTCACGATTTCCACAAATTACATGTCTTTATCCCTGCTATTTCACAAGCTGGCAGTGGATAGCACAGTGTATACGTGATTATATAAATGTTAGTGCTTTAAATATAAGCACCCTTCTTCCTCCCCACTCTCTCTCTTGTGCTCAAATTGGTCTAAACAATTTTGGGGAATCTTTTAATGAAGTATTGATTTTTATCAAGCACATCAAACTAAAGGTAAATGTACCATTGTGTCATGTTTAAGAAAAACAATACAAAAAACCCCAAGCCCCAGTATATTACAGATAAACTAAGATAAATGACTTAAGTGCTCAGTTTGTGGAATAAATTGAAACCATACATCACGAGCTTTCATTATTTTATATTATAAATACTGTAAAGAGTAGAAAAGATGATTGAACAGTAATACAAAATTAGTACTAATTGTCATGACTCTGTTGATGAGGAAATGTGCTTTTAATATAAATAATGTGGAGTAATCATTATAACAAAAGTTAATTTTTTATAGCTAGTGATTGCAGGGTGATAATCAGAAGACTATGACATCCATTAAATTGCCCTTCCCCAATTCCGCTTGAAGAAATGAAGGGATCTGTGTTAATTTTAAAGCTCCCTTTGATTGGGTGAACCTGTCTCCGTTTTGCGTGACACTCTTGCCACAGGTCATTGCCTGGTGCAGTGTACCATGAAACAAACAAATAGAAAAAGGCACCTTCTGGCACTTTAAGTTTCCCTGCCATCTGACTGCCACCCCAGTGGGTTGAAATGATGAAAAGCACAGCCTTGGAAAAATCTTCCTATGGTTAGATTGGGAAAAATGAGTATGATTATCACATGTGCTGGGAAGGGCAGGATAGACAGCTGAAGTCATCTCAAAACTCCAGAGAGAAGAAGACGACAAGAGGTCACAATTATATTCTGGTATCATACTCCCTTTCAGGGAGATCTGATATATTCGGTTTGTTCTTGTATGGTGCTTAGGGAAGTTCTAATTAAGGGAAGAAAGAATTTTGACACATGTGAAGCAGAGATCAATATTTAGCACTATAATCAGCAATTCCTGATGGTTTGACAATGTCACTATACACACTGTAACTATCCATTATTCTCTGAGAAGGGAGCCAGGCGGAGGCTAACAGGCTTACTGCAGGCTATCATGAATCACATAAAGCAGTGCCTCATTCACTTCTATTTGTCTTCCTTTTCATCTTCATTCATCCTTATAAAGCAGGCTGTGCTGCCACCAGCCTTGAAAGCCACCATGCTTCTGTGCTGCTCTGCAAAGGAGTGCAGCTGTTAAAAATGTGCCTTGTGTGAAAACAACCTTGATTCCTATGGGGCAGGCAGAGGTTTATGCCACCAAAATATATGTAGTGCCCCGTAATGCTGACAGTTGGTGAACATCAGGGTGTTTTGGCAGTTTGTAATACAATAGAAAATGGTAAGAACCACGATACATGGTATCCAAAGCCCCTGGCTCTGACTCCTCTAGCAAGAAATGGAGAGATCAGGCAAGTTATTTTTTAGGGTATGATCCTGTACCTGCTTAAATTGATGGCATCCAGCTCTAATGGTGTAGCAGTAAAAGAAAAATGGAGGGAGAGAACGAGCTGAATCTCTAGTTTTTGTTACTTGTGCATTGAAGACAATCAATCATCCTGTTACTGCCTGAACTCTGAGCGTAGCTGGTAGAGCATTAGAGAGAAGGATGACACACAAACCAAGTGTCCATTAATTTTTTGGTTTGATCTCTCATGATCATGGCTTTAATTGTTTGAGCGTGGAGATCTGAAAGGTATTTGTCAAGTGCCCACAGATATCAACATTTTAAATGGTTCCATACAAACAAAAGGGTGCATGTGTTCTGTGCTGCTCAGGCACCATTAGTTGTTTTGCTTTAGAAATGGGATTCCTCCAATTTGGGAGCAGAAATAATGCAGGTGACTGGTTGTGTCTAACACACCATGAATATTGAACCTTCAAAGCAAATATTTCAGAAGTCATTCTGAGCTGAAAATTATCTGAACTGTTCAAGTTTACTCACAGATTACGAAGACATTAGCAGATGCCCAACTCAGTTTATGAATCTTTCATAAACAGTGATAAATTTGCAATAGAAAATGCCATCAGCTCCAGTTGGGTGCAATGTTGATCATAAGAAAGTGAAAGCACAATTTGTCTGGGTAGGAATGTGTGAGTGATATAGTATCTTGGATGACAGTGCCTGACACAACTTGATTCAGGCAACCAGCTGACATTTCCACCTAATTGAAACCAAAAGTGAAATTGTTTAAATAATGAAAATTAAAATGTGAAATTCAGGATGCCCTCACGTAATTCTTTGAAAGCATCTGCTGGAAAACTTCCAGTTTGTCAAGTAATGGAGTACAGTTTTAGTGTTTTTTCAAATAATTGGTTATTTACAATGAAATACTACAGTAGGTTCTTCATACATATAAGCAATCCAGTGCTTTAATATCATTCTTCTGTCTTTTTCTTAAATAAAAAATAAGGATTTCCTATTTAAATAATTGAATGAATAGTATTTTGACTCCTATTCTGAGTTTTTAACCATCTGAAAATTTCTTTTCTTATTTTTCTGTTTATTCTTATTATTCTGTTTATCTCTAGTACTATTTTTGTAGAGCAGCTACCCTGCATAGTTCTAACTTAAAGAAATAAATACTTTGTAAAATGTAAGAGAATAATTTGTGGCCATTTAACAGAAAGAACATTATTTCCTACATTTCTCCTAACATTACCAGTCATGCAGTCTGTATTGTATTACTGTAGGTGGGAGTGAAAAAGACCCAGTGTCCTGCATTTCAAATTGTCATCTGGTTCTCAGTGCTCTCTTCTTGCTGCTGAAGGGCCAGATCAGGGCTAGTGCTGAGTGCATCCTGGGCGCTCTGTGTGCTGGTGGCTCTGGGGGGTGCTCAGAACCCCACCGAATTGGTATCTAAGTGAGATGCTGACACAGGCTCTCATCCTGACTATCCCAAGTAGCACTAATTAAGGGCTGTCCAACTGTGCTTTCTGTTGAGCCGCTTGCTCCAGTGGGTGACAGGGAACAGCCTGGGATCTGTCTGCAGAATGACATAACAAAGGGGAAAAAAAACCCCAGCCCTCAGAGAGAGTGGGCTGGGATAGGAAGAGTTGAACTAGGCTTGAATTGCATATTTTGTTGTTATAAATATGTAATCTCAGATTACGCACTGCAGCGTGCTATGTTTTGGCTTTCATTAGACATTTATTAGAGCTTCAGTGGTTCTTCTAAGTGATAATTATAGAGAAACGTAAATTAATAAGGAACTTGGGGAATGATGTTCCCTTTGTTGGAAAGGTTATCAATAAATCTTCCTTTTATTTTTTTTTTTAGTATAATGGTGGTCAGTGTTGCTGTTCTTCAAATTGTAAACTGGGAAATACACCACAGTGTGGTGGGAGGGAGGACTCCTTGCCCAGAATGCTCGTGGGCTGCTCTATGCAGGGGTTGTAAAAGAAATTCATTGATCAGTTTGGCTTGGAGACTAATTCAGCCAAAATTTCACTTTCCTATTTCTAGCTCACTCTCCAAAATGATCCCCAACCAAGGCCTTTCCAGAAATCATATCATTGCTTGAGGTGCCCTAGTGCAGGCTGGAAATTGCAGCAATGCTGGGGAAGTCCCAGAAAACTGAGAAAGGTACCCAAAGTGTTTCCCAGTGCGTGGCCGGGGTCACTCCTATCTTCATTACTGTCCTCTGAGATGACATTACATTAGTAATGCATAACAGGACCTAGAGCTGTTTTATGGGTAGCCCTAGCAATAACACCTCCTGCTTGCAGCTGTGCCTCATAAATACTGTCTGGCCCACTACACTACTGTCCTTTTGCAGTGGTATCATTTAATTGTAAACCAAAGATCAAAGGTCTTTAACTCTTTAACCGAATTCCAATGTCTGCCAAATTCAATAGCTGTCATTCCCTTACAAAAAGACAGTGTAATATGTGTGTTCTGATCTAATTTTATAGAAAAAGACAGAATTTACATACTGTTTATTTAGTTAAGTCTCTAAAATCAATACCTTTGTCTGTAGCTCTTTTATTTAAAATACATCATGACATTGCAAACTGCTATATAAATGAATTTTTCTAAACCACACATGTTGTTAATGTTTTTCTATTGCACATTTTTTTTAAACTTTGAATCATAGCATTTAATAGATCAACTTAAATGTATTTTAATATTGGATTACTAAAGAATGTTAAGTTTTACATTTCTAAAATTATAAATATTATTTCAAAAGGTCAGTCATTTGCCCAAGACTTATTTGTCCAATGGAGAACATATTTCAAACCATCCAGACACAGAAACTGATCATGTTAAATACTAAGAAAAAAAGAAATCTCTTAATACTATTTTTTTCAGAGTAAGGAGAGAAGAAAAAACAGCCTTGAACAAAAACCTTGACAAAAATACTCTGCAGGCTCAGCAGTACTTCAGAAAAAGCAAACCCTTTTTTTTTCTGTGAAAAAGCACTGTAATTTGTAGTCTTCATTTACATACAGGTTAAAGTGTCTTTTGGAGTCTGTAAGCAAATGCAGAAAGAATTTTATCACCATTGCTCTGGCCTGAGCTAAGTATCATGGCTATACTACTTCCAGTGCCCAGGTTAGCTCTGGCTTAGATGTGCTACATTACTGGTATTGATTAAAGTATTAAAGTATGTGATTAAAGTGTCTTCACTGGGATGAAGAGTCACCAAAGACCTGTATGTGCCAGAGTCAATGGCATAAATACTTGTCCTGTAAGACAGGTGAAAACCAGTACTTACTTGGGCAGACTTAGGTGAAAATGGTATCTTTAGCTTTTGATCAACCATGTATGTTTTTGTTCATGAAGATATCGTATTACCTGTTTCATGAGAAAGGTCTGTGCAAACAGTACAAAACACCTGAAGCTCTGTCTAGGTGGGTTTGTGTGAGATCATGGGAGATAGAACTCACTTGTTTTTGACTTGTGACGTAGTCCATCCTCCTCAAGAGTGGAGGAGGTCATACATGAGTGCAGTATGCTGAGTGTCCAAAAATGTGAACAATTTATTTGGGATGACTGAATTGTCTGTCTCATCAACACTGAAAACTAATTTGTTTCTCATCTTGGTCTTGAGCAATGCCATAAACTCTAGTTGGGGGCCAATGACTGGTAGCATAGCCCAGGGTCAGTGTTGGGGTCAGGACTGTAACATCCTCATTGCCAACCCGGATGATAGAGAAGATGCACTGTCAGCAGGTTTGCAGAAACACAAAACTGGGAGAAAATATCCTTGTGGCACCTCACTTAGGAAGTTCAAGTTAGAATGAGCTTCAGAACTAGGTCTTCTGCACAGTGGCATGTACCCTTGCTGAACTGGTCATGAATTGCCTTCAAAATTGAGTACCGAGTTACTCATGTCATCATAGCTGTATAAACTTCGTATGTCTGAAGGTTTTTGTATCTTGACTGATATCATACTCTTGTGCTCTGAGAATGTGAATACTGAGCCAACCAGCTGTACTGAAATGGCTGGTAGGGACAGAGCTGATTATCCAAGTGTCTTTTTTATTACCACTTATCTTGTTGGACAAGCTGTTCATACAACTACAGCAGTGGCAGCTGACCATGATGAGCCCCCCCCCCCCCAATCACCCTTCCCTCTTTCTCAGTGCAAAATGTTCAGAATCATAAAGCCTGGAGTAGTTATCTTCAGTATCTGTATGTGCAGGGTCTTCCAAACACCTTGCATGTGCTCTGTGGTGGTGAACTAGCCATACAGAGCATCCATTGCTGGTATCTGACCCTTGTATATATATATGCAGACTCATGTATTTTTGTAAAAATCCTTATGTGTGCCTTATGTGTGCCTATCATGTCTGTCTGATGCACAGGGGCATGATGTTTACTTTTGTTTAGTCTAGTTTTGTCCATTTTCACTGTAAGCTTCAATTTGTTTCCCAAGAGCTATTGGTATTCTAATTGATGACGTAGCTCCTGTATTTGGGCCGATGGAGTGGTGTATGACTTAACAATGCCAGTCATTTTCAAACCCTTTTAGAAATGACAAATCAACAGTAGCTTTGAATCTGAATCTCTTATCCCTGCTTTTAACAAATATATCCAAATTTTACTGGCTTTCCCTTTTTATTTATTTATTTTTTAATATATGAGACTTTGTAGTGAATGGAAGTTTTGAAGCCTAGCAAACATTATTGCAACTATTTGCTGTAGGCTTATAGTTTGTGCTGTAGCTTGTTATTAATCAAAAGGTGATTATTTAGTTGTAGTAGGTTACAGGACTCCACACCTGAAACTATCTGTTCTTTGTGATGTCTACTTACTGCATGAAAAATTGCTTCCACAAAGTTTTTTCTGCTTTTTTTATGTGATAAATCATAGTCCTGACTAGTATTTATAGATTAAAAATGGGAGAATGTACGTTTCCTGCATAAGTAAAACCGAAACAACTTGATAAAGTTATTCTATGTATATTTTGCATATAATATATAGTTTATATATCAGCAAAATTTTAAGAAAAGGATTATATTATAATACAGTTATGATGTTTTTCAGTTGTTCATTTTAGGATTAAATCCAGGTTCTTTGCATCCAGTTAGAAGTGATTTACTCATATATATCTTCCTCATTTCCCTCCTCCCCCAACTTCCTTATCATATGAGCTTTTTGGAAGAACTTTATCACAAAATAAATTAGCTGCAAAGTTGATCATTTACTATGAAATAGCCACCATAGAATTCCATTTGGGATCTCAAAGAAAACTTATTAGACTCAACAGTCGCAGAAACAACACACTGTGTGTGGCTGGTATGAAGTCAGTAGGGAAGATAAGGTATTTGAACATGTGTGCGTGGCTAAATTGCAAATGAAATTTCATACTTGCTGTCCAAGTATAAGTGCCCAGGGTATGTGAATGTCCAGAGTGTCTAGGGCTCCAGATAAAGTCTTTGGGTGTAGGAGATGGGGAAGGAATTTTGTGAGCTTGGTTTGGTTGAGCTTGACTGTTTTTAAGTGGATTCGGAAGAGATAACAAGTCTTGATGTTCCCCCCTCTAAAACTTAAACTCTTGTTGGAGTTTGAAGAAAAGATCTGCAAATTTAAAAACTAATTATGGGTCCCATGTAATTCTGCAATTTAATAGTTCTGTTGATTACCTGGAAAAAATTACTGATAAAGTCTGCAGGTGATACAAAGAGTAAATGATTAGTAAATTTTGAATATGGAAGATCCCTGAAATAGAGAAACTTAACATTTTTCACTTGCCAGCATGTATTTAGGCTACCCATTTGGAACAAAAAAATTTTGAGGACTGACTGCATGGAGGGAGGTATCATCCTAGGAATCACTCTCTCTGGAAAAGGTTTGATCACCACAGTGAGATACTGCAGTAGCATGTCCACTTTTGCCATGATGAGATGGATGTTAATGAATTTCAGAGTGCTCTGAAAGATTAAAGGAGTAAAAAAGCCCCCTTGATTTTTAGCTCCTATGATTTATACAGAAAGACTGTAGAAGTTCACCTGCCTATCTGAGCAAAGACATGGTTAAGGAATAATTTGATCAAACCCCAGAGGTCTTTATGAAGGTCAAACTTCCTTAGACTGAAGAGCCTATTAACAGAGGTTGTTTTGTAGATGGATGTGTAAGTCTCAGTAACACTTGCTCTTCCAGCATGCGCTCCTGTTCTGAGTGACGTGGGTGAGCAGTTGCAAAGCATCCTTCCACAGATGGGAGCTGCAGCTCCCCCCCTAGCAATCCAGAAGAATGCAGAAGTCCACCTAGTGCATTGCCGTCTTGTCTAAGTTGTTCCCTGGAAGTCTCTTATTCCTAACTTGCGAATGGGTCATCTGCTGGGTACAGAAATTATTGCCTGTTCAGTGTAGGCATGAAGTTCTTCTGTGGTGGAAGAAAGAATCAGGCCTCAAAAATCACTTTTTTTGTTTCAATATTTAAGTCCTTGACCTGCTTTTCTTAGAAAGTGGACTTATTCTTTTGTGATTGTTCATTTAAAAATGCAAACAAAAGCTTTTTATTGATTTGTGTGTATTGGCAGAATTACTGTAATTGCATCAAATGACATAATTGGTGTAAATGGCTATAATGATGTCATTAATATGTGTGATTGTGACATTTAACAGTGTAATTAAAATGTATAGTGACATGGTAAAAGTCCTTGTTAAAGTATGTGAGAAAAGCTCTGCAGGTGGACAGAATGTGATTTTAAAAATTCAATATTGCTGTCATTCTTTCACATTCTTTTCAAAACAGTTTAGGTCACAGCAAAACTGATTTTTAAACCCAAAGGTCTTTCTCCACTGGGTGGGTTCTAGCGGCACCGTCGATCACTTCAGGGAACTTGTTCTCAGCAGAGGAGTTGGTTCATACAACTTGTGCATGTTTCTGTTGAAGCCTTTTTATGGGCTATTTCTCAAACAGCATCAGGTTACTTTATGAGCAAAAAGGGTTCATAAGGTTGTAGGATAAATCAAGTTGGAAGGGACCACCAACCTTCTGCTCAAAGAAGCATCAGCTGTGAGATTTCATCTCCAAGGGTATTTAAAACAATTTTTAAATCCCCAAATGATGAATTGATAGACAAAGTGCCAAGAGGCCTTTGTTATATTTACCTAAACAAATCTGTAAATATATAGTAGCTCCATTTTCAGGCAAGATGCCATATGCGTGATACAGGTCCTTCATCTTCAGGCTTGTGGTGACACTTGTAGGCTGATGCACAAAACGGGTGCTTCTGTGCCAAAGTTTCAGTTTCAACATCCCAGTTCATTCCTGTGTACACAGGCCTTCCCTCAAGACCAAAACTATCAATTCTTCAACTCCTAAAGATCTGTTTTGTGAAGGCAACCCATGAGCGATGCCAGTCCAAGCCCTTTGGATTAATGTGTGAGTATGGCACATCTTGTGATACCAGAGCAAAAGCACTGACCCGATCTTACCTGAACTGGTTGAAAACACGTTTTGTGCATAAGGTGCCATCATGATTACTTCCATGGGCAGGGACACCTTCCACTAGATCAGGTTGCTCAAAGCCCCAGCTGTAACTCAGGCCAGTGTAACTCTTGGAAAGCTGTTAAATCACTCTCCTGCTGAGTGTGTCCTTCACTGGGCACCTGTGTACTACTGGGTTATCACAGCTCCTTACCTTTTCAAATATTTCTTTGATTTGTCATCTCTCCAAAATAGATACACAATCTTATTTTGGAAAATCCGTTACTTTATTAAATATTGGGATTGTTTAAAAATAGTAGAAAAAATAAGATTTCTAAAATTAATCCTGTTCCATTTTTTATCTTATGAGCTGAACACTTTGCCTCCTTAGAAAACAAATATGATTCAGAAATGAAATGCAAGACTTGGGTGCTTTTTTTTTAATAACTGTTCGCATGCTGGTTTCTGCACCAGGTGTAGGTGGTGTAGTGGCTGGTTGTTACTATTGCCGTCACTAGACTTCTGTGAAATTTTACTGCTAGCAAGCAGAATCAATTCTTTAAGGATCTCTGAAGTGTATATCCACATCAGGAAGTTGTACTTGATCTAACTATATGTACTCATTTATTTTAGTGGTCTTGAGTTGGTCACAGTTATGTATATTAAAATAGTTGTTATTTCACTGTGTTTAAACAATATAGTTCTGGCAGTACTGTGAGAATAAATGAGATCTGAGGTCCAGCTGACCAAATGGATAGCTGGCTGAAAATACAGTTCTGTCATACCTGAAATAATTTGAGGTTAGGCAGAGTCTGTGCAGTTGGTTTGACTGAAAAAGTAGACATTTTGAAATAAGAAGACAAAATTTTTTAAATTGACGTTTTCTTTCAGAGTTCAGCCCCTAAAATCCAGATTCGCGCAGGTATAATACAAAGTGCAAGATTAATTTCTCTGGGCTGTAGGAGTAGCAACTGGGTTAGGAGATTCAGAGTGATTGTTGTTCATTGATGTGGAGCTTATAGCTCCAAATTTGCACCCATTTACACCCATTTGCTGTGTGTGTAAATCAGCAGCAGGGAGAAGGACAAGCGTATCTGCAGGATGCACGTTTACTGGTCTCTGAGTAGAGAAAGTCATTTCTGCCCGGATGAAAAAGGTTACTCTGCTTTGATTTCAGCTCAGTCATATACTAAGCCAATATGCTCTGTGGATGGCCTGTGCTAATCTGTTTGATTAGAAAAATAGTCTGTTTCCATAATGCTATAAAGTTAAATCACTGCAGGCCAAATTCTGTTGTCCCTGTACCTTTATACTACAGGCAGAATGACCCCATACATTGCATCCATAGTCAGGTTGTGAGCACTAACTATAAAAAGTGGTAAGATTGGAAATGATAATTGTGATTTATGGGGTCCAGCATGCTTTCTGCATGCAAAAATAAATCTGACAGCCTGCAAGAGTAGCGGAGTCTTGATCTAGGTTGATATTAATCTGTTGGATTCAATTCATGTCTGTTTTGTAATCAGATCTAGTGCCTGGTGGTCTCTACACTTCCTCTCTTGAAACTTCTTAAAACTGGTTGCATTTTGGAACTATGCAAAATTTCACAATTTTCATGTTAATGGAGGACTGTGACCAAATGAAACTGATAAATAGACCCTTGCACCTCTAATTTTAGTCTTATGGGAGTGTCACAATTTCAGGAGTTGTGATAAATTGTCCCACTAAACACTAAAAATATTTAGTTTATTAAAAAACTAAAAATGGTTTAGTTTGAAGGTGATTTTCCTATTACTTTTTCAGGTGCATGTACTTTCCTTTTGTTATATTTTGTGAGTGCTTTCTCTTTTTCAGGTGTTCATCTGCAGTTTAATTTCGAAGACTGCTGTTGACACTAGAGCTGAACAAATGCATTGAATTCGATAACTTGCTGAAAACATCCTCCCCTTTTAAAGAGTTTGTAAATAGAATATGCTTTCTTCTTGCTTTGCTTAATTACTCTGAATTCTATTGGTGGATAATTTCTGGAATTGTATGATTTGTTTTGTGAATGTTAGTGTTATATGTAAGCTGTAAACTGTGGAAAGTATTAAAGAAATATTGTTTTATAGAATTACCTTTGTTAACTTGTGTGAGGGATGTAAATCCCTGACTCATTCCCTCCTGCTGCTGTGCATGCCTTGGTGTCCTGTGCTAGAAACAGAACTAGAGCCAGCAGCCAGACAAGAAGGGGTTCCTCTGAGTTTGGGAATCTGGATTTTATTCTCTTTACTCCTACTAATGCAATGGTGATATTACGGGAAAGGCCTTTCCATTACTCAGTTTCCCCAGTGACAGCATTGATACTGCTTTCTGGAAAGCCCTCAGATGTGTTTACAAGTTCTGAATGCATTATATTTTGCAGGACAAATTACAAATTTTGGATGAAATATGTCACTAAATTTGTATTTCCAGTGAATAAGCACCATAAACATTATGCGAGCCAAAGAAGTTTAAAAGCTTAAATCTCCCAGGAAGTTAAATTAAAGAGTCTGTGGACAATATTGAGTAAAAAGTTATTTTAAGTTTTAAATCTAATATCTATGGACTTATTTTTCAGGGTAATCATTTGTAGATATAGTCATGTTTGTGGGTAGCATTATTTATGAATTTATTAGTTTTAATTTTTTGTCCTATTCTGTGTTTTCTGTGACTTTAATTAGAGCCCTGAGGAGTATGCACTTCTCACGCTTTACAGATGGTCCCATATCACAGAATTTCTCTGGCTGTTTTCCCTCAATGTTCTACTCTGAGTTACAATGTATGAGGACACACCCGTATAGAGGCAATTCTGAAATAATCTAGGGAGTCTGGATATAGAGAAATAGTGAGTCTTCAGTGTAACCATCCCTGGAAGTGTTCAGAAACTGTGTAGATGAGGCCCTTAGTGACATGGTTTTGTGGTTACCTTGGCAGTCCTGTGGTTAATGGTTGACTTGAGGACCTTAAAGGTCTTTTCCAGCCTAGTTGATACTATGATTCTATGATCACATGCAGCTTGGACTGTCTGGGCTCTGGGGTCTTTCTTCTCACTATTTCTCATCTGTGATTTTTCAATACTTTGGCTTCACCATTGATTTGGAAGAAGTTAACTCATCAAAAAGATGGAAATCAAAACATATTGGTATTGGTCAAATGCCTCCTCCCTGCCGTATCATTAATTATACCTTTCCTTTTCGTACTTTATTCCAGAAAGAAGTCTTCTGGCTGGACCATTGTATAGAACTTCACCTTTTATACTCACTTTCTAGAGGACTTTGGACAGCATCTGATAGAGCACTTTATAATCGTACTTTCCTGAAATAGATTCCCAGTGATCTTTCCCTGCTTTAAAACTAGTCATTTGCAATTCCAGTAATTTGAACATTTAATTGCAGTGCACTGAAACAAGAACTCGTAGGTTTCAGCCACTTCACATTTTAAACAGTAAGTTTTTCCATTCAGATCTGCTGGAATCAGTCAAAATACTGACCCAGATCTGTGGCCTGGTTGCTGCTTGCAGGGGGATCAGGATCTGAACCTTGCTTAAGCCATAAGGGTGTTTGGTATCTCATGCCAGAGGATAGCTTTTAAGTTTAATAGAGCCAGTGACCAGTGAGGGATCCTTGGAGTATCACAACATGCCATTGCATTTGTTATGAGTCTAAATTTTGCTTTGAAGTCTGTACCTTGTCCAAAATCTGGTCACTCTGGAGCCATTGCTTTGTTCTTGTGGTCCCTTGTGCTGATGGATACTGTTAATTCAACCATAAGAATATTAGTGTGTTTACTATTCATAAGTTTTGAGGTAAAGTCCAACCACAGTGTGAATTATATTCTCACTAATTTAATAATGCAAAATGTTTTTCTCACTTAATGTGTTAATAATAGTCTGTGTTGGCACCACATGGATAATTTCATCCGGAGTGTATGTTCTGTAAGAAGCTCATGTGAAACTGTCTTACTGTTCTCTGAGAGGAGATACTGTTATCCCACTTTATTGCATCCAAGATGACACAAATTCTATTCAGAAATACACATTTTTAAGTAAAAAAAAAATGCTGTTTTTCTCAGAGTGTTTTACTTGGTCTATGACAGCACTAGTAAGAATAACAGAATGAATATTACTACCCCAGCAGTGAAAGATTAAATATGTACTGAGTTATTCTTGGAGTATTAAAGAGCAGACCCAAGAAGCTGCATTCAAGCATATGTTTTCCTGCTTCTGGATTTCACTGTATTTCATTATGTTTCTTGATTGGAAACCCAGTGTGGAGAACTGTAAGTTGTTTCCTTATATTGGATCTCTTTCATATCTTGAGGCTACTGCTTAAGCTTCTTTAAGTTTGAACCTGATGTTGTGAAACACTGAATTAATGCTCCGTAAAATAAGCGAGATAAGTGAGATAGAAGTTTTCCAGATTTGTAACTTGCAGAGCACTTTTGGCATTAGAAATGTTTATGATTGTTTTTATAAAATTCAGTGCAGTTCAGTAATTCTGTTTCCATGACTGTCAGTTAATTCTATGTGTTCTCTAATTTTATTGGCTTTGAGCACAGAAAACAATTAATGTTGATACTGTGCTGTGTCAGAGTCCATTGGCTGTGAAGTATGCAGCATCAGATTATTTTGGTTTTAAGCAGATAAAATGTTTATGAAAGGATCTGTGGTGCTAGATGGTTGATGGAAATATAGAAAGTGAAGTTAACCCAGTTGTATAGAACATAATGTGACTAGTCTGGTGGCTTAGGTGTTGATTTCCCAGATCCAGCATGGGTACTTTCCCCATAACACTAACCTCTTAAAGGACTCATTAATCTGTAAGAACACAAAGTTGGCACCCTTCAGCCCTGTGCTTGCAATTATGGGACCTGTCTTGTCCACATTGCTATGCACATTTTGCATGCCAGTCTGCCCCACTACTTCCTCACTGGATTGGGTGTTGTCAGCTCCCTCCTTTGTCATTCCTAGTTTAAATCTCTCCTTACTGGGTTGGCCAACCTGCTGGCAAAGATGCTTTTTCCCCTCTTGCTCAGGTGGATACCACATATTCCTAGCAGCCCTCTGCTGTTTAAGAGTGTCCTATGGTCATAACAACCAAACCCTGCTTCCAACATCAACGGTGCAACTCACAGGATCCCATCCAGTGGGGATATGAAAGGGCTCCCGATCACCTGAAATGGGCATTTATAATATTTTGTGATCTCTTTTCTTTTTTTTTTTTTTTTCCTTTTCAGAATAGTCAATTATGACTGGAGATTCTTGCCTCTCTTCTTTAACTGTCGTGAAAGCTTAAAGGAAGTGATCTCATGTGTTTCATGCATGGGAAAGTTTCACTGGCCATCACTATCTGTGAGTGATACTTCTGGTGATTATTTTGGTAACAAGGTCAGGTCATGCAAATGGATTGTCCATATCTGCAAATTCCCTGCTGACCTGAGATGTACAGATGTATAGTGTGGGTATACCAACCATGAATGCTTTACCACCTCCAGTTAAACAGGAGACATCAGTTGCAGGGCAGTGAGGCTCTCTTGGTTGTGAACAGTTCCCAGTGAGCTGTATTTACTATTTCAGTGTTATTCCTAAAGGAAACCCTTAATACAAACTGCAGCCAACTGTAGACATGTGAGGATTACACTGGACAGCATGAAAATGTGCCTGCCCAACTCCAGCGTGCAAAGCAGCATTGTTATTCTACTGCATGTGCAGTGCTTCAAACACACAATATTAATTCACTGCCAAACAAAATAAATTTGACAGCAGAGAAGGCTCTCTCCAGACTTGCTCCTCTGACACTAGGAAGACTAAACTGTTTGTAAAGACACCTATCACCCACTGACTTCTTTCCCTGTGACACCCGCCTGTTCTGTCAAGCTGCTTTTTTAATCCTGCCCCTTCAGTCAACACCTGACATAACTTTTGAGATCTAGTCACTCATATGCTGGTCAGTCATACTTTGATAATGTGTCTGTCATCGTGCTGAAACAGTCATACGGTGACATACTTTATGGGCACGAACATGTTTTAGAGATGAACAAAAAGGATTGGCCTTTAAAAAGAAGCAAGGGTAGCATTTCCTTGCAGTGAAAAGACATATCATTTGAAATAATAGTATGTCAATAGTGTTTATAGGAAATTGTTGTAAAATGGGAATTTCAAAATCAGCCTTTAGCTGAGCAGGAAGACTGTGGAGCTTCTAAACCAGGGGCCTCCTCTGAGTGAGGCTCTGAAAATATTTGCTGCTCAGAGCCGGCATGGTTGTTGTCAATGCACTTCCATTAGCTGAGCTGCAGCATTGTCGGGAGCAGATGTTAACACCGCACAGCACTGGGCCGAATCCTAATTGCATACCTTTTGACTGGTAATATCACATAATTTTGAAATGATTGAGTGAATGGTTATTTCAGATTAGGTGTAAAATCTTACAGTTGTGATTATATATACGTATCCAATACTTAACTTACACAGTGCTTTTATCAGGATGTATGTCAGAATATGTATTATAGATGTAATTTTAAGTGACTTTATTCATTAAATCTCAGATTATCTGCTTCTATCCCAAACTATTAAACTACCCAGACTACAGGAGGTGACTGTTAATATAGCGAATAATTAAAAGTGCAGAATGCTGTAAAGAGGTTTGCTGCCTGAGTGTCATCACTGGACTTCATGCTATAATTGCTCATTTAACTAATTTAACAAATCCCAAAGCAGCTAGAGAGTTTTATTTGTTTAAATGTGGGTTCCATATTATTTAAAAATGTTTTATTCGTGTGATTTTGAACTGATTCTTTTAAATCTCTACAAAGAAAAGCTACAGCTCTTATTGTAATTTACTCCTTTTTATTATTATTTTTTCCATTCCTTTTTTGTGGAAAGCTAATATTTCCATTTTAAGAGAAGAATTTGTTACTTTAATTATTGTTTGCTAAATTGCAGAGTTGCTCATAGTTGTTTGAATAGTAACTAAATTTCTCTTGTACCATGTAGAAGTTAGTATAGTTCATAATATACTGTATGTAAAAGGTATAATTAAAGATGGTTATAAGGGTGTATCAAGCAAGGTAGTTAATTTAAGAGTTTGCTTAATTTTCCAACTGCTTCTATTTTCTTAATGCATTTATGCTATAATGTCCTCTAAGTGTATTAAAATGCATTATCAGTCGGTTAGCAAACCTCCCTAAAGAGGTTTGTATTCATGAGGCAAGTGTAAGCAGAAGAAACATAGCTTTATTTCACTTACTCTGCTGCTTTGTTCATTAAGCTAATTACTGTATTCTACATTCCTCTTTTTCATCTAGCTTGTTTCTGGAGCTTGATCCTTTCCCAACCCTGAATCGACTGTTACTGAACAGTTGAAGCTGAACAGGAAGGAATTGCAGGTGTCAACTCACAGTTTACAAATATGACATCTCCTCTGGCATAGCTGGAAATATGAAATATTGATTTATGTGCAGTAAAAGGTCTTATAAAAATGATCACATACACATGAGAGATTAATGCGCTGGAGATCAATAGAAATTTCATTCTTGACGCTAGACTGTCACCTATGGTGAAATGCTAAAATACAGAAATCAATATTATCTATGAAATGTCAAATTTATTATAATTATGAGGATGAAAGCTGGCCAAGTGGCTCCCAAGAGAGAAGGAAGGATAGGTTACTGTGCTGAAGCATCCTTCATGTCCCTTGTTCACTTGCTGCCAATTTGAGAGCAATATTGGTGCAGGGGGTTTTCAGGCATTATGTATCACTGTGCAGTAACAAATTCCTCCTGGAATATTTAACTCTTGAATCTGACAATAACACAAGCACCTCTGCAGTCAAATGGTTCGTGGGTTTTAGGGGAATACAGTGCCTTGCGTGTGTGTGTGTGTGTGTGAGCAAACTGCGGAGACATTTCTGAGCATAGCTCATGATCTGATCCCAGCCTGCAGTGCCCTGCTTGGGAAAGCTGAGCAGGGGACTTGTGCAATGTTGAGCTGGTCTTCCTGAAATCTAGCAGGTGCTCGCTTCATTTTTTTGTAATTGTGTGCTGGGAGGGAATAGCCTCAGCTGTCAGTTTGACTTTTAAAATGCTGCCCTTTGATCACTACTGCCAGGTGGTGATTCGCTGAAGGGATTTTTACGAGTCTGTGGGAGCATACCTACCTCATGTATCAAGTTTACAGAGTCTCCCCAAAACTAACACAAAGCTAAAATGTAATGAACTCATAAGAAAAGAATAAGAGACTATGGCTTCTTCACAGGTTTTTTTCTTTGTTTTGAAGATCTAATTTATGTAAGAATATGCTCAGAGTATATTAGTATGAAGCATGTGTTTAAGAGGTCTGTGTCAGTCTGGGACCCCTTCTGATACTTTGGGAATGCTGTTAAATATATGATGCCACAGCAAAGCTGAGTTTAAGACCTCTAGCAGCTGAATTATATCTTTCTTAATAACAATTACGTTGCCTTTTATTTCTGTTGCATAAGGTATTTGATTTGACTTATTCAGTATTAGCCATGTAAAAAGAAATCCCTTTACATTCTTTTTCTACCCTGTACCTCTTTGGTGTTTTTGTTCTGTTTTTACACCTAACCAGCTAAAATATCCCCCTAAGTGTCTTTATTTCCCACTAGAATATTGTGCCCCATGAGAAGAGTTTCTACCTCTCAAATACTACAGGTAACACCCTCTAACCCTATTTGAATAGCCGTTGTGTATAATGAGTTTCTCTTTATTTTTATGGGCTTTGCTTTCTTATTTCAGTATTATCCTTTAGATGGGAAGGTGAAAATACTGCTCACTCATCATAATATGACCTTGGCTACTGGTGTCATTTTATTTGAAAGAAAAGATTTCTTTTGGCTTATCAATATTTCTGTTTCCTAATCTGTCATGCACACAGTCCTGATCTTGTCTGCCTTGCTTGTGGGTTTTTGGAGGCAGCAAACAGGTATTCTCATATGTCAGCGAAGGAATATACCTGCTGCTGTAGAAGTGATAATACATTTGGGTTAGAGCAAGATCTGAATTTGCCTGTACTCTTATAATAGGCAAGTTACCTTTGATATTTTGATTGTTATTCAGAGAAACAAAAGTGGTATGTATACCAATGCAAAAGAACATAGCATATTGCCACAGCACTGGCCTGTGAGTGATGCCTATATCCATGAAAGCCAAGATACTTCTCAGTTAACAGATTCCTGGGAAGGACAAGTCCTGCTTTTCTGCTGCTTTATGTGCTGCAAATTAGTTGGCAGAAAAAATACTGCTTGGTCCTCCTGAGAAGTCACATTTGACTTAGGAAAATACATAATGCTTTTGAGTTGTTTTTTTCGTTTGTTTGGTCGGTTTGTTTTATTGTTTCTGGTTTGGTTTTGGTTTTTATTTGGTTGGTTTTTTTTTGCTTTTTAAAGGAAGAAACCATTCATGGAAAATCAGGGGTTGATTCACGTTTGCTTATCTGGGCAGCATGGTTTGGCACCAAGGTCCAATTTTTTAAAAAATATTCTGAATTTAGATGCCCAGCTTCAGACTGTTTGAGTCTGACTTTCAGGGATACTGTTTCCAAGGAGAGATGTGAAAAATATGAGCCCAGATCAGCTTCTGGGCTTTTAGTATAGATGCACATCAACAGAGACTGAAACTCTTCTACTCTTACGGCTTTTGCCGAAGGCAAATCATGTCTGTGTGGAAGGAGTAAGCATGTGACAGAACAGTGAGATAGGACCCATATCTTCTATGCTGTGTCTTAAGACCTGTGCTCTTTAGTCCTAATCATTATGGGAAAGGATGGTTCAAAACCTAAAGATAGTTCTCTTCAAAGGATGTATGTGGCAATTACATGCATGCCTGATTCCTCCATGAGGAAGATTCAACTACTGCTGTTTACAGCTGAATAGACTAAACAGATTATTACAGTGAGAAAAAGAAGAATTCTTTATCACCTTTAATTGCTAAATAATTTTTTATTCATACACCATTCATTTTGTAACACTTTCCTTTTCCAGAACCTTTGCATTTTAAGGCATTTCTGGTTAAAGAAGAGCACAGATGAAGTTTACTTCTGCTTGTAACACATACTTTTCTTTTTTTATTTGGGCTTGTGGGAAGAGGCAGAAGAAAAGAATTTTTTTTTTTTTTTTTTTTTCCCCACTGTAGCATTTACACAGTTTTTCTAAATAGAGATCTGGAGAGATTTTTTACCTTTTTTTCCAGCTTCTTAAGGTTTTCTGTACCTCAAGTAGCCAAAGCAGCTCAAGTTAATACTTAATGCAACACACTTTAAGAGATAGGAATTTCTTGCAGTCAGGTCTCAATTAAGAGATAAAAGACAAAAAGTGCAAAGCACTTGATAAAGCTCAGAATACAAGGACCAGCATGGAAGTGCTTGAAGCTGTCCATAGCGATAACTGGATAGTCAGCTGGAATCTTCTTGAAATGAAGTGGGTGCTCTAACTTATCAAATTCCACATATGGGGAAATTATTGGTGCCCACAGGGGTGATTAACACTAACTCAGTGGGTCAGAAACAAGCTGGGATAAAGGTGAAAACTGTATCTGACTATCAACACCAAATACATCCATTTAGAGAAAGATAGCGGTATTTTTTTCGCTTCTCTATATATCTTCAGTTGCGCAGGTTGTCAGGGTAGTCACACAGTAGAAGCTGCATATATAAAGTGTGCTGTATAATGTGCAAATTGCAGTGCACATTAAAATGTAATCTATTTTAATAAGTCATATTAAGATTACATTTTAGATAATTGTATGTTTATCTTATACAACAAATATTTGCCCTGCTGTATATATTCTCTGCCTCTGTCACTCTCTCTCTTTTTAAATTACAAGTACCAGCACCAAAAGAGAAAACAACATAACATTTAACTGATATAATGAAACAATCAGCTGAAGCTCAGGTAATCAAACCTAAGAGGTGATGTTGGACTCAAAAATCACCTTATTGTCACCAAGATCCTGGCAATGTCAAGGTGCTAGGGCTCCTGCTCATCTCTGTGGCAAGTCCATGGGTAATGAACGGATGGACGTTGGGGCTGGGTTGGGCTCACTGAGGTGAGTCAAGAATGTGGGGTCCAAAATCATCCCTGCTGTAGGCGGGTGTAATTAAGAGCACTCCTGGTCACTGAGTGGGCTCCTTGCCCTGGGTTTTAGAGCCTCTGGTGGCCCATCCAGGGGTGTCTCTGGTTGCCCCTATAAAAGGGGGGCGCTTGTGTCCCAGTCCCACAGGCAACACTTGTCTACATACCTCACTTGTGAGCAGCCCCTGGGCACCTTCCTGCTCCTCCTGCAAAATCCATGGAGCTACCATACTATCTGCCTTCAGATCCCTTCTTAAAAGGTCACCTCTATCATTATTCCTACAAAAAAATGGGCAGTGGGAAGGCAGCTACTGTGCCAAGACCACCGCTGCTACACTGGCCATCACCCTTGCTGGGCTTTTTCCTGCTCTTCTACTCCTGTGCTCCACCACGAGGTGTAAGGCTGCCATTTTTGGGGGGGTGTTGGTGTATTTTGTTGTATAGTTTATATAGTACCCAGCGTAGGAGAACTCAGCCCTCTCCCAGTTACTAGTAAAGTGAAAATACAGAAGAGAGATCCTGTAAATAGGATTCTGAGGCCTGGATTAAGATGGTATTTGATACTTAATTGTGAAATTATTTGAGTACAGGTTCAGGAATAGCATCACCTGTGAGCCCTTTTCAGGCTTTTGTGGTTTACTCATCTCATTCCTAGGTCAATGTTTGGTTGGTTGTTTTTTTTTTTTGTGGTTACAGTTGCTCACTGTCTTTTTGTTTCCTGAAAGCTGCAAGACAGGAGTTGATTAGGAGTTTCTACCTGCACTATGCTTCAAAAGTGATTGGGACAATAACTGCACCACAGTCATTGTACTACATTGTACTACAGTAGAGCCATGATCCATATAGTCTTTCAAAATGGTATTACTCCCACGATTTAAATCATTAATGTATAATAAACTGACAATGTTTATTTTTACTTTTTAGTCAACAGAAGTTGAGAATTCAAATGAAAATATTCCTGAGTATTGGTTTCTTGAACATTCAGCTACTTATTTCTTCTTACTAGACCATCACAAATCCTGGATGCCCATCACAGCTGTGGCAAGTATCTGTTTCTGCATGCACTATACAAGTTGTTTATTCAACCTCAGAGCCCAACACCCTCATTTGCTTATCTTTTCCATTTCTGTTAGATATTTTTTTCCTGCTTTCTCAGATACACAGTGATTTCAAACCTAGTATTTGCTCAGCTGAAAGAAATTTAATTGATGACTGAAAATAAGACTAAACATAAGCATTTCTTTTACAAGAAAGTATTCAGGAACAGTCAGATGAGCAATGGTGTCAGCAATGAAACTTTGAGTGAAATTGGCCTGGCACTAGCTGACCCTGGCTGTAATCTTTGTTCTTGTGTATTGGACTTAATGTCAGTAGGCTAGTCATTGTGACATCCTTCAGGCTTGGAAATTGAGGGCACCAAGCATCTTCTTCCCTGGCCACAAACAAACTAACAACTTCAAATGCCTCTTAACCTTCATCTCCATGAGCTTCAAAGGATCAGCATGAGATGCATCTTCATTCCTCATAGCAGCAGAAATCCAAGGACAATATGATCAGTGGGCTCAGGGGCTGTGCCTCCTCTTCTGCAAATGTCTTCTTTTATTCCTTTTCCCTTAAAAAATGAGAGAGGAAGGCAGTTAGTATTTAGGTGCAGACCCTTATTTCCTGCAGGTATTTATACCTATGATAAAGTAGATCCAAATTACTGATGAGAAAAATATCCGGGGAGACTTAAGATCTCACCTGGAGTATTTTTTTTTACATTTATTTTCTACTTACTGCTTATAGTCAATAAAGGAATGTTTTTGTACACAGTAACCTTTCCTTCTTTTTGTGTTTTTATTTATTTTCCTTTGGTGCTCTCTCTTTTTGCTGTGAAAACTGCACATAAATACCAATGTTAAAGCAGTACCAGGTTTGAATAATTTAGCATTTCTGAGTCAGGATGGGCAGAATGTAAGATGACCACCTAACACTTGTGCACTTTATTTCTTCCCATTAACACTGCATCATTAACTCTGTTCCCCCATAAAAAAGAGATGCTGTTATTTGCCAGAGGTATTGAGAAAGCAGAAGAACAGCTGCAGTTTGTCCAACTGCAGTGGTAACAGGGAACAATAAAGAGGACAGATACTCACTGCTACCTGGGATGGGGGTGAGGCTGTTAGAAAATAGTTACACTCAGGGTACTTTCTAGGAGTTGCTTAATATTCCATGGAAGTGCTTTGTGTTGCATGGGCTGGTGCCTGGGGAAATACCATCCACTCCATTGAAAAGAGAGGAAATGTCTCCAGCAGCATGTTATACTCTAAGTAAACAAGTAAACTCTGAGTAAAGTAAAGGTTAATAAAAATTGTGTCTTGCTAAAAGGAACTTGAAAGCTTAATTGTGCTCCTTGCATATGTGGCCAGAGGCTGCATAAATCTGGTATTTCAAGTATTAAAGTGACCATGTTTATTGCTCATTGCTGCTTGTTTTTGCTGAGGAGATTGAGTTTCCAGCTGCTAAGTGGTACTTCCAGTTATTCTTCAGATAGCCCTCTAAGTCAGCTGTGTTTCAGGTATGTCTGCAGCTTCTGACTGGCCTGTAGGAAATGCCCACATCTAGCTCCTGGCCTCAGAGCACACATATTTCTTGGAAGACCTGATAAACCTGCACATCCCCTGGCCACTTCTCTTGCAAAAAAACTTTTGCTAACTCACTTGTACAACTTTAGAGTTGCAAGTCCAGATACATCTCAATCCAAGTTCTAATGGTCAAGAGCATGGGAGATGTGGTGGGAATTGACTTCAGAGGCAGTAGTGTGGCGTGAAAGAACACATAGGTAGAAACTCGAGCACTGCTGAAGATAACCTTTATTGAACAGAATTGCTACAAGTTTCAACTCTTCTGTAAGTAATTTCAGGTTAAAGGCAATGACATTAGTCTCTGAGCCATCAGGACTTTGTTCTCTGCTCATACAGGAGATCCAGAGTTTGAGGGTCAAGCTCTTGTATATGTTAATCTGTCAAACAGTGAATAAGTCCTTCAGGTTCTCCCTGCTGTCACTAATTACTACCTTGTAAGGATGTGCATTCCTCTAAGCAGTAGACTTTCTGGATCTCCAGGGTCTTCTGATGCCATGCTGAGGCATGCAATATGAGATCTGAAGCCAGTGTGGGTCTCCTTGCTAGACCACTGTGTGCCAGCAACTTCTCTGGGTGGCTGCTTCCTCAATAAAATACAGAGAACAGTTCTTTCTTCATCAGTTCTGTGAAGTGTTTGAGATGTTTGAATCTGTTTAGGAAAAATGCTCTGCTCTTTTTGACTTGTGTTGGTGAAATGAAGGAAGGACGAAAGAGGTATCAGGCATCTCCTGGAATGTGGTAGTTTTGCCGTTTATTGCCCTGAGAGGGGCTGCCACCTATGATGCAGATTTGAGAGCCTCTCATTCTCTGCAGAGCCTTGGCCCAGGCTGCATGCAGAAGAATAACTTCAGCCCAGGTTGGTAATGGCTCTGTCTTCATCTTTAATCCCTCAGGTTAACAAGTATCACTGAAATCACTGAAAATCAGCATAAGAAATATCCCTGGAATGAGGGAGAAATGGTCGTTTGTTGAACACCAGCTTTTCTCAGTCAAAGGAAAGCTATACCCTGTTAACACTACCTTAATTATATTTAATATTTCCAGCAGTATGGACTAGCACTTCTAACATCACACTAATATAGCAGTCTACACAGGCTTTTCTTTTTCTTTTTAAGGTATAGGGCAGCAAGACAACTCACATTCCAGGGCCTGTTTGATAGCATGCCACAACTTGAGTTAAGCAGGTGGCAGGGTGAAATATAAAAGGCTTGCTAAACAAAGAATTTTTATTTCCTGTTTTGTGCCTGCAGGGGAGGAATTATGAAAGCAAAGCAGAAACCTGACAGCCAAAGAGCATCCAGAATTTTTAAATGAATGGTTTTATTGTTCTTTTATAAAGCTATGCAGATTAATTGCAATTTACAAATAAAAGAGTCTTTTTTTGCAATGATGGACTGTTAAAAAAATTAACAAATGACAAAATGGTTCATTATACCTTAAGAAACTGGTTTCTAAAGGTGCCTGAATAAACTATTTCTGTCCTCTTGACTCTAGTCAGGGCACTCTGAAAGCGGCAAAGCTCAGTTAGAGGGCAAGCTTTTTCATCAAAGTCGGTGTGAAACGATACACAAATGGTGGCAGCTTCATTTTCCTGTTTTGGGTTGGAACTCTGGCAGCTGCCTTAGCAGTGTGCATGGCTTTGGGTGACCCCCCCACCAAAGGCTCTGGTCCCCTGACCCCTAGGCTTTACTTCGTCCGCTTTAGTAATAGCCAAATGCACAAACCACCAGCTGCACAGCAGCCTCCTCTTTTGAAACCGCACCACTTAAGCAATAAGCACCCCTTGCATTTCTGAAATTAATAAAGTTAGTTTGAACCTCAAATGTCACTTATTTGCTTTCCTGTTTTCATAGGTGATTTCACTAAGCAGAAGTACTTGCTAATCCCACATTCACATAGATAGAAGGTCAAAGTTGGTCAGTGAGCCAAGAAATACCATATCAGGGTTTCTTTCCTCTCCAATTGAAAGAGGTATAAATTGTGGAATTAGTGTATTGATTGAAGGCTACAACTTCAAGCAATCAGTTTTTCTGGCTTGACAAGATTATTTTATCCTACTTTTCTTTTATTATTATGTGTTGTATTTGAGTCATCCTTCAGGCAGATGAAGTGACAGCTTGATTTAACTCAATAAAATCCACCAGTTAGGAAACCTACTGAGCCGAACAAAAGATGAAAACGACTGCAAGGGGAAGGTGCACAGTTAGTGTAAGCAAGCATAGCATGCTGAAAAAAGACAATATTAACTGAAATTATGCCCTAATCAATGCATTTCTATGGAAACTTGGTAGAAATTTGTAAGACCTTCGTGCTGGGCCAGTGAACAGATAATGCTGCCTTTCTTATAAAAAAGTAAAAATAAAATTTCTGCAACTGAGTATGAAAACAACACTTTCATTGTAGCTGTGCTTTTGTGTCATTGCAAAGAGCTGGGTAATGTTTTTTTCTGACAAATTTGAAAGGAAATGCTTAACCAGGGGGTTACATTCATGTGGTAATTAAAATAATATTGAGTCTTTGGAGGGGAGGTCTTTGCTTTGGTACAAGTACAATGTTGTGCTATTGTCGCAGACACAGGACTACAAGCTGAGCTTGTCAGCTGATGAGGGGATGGCAGAGAAGAGCCAGTGCTCTGTCCCAGTGGCTCCAACCAAGAGGCACAGGTGGTCTGTCAGTCTCCTCAGGACTGTCCCATGCTCATCTCTGCTGCAGCAGTGAGTCCTGGCATGGCTGGTCCTGCTGAAAGTGCTAAAGCAATCTGCAGTAACCACAGGGGATCAAGAGCACACTTAATCCAATGCAAAGCAATGTTCTGATGCTAGCCATAACCTCCCATCAAGGAGCTGTCGTTGACTGTTTCACCAGGGAGGCTACAGACACCTACTAAAATGTGTGGGTTTTGTCTGCATACAACACTTTTTGATCTTGATCCTCTCTGAGTTGATCTTTGGAGTAAGTAGCATAGAAAAAGGATTAAATATTGTCATGATCTCTGCCTTTTGCTGTTTGCCAGATATCCTGGTACTCATTCAACCCAATTCTGAAAATTTGCTTAAACTGAGGCCCAAATAAATTACTCCATTTCACTTTATCCACATGAGAGGTAGGGAAGGTGTTGTACAATAGAGAGTGTAATACATTACAGAAAAGTGGAAACTTGCTGAATGAGTATCTGAAGTGAATGGTGTTGGCTCTTGGGGCAAAGATGAGGGTGGCCAAGGTGTAGCAGACATTATCTGCAAAATACGGTACAGACATTGCCTTTGGATTTCAGTGATGCAGCCCTGTTCATTCATACTGGTTTCTCAGTAGATGTGAATGGAAAAATCTTAAAGTAATGTGTAAAAAATAATGTTAGTGTGTTATTTAGGAAGACAAAACAGGAAAGGGTAACTTGAGACATCTTATCTTTGTAGTTGTTTAGTCCTATTTCTAATCACACTACTTTTCCATCTTCCATTGGAAGTCTCCAAGACTTCTCAGATTGATATTCTGCCAGCTGTCCTGGTCACCCAGTTTTAGTCCTACCTCAGTGGAGACCTGCCAGTGATATTTCTCTGAGAGAAAGGCTTGCAGGAACGCACTCACTGTTCTCTGCAGGCACAGAGCAAAGTCAGCGCCCTGCCTTGCACCCAGGTTGGCAGTTCCAGGTGATGTCTTTGCTATGCTGCCTTGCTAGTGTTGTTAAAAAGGAAAGTGGCACCTGAAGCAGAGCTGGACGAGTTCAGGGATGGAGGAGTTCTTCAGTCTGCCCTTCACCTCCTGAAGGCCTCAGATACCATATTTTGATCATTATTCTTTACTGTAAAGGTGGTGGGGCAGTGGAACAGATCTCCCAAAGAAGTGGTAAATGCTCCATCTCTGGCAGTGTTCAAGGCCACATTGGATAGAGCATTGGGTGACATGGTCTAGTTTAAGATGCCCTACCCATGGCAGGGGCCTTGGAACTAGATAATCTTAAGGTCTTTTCCAATACAAACCATTCTATGGTTTTATGATTCTATGATTATTTTATTTGGGTGATGAGCTCAAGGTCAAAATCACCAATGCTAATTCATAAATAATCTCTTGCCAAGTTATTTTTTAGAATAATTTCATTTCCTGGTAAGTTTGTTGTTTGGTTTGTTTTTTTTTTTCCACTTAGAAGAGTATTTTGTATATGTTCAGCCTGTGGTGTTCACATGTGTTAGAATTGCTTTTAAAACTGCTACTTGCAGTATATAAATACATACAGAATCTTCTGCTTTAAACAGTATTTCCATGACTAACAACAACTATTGGAGACCAATTGTATAACACTAGCATAGTTTGTCTGACCCTCTTGCAAATGATGTCTGGATTCGCAGTTTCCCTGCCTGTTCCATTTCAGTTCCTGTCATTAAGTGATGTAAAAGCTGCGAAAGGACAACTCCCATTTAGGGTTTCATGTGAAAGAGTAGACTGTTGCATGATTGTTTTAAAAAACATGGTTTGTAACTTTCAGGGGAGTTAAGACCATTCATTAACATTCATTAACTTGTGTGAAATTTCTTCCACCCAACATTTCTTTACCATTTAAAATTGTTTTCATCTTTCTGAGGAAGAGCGTATGTTGTCATGATCTCCTTAAACTGCAGTTTGGTAAATGACTTGTTTAAATTTAAGGAAAAGAGGTTGTTGATAAGTATAGTTTTCTAATACTCTTCCTCAGCTGTCATTTACTTTGACTAAATTTATTTAAACCACCTTAACCTTTCAGAGAAAGGCCAGGAGATGTTTAAAAGAATAATATGTGTCTGACATTTTGGTTTACCAAAAGGACACCATCATAATTCTGTAATGCCTCTGTTAAAAATAAGCTAAGAAAAGAAAACTAAAATCTCTTTTCTTTCTGCTTAATTTTAAAAGAATGGAAGGAAATTTGATTGATAGTTGCATTAGAAAGTGACCTGCAAAGGTAATCACCAAATGCATTGATTTGTCACTGTGCCAGGATGTGCAAAGTATCTTCCACATCTTTCCCTCTCTGATAGTCACCTTAGTGTTTTACTCTTAAAACATGGGTATTTTTGGTGCTCTTTCTGGTACTGATCATTAACTTTTCCCATGGCTCCCACTTCAGTGTGTCACAGCCAGGCATGACTGTGTGCTCTTCACATCATCATGTGGAGGAGGAGGTACAGGCTGAGCATAGGTCTGAGCAGGGAATCACAGCATTTACAGAATGGTTTGGGTTGGAAGGGACCTTAAACTTCATCTAGTTCCAACCCCTCTGCTACAAACAGGGTGATTTTAAACATACTTGATGAGTTTTTAATATTATTTCATTGTAAGCACTTTTTTCTTTATATTTTTCTGTGTGCTGTGATTGTTTTGTGTAACTTAGAGCTGTGTAAATCAGTATGGAGAGCCTAGGTGACTGCCCCTGGTTTGCAGAAGTGTGCAGCTGGGTGATTCTGTGTTGAAGCTTATGAAGCACTCTGTGCTGCAGGAAAGCCATGTGGCAACTGGTTCTTCTTATTTTAGATTGGAAATATCTTCTACCTATGCACTTCTACCTTGGAAAATAGAAACCTGGGTCAGGTTCCCTGAGGCAAAATGTCACGCCAGTCTATAAGAAGGGCAAGGAGGACCCAGGTAATTATAGAGCAGTCAGCCTTACCTCTATCCCTGGAAAGGTGATGGAACAACTTATTCTTGACACCATCTCTAGACATATCAAGGACGAGGGGGTCATTAAGAACAGCCAACATGGTTTTACCAGGGGGAAGTCATGTTTGACCAACCTTACAGCCTTCTATGAGGAAGTAACTAGGTGAAGGGATGATGATAGAGCGGTAGATGTATTTTTTCTTGATTTCAGTAAGGCATTTGATACTGTCTCCCACAGCATCCTCATAGATAAGCTAAGGAAGTGTGGGCTTGATGATCAGGTAGTGAGGTGGATCAAGAACTGGTTGAAAGGAAGAAGGCAGGGAGTTGTGGTCAATGGGGCAGAATCTAGCTGGAGGTCTGTGACTAGTGGAGTCCCTCAGGGGTTGGTGCTGGGACCAGTGCTGTTTAATATTTTCATCAGTGACCTGGATGAGGGAACCGAGTGTACTCTCAGCAAGTTCGCTGATGACACCAAACTGGGAGGAGTGGCTGACACACCAGAAGGCTGTGTTGCCATTCAGCGAAACCTGGACAGGCTGGAGAGTTGGGCAGGGAGAAACTTGATGAAATTCAACAAGGGCACGTGTAGAGTCTTGCATCTGGGGAAGAACAACCCCATGTACCAGTACAGGCTGGGGGTTGACCTGCTGGAAAGTAGTGAAGGGGAAAGGGACCAGGGGGTCCTGGTGGACAGGAGGATAACCATGAGCCAGCAATGTGCCCTTGTGGCCAAGAAGGCCAATGGCATCCTAGGGTGTGTTAGAAAGGGTGTGGTTAGTAGGTCAAGAGAGGTTCTCCTCCCCCTCTACTCTGCCTTGGTGAGGCCGCATCTGGAATATTGCGTCCAGTTCTGGGCCTCCCAGTTCAAGAAGGACAGGGAATTGCTTGAAAGAGTCCAGTGCAGAGCCACAAAGATGATGAAGGGAGTGGAACACCTCCCTTATGAGGAGAGGCTGAGGGAGCTGGGTCTCTTTAGCCTGGAGAAGAGGAGACTGAGGGGTGACCTCATCAGCATTTACAAGTGTGTAAAGGGTGGGTGTCAGGATGATGGAGCTAGGTTTTTTTTCAGTGATATCCAGTGATAGGACAAGGGGCAGTGGGTGTAAACTGGAGCATAGGAGGTTCCACGTTAACATCAGGAAGAACTTCTTTACTGTAAGAGTGACAGAGCACTGGAACAGGTTGCCCAGGGGGGTTGTGGAGTCTCCTACGTTGGAGATATTCAAGGCCCGCCTGGACAAGTTCCTGTGTGATGTACTCTAGGTTACCCTGCTCTTGCAGGGGGGTTGGACTAGATGATCTTTTGAGGTCCCTTCCAACCCTTGGGATTCTGTGATTCTATGATTTTGTAGTCATTTCCATTTAAACATCTCCAGGTCTCAGGAGTTTATTTAAAAAAAAACTTTACAAATTAAAAAAGTAATTTTTTAATTATTAATAATTTTTAAAATTTTAAAAATTAGTAATATTAGTAATTTTAGAGTTATAGAGTTTCTTTTATTCACGTTGCTCTTCTCACACTGTGT
Source organism: Melopsittacus undulatus (assembly GCF_012275295.1). Lineage (NCBI taxonomy): Eukaryota > Metazoa > Chordata > Aves > Psittaciformes > Psittaculidae > Melopsittacus > Melopsittacus undulatus. Next base: position 72,442,475 of record NC_047530.1, read on the forward strand.
CTTACAGCTGTATGTCAATGGGCAACACAGGTACAAAAAATTTTACTCAGAGTTTTGTTCGCCTGTGAATTCAGGTGCAAAGTTACTAAGTAAACTCAACTAAATCCCCTGTTTTTACTGTTTTTCAGCAAATCTGGAAAACATATCTGAATTTTACATGGAACAAGACATTTCCATGTATTTGACTTTTTTTTGCTTTGTTTTGTTATTATCCATAGGCCTTGTGAGAGCTACACAGGCAGTGTGGTGATTGTGGAGAGCTGTTGCAGGAGAAGGTGATGCAGGAGAGAGGAGTTTAATATGCAGTGCCAGCCAGTTTCCTCAGTTTGTGCTGGGTGTGCAGTTGTGACGGTTTAGAAAAGAAACCTTAACATAACGTTAACATTTATTATTGTGGGAAACCACTGGGTTTATGTCTGCTTGATGGCATCACTGTCAGCGCAGACAGCCATGTCTGACAAACACAGTAGAACCTGGAGCATGCTGCAGTGTGACTTTATCAAGGGTTTTCAAACCCTGGTCAGTTAGAATGAGGTGTTTTTGATAACAAGACAGTCCTGTGTACTTTTTGTCACCCTCTATGCACAGTGGCAAAAGCAATCTCACTTCTAATGACACCGTTCCTGCAGAAATGACTGCATCAAATGCCTGTGTGCAGAAAAGCTGGCTGTGCTTGGAGCTTTTTTTGTAAGTCGGGTGGGGTGGGAATAAGCAGGATGAACAGGAATCAGGAACTGTTTCCAGCTTTGGAGCCCATGACTATATATGATTGATAAAGGATGGAGGGTATTGTTTGTTTTCATTTTTATGATGTGATTAGGTGGTACTACATAGTAACTTGTAAATAATCAGGGAAATAGTGCCTTTTCTTTGAACTCATATTTTGTTGTTGTCTTCTTGATGCAACAAATGTTTCAAGAGCTGCTACTCTAAGGGCTCACTTACACGTAGTATTTTGACTGTATTGTATTTCTTAGTGAGAGATTTTATTTTTATTTCTTTGTAGCATTCAAAAGGCTCAGTGATGTCAAAGGCATCACTGTTCCACAACAGCATTGACATTATTAGTATTATTTAATTTCAACAATAAAACAGGGATAATGAATTCCTTTAGAGGGTGAATACTTCATGACATCCAAGTTTTCCTCTCCCTCTCTAGACGGAACAATAATTCTACTCAGCTGCAGATCCCTGGCTAGCAGGCATTCTTTAATGGATTGTTCTTCAATGAACTAATACTTCATCAGGTGCTCTAACCTTTCCAATAGTAAGATGCAAAAGATAACAAAATTCATAGCTGCGTGACAAAAAAATGAGTTATAACAGCATGGATATATGCAGTCATTTTGTATGCTGTTACATACTGAGATATTCATTTGCCACTGAGGAGGTCCAGGGCTGGAATGCTTGCCCTGTTAGGACTTTCTTGGGTAGGTGGATTGATTAGCCTGGAGAAGACAGACATTTGGAGTGACTTATCAGCAGTCCTGCCCATACTCACAGTGAAGTTATTAAGAGGATGGAGCCAGGCTTTCCACAGTGGTTTATGATGGAGGATGAGAGGCAGCAGGCATAAGCTGAAATGGACCACTCAGTGGATAAAGAAGTGGCTGGATGGCTGCACACAAAAAGTTGTGGTCAACAGTTCAATGTCCAGCAGGAGACCAGTAACAAGTGGTGTCTCGCAGGGATCGGTGTTGGGACTGGTCTTGTTCAACATCTTTGTCAGTGACATGGACAGTGGGATTGAGTGCACCCTCAGCAAGTTTGCCAATGACACCAAGCTGTGTGGTTCAGTTGATATGCTGGAGGGAAGGAATGCCATCCAGAGGGACCTTGACAAGCTTGTGAGATGGGCTGATGCCAACCTCATGAAGTTTAAACATGACAAGTGCAAGGTCCTACACCTGGGTCGGAGCAATCCCAGGCACAGCTACAGGTTGGGCAGAGAAGAGATTCAGAGCAGCCCTGCAGAGAAGGACTTGGGGGTGTTGGTCAATGAGAAAATGAACATGAGCCAGCTTCAGTGTGCGCTTGCAGCCCAGAAAGCCAACCGTATCCTGGGCTGCATCAAAAGGAGCATGACCAGCAGGTTGAAGGAGGTGATCCTGCCCCTCTACTCTGCTCCTGTGAGACCTCACTTGGAGTATTGTGTGCAGTTCTGGTGTCCTCAACATAAAATGGACATGGAACTGTTGGAACAAGTCCAGAGGAGGCCACGAGGATGACCAGGGGACTGGAGCACCTCCAATATGAAGACAAGATGAGCAAGTTTGGGCTGTTCAGCCTGGAGAAGAGAGGGCTGCATGGAGACCTCATAGCAGCCTTCCAGTATCTGAAGGAGGCCTATAAGGGTGCTGGTGAGGGACTCTTCATTAGGGACTGTAGTGACAGGACAAAGGGTAATGGTTTCAAACTTAAACAGGGAAGTTTAGATTGGATATAATGAGGAAGTTCTTTAAGGGTGGTGAGGCACTGAAATGGGTTGCCCAGGGAAGTTGTGAATACTCCATCCCTGGCAGTGTTCAAGACCAGGTTGGACAAAGCCTTGGGTGACATGGTTTATTGTGAGGTGTCCCTGTCCATGACAGAAGGGGGTTGGAACTGGATGATCTTAAAGTCCTTTCCAACCCTAGCTATTCTATGATTCTAAATAGGAGAGATTCAGACTGGATATAGAGAAAATTCACTGCAATTTGAATTCAGTGAAGGAGTAGAACATGTTGCCCAAAGAGGTCTCCATCTTCAGAAATTATTAAGTCTAGGCTTACTGAAGCTCTTTTTTGATGCTGCTGCTGACCTGGCTTTCAGCAGAAGTTGGAACAGGTGACCTTCTGAGGTCCCTTCCACCTAGATTATCCTAGGATGCTCATTTATTATTTAGAGTGCATAAATTACTACTTTGGTAGTGTTTGAAACTGGGTAGATAAATCAGTATTGTTTTGACTGTTGAATTTGGAAAGAAGTTCGGATGCATCAGGTGTGTCTATGCTTTACAGCTGTGTTTGCATAATGCAGACATATTTAAGCTACCTGGGCCCTGGGCTGTAAAATAGCAATGGTGCTGGTAATTTCTGCATAAACATATCAGTTCTGGGTGTATCTAGTTTCAGTAAGTTAGGAATAAGATTTTCCATTTTTTTCCTAGGAAAAATATCTGCACAGCTTGTTTTAATCTCATCTTTCTTGATGTTTGCAAATTGGGATGGACTCTCCAAGTTCAGCTTGACTGTGGTTTTGGTTGCCCTTCATCACTTGTGAGTGTAAAAGATGCTGGTCTAAGGTTTTGGATTTATTTAGAGATATAATTTACGTGGTAATGTGTCATGCCCTTACCCGTTCGCTTGTTTTGTGTGATGTGGCCAGAGTGCATAAATAATGTTATCTTGAATGTGCTCCAGCCCTGCCTTTATAGAATTTGAAGTGTCTGTTTTCAAGTGATTAAAATTCTCTTTTTCTTAACTCTGACCCTTCCTCACCAAGACAAAAAATAAACACAGGACTTTTTACATACTCACCACTGCAATTAGATTTCTTACCCATGATGATCCTCTCTCATTCTTCTTACAATTCTTCAGCCATGAAGATCTGGTTGTGCTGCTCAGGGTAGGGATAGATGTCAGAGCTCACCTGGCCATGCACTGCCCTAATGCTGATGACACAATGTCACGTGGGGCTTTGACACTTGCCTGGTGCTGGTTGTGCTGGCGTGAGTGCATGGACAAGGGTAGTGGTAGCAGTCCTAAGTACAGAAAACTAAATTGTGCTGGTAAAAGCCTTTTATGCTATTTCTCCATAGTTATTCTAATTTGATCAAGAGAGATATGATCTTTGATTCTTGTAGAGGAATCTGGGGTAGTGCCTCTGTCTAATATATTATCCTTCAGATAAAACCTTTGCTCCTCTGCTCTGCTAGTGTGGGGAAGGCCTACAACACCCTATGAAGTGAGCATAGAAATAGCTTCAAATACAGTTGATAGTTTCTGCAAAACATGTTTTCTTCTATTAAATAAGCAGATTTAAAAATCTTTAAAATGTATTAAGGTATAGATGCAAAATTACAGAAATCAAATTCTTCAAACTTGAGACCACGACTGAAGTTACACCCTTGCCCTTCTGCCCTTCCCAAAAGTCATGTGAATTAAGGACAACGTCAGCTGTGACTCTGCATTTCTCTGCTTTTGTCAGCTTGTGTCACAACCTTAGCATTATTTAAATGAACTTTTCTCTTTTTTTGTATTTAATATCCATATTCAGGTATTCAAGCCATAATTTCTGTTAGTAAAAGTGACATTTTGTAAAGTTCATTATTTTTTTTACAGAGAAAATCTCGGGCCCTTAAAAAAATAGACATTAAATAACGAAACGGCAGTGTCTCCAGGCTAGCAGTCATCCCTACAGTTTGTCATTTTTATACTTAAATACCCGTGAAAAAGAAGTTTGATAATACCTAGGTTATTTAGCCTGACCTGTCTGCCTGACCGCCTGGGAACTGCATCCATCAGCGTGAGCTGCATCCCTGCACCTTAGCAGGGTCCTTGGCATCCCATGGGCACCCTTGACTACGTTTCTTTTGACACTTTTACATGGCATTTCTCATGATGCACCATGAAAACTTCTGTCAGGTTTGTCTCCAGTGTTGGTGTTAGGATTGTACAGCACAGTGTGAGCACAGTGAGCTATCTCAGTAGAGCTTCCCATCTCATTTATAGGTGACATGCACAAGCCAGTGCATGTGGGTGAGCACCTTGGCAGTCCAGCTATTGTAAAATGGTGTCCATTATTAATCATTTTTATTGCAGAGAGGAAAAGGGAAGAATCAAATAATTTGACATACAAATCTACAGGCTCTTCCAGTAACCACCCCATGCAGCAGTCTGGCTTTGCACACCATTGCTAGCATTCCCTTTTGCTCATCTAGTACCAATGTAATATAAAAACTCAAAATGAAATAGTTGTGCTTCCATATACTTGTAAGTGACATTGTTTTTCTTCGGAAGAAGATTGTGTTCACAAAGGGAAGTCCACCTTTTGTACCTTTATCTCAGCATTAGTTTGAAAGAAGGGACAGAAAAAGGCAGGTTTTGCTTATTTATGTAATATTTTTAGAACAAATTGTAATGTAGAATTTATTCCTGCTGGGAAGACCATAAGTGTACCCACAGCTTATTTCAGTTTGTTAGCAACCTTTGCTCTGTGCCTCCCCTTCTGTGGTGGTTGATAGCTGCGAATGCTGAGCAAGACCAGCACATGCAGATGCTGCTTTTCTAACCATTCCTTATTTTTCTGCAGCTATCAGTGTGCTAAGCACCAGAGCAGCTCTCCCCAGCCACTTAAGTGATGTAACTTTATCAAGCACATAATCCTAATGTCTGAATATCTGACTCAGTGTTATGTTTTCCTTCTCAGGAAGCAGCTAGCAGGTCAGTACCACCTTCCACCATCCACTTAGCAAAGCCATTTCAGTCCTGAGAACTGCATGCACACCAGTTTTGGGTCCGATACAGCGGAGGGCAGGAGCTGAGAGCAGAGTGCTGCTGTGTGAGGGAGCTGTTCATGATGCTGTGAGGCAGGCAAGGAATGCTGCAGGAAAGCCTTTGTTTTCCAGGAAGAAATGAAATACTGATATTTCATATATAAATACTGTTTTCATCAGTATGTAAATACTGATGTAAATACTGATATTTTGAAGTCTTTTCCCTTGCAGGAAGACAACCAGAAGGAAAATAAATTCTGCAATACCTTTCTTAGGGTCCAGTTACACAGATCCCTTATGATTAAAAATAATAATCTGTTGTGTGTAGTGACCGATATTAAAAAAAAAAAAAAAAAAAGAAAAAGAAAGGAGAAACCTAAAACATTCCTGATAGAGTATATTTAGCCTACAAGTAAGTGAAATACACTTTGCTGATGTCACCAGAGCTGATCATATAGCTCAAAACTGAGTTTAGGTGGAAATGCTATGTTAATACTGAATTGCTCGTCTTCTGTCATTCTGTGTTTTAAATATTTTTAGAATTAGGTTCTCTTTTAAAAATAGTTTATAAATTTTAAGAATTTACAGCTTCTTTGTCTGTGAGCTATTCCTGTCTCTTCAACAGGTATTTAAGATCACATGATAATGTGTTTAGGGTTAGTGAATGATATAGTTCTAAAAGGTGTTAGTTGTTTGAAGAAAGATGTATTTCTGTCAAACACAACAAACAGGCATGTTATGTTTTCCCTGTCTTCTTCATTACTACATTAGGAACCCAAGTTGTTTTTTCTCATCCTGAGAAAACAATTTAATCTACTGTGTCCATTGGTTTTAATGGGCCACAACAACTCATAGGTACTATTGCAATTTTTTCTGATACAACTATTTTTGTGCAAGAACATCATATTAATGTATTGCTTGGCCTTCAAAAATGTTAGCAAAAATCAAGTAAATGCTTGTGTAAAGCTATATTTCTAGGACTAATAACTTCATTCTTTCTGTAGCTCTTGGTAATTTCTAAGGAAACCTCAAGTTAATGAATATACATTCTCCAACTTGTTCCAGTATCAGAAGTACCAAACGCATGATTTTATACACTGGTAGTACTTTCTATTCAAGTCCCCAAGCACCAATTCTAAATCTACCACATTAATTAATGCCCTATAACACTGTCGTGACAATAAGTATCCTACTTTTGAGAAGAAAAAAGAAACACAAAAGCAATTGAAGACTGAATATGAATTAATTTTAAGATCTACATACTAAAAAAAAGGTCAAATACTGTAGAGGTTAAATGTCTGATATAGGCAGGATGTTTTGTGAGAGCTGAGTCAAATGTCTTATATGTAGGTAAAACATTTGATTTTTTTTTTTATTCAGCCCTCAAAACTTTTTTCTTTTTTACTTAGAGCAAATAATTTGTTAATTTTTTAATATGTATTATAATTTAGACCCCATATACTATGTGAGGCCTCAGTTCCTGTAACTATTTACAGCCCACTGCAATAATTAAAGAAAAAAATAACCAACAAAAATCCCCCAACAACTGAAACCAAGAAATACAGTGCAAAAAAGTTGAAGTGTGGCTGTATTCCCAACAGCTCATTCTCTATGTGGAGCCTTGAAGGTGCTTTCTGTAATTCACCTAGGTACCATGGACGAGTAATGTGACATTTCTCTCAGGTACATCAGGAGGAGGTATATTTAAAGGTTGCTTTATGTTGAGGTTGGAAATGGCCAGACCATTCCTCAGAGAGGAGATCTAGACCAGTCTGTCTTGCTAAGACAGTTTTTGCAACTTTGCTTCTCTACATAAAAAAACTGAAGAAAATTTGTGTTTCATGATTTGCAGACTGTGTTAATGCAGGCAGGCAGCTCTGTAAATGAGATACTTGAGAGCATCTTAGAAACATAAAAGCTTGAACATTACAGGACCAGCACCCCTAAGTCACACTTCAGCCATGAAGATGGTAGCCTTGTGATGAGCCTTATATCAGTAGATGCAATATCCTTCTTAGGTAGGAGTTTTCAAAATATTGAAAGCAGGCAAACAGCATCATAGGAGGAGAGAGCATTGCAAACACTGGGTTTTGATTTTGCAGTAACCTCTGCAGCTCAGAATATGTAACTCATTATGTATTATGAATATTCATTAAAATGTGACTTAAAATTTTTACTGTGTCTTATGAAGAAGTAAGTGCAACTTATTAAATTTGGGAGGTAGCAGTTTTCTGGGCCTTAGGGCTCTTACTATGAAATGGCAGTATGTGTAAATAACACCAGGATTTTTCAGCTAAAAGTGTAATATCTACAGTTATGTAATAATTGTAAAATTGCATATATGTACAACATCTTCTAGATATTATAGCTCTCATAAGACATGCTGTGGTAATGCACTGTGCTGACACACAGAAAAACACAACTAGTCTGACCAGTGATCTGGTCTGTGAGGCTTCACATGTAGACTAATAACAGGTCTGAAAACACATGAGCTTGATAAGCACAGCAAAAAGAAAAGCCCCCACACTCAGAAGCTGTGGCTTTTAACATGTCTGTTTGCTGAGACTTGAGTAATCTTCAGTAGTGTTCTCAGGGTTTTGAATTGGCTCCAACACGCGTGGATTACACTAACTTGCTTGCAAAGGCCAACATGATCTAAGAATAGTAATAGTGAACTTAACAAACCAATGGGCAAGGAGTAAATACCAATCTGAAGATGACTTTGCATGAATAAGATGCATTATTTGTTAGGAGCAACTTCTACAGAGAGATAAGTAGAATAGTCTCAGTTGTTCTGGCTAAATGCTGGCTCAGATATTTGAGGTTTAACTTTGTCAAATAAGTTTCCGAGAACATCTCTCAAGTTTATTGTGTGTTTGTAGTGGGACTGGCTGCTTAGAAGAATGGCATCTTGCTGCGCGTAGAGCAGGGAGTGAGGGTGGTGGCACCTCTCCAGACCTGCTTCAGCTACCCATTGGATTACTGGCTGTTCCTGTGGTTTAGGAGCTCTCCACACCTGGAAGCATTATTCATCCTCCATCTCCACAGAGCTCTGCCCTCATGCTCAGGTTTCTGTAGGGTGGCACTTTGCCAGCTCTGGTGGCATTTAAGGAGAACTCTGTGTCAGTGCTTGTAATAACATGCATCTTTAATGAAATTACTGGTTAACTGAGAATATAGTATTCTACAAGTAAGGAAGAGAGGGGAATCTGTTTGTTACACTCTGTGCCCAGCCACTATCACTGGCTGATTTTTGTAGTATTTAAATGGAATATTATAAGCCTTTGTGAATATTGTAAGTGTTTTAAGGGGAAGGTCCCTCTTTAGTTGCAGTGACGCTCCATCAGGTGCCCAGTGTCACATACCTTGTATGACAAACATTTGATGTGACACTTATGCACGCAGGTTGCTCCAGAGATATTTTTATAGGTCACACTAAATATCACACATCCAGCCCTTCAGTCAGGTAGTGGAACCATCTGTGATTGCAGCTAATGGTCTTGGAAGTTGCTATGGTTCCTAGTAAACAGCATCCTGTGGCTTCTGCTACCTGTCTTTGTCAGGGCAAAGAGGCATATAGCAGTAGGGACATCAAGTGAGTTGGTGCCAGTATTAACTCCAGGTTTCTCCAGACAATCAGCTAGTCCAACTGGCTGTAATTTCTTTTTCACCCTCCCTGTTGGAAACTCACCTGGTATCCAGCTAGCCCAGCAGTTCAGTTGAGCCTGGCTTCCCCAGCCATTCAGCAATCATACAATCCTCCTCATCCTCTACAAACTGCTCATGAGCTGGTGTTCCCCGACCTGCTTGTCCCCAGCTAGGTGAACAATTGAAAAAGGAGTACATGGTAATAAGGTCAAGGAGAACATGAACAGGCAGGGTCTTGAAACATCTGCACATGTTGTAAGGATAATCAGGAAGGATGTAACAATGTTAGTTCTTACCCAAACCTCTTGGGTTTGCATGTGTGCCCTGGAGATGTCAGGAGATCTAGTGATACTTCTGATGTGTTTAGTGTACAGTGGAGCCATTAATGTAATTAAAGGGGGTGTCTTGCAGAGTTTAACCAGTTCTGTTTCCAGTCCTCATCCTGAAGCTGCATCCTGAAACAAAGAAATGTAAAATAATATGAAAGCTAGGATGAAAAGAATTTTAATTATTTAAAAGTTTGGAATAGTTTTTAGTATCCTATCATCTTACAGAAGGCAGCTAAGGACAGTGATAGTTGGCACTTGGAAGTTTAATTGCATACAATAAATATGTGACAGGTTTGAATTTTTTTAAAATAATCTCAAAGATTTATTTTGGCTTATAATTTACAACATATATTTTCTTGATATTTCTCTGTTGTCTTTTGTGAGACTCTCAGAGAAGGGGAAAGGAACATTGCAATGTTAAGAGTGAGTGAGCAATCCTCTTTGCTTTGTCTTCCCTCTTCCTCCCAGCCTTGCAGCTTGCTATGGTGGTAATTCAGCACAGAAATCTCTGATTAGCTCAAGTTTCAATTATGCTTTCCCGTCACCTTTAAACAACCACTGCTTAACCCATGTTACAGAGAATGAGTTGCAGATCCAGAAACAGATATCCAGCCAATTATTTTGTTCTATGTATTCCAAATAATGCCAAATAGGTTTTATATTTACTTCTGTAGGTTACCATCATGCTATGTGTGCTGTGGGTGGTTTTTTTATCTACATTTGACACCACAGGGACTCTCTGGCAATGTGTGTCTGTGAACAACTCTAAACATCTTAAATGCTTCTAATACAAATACAGAAAAAACTCCATGCAGCAATTATTAAACTAGCACAAATGTTTCACTGCTTTTAACAGCATTTAAGTGGTAGTTTTTTTCTTCATTAAGATAAACAATGGAACTAATTGGAATGCTACAAAAACATCTGTTAAATTACAGAAGTATTGGGAACACTTCCCTGCTTGAAGTCACCAGAGGAAGATGCCTGGAGGTGCAGCAGGGCGAGCAAACTCATGTGCTCAGGTAAATTTTGCTCTACCTTTGAATTTAGGAAATAAATGTCATGTACTGAATTTTAGAAGCACAAAGCTTGCAACATGAGAACTGTCAGAATAAGAATCAAAAAAAGGAGCTGAAGGATACTGAGGGGACATCTTTTCAAAGGGAAACAATGAAGAGAGAGTATAGTTATTTATCGTGCTAGGCTCTCATGTGGCAAGTCTTCCTGTACAAAACTGCCTTCACCTAAAGAGGCAAAAAAACATGGCTGGATAGGAAGGGGAGCAGAAAGTTTTCTCAGGGATGTCTGCTGAAGGGAGGCACGGACTGTAGTTCCTGCTGATGCACTGAAAAGATCATCCAAGACAGAGATTATTTATGATGTTTTGCTGATAATGGGGATGCCATACCATTTCAGTATGTGCTCTAGAACCACAGCCATTGTATTCTGCAGGCTTTTCTATGGATAACATGGATTAAGGCAGTCTGTAATGTTTATGAAAGACAGATTATGCTGCCATCATTTTCAAACTGAGCTGTAGTCAACAGTGCTGTGTTATTCTGAAAAACACCAACTTCACACAGGATTGTATAAACACCCTTTGAGAGCAAATGATACTCCATGTCTTTAAAGTTACTTTTGTAAGATGCTAGCTGTGGTAGAGTACCCAGTTTCGGGCAGCTTCTTTCAAGAGTTAGGAACTGATGGAGAAAAAAGCAAAATGTGTGATGAGAAATACAGCAAACATGACCTATAGAGAAAAGTTGAGAGATGAGGCATTACTTATCCTACAGGATACTAGAAGAAAGCATATTAACAGTCTTCAAATACATAGAAAGACTGCTGCTGCAAGAGGAAGGATAATCTGCTCTCCACAATCATTTGGAAAGGATGGGGATGGTACATGTGTATGATACAAAGAGCTGTGTTAGGAGTTTTCAGACAGTAAGATGAGGCAAAGATGGAAATAGCTGGAGAATACAGGATTCATTACTGGAGGTGCTTGGGACTGACATTGTCAAGAATGTTTTAGGTATGGATTATGCTCTCTGGTGTGAGTGAAAAGTGGTATTATTTAGTGCTCCTATGTTTTCATTACAGAAAGATGTGAGTTAGCTGTTCTTTTGGCTCTGTGTGCCCATAAAGTCTGTGTAAAGTAACAGCCTCTACTGTTGGGTGCTTTGAGTTTGACCAGCATCATCCCCACGTTTGCCTTGTTATACCTTTCCAATGCTTTCTAATACCTAGCTTCTTTTGTATTTTCTGTCTGAATTTCATCAGTCTTCAGCTAGTTAGTGCTCTGCCTTTTCTCCTGACCAACATCACCAAACAGCCTTTGACATTTTCCTAAACATGGTTTGTGCTGTTAATATCAAGTATATCAAGCTAATCTCGTTGAAATTTTTAAGGTTAAGGGATTGATATTTTTTCCTTAATTTTTTTTAATTTCCTAATAAGCCTTTGTTTTTATATTTTAATGGCCTCCATGGGATGTACTGTAATGTATTTATTGGTACACATAACCAATGCTGAATTTACATTTTGAGTTTAATTTCTGTTTTGTCAAACTGCCTTTTCATCAGGTACAACCAGTTTAAAATGAAAAATCCTTCTCCCCTCAGGCGATAGCTGAAGACTTTTCCAGGGGCTGTGTAATCCTGATGCTCTTCCTCCTCAGGAGCTGTTTGCTTGCATCAGGCTTCCCAAATTAACAGTGTCCAGACTTACTGTCATCTGGAACTGATGTTAGATTTATCCCAAATTGTTTGAACAAAGCTCAGGAGAGGAGGCGGCTGTCTCCAGACTCACTGTCTATGCCTTTTATCCAGTTCTGACATAATTTATTGGAAATGAGAGGAATTGTTTCTGAACAAGCATCTCTGACAGCTTGGCAGATTGATAGAGAGGTTTTCTGATTTCATCTCTTTTTCTTTTTTTAAATGAAGCATTCCTACCACTTGCCAATCTCTCAAGTATCAACGGTGTCATGATATCAGATGTGAGATAGCACGTTCCTGAATTAGCATTGCAGGGAGGAGGTTATTTAATTTACTGTGGTCTGTCCCTTAGTTATTTATCTCTTTATAAAATACCTAAGGTTTTTTAGTGACATGTGGAACACATGCAGTATAAATTTTATTTAACCTAGGAAGGGCCCCTCCAGGTCACCTAACATGCCATAGGCGCTGACCAGACCTGGGCACGCCATGTCATTTGGGGTCCAATCCTGCAGTTGGTAATGAGGCAAAATTCTCACTGTCTTCCTCAAGTAAATACAGTGTGTCTCCTCCGCAGCATCAAACATGTCTTTAACAGTTCTGTGTTGTAGGAAATCACATACTCTGCACTAGTTGAAATGTAAAAATAAAGCTAACATTTTTTTTGGGTTTACTTACTGTTGGCATCACTTAAATAGTGTTTGGGACTGTTGGCTCGATGAGGAAAAGCAGTGTGTGGTATGGCTTACTTATCAGCCATAAACTGCCACTTGAAATAAGTAGTTTTTAAAAAAGGTTTCTTTCTTCTTTCGGAGGAAAAAGAAAAATATCTCTCCCCCCATCCCCAATACTAGTATTTCTGTTTACAAAACAAGCAGCTTGCCAGAAAGACTTTTCCTCTCATACCTGACTTCTTATTTTTATCTCTGATCCTGTACAACATGAGCTCAACTTTTGGTAACAGTTCCATGCCACTCTTGGAGTGTAAATATTAGGTACACAGGTGGAATTTAGCAATTTAGTCCCTTGATGTCCTTTGCATGATTTGGTGTATGATGTTAAAATTATAGTAACAAATCACTTGCACTCAGGGAAAGGGGCATTAAACTAGATTATTTACAATACTCTTGCAGCCATTCCTCTTCCCACATGTGCCATTTTTATATAAGATCTTGATTTTTTGCAAAATGGCTGAATTCCACCCCACAGTCGTGTTGTGAAAACCTGGGTGCCCAGAGTGGCACAGGAACGCCCCGAGGTGTGGGGAAAGCAAGCTTGATGGGCATGTAGAGAGCTCTGACACCCTTCACGCCCTGAAAGCCTGGATGAAGAGTCACTGTAACAGTGTCTTTATGGGAGAGGAGCAAACCAGAATAAGGAGTCATGGTGAGAAATGTCATTATCTTTAGGTGTATTTTCCAAAAGTGAGGTGTCTGAAAATAATTTTAAAATACTAATGTCCAGTCTGTGTAATTGTGATGGATATATATCCACCTCAGCATATATAACTTTTGGTTAATATTTTAGCTGGCAGTTTCCAAGTGTAAAACAGTGAAAATGGAAAATGTAGAACCTGAATTACCTCTCTGACAGCTGTTGGTTCAGAGGCAGTGTAGGTACTGGTCAACATCCTCTCTGTTACAGTATATCTCAAGGGGTGTTTGAGGTTTAAATCTTTGCTTTCTCCACCCCACATATACAAACCACTTTTTTTTTTTGCTGTAAAGTCACTTTCAGGTGTCTGCCTAGTAGAATTTTAGAAGTATTTATTATTCTCTTTCCTAGGTTTCTCCAGATGTTTAGCTACAGGGTACTGTTACTGAATAGATTAGTGCAGCTGGTTAGGAGATTCTGTGCTAAATAAGTAGAGCATCTGTGGTTTGTCTAGGGAGGTTGAATTTCAATTAATTAAATGTGCACCTAACTTGCAAGGATCTTTTGCATTTGAGTTAAACTGACTTCAGAGCAGACGTAAGATTTATTCTTGCCTTTTAAATTAACTGCCAGATCCTTAGCTGATATAATTTGTTGAGCCTCTCTTGACATCAGTAGAGCTCAGTTTACACCAAAAGGGATATGGATCATGGCAGAGAAACAGTCTTTGCATAAGCCCAAGTACTACTTTGCTGCTATAATAGTTCAATGGAAGTAAAGCATTCATTTTCTTGGAAAGCAGAAGAATGTTACTTACTTTTTTATATTTTGTGTTAGTTTTATTTATGATAATGATAAAATATATCTTTGTGAATTGGAGAGCTAACAGGTTTTTAGTATTTTAATTACAAAAAATGTTATTTATGTTCTTTTAGGTGTTTATTTTTTTGTTTAGTAGAGCAAAAGAGGAAGTCAGTAATTTTTCTGTGGCAAAATGATGTTGGCAGAATTATTTATCAGAATCATTGCTGCAGTCTACATCACTTATGGTTATACCTGTGATGTTTAGATGAATTCCTGCCTTAATACTCTGTCAAAATGTCTTTTATCATTATTCAAATATTTGGAAAATGGATTTTTTATGAAAAGGTATTGTAGTACTGGATGCTATCAAAACCTTTCCCACAATATCTCCAATAAATTAAAGAGCCTTGTATATAAATGTTAGGTGTTAAATGGGATAATTTGTAAAGCATAGAACCAGGCTTATGTTTTTCTCATCTATATTAACTTCTTTGAATATGAGTCACTTTGTGATACCAGATTGGTCGCTATATTGCTATTGAAACATACATGGCCCCTCTTCCCCTGACTTCACACAAAGTGCCAGTTGTGGATGGGGCAGGGGTTGTGCACCTGTATGTGGAAACATTTTAAACCTCTCTTCTTCTGTCTGTTTCCATTCTCATCCATAGACAATGCTCTCCTCTACAAGGTATTTGGGGCACTTTGCACTTAAGGGACTTGCCTCAGCTCCCTTGGCATCCCAAAGTCACTGAGACAGCTAACGTGTTATGTCATGGGAGAAATCTGCTTGTGAGTTTCTAAAGGATGCACCATTCCTCAATACCTTTGCACATCTGCTGGCTTCTCTTTGGACTTTTCTCTTGCACTGGGCATCACCAGCCCCCAGGTTGATTTGTTCTAAGAATATAAGTATCTTTTCCCCCCAGCCCTGCTGAAGTCACAGAAGGAATGTGAAAACACTTTTCCCCTCAAAAGGCTAACCAGCCCTTTTCAGATTCTTTTAAATAGGTATCAATACCTGGCTTTTGCAAACAAGAGAAATTAGACTTTGTAGCATTTTGCTATTTGAATGACCTACTCAGTGGAATTACAGCAGCAAACTAATCCTTTAGGAGAGATGGCTCTATCAATCTTTGGATTTTTCTAATGTGGAAGCTACTCAATTGCATCTCAGAAATCAGGGAGGTAATTACTCATGCAGACAGCACAAAATGAAAAAAAAAAAAAAGCAAGTTCTGCTGAGTATCCCTTTTAGAACAAGCAGTGGAACAAGGAAAACAGCCTCTATAATCAGTCAAATTCTTCCACTAATTTTTCAGGTGTTGAAGGCTATAGTGGGGATACATGCTATGAAAGTTAACAAAGCAAAGTGGCTTTAACAGAGGGGTTTACAAGAGAAAAATGCCTCTTATTAGGCAAACATACTATTTTAGATGTAGTTCCCTATGGTACAACTTCATTGTTTAAAATTAACATGTTCTGAGATAAAGACATTTACAGATCTTTTCTGAGGCATTTTGCTACTGTGACAACATCCAGCTGTCCAGTAATCAGTGCGCCAGGGTAGATGCTGCTTCCTTCTGATGAGTGTCACCAACCTGCAGATGAAATTAGGAAGGTACAACCTCAGAGGAGTACTCACACCCTGTTATCACTGATAAATGATGATGTATTTAATTTTAAATTCAAGTGCTTC
The DNA here is from genome assembly GCF_012275295.1 of Melopsittacus undulatus. Taxonomy (NCBI): domain Eukaryota; kingdom Metazoa; phylum Chordata; class Aves; order Psittaciformes; family Psittaculidae; genus Melopsittacus; species Melopsittacus undulatus. Next base: position 72,458,522 of record NC_047530.1, read on the forward strand.
TAGATTGATACAGAGCATATATAGAAATACATAGAAATAAAAAACCTAGCTGAAAAAACTGAAAAGAACTAGTGTTTTTGTACATGTTGGATTGCTTTGAATCCTATCTAAATTATTAGCCTAAATATTACTGCCAGGGTTTGATAGACCCTGCTGCAGGAGAGGTTGTGGATAGCTCTGTTCATTGAGCAAGAAGCTTCTCATCCTGAAAGGGGAAACTTTTCAGTGCAATAGCTAACATGAACAGAAGTAAACTTTGTATTCAGGAAGACATGGAACAAATTCTCTGACATGACTCCAAGGAGCAAATTGTAACCTGAGAAGAGATTTCTCTCTCTTTCACTCTAACTGACTTTGGGCCAACAGTACCACGTCTTCATCTAGTTACACCAGACAGTGGCCATCATCAACCTAGCTTTTGTTAGTTTTGCTATAATGGTGTCTACTTATGTAACATGCTCTGCAGTTCTTGATTTTCAGTGAAGGTGCTACTGGTAGTTAGCTGGTGCTCACTGTTAAAGACATTAAAGCTTTTACTTTCCTTTACTATGTATGGCTTCTTTGGCGGGGAGACTTTGGGTAGCTGAAGGCAAGTTTTACCCAGTCTTAGAAGACTGAGGTAGAGGGAATCAGCTGCCTCAGCCTTTTCCATGTCCTTTGTCACCATATCTCCTGCCCCATTCGGCATCAGTATTTTCCCTGGTCTTCCTTTTGGTGTTGATAAAGAACAAGAGCCATGGAACTGTTTAAAAATACCCAGCTCTGAGTCTTCATGGTAAAGTGTAAAATATGCTTCTAATGTGAGCCACGTACCTTTAAACATCAGTGAAAGATTAAGCAAATACTTTGGGGAGCATTACTGTATTAGAACAGCAGTGACTGCCATGTACTTTTGTTGATGTCAGTGTGGGCCTGTTGACATATGCAAGGGTCTTTTTCAAAAAATCATGAAGTGAGAAGTGTTGCTTTTTGTTTAAATTTTGAGACTCCTGAGGAAACAGGGAGGTAGCAGGGCTGCTATCAAATGCACTGTCAGTTAGATTAAAAATCAAAGATAGGTTTTTGAATGAATGTGAGGGCCCAGAGGGTCTCTTAGACACTTTATACCAGATGCTAGAGCAGGGGTGAAAGTATGCTCTGTGTCTAACCTGAGAATTCGTACTGCACTTTGCCTGTGTTTCAGGCAGCTCAGCTTGTTTGCTCACACGTGGTTCCTAATTTGAAATAATGGTATTTGGAGAATACTGATTGAGCATAAATAAAGAACATTAAGTTCCTTAGTATAAAGTTCCTTAGTTCTCAAAGCTTTCTTGACTTCGGTAGGGTTGTGGTAATTCACACCCCTCCAAACTCAGCTGTGAAAGATAGCTGAAGCATACACAAATTCCTGCAATTGCTTTATGTCCAAGTCATCCCATCTTATACATTGGGGCACTGGAACACAGTTCTACATCAACAGGTATTTTAGCAGTTGCCCTGTCAGGGAGCAGTTTACCCACCCTTTTTCTTTTTAAAACAAAACCAAATACTAAGTTTGAGGTACTAAGGTACTGTGTTCTCCACTTTGGATGCTGCCTGGGACATTGTGAATCTTTTCTGCCATTTCACCAAACATCCAAATGGTCTGAGTTTTGAAAAAATTAAAATTCAAATATGTCTTTTACCACTTCCCTTGCTCCCCTGGGCCCTGGGGAGCAGCCATTTCTGGGGTGCAGTTCCCGGGGTAGGGGGCAGCCTGGTGGGACACCCCTCTGTACCACCTCTGCCATGTAAGAGCGCTGGTTTCACCACAGATCACTGCTCCCCTCACTCTGGGTGCTCTCCCTGAAGTACTCCACCCTTCACTTGTGCCAAATTGGAGCTTGAGCAGCACAGAGACCATCCTGGTTGGGGAAATTTTAGTATTTAGGACCAAGTGCTTGAGCCAAGGAGCCCTCACTTCCTGAAAACTGAAGACAGCCAGGTGCATGCTGCAAGCTGTGCAGCTCCTTATATACTGGAGACATTTCTTTTCCTAACCTGCTGCTGCTCATGTCAATTCCTCACTGTGTTTAGCTGTGCACCTTGTGCATCTTGGCACCTGCAGAGACAACAGGGTTTTTGGTTTGCTGGTTATTTTTGATAATGGTGCTCTAGTCTGCCCAAACTACCCCATGTACACCAGGATGAGGCAGGAAGTAGAGAGGTGAGCTATGCCTGAAACAAACACCATCTCCCCAGGTTTTCTGAAAAAAATGGGGGTAACACTCCCAGTCTGGGCAGCAGCATCCAGTCTGTCCAAACCTCCTGTTTTCAGCTGAGGATGAAATAACTCTTAGCTTCTGTCTGAAACTGGTATTGCTGCTGTGTGTGGTACAGTTATCCATTTTCATCACCCAACTCGGAACAGTTCAAGGTTTAATTATTCAGTATCTGTAAAGCACCTTGAGATCTGCAGATGAAAGACTGCACAGAAGTGCAAAGTATTATTTTTATTACAGGTTTCATGGACTGAAGTGGGGGCATGCTTGACCTGATAACGTTAAAAGCCTGGTGGGCTTGCCAAGCTTTAATGTGATCTCTTAAACACAGTATTAGTGGGGTGTCTGGGTCCAAACAGCTACAGTGCTGACGACATGCAATTCACATTCCCTGTCTGCTACAGGCAAAACTTCTTGTGCAATTGCCACTTGGGATTTGTGAAAGGAGGAGATATTTTTCACTTTATCCTTATTTTAATCCATTTGTAGCATCCTTCTAAATATTCAGACTGAGTGGGTGTTTTCTAACACTTGACATAAGTATAGGAGTTTTATTTTTAAAATGTTTTAAGGAAATAATCCTTTTTTCAGGCTTTGTCAAACATTTGCCAAATTAGATGGAAATATTTCCCCTTCAGCATTTACAGATGATATATTTGTGTGTAACTGATACAACTCATGCCTGTACGTTAGCAACATAATTGTGTTATCTAATTATATATTTTTCTAATAATCTTAAGATCCACAAAGATGATAGATCACCTCTCTCAACATGTGCACTTTTATATGCAAACACAGACACAATAGTTTATATGTATATTTACGTACGTGTGCATGTGTGCTGTAATATATATGTTTGGGATAGTAATGAAAGCTGATAATTTGTACTAGCTTAACTCTCATAAAATCACAGACCCTACTCCAAAGGCAATTCAATAATTGCTAGAACAGGAATAGTAAAACATAAATAATTTTTCAAGTGAATAATTTTCTAAAAGTCAGAATCAATCAGTAGCTTATTTTTGATATCAGGAGTATAATGGAAATATTCATAAAGGTTTCCCCTGTTTCAGGATTTCAGGATTGCTCTTTTTATGCAGTGGTGTGAGATTCCGGTCTTCATTATAATGATCTACACTATATTTAAAGGGCTGGCCATGTTTAAAAGTGCTGCTTACTTAAAGAAAACCCATGCATATCTGACATTTCAGAAATATTTTAGACTGCAAAATAAAGCAAATACATTTAATGCAATGCATTCTGCAGAAGCTATTTTTAGGGGAAGAAATCCCTGAAAACAAATTGCGTGCACATCATAAATGCTGCATAACTCATGTTGTTCTTGTATAAAATTTAAAAAACCTAATCAGATTTAATATGCTGGATAGAATTAAATTAATTTGTAATCATGTGCTTAGTTATAATTTCAGCACAATATCCCACAAAATGATGCAAAATAAATAAAGCATTTCCAGAGATGGTCAAACTTGTGTGTTACTTCCCTACATAAATTTTTACATTCACAGCAGCTTACTCCATTGTTCTTCATACAGGAAAAAACTTCATTCTGTGTTTGTTAAGACCATAAAAGTTAAATTATTTATTTTTAGTTTTAACCGGGGGACAGGACAGACAACACCAAATCTATTAGCATCACTTCCACTATCCCTCTTTCATCAATTAGGTCATCAGGATCCAGGTGTTTGCTGTTGGCCAGGAACCTTTAACAATTAATTGGACATTGCACTGGCCCATCATAGGTATGTGCTCTGTAAATCAGCCTAAAGGCCCCAAATAGCAAATATGTCCTTCAGTTTTCTGTGAAACTCAAAGGAATTAGTACATGTAGAAAGGGTGCCTGCACCAGCAAGATCCTGAAATGCATCTGTAAGGGGTGAGGGGTTTCCAGGAAGACTGGGCTGTTCTTCTAGCTTGCTGAGAAGCTAGGTACTTTCCTGTGGGAAAACCTGCAGCTGAAGATCATTATCACAGGTGTCTCAGTGCATGCAGAATGGCATTACCTTCCTATATGAAACAGGGAACCAATGAGATTAATCTCATCTGACCTTAAATACCTCTGTTGGGAGCTCTGTTGGGAGTAATCTTCCACAGCTAATGCAGGCCAAGTTAAACTTCTGTTCTGGGTTCAGCAGTAGCAGTCAATTTCTCCTTCTTAGCAGCTGGTGCAGTGCTGTGTTTTTGACTTTTGGCCTGGGAACAGTGCTGATAACACTGATATTTGTGGTTACTGCTCAAATGTTTAGTCTGACCAAGGACTTTGTGAGCCTCATGCTCTGCCAGGGAGGAGAGGAAGCCGGGAGGAAGCAGACAGGACACCTGACCCAAACCAGCCAAAGAGGTATTCCATACCACAGCACATCATGCTCAGGATGTAACTGAGTTACCTGGAAGGGCGAGTTCACTGTGGGGTGGGGCAAGGTATCAGTCTGCGGGTGGTGAGGTGTTCTATTCTCTTTCCTTGTTACTTCGTTTATCATCGTTATTATTATTAGTGGTAGCAGTAGTGATTTCTGGCTGACTGGGTTTAAACCATGACAGTGAGATAAACACAAGGCAGTCTTTCTTTTTCTATAGGAGGAATATAAATGTCTGTTTGCACCTGCTGGCTAACTAGAGCTTGGTGGGATGAAGCCCAGCATAAGTGCTTTCAGGTGAGGGGGGCATGTCTCTGCAGCTGGGTTTTTGGAGCCAGTTCTATCAGGTTGCTAGGGACCTCTGCTCACTCCTGTCCTGTGTTAGCTTCTCCTGTAGCTTGAACGTTTGGTGAGATTTGTGTCTTCCAAGGCTTATAAGCCTATGTTTTTCTGGACAAGGTGTATTTCATCTCTTATTTCATGCAAGCATGTAAACCAGTCTAACAACTATGAACTGCTGTGTTGGGATTTATGTGACACACAGTATTGATGAATATTTTCTGTTTAGTTAGTTTGCAGAAAAAAGATCCAACTGACCTTCCACCACTCTCATAGTGATTTAACAAGTGCGGATTTCAATAGAGTTACTACCCATTTATATTTACTTTTCGTATCTCTTCCTGCTTATGTGACACACTGAGACTCTTCATGCCAATCCAATAGCATCTTTCTAGTTGCTTCTCCCCTAAAGAAAAGTTTTTATTTATGACTGTGCCCCCGTCCCCCATCTGCCCTTTAGCCGATGTCAATCCATTTTATGTTACATTTATGTCTATTCCACTTCCTTTCTTTCTTTAGACCTCAATCTCTGTACAAAGACCTTAATCTGTGATGTGGAACTTTGTCAAATGCTGTCTGGGAGTCTGAACACAGGCTGTCCACTGCAGGAAAGCAGAAGTCCTTCTTTAGCAGCAGAGGTATGAATGGGCTGGGGAAACGTGGTGGGTTTGTTTTTGCAAAAGTTCAAGGCAAAACCAGCCTTGTGAGCCTCCTTCATCCCCCTACATCCATGTACAAATGCACACATTCTCTATGGGTTATTTCCTGCTAGTGTAAATTGCCTCTCACTTGATGTAGTTTGTTCTGTACTGGGAATATGACATTCACTAACAAAATAGATCTGCTAAAATTGATTTTTAGAAGGAATGCTTTGGTGCTTATATTTAATCATGTATAGAAAGGATGGTTGTGATCTAGCGTTAAATACACAACAGAATAACAACAACAGAGTTGTTCTTGTGCCTGTTCAGGTCAGACGTTTTCAGATATGTGATTACATACACAAACCAACGTGGTAATGCTAAAATCAACCCATATTTTAATAATTTGGGTAACTATTTTGTTTCATAGTTGCTATTTCCCTTGTCCACCTTTTTACTCATTTTCTATGATTTTCTGAGGAAACAGAAAGGTAGGAATCTTAGAGAATGGAACTGTGGGATGGGAGGCCATCAAGAGCATGAGCTGATGAATACTTGCAGGTGGATTTGGTTCCTTATTTAAAGTGCTGTTAAGTACATACTGAGTGTTATTTTTCTTGAACTGTGTTTACAGGGAAAATTTAAATTGAGGACAGGAAAAGCTGTGGGTCTGTATTTTTTCTTTCTTGTTTTTCCCTTTATATCAGACTTAATTTGTTTAGGAAGTAACTGTTATTGCATTTCTGTAGAGAAGCATTTGATGTCTATGGAATACTGCTAGTTTTGCCACTGCCAAGCATCTGAGAAGTCTCTTAAACTTTACATGCGCCAGTATTTATAAGATAGGCGATGTTTATCAGTTAGTGTGAGCAAGAGGTTTTACAGCCTGATCACGGGAAACATCTTGGAAGTACCAAGAACTTTGGTGCCTGCAGTTTCTTGCTAACAATTCCTTCTCTCTGACTCATCTGTGATTTATAAAAAACAAACAACAAAACCAAAACCCACAACAAAAACCAACCCAAACCTTCTCCTAAATGACAAGCAAAACAATATAAAAGAAAAAAAATGCAATAAACAAACCCTTTTGCTGGCCTCCACTTCATCACACCCTGCTCCTTCCCACACGCCTAGCCAAACAAAGGGAAAAAACTCAGAAGCTGCTTTTCCCGGAGCCGGACAACAAAAGCAAAGAACCAGCTGAAAGTGAGTCAATGTGGTACATTTCCCATTACTCATCAGCTAATTCTTCCCTACATTTTCAACTAGTTTCTCTTCCACACCTAAATGAGCTTGCTTATTCTGCAGTCAAATGTCCCTCTCTCAAGCTGAAGTCGTGTGCTGATCGTCAGGGTATTGATTCAGCCCACGAAAATATGTTGCATGTTGCAAGTGGAATTTACCCTCTGACCTTCAGCTCCCCCTCTTCTGTGACCAACAAGTATTGTTTTCGCCTCTTTTCCCTTTTGTTGGTGAAAGCTGCTTTTTGCACGCTGAAGATGCTTGGTGCTGTGCCAGTGGTGGGTTTCCTTCACAGCGCCTCCTTTTATGAAACCAATCAAAATGCAAACAGACCATTTCCCTCTGTGGATGGAAACCACTCACTTTCCATATCCACTCCAAACTGTACTGCAGGCTGAGAGGTGAGAGCAGTGGCAGGACTAGGAGGCTGTCATGAGGGGGCGGATCTAGCACAGTGCCCAAGCTAGGATGTGTACATACACTTTCTGAAAACTAAACTACACACTACTTTATCTGGTGTTGAAAGATATGGAAAAGGCAGTCACAAAGAGCCTCATTTTCCCTTGCTTCATAACAAGGAAGTACTTACATTTCAAGTAAAGTCAATTTCAAAAAAAATCAAAGGTGATGCCTTTCTCTGCTTGTCAAAGAAGATTGTCAAGTCAGATGTTGTGGCAGGATTTAGGAAAGAACTCTGATAACTTTATGGTCTCTAATAAATTTTGTAGCTACACAAAGTAAAGTAATAATAAAGGTAATTAAGTCTCATGCATCAAAATATAACCTGATTGACAGTGAAAATCTAGGAAAGAACAGTATGCCATATACACAGCAGAGTGCAAGAAGGGGCTTTGTTTGATTGCGTTAATTTACTGGCCCATGGAGGAGCAGTATTCTGAGCTAATGGGATGTATGAGAAGCTTCTCTCACTCGAGAAGCTGATGATCTAATTGAATTGCTGATTGCTCCCAGAAAGGGACATGCAGGAGATGCAGTATCTCTGGCGTGGGTCCTAGTTCTGCTCTTTTGTCTTCCTCACTTTCTGTCTCCCTTCCCTCCCTGTCCTTTACAGACACTCAAATAAAGCCATAGCTGATTTCCACTTTGAACTCTTGGAGTTCTGCATGGTAATGCTACAAATATCTTGTCACAGTTCTTCTGTAAAATCAGTCTGCAATTTCTGAAAATTTCATGTGTTGAAAGGAATAAACTTCTTAAAAGTTTCCTCTCTTGTCATAAGGAAGAAATCTTTTGCAGGATGCTGTTTTATCACTATTGTGTAGGCATCTGAAGAAGAGGCCTGGGAGGAAGAGTAGTTAAAACTAGAAAATGGCTCCAGACAATAAAAGATCGCTCCACCTCACTGCTGAATATTAGTGAGGAGCTGAGGAAGACCATTCTTGATTTGGAAGCTGGTGCTGAGAAGGGACCCTTCCCCTCCTACACAACCTTTGACTTCTTGCAGCCATCACATCTAGCACTGCCTTTTGGTGGATGCTGTTTTGCCAGGACTTTGACAACACTGGTAGAGATACTGGATGCTCAGCGGGGCTCCAGTGCTCACTGTTCAGCTGCTTTTTAGGGAGCAGATGGAATTAAATACCTTTATTAGTCATCTGCTCTTTTTTGTTTTTGAGTGGAATTAGAGAGTGAAAGTGTAAAAATTGGTTTCAAAGTAAGCTGAAAATGCAATATTTCATCAAGACAGCTCTTTTGTCTTTTCATTATTAGCCAGTAATCAGTCTTTTGTTGATGATCTTTTTATTCCTACTTTATTAATACAGCCAAGTTAACCCCAATTTTTGCATTACCCTAAGTAAATGCTATTTTTTCCACCTACATACCTTAACTGTAATTTTGATAGTCATCCTTATAAATAAAATAGTTTATTACTATTTTGCAAATTAATAAGAATTCTTTTGTTTGTTTTTTGGAGCTATTGCTACCATTGCTAATTTATGTAGCACAAAGCTGCTATTTTAAGCACACTTGCAGAACACATTCATTTATCAACATCCAGATTTCTGTTTAGTACGTATATGCACGTTGAGAGAGATGCTGGATATAACAACATTAAAATTAGTTGGATCTCCAAAAACTTTGGATCCTGTTAAAAATAATTCTTAACTACTAGGGGAGTAGTGCATTAAAATGAAATGCAGTTTCAGAAAACAGCAACAGGTAAAAAAATATAATTTACCATGCCATTGTTTATTTTCATGTGCCAATATTGCTTAGTTTGTATTTAATTCAAATGGAGCCTAAAGCAGTTTCTTCCACCTGTTACATTGTTTTATTAGGGAAGATGCTAGCCTATATTAGCCACTTATTAGATAAATACAGGAAAACTGCTTGTCATTTATGGGTTTATCCATTATCATCTTGAACATCAGATAGAGTAGCCTGATTTCAAAGTGACAGCTGGTGGAACCTCTTCTTGATACATGCTAATCCAGGTTTTATTATGGAAAAATTGCCTGTGCTTCTGGATAGTGAAAGGCAGTTATGAGATGTAGTTGCTGAGGGTGGAACCTTATGATCTCTGCTATAACAGCCTAAAAATGAACCATTATCTTCCAGGGTAATAGCATCCTAGTAAAATATGGACATAGGATAATTTATGGCATGAACATGTCAAAATGTGCAGTTACTCTTACTGTTTCTTTCATGTGGTAAATAAAAAATAGCTGGCTCTCCAGCAACGCTAATTCGTGTGATTAATGATTTTGTGGGAGTGGACAGGGGTGCACCTCTGGCTGCAGCTGAAGGTAATGTGGCACTGGAAAGGCATATCTCAGCTCTCTGCTCTGGGTCAGGGAGAGCATTTGAGAACAACATTGTGTGAACCCTGTTGCTATGGAGAGCACGTGGGTCACAGCTGGAGCTCAGGGGTCTTTCGTTAGCCTGGCTTAGGTCTGCTGTGATTGAGGCAGCACCTGAAGGCAGATAGAGCCGAGATGGACTAGGTAAAATTCCGGATAAGTGTGTCCAAACCTCAGAACCTGGTTGGGAAGGACAATGAGGGGCCAAGCTTCAAAACTGGAGAGAGTACCTCTTATTCTCTAAAACCCATAATAATTGTGTCTCTTCTCCTTTCCCAAATCCAAACCAAGATAATGCAACTGCTGCTTGCAGAGTGAGGAGGAGCAGCTTGCTGGAATTTCAGCTCCTGGATGACAGATGGGCAGATCAGCTGGCTGTTTCATTGCTCCCCAATTATTAATTTATCACTGAATTTATTAAGAGTCACTAGATAACAGAATATTGTTTAATTGGGAGAATAATAGATGTTCTAAACCTTGCTTTTTCTTTTCTCTTTGAATTTATCAGACCTTGCTCACTCCAACATGCCTGTTCAATCTCTGATGTAAGTCAAACATGCTAGTTTAAAATTTGAATTAGAAAAGAATTAGCATTGTGTCATCCATACTTGACTCACTTTCTGAAGCTTAAATAAAGTTTTATCAAAGCAGAGGATCAAAGGTGAAGTGCCCCTGAATGTACAGTCTCTTAAAGACACTTTCCTTACAGACACTGAAATGAAAGAAATACTCTCAAAAGGAGCCATGTTTTTAACAGAAAAAAAATCTAAAAAAAAAGTTCTTATTTCTGTTTTTTCTTTTGTACAAATTATTTGTTTTACCTGTGGATCTGTTCTGAATGAGTGATATTTTACCTGTCTCAGCTGGGTTTGATTCAAAGCAGCATGAATTTGTGTGTGTGCATGAATGTCTAACTGCATACAGTGTTCTGAGACTTGTAGGAGAAAAGTTTAGTTTAAATTGTGAAAGTAATGATAAAGAAAATAGGCCAGTAGCTTGGGAGAAAACTTAGTTTTGTCAGAAGTGGGTTTGGTTGTCCCCCCAAAAATCATGGATTTTTTTCCAATTGGAAATTATGTTGACCACATCTTATATGGTGTTGACAATCACAGTTCAGATCAAGCTCCTTCAAAATGAAATTCAAGGCTGCAAGGGAAACCATCATTTCTAAAGTTTGGTCTCTGCTACTTGGTGCAACCTCCCAGAGTGTAAACAGTTTAAAGGAATATATGAAAATATATTTAAAGAGCCAATCTGTTCTCTAGTTCAATACCCTGTTGTGTTGATTGGGCTTTCTGAATTTGACTAAGACCCCTAAGTATATTTGTTGCACTAAGGAGCTTATATGGTTGTTTAAAAAATTATATTGGCAATGATTTCCCACAGTTCCTAGAACCTGCTTTTTCTGCAATGCTCTATTATGCTGTTGTATTACCAAGCAAATTAATTTTAAAGCATGTCCAGTGGGGAGGGAAGCTATAAATGAATTTGCACCAGATGCAAAGAATTAAATAAATGTGCAAAAATTGGTGCCTATAAAATTGATTTTTTGTCAGTATGCCAAAACATGGCTGTCCTGCTCTGGAGGGAGGAAATATGTACTTCTTCCCCATTGTCCACTTTCCTTTCCCCATTAGAAATATTTCCTATCCATCTCAGAACTGCTAGTCACTGCAATCATAATTTAAGAGAAACATTTAATTATCTTGTCTTGATTATTTTTAACTTTTTAAGTTGGCCAGAAATCTACACGAGTGGCAATTACCATGGTTTTTCAGTGAAACTGCAATAGATACACTTAACCTTTTTTTTAAATCCCCAGTTTCTGGGGGCAAGCTGAGAGATGTCTGATTGATCAACTGAATGCTTGTGTGTACAGGGTCCAAAAGGGGGACAGAGCCTGGTTCCTGCCCAGAGGAGCTGTGTGAGCTCTGCTTTACACTTGATGGAGCTGGGCCTGGAGAGGTGACTGCCCTGAGCTGGTGGTGAGGCTTTGTTGGGGACCATAGGGCTCCCAGCCTTTATCGGTGCTCCCATCTGCACTTGGACTTACGACAAACTGAGTAATTAAAACATTAAAGCACCATCCTGTTCCCCTTGGACTTAATTGCAGTGTGGGGAGGATCGTGTGCACTGATTTATCTGGGGCATAAAAGGAGATTTTGAACAAATTCAGTAACAACCAAGAGGCACTTTGTAAGAATGCTGGAAAAATCTATTTAGAAAAAGAAAAAAAAAAGTTTCTTAGGTGTGTGTGTGTCCATTTTTTTTGTTGGGGTTTTTGTTTGTCTGGTTGATTGGTTTTTCTGTTTCAAGTAATTGTGGACTCTAAAGAAATTATTGCCTGTTCATGCACTAGTTAAAAGGGAGTCTAAGAATGTTTCTCCCCAGCTTTATTTATTTACTGGCTCCCAGCTTCTCAGTTTTACGACTGATGCTGAAGACTCTCCCTGCCTCTCATTCTCTAACATACTTTGATCTCATTGATTCATGTTCATTTACAGTTTTCTCAGGGACCACTGTTGTAAAAACGTGGCTCTACTGAAGGCAAGAGCACTTGCAGCTGATACAAGCTGTGTTTCTGCTCAGGTAAATGGTGGTACCTGGAACTGCTAGTAAAGCAAGCTGGGTTTCCTCTAATACCTACTCAGTTCTCACACAGAGATGGCTGGAAGCCTCATGTAAGGCTATTGGAAGTCCTCCCCAGAGGGGTATTTATGCTGTCTGTATTAAACTAGGCGGTTGGCTTTGATCTAGAACATCTCAAGTTAGCAAACTGTCTTTATGTAGTTAAAGGAGCAAAGTAAATGTCTCCCGGGTGTATTTCAGAGCCTGAATCAGATATGTAAAGGTGGGTGAACATTGCCCCATTTAAGTATTAAGGAAAGATCAGTGAGTGGTCTAGTTTAAAAAATTCAAAATGGGAAGAGGAGATATGAGTATGACATTGAAAATAAGGTGAGCAGTTGTTTTTTGGTGAGATTATCTTATCTTAAAATCAGGTGTGTAGCCACAGAAGTGGCTTGAGATACTTTGAAAGGTGATGGTTTAAGCTCCTAAGGAAGAATGGGGACTGCCTATGGACCATACATGGGACCAAGTTTGCTGCTGTGCCCTGGGTTTCAGAGTGTTTTTTTGACTACAAAGCAGCCTCTGCACCATAATTTGGGGTGGAAAACCTGATCCAGCTGACAGCCTGGCCATAAACTTCTTAGTGAAAAACATGCTGTGGACTCCTATAAAATATTTTTTTTCAGAGTGTTGGGGATTTACTGTGTTAGGAAGCTGCCTACAAATTGATGTCATAATACTTACTAAGATTCCCTGTTCATATATATAGTCTCATTTACTGCAGCAAATGTGGTCTGAGATGTTTTGTTCTGGTTTAAAGTGAAAATGTTTTGTTTTCTAAAAATGTTTCTCGTACATGTGACATATGTTATTTTCTGCCTTTACTATAAAACACAGGAATCCCAAACATTTAGGAAAGTGCATGTAAAGGATGCTGCAGGTCCAGCAGTGACCCATTGCAGCAAGGGGATAGGGACATTGCTCAGCCAGCACCATTGTTCCCAGGGCTCTGAATTGTGACTGATCTCCCGTATTGCAGGCCTATATATATAGGCACAAGGGTGAGCTAAGGATGGCGTTTCTGAATTTCCTGGGTTTTGTGGATTAAACTTATTTGAACACAGTTTTCTGTGATTTAATATAGAATTATTTTAGATCAAAAACTGGTAGGAAAATAGCTGACACTTTTTGCTGCTGCTTCCCTCCTCCTTTTTAAGGGAAAGAGCTTTATCTTAATTAAAGTTTAATTAAGGATCACGTTTGGCAGTACTTTTCACACCGATCTACACCAGCAGATTTTCTGAGGCTTAACTTTATCGTGCAGAAAATCCTCTTTTATTACTCCCAACCTGTTGTAAAAGCTGTTGGCACAGAGCTATGGCTGCTTCATTCAGTGGCCTTGTTTGCCGCTGGAAAATTCCCAAGTCTCTAGAGATAGCACCACTGTGGTTCAATTTAATATCTGTCCTATCACTACAAGACTCTAGCTCATTATTAATGATACTATTCATTAATTTCTTGTTGGGCTGATGTTGTTATTTATTAAAATATTAAAGAAAGCTCCTGAGACACATACATAATGAGGGACACCTCCATTTCATGAGCTATACCAGCTGAGGGAATGAATATAGCATAGATTTACCCACACCGCTATACTATATCCCTCCCTCATTAGTCCTGCTACATCTCTGAGTGACACTGTAAATTCATTTTGTGCACTGTCCAATCGGAGCCTAATACAAATGTGGGGCTCTTTTTTTTTAATGAGCCATTCCTATGCAAAATGAATTGACTACTGTCTAACTCATCTAATCTGCCTGTATTTGGGGGAAGGACTAAATTGCCTATATTTATACAGGAAATAAATAAAAGTCGACATATTTTTCCCTTTTCAGTCTTACATTTGGAAAATTTCAACATAATAAATTCTACATTTTAAGGACCTGCCACCTTAGTTAACTAAAGCCCAGCATGACATTTAAACGCGTGATAGTTGTATTTAAAAAAGCCTCAACAAGCAGTTTGTACACTGCATTGGTCATTTGATGTCTTTTCTCACATGCTCAGGTATAGCCTACAGAAATTCCAAGTACACTTGATGTATTGCTCACCCTTTTAATCAGGGGGATTTCAGACCGCATCTGCTTTGAGCATATGAGGCTGGTCAGAGTCCTATGAAGAAACTGCATATGGCAAAATAAATCAAATACACTTGTAATTAATTTAGCGATGATGTTCACACTTATTTTGATTATTGGAATACGGGCTAGTATTAGGGGTCTTTTTTGGCTGCATGGAAATGATGAAATCTGCATCACAATTGAGGTAACATCTGAAGGTAAAGTTTTAATTTGTTCTATATGGTTTTTATTTTCACTCTGTGCAAATAATTACTGTGATGAAGAAATACCTCACTGTTTCCAGAGGATTAACTGGGCATAATTGCAGCCTGTTTTGATCCCTCTTTTAATAATGGACTCTCTCAATTCACATCCTGTACAGCAGCTTTGTGTGGATCGAAGGCTGCTTCCAAAGCACTTATACACACCTAGAAGGTCTTTGTACTGTAAATTTATAGTCATTTGTTTTTGAGGAAAAAAACATGTTACCTTGGTACTTCAAAGAAGAAGATATACGGCACAGCACCCTTAGTCCCAGTGAAAGACCAAACAACCACAAATGCCTGGCACAATGGATTGTAATGACATAGTAACTGAGTGCTGAGTGCACTGGTTATATGGCAGTGAAAATTTCTCTAGAAAATGAACTCCTGGGAGTTCTTCTTCCTCTTCTTCTTGTAATAAAAGATGAGTTTTCTGAAGTGCAACTGCTATGTTGCTTTAGTAACATGTTTGAAAATTTAGAAACTCCCTTGATTAAACAGAGTAAGTCCTTTATTATATGTTTTTTACTAGAAGTCTGATCTGACTGCATAAAATAGTTCTTTGACTTTTCTCAAAGCTGGCACCAATGTAAAATATTAACAGTTCCTGTATTTGTTCATTTCTTGAATGGTTTCAGTCGGCAGCCGATCCATCATTTGCAGGTGAAGTTTTGGACACCCTGGCATCAGAGTGCTTGCAGCCATGGCAGTCAGGGTGCAATGTTTCTTAAGGAAATTTCTAGTGGAAGTGTTGTCTTTAATGTGATTTTATAGTCCCATGTAATGGATTAACCACAGATCACTTGCATTGTGACCACACAGTTAAGCAGGAGCCTTCACTAGGAGCTCAACTGCACATTTGTGATTTGCCTATGGGGCTTTGAGCAACCTGGTCTAGTGGAAGGTCTCCCTGCCCATGGCAAAGTGGTTAGAACTAGATGGTCTTTAAGGTCCCTTCCAACCTAAACCATTCTGTGACTGATTCTATGCCCTGCAAAGGGCAGTGCACAGATCCTGACCCAACTCCCCATTGTGTCAAGGTGGCTGCTGGTGGTCTATGCTAGCCTGGCATGAAATGGTTGTTCATGCAGCAGCTATGAACACAGTCAGTGCAGGCCTCCTGCAAAGAAAGCCTTTCCAGAGGGGTGGAATGCCCATACTGCCCTGTGAGGCATTGTCATCTTTGGGCCTGGCCTGGGGTAATTAATGCTCATTTGTGTGAGAAGGGTTTGGCTGAAATAGCTGAAAGTGAGCATTTTTTACACTTTTTACTGGTGTGGTGGCAAACACATGAAAGGTATGACAACCTGAAGTCAAGTTCAACAAATTTGTGTATTTCCCTACAGTTCCATCATGTTAAATGAAATATTTCACTAGATAGCTTAATGAGAGAAACATCTTCTTGAAAATACCCCTGATGAGGTTTTTCAGAAATCATGTTTAGGCTTTTGAGGTGGTTATGGCTTCCTTGCAGGCAGATTCTCCATGTGTCTTTAAGAGCTTGGTCGAGTAAAATTGTATTTTTGACAACTTGGTTAATACTCTTTCACACCATCAAAATCTCTCTAATGTGCATATAGAAACTGTGTGTGACTTGGGCTCACAAAATTAGATGGTTATGGATCAGGAGGATCTGTGGATGAAATTTCTAAACAGAGGAAGTCTATTTTGAACCTAAAGATGAAGGCATGCCACATGGCTTCACGAAGGTATTCTGTTGCCCCTGTAAGAGCTGTAACCTGTGCTCTGTACTCCAAGTCAAAATTTGACATTATTAATAATAATTAAAAAGATCGGGAAGTCTGGAATTTCCAGTAGCAAAGAATAGAGCAGCTACCGAACAAATCTACTAAAAGGAAATGAGTTCAGAATGCTGTGTCCCTGAGATCTGAGAAAATTAGGGGGAAAAAAGAAATCTCCGCTCTGCAGCCTCTGAGCATTACCGTCTGACTGGTTGGAGTGTTCAGACAAGTTTCTTGTATGTTAAAGATACTCATGCTTTGGTCATCTAAAGTAATAAGGGATTTTTTGACTAATGGTCAAAATTTTTATGTCTGTTTTCTGGTGTTAATTTTACAATGCCATTCACTCATAGGGGTGTGGGGTTTTGGTTTGGTTTCTTTTTTGGCCCACAATTTGTATAGTGCTGCCAGATGAGTTCTGAAATACATTATGGGCGAGATCCCCCCCTGTATTTGCTAAATAATAATTAAAAAAATCTGCATGCTTTTGTTTAAGTTAGGTATTTTATTCTTTATGTTTACCTTTTTAGGACATTATCAGTTGCTCCAAACTTCTCTTGCAAAAATGAGCCCCCGAATATACTTGTGTCATATTCATGTATGTCTAGGGGCATCTATAGTCATGCAATATTCCTAGGCTCATGGTTAAAAGTCAGTAGTGATAGAAATATTCCTTGGCTCACCTCAGAGTTGTCTGTGCTGTGAAACTGCCAGGCTGCACCCAGAGTCCTGCTGAAGCGTCCGCAGGAAATCCATATCGGCAAATGCATTTGGAGGCCAGTCCTCACTGTGAAATTAAACAACCACTGCCGCTGCTTTCAGAGGGACTGAAGTATTTAGTACAGAGCAGTAATTAAATAGTCCCATCCATTTGATCATGAAAAATCATTTGTGAGTTGTTCCATAAGAAAGCACTATAGCAATATAACATTTTTATTTCAAAGGCTGTGATTTTTTTTCTTCCTTCAATTAACAGTTACAGGTTTTAATCTGACTTTGTGATGTATGTAGGCTTTTACTGAAAATATGTTGCCAAAGCCAATGGAGCCCTCAGCACTGCTATTGCCTGTGACTTGTGGGAAGGGACAATTTGCTGGAGGTCTCTGAGGCTCTGTGGGAAGGGTTAATAGCTCCTGGAGAGGTGGGAGAAAAGAAGGGATTTTATGTCTCCTGCAACCTGCAAGACTATGAAATGTTTCCAAGTGTAATTTTCTTGAAGTTAAAGTTGAGGTTATTAAGGTTCACTTAGCAGATAAAGTTTGCCACAATTTTCTTGGTCTCTATGATAAGATGACAAGATTTCTAATTTATAAAACCAGAACAGTATGTTGAAGGCTATGAACCATGCTCAGGGGATACACTGTGGTACTTCAGGCTCTTATCTTTCACATGTATTTTTATTTACAAGGAAATTTGAAAGCAATGTGCTTGAACTTCACCCAGTAACCTCTCAGAGTTAGTTTCACTTTGTCTTTGTAAACAGCTGTGGTATCTGTACAACCACTATGAAGGACAGGGAGCTGGAAGGCTTGCCAGCAAGATGGCTTGTTTTGAGCTGTTGGAGTCCAGGACTCGCAGAGTAACTGTACACATGCCCATTTTATAAATGGTCAGTCTGTAGAAACTGCTGGGAAATCAGATTACGCTTGAAAGAACAACAGGCTAATGTCAGTGTAGAGAAAGAAGAGTGTTTTTATATGGCATTTGGAATATTACTACATGTCTGACTTTATGACTTTCGTTGCAGTCGGTGTTTTGGTGCTTTACAAAACATGAAGGGGTGCACTATAGGAGTGCGCATTTATCTCATTACAAACACATAGTAAAAGCACATCCAGGATTTCTGGGATGTGTTGTAGATGACGTCAATCTCTTGACTTTGTAATGGCATTGTTATAAAAATCAGCTCAAAGAGAAATGTAAAGCTCAGTAAAAATCTTCCTCATTTTATGCTTTCCCTCATGGTTTACAACAGAGAGCAAACCTTGCTGCTCCCTTATAGGAAAGTATGGAGCCCTGGGCAGAAGTAGGAACAGCTGAACTTCTCCTAACTACTACTACCGTGGGGTTAAAACACCACACACTGGTTTATACTACTATAAACCAAATCCATAAACATGTAATATTTTCATTGTTTCAGATTTATTTGAGACTGAATAACACATTCTGTTGGCATTTTAGGAAGCTGCAGGAGTTCTCGTGTTCTTCCCCATCCTCTATACACACACAGGTAAGATGCTGCCCAGTTAGCAGCAGAGCCTAACAAAATCTGTTCATTTCTGAGTCTTGAGGACAAAACATCCATGATCTGTCATGCTCAAGATTCATGAGAAATAGATCAGTAATATCAGCGTGCAGTTACGATATTAAGCTTTACAAAGGTTCTGGCTCTGGTCTGCTTCCTGTCCCCCAGATGGAGGAAGCCCTCCTTTGCCAGTCTCCAGCCACAAACCTTCTGCATCAAATTTGCCGTTTCTATTTGATTTGAAGGACTTCCCTCAAGAAAAGGGCACTCCTGCTTTGGAAACTCATGAGCTGGAGAATTAGCTGTGCCTGAAAGTTTTCCTTAATAACTGGGAATTAATTGCTGGTACTTGAAACTGTGCAGTTACTTGTTATACAAACATGTCTACCTTAAAACTGCTGCTGTTGGTGGATCTCTTTAGTCTTTGTCTAGCAAATTAAGGATTGCTTTGATCTTGGGAATTTGTAACTTTTGCAAGTAATTGAAGTTATGATCAAGTCAGTTCTTAACCTTCTTTTGAATATACTAGGCTGGTTGAACTTGCAGGTCTCTTCCTGTGCAGCTGCTCTGCACTGTCCACTTGTTCCCTCAGCACCTCTCAGGATCTTGTTTTAATTTTTCAACATCGTTTTTTGAAATGTGGACACTAGAGGAGGATAGGTTACCCCATCAGTGGTCTCACTGATACCATGTATGTTGGTAAAACCACCTTCTTATTTCTACTTGGTATTCAGTTTCCTGTCACTGACAAATTAGGAGATAGAGAGAGCACAGAAAGTTATTTCTCTCATCCTGCAGTTTTATTAGTGCAAGAGAACAGCTACCTTTCATACCAGCTATGTTTGTTGTCTTAATGAGGGAAAAATAGCCATTAACTGGCCTTAAGCATGTACTTGAATTTCAATAAGTGGTTTCTTTGCATAACCAAGAACACATTACAGATCAGACTTTGCAGCTACTGGATATAGCAAATTTTTAAAACATGAACACTTGATTTGTAAGGTTTTAAATGCTAAGATGGATATCTTAAATATCTGATCATATAAACTCATCAAGTGTTTGATTTTTAGGTCTTAACTGCTTCATCCAAGCTTAAGAGGAAAAGACAGGCGTTAAAAATGTATAAATATGCTCAGTTACTCAGCCATCTCTAATTGCCTAATACCCCTCCACACATTACTTAAGAGTGGATCATGACTTAAGGAGACTTATGTATATTCCACAGATAAAACTTATTGATTTCTTGAACAAGTCTCATGGTAGAAGGAAGCACAAAGACAGTAGTATGTCTAATACAGCTATTTAAATTCTCAGAAACACTTTAGTTTAAGATATAATGCAACCTTCTTGATCATTGCAATACACTTAAATATTGAAAAAACACACTTTCCCTCTCGTGTTCTGCAGAAATCAGTTATAAGAGCCTCAGGATGGGAAAATAGCAGCCGAGGCTCCCTGGGGCAGTCAGTGCCTACTTTGTTTTGAATCACACACATTAGAAGCTTTACTTGCTGCTGCAAATTGATTCTGAGTGTGCCTGTATTTTTAAATCCTGCCTCCCCAGTTTCAGACGCTAGCTAGTCTCCACTAGGACATGGTCATCCCTGGGCACATCTGTGCCTGCTTTATTGTCCAGGTCAAGACATTTACATAACTAATACAGATTCAGATCCTTTTTGTCAGTTTTATATCTCTAGCAGCACTGTATTTCTGGCTTTTTTCTTGTTTGCAACTGGGAATGGGAATGTTTTGTGTATTTTGCAGCTCAAGCCTTTCTGCTACAGTTTAAAGTTGCTTGGAGAGCACCAATAAATTAAGCTTACGTTTTATTAAGCCTTAGTTTTTAATGAGTGATTGAGTTGCAAAAAGTACAGATAGAACCTGTTCAGCAGAGAGAGAAAGAGAGGGACATGACTGTGTTAATGTGTCCTAGTTGTTACTTTTTTTCTCTTCTGTAACTGTAATATGTTATCCATGCTTAAATTGGTAGGCAGAAATAAATGGAACCTCTTACCGAACTCTAATCTTCCTCAGTTGCACATGCCCTAGAGAATGCAGCGCTGCTTTTCAGGAGACAATAATTACAGCCAAAATGACGTTCTGCGAGCTTCCCTTATCTTAAATTAGGGTAAGATTAAGGTCTAAGGAGTCTGTTTGTGCTAGGTTTTTGGAAATATTGGATGTCTAGTTCAGATTTCTTCAGAATTCCAGAATATTTATTTATTGTTTAGTTTTTTCTTTTTGCTATGCTCTCAACCTCTTATCTTTTGTTGCTGAAAAAAAAAGTAAATGTATACATCTGTGTTTTCAAGTTAAAAATTTGGCTGAATGTATTTCAAAGTGTGGATTTATGTGTATAAATAGCAGCTCTTCTTCCAGGCATATTTAGTTTTGAAAGACATTTTTACCAAGAAAATCCATATAGATAATAGCTTCTCTGCTTAAAGTAACTATTAATTCTGACGTTATGCAAAAATACGTAGGTTTATATTCAGGAGGCATATCTGTTACATGTAGACTCTTCATGCCATCAAACTGTAATGCTCTCCTAAGTTTTTAAGTTAAGCAACAAAAATGTGTAAAACTTTCAGAAAGTTGCAGGAAAAAAAACATGTGACATTGCCTATTTACCAAAGCCATCTGTATGAAAATCATTTTTATTCCCTTCTTTTCAAACTCAATGTACATACGTTATGTGACTGTAATTACACTCCTCAGGGTGTGCAAGGCAAAAGGTGGTAGTCAGGTAAAAAACAACACTGGGAGATTGATGATACTGTGTTTTGCTAATACAATGCAAAAGATGCTAAAAGATTATGACGCTCACATTTGCCTGTTCTATTACTGCGGTCCAAATGTTGTTTCCTCAGTGACTTCTGAACTGATATTTCACTTATCTCAACTGTCTTTATTAAAAAAATGATTAAAGCCCCCCAAGAAAAATGAAAACAGAAGAACAAAATATTCTCACCCTCATTTTCTATGAAACCATTTTAAAGGCTCTCAGGACATTGTTTTTCATCTTCAGATTAGAGATGTGTGCTTATTCAGATAATCTCTTCTGCATATATGATAAACTAAAACTATCTAGCAAGATGCAGAAGGAAGATTGAAGATTTGAAGACAACTAACGCAGGCAAGATTCTGATGTACTTTTAATCAGTCAATAATGTATTATTGTCCTTTACTTTCCTGAGGATGAAGTCAGGTAAAAAATATTTAAAGATAGATTTTAAATGTAAGCAAGTGGGTTTGCTTGCAGTGTAAGTAGATGTAGGTAATTTTGATTAGCAGTAACAGATTATAATGAGATCCACATGTCATTTATATCCTGATGGCAGACTGCATTCTTGGTTCTCTAACACACTCAAAGGCCAGAAGATCTGTAAGTGTTAATCTGGGTTGGTATTTTGTAAATCTTACTCAGTTGTCAGGAGTTCTTCAGTTACCTTATCCTCAGGTGGATTGAATTTAGTGGCAACTAAGTAGAGGAGATCCTTTGCTTAGTGTGGCTGGATGGTCTTCACTGCTGAGCATCTGGCTCAGGAACAGCCAACTTTCCCATTTTGCATGCAGAACTTCCCATGTTATTTCCCTCTGCTCCAGGTTTCCACTGCTATTTAAAGATCTTCATGTGAGGCAGCTTGAGAGTGTACTCCTCCTCCTCACAGCTGAGCCTGAGCCACAACAAACCTCCAAGATCTCAGAGAGCAGAAAGAAAATTTACTTTGAATGTGTTGTCTTGTGCTTCCTTGTGTTTCAGCATCCTGTTGCTGACTGTGTTATACATTCATTCTCCTTCTCTGCCCCTTTACTTCCCTCCCCATGCAAAGGCTCTCCAAGTAGGCTTGTGAACACACAAATAGCAATTCCAGGACATTAGGTACTACTCTTACCTCTTTTTTATCTTTGCTTGTTTTCTTCTTTTAATGAAGAGAACTTGCACTTCCATGTGTATAACAACAGTCACTGAATTCAAGATTCATTCAAATCAGGTTTTTATCGGTGAGGACATTCAGTCAGTCAAGGGTGGAAATTAATTTTTTTTGTTTTATCTTGGAAAATTAATTGATTTCTCCTGCAACATTATAAGGGGTTTTGGATACTTGGTTAAGAAAGAACTCTGCAATGGTCTGTTTGGTAATGGAGGGACATGGTGTGCAGGGAGAGATGGTGGGAGGGATATACATCATGGCTCTGTGTCTGCTGGTTTTGTCTTTTATATTGTGAGTTCTCTGTGGTCAGTAACCATCTTTGCTATGAGTTTAGTGTGTTACTTACTGGATTTCAGCCCCTTTTGAAAGTCTTGCATGCAGATATTGAGTAACAATGATGGTAATGAGTTGGACAATAAAACAATGATAGTTCTTATCACCATTTCTGAGCCTGGGGAGACACTGAGCAGAGGACCATGGTGTTATCTCTTTGGCAAAATTCTGGAAAATAATTGCAGCTGCATGTTTTATGGATGGTTTGACAATACATGTATGGGAGACTGTTGTTTCTGTTTCACAAATACTCCCAGATGAAGACTGATGTCTGGGAATGTTTGGAATATCTATTTGAGTCAATCATTTTGGAAATTTTCTTCCCTTAGCAAAGAGTCATTGATGTTAAACAGTGGGGGAACATACCCATAGATCTTAATCTATGCTGGAGAAAAAATAATAGCCCACTGATACAGGATACAAAAATCCATACACAAACTCAAACTTTTAAAATTAAATTGATTGAGTATAAGGCTTTCTTTCACCTTGTTGTTTGCTGTAAAAAAACTTTCACTTCTGGAATTTGCTAATAAGAGTGTTTCCTAGCATAATATCCCCTAGTTGTGCCATTTGAGCAACCTCATGGTTGCTAGGCTGGTTTTGATCTCAAAGCATGTGTGTTTTTCCCAGTGTAAGTTTGTGGATTTACACTGGGAAAGAAAACAACCACAGGATTCTGTAAGACCTTTTGCATCTCTAAAACTATCACCTAGTTGTGAGTTTATGAGTTGACAAATTAGACTGGGTGCAGGTGGAGGGAAAGTAAGTCGGTGATTTTGATGGAAATAGGAATGGAATGCCTAACTCCATTGGTATTGTTTCAGACACTGTGATATCCCCTTTTACCTTTGAATCCCTTGGTCTTCTGTGGTAGTAACGCATTGAGATTCCTGCCATCCCATGGGTCACTGTTTAAGCAATATCCCGTGGCACTGGTCACCACCATTTCAGTGGTGCTAATCTAATTCACAGTAGAGGGGTTGGCTGTGGGTCAGATCTGGAGCCAAAGGCACTTCTGGACAGAGGAGTCCTGGAGAGCTGAGGTAACCTGGTTCATTTACAGCCTGTAGTTTGCACAGTCACTAAGACGTCTCAGCTTTCTTGGTCATCCTTGCCTTATTGCTACTTGTAAATTGTTTAATGTCGTTACGTGTTAAGCATTTCATTGGCAGTCGTGATTTTCTTGATGGATTACAAAGATGTTTCATTTGATGATGCTATGCATGCCCTGTTCCTAGTTTTTTTAACTTTTCCTTTCTAAGTACTACATGTGAATGTTCTGTCTTTTGTGACAAATATTAACTAGGGCGCAGTTTAACACACGAGCAACATTCACTTTGGTTTCCTGCTCCTAATTTGCAGTAAAGTGCAGTCACTGAACAAATTGCTATAGATCCACTTCATGAACAGCCCAATTTGAATAGCGTGTTTATAATAGATATCCCTGAAAATCAAACAGAAGTCACCCACACAGTATCAACTGCAAAATTATGAAATCAGGATGCACTTACATCACAAACCACAGCTTCTTACAAGTAACAGTACAACATGAATTTTAGCTGACACAGAACTAATTAGGAATGTCTTGACAGCTTGCAGTTGTGAATTTGACTGATTTGCTCTTTGACGAATGGGTATTTCTGTGCACGTGGTCACAGATAGTACCTGTCTGGGGTTTCTTTTGGTGTTTTTTTGTAGGTGGTGCTAATGGTTTTGGTTTTGGGGTTTTATTGGGTTTTGGGGTTTTTTGTGTGTGTGTGGGGGGGTTTGTTTGTTTTTGGTTTTTTTTGTTGTTTTTTTTTTTTTTTTTAGGTGACGTCCTTTATAACAAATAGATTGTTCCTCTAAAATATTTGCAGATCCATAATTTCTCATTTTTGCAGCATCCATCACCTTTTTCTTTTATTTTAGTTATAGGAAAAATCGTAGAATTGAAGAATGAGCAATCTTTTCTGTTTCCTCAGAATCTGAGGAGCTAATATGCTTTAAAAAGTCTCCCAATAGGTATTCAATTCCTACTGCAGGCATGCAGTTCTTTTTTCTCTATTTCTGATGTTGGACTAACAGAGGCCCTTTCAGATTTTCTCAGTAGCTTTGCATCCAAAATATCAGTGCCCTCATTTTGACTCAGGTTTGATTAGGACCGCTGTCACTTATTACAGATTAAAATCACATTCAAAGTCCCTGCGTTTTGAGCTTTACTGTAATCCAGGCAAAATCGCCATCACTCATCTGATTCTGCACCCCCTTTTTTTCTAAAGCTTTTTGCCACCTGTGTGGAACTCCTGCTATCTGATTTTTTTTTTATATGCTACTGCCATTAGACTGGAATGATTTTTCTTCAGTTTGCTCAAAGACAGATTTAAAGGCAGGTCCCAGAGGTAGCAGAAAAGTCGATCCCCTAAGCTACTCAGTCATTGTTTGCTTTTTTACATGTAATATCCTATTTCTAAGCCAGAGTATAATTTAAAATACAACACACACTACATAAATACATCCTTTGGAAATTTTGTAGTATGACATTTAATGGAAATTAACTGCTTTTATTGTTATGTTTTGTTGCACCTCAACCTGAAAAATGCATATATCTATTTTATAGTATATAGAAATATTTCTCAGTCTTTTCTTTTTGTCAGAGTTCCTCGACTTTACATCAGTGTAGCTGTAATAATGCTATTGAACTGATTCAAAATACATTCAAAGATATATAATTTTAAGTACGGCAGTCCACCAAAGAATTAGATTTGTATCTCCTACCCACTACTTAGCTTTTAATACCACTTGAAAACACACAGATCTGTAGGGAAATTCTGGTTAAACGCTCATATTTATTGCAGAGCTGAAACAGCAAAGGGTTACTTTAGCCCAGGCATTGTAAGTACAAGCAACAGGACTCCATTGGCTTTAATTTGTCCATGTCTTTCATTTGATACTACCAGTATTAATAGCTTTGCAAGGAAATTCTGCAGTCATTAATCATAATAATTAATCAGATCCAATTATATTGCATATAAATGCGAACAAATTGCTGAAAAAATAATGATCTATCACCAACATGTCACAAGGAAAAAGAGACTAAAATAGTAATTAGAAGCGGGGATTTAGTTGTGTGCAAGTACTCTGCAACTGATTTTAGCAGTATGATGATCTGATGATGTAATTAGTGGAAAGAAAGTCTAGCAGGTTTTTGCAGCAGACAGCATTAATGACTGTGCAACTCAGGAAAAAAATAATCATATTAGTGACTGTTTTTACATTTATCACTAATTCCTTGCTTTTCTTCAAATATGATTATAAAAATATGGCTTCAGGGATTTTATGCCAAGTTTGCCTTCATACATTGCAAAAAAAATTTAAAAAAACCCCTCAAAAATAGGGGTGGGGCAGGAAGCATCATTTTCCCGCTGTAAACAGGGTGTAATCTGGTATAGATTTGTACAGTTCAGTGGAAATATTCAAGTAGAAATGTTCCCTAAAGGGCCCCTATTTTAATTTCACTGCCAGGCACTGTGTAACCAATTTCTGTTAAAATCAGCAAGCTGGGTTTTTTTTTTTTTTATTTTTTAAATTTCAAATCATACTTGTGTGTGACAAACTGCTGCTGTTTGTCAGCTCTCACTCCCCTTCTCTCCCAAGCCCATACAGCAGTTCCTCTCTCCCTCTAAGGCAGGCTTTCAGTAGAGCTTTTGGTACAGCATGGCTTTACAACGTGCTTTGCTCCTATGCACAGTGATGATCAGCACACACTTAATGACTATTAATGCATTCTTTTTAGGAAGAGCACTCCCAGATCTTTAAACATTCTGCATTTGTCCAGTGCATAACTTGAAACAGTTAACTGAAGATTGGTGAACAGTTTTATGACAGATTCTCTACTTGAAAAAAAATGTGAAGTTCATCACAGTTTTCAATACTAAGCACTGCACTTTACTGCCTTTGATCTCAATGTTGTGACTACTACAAAGAAATAAAACCTTATCTTACCTTTTCCAGCATCTACTGCAGAAGACCTCAATAATGCATAAGAACATCTGGAAGTACGGTAATTTCAGCTATCAGAGATAAGAATTGACACAAAACAGGTAAACCCTACAAAGTCATCATGTTGAAATGAGCTGATTAAGGTCTGGTAACATAAAACATCATGTATTACGTTTTCATGCTTGCTACATCTTCACATTTTATACATAAAAAAAGGAATGCCAATTATTTAATCTTTCCCAGTATGTTTAATAGGTTGATTAGCTGGAAGCTATATTATATTTTTGCCTAAAGAGACAGAAGTTACTGCAAATCTATTGCCATATATATCTATTTAGAGTTAACTGTGAGTTCATAGAAAATACATGGGCATAGTAAACAGGGTTTTGAAATGACAATTTTTTACTGGTTGCAAGTGCTAATTGCTAGTTTCTCAAGGGTATAGAATTAATCACCTGCTAGATTTACAGTCTCTAGGTTGAGACCTGAGGATGGAGGCAATAAGAAAAGCTCTTGAGGGACATATCATATGGTGAGTCTAAATATCAGTCTCTATGCATATGTAAATTGGCAACAAAGTTTTTTCAAAGCTCAAGTATGCTAATTTCAAACAGGCAAGACTAAAGCTAGCTTTTAGCAGCTGTTTAACGTCTGCCTGTGGGTGGTAGAGAGAGCTTAAAATACAACCAAACAGTGGTGCATAAGTAATTAAGCAACATTTTCCTGGGCATAAATAATTCTGTTTATATTGCTCTTTGAAGAGTATAGAATACAAAATAACAGATCAAGTGCACCTTTGGTCACCAGAGGTTAACTGTTCTTCCTCTTTACCTTTCCTTTGGTTTCACCTTTTTTAGGGAAGAATTAAATGCAGGTCAATGCTACTCTCTGTCATTTGTATATCAAAGAAGTTAATTTAACATTGCAGCAAAACAAATACTTGAAAGTTTTAATGTATCTTATTGACAGTTTGAAGGCTAGTTTCAAAGAATTTTGCTTGCTAAAATAAACTTCCCTTGTGCAATGAAGTGGGTCTGAAATGGATATTTGTCTAATTTTAGAGGACTGCACTTCCACCAGATTAGACTAAATTGATAAAATTAGGCTATATGTGCTATTTTGTTAAATTGTAAAAATTAGTGAATCAGCTTGACTATTTTCAAGGTCATAAGGTTGTTGATAATCCATAAAAGAAAATAGCCTGACTTCTGTGGTTGTTACAATTTAAATTACTGCATGCATTGAAATAAGTTAGTTTCCATTATGGTATTCTAAAACTGAGGGTTACTGAAGTGGCTGAACACAAAATGCTTGTGTCATTTTGACAGCTGCTCTGAACTAACAGAATTGACTAAAAACTTGAAAAACTAAAACAGATTTAAAAAATATCTCATTTGATTCAGTAAAGACCTTGAAATTAATCATAAGGAAGATGAAAGATGTAACATGATTTGGAAGCATCAGGTCTGGAAAAAAGGATTATAAGTACTAGCTGTGATAAGTCAGGATTTCAGAACTTGGTTTTGATTAAATGTTGATGGTTTAAAGAATTAGTAGTTAAAAGGACTGGTGGTTAGTAGAGAAAATCCTCTGTACCTATGTGCTGTGTTGCTATAGCGAAAGATAATGCAAATATTGCTACTGTTTTGACAGAGCCACTGTTACCAGTTTGTTGTTCTGGGCAAGGCAGACAGCTACCAGAGAAGGAAATCCCTGCATGCAAAGCTGCAGCTGCTGAACAAGAGACCTAGGGAAAGCTGGCAGAGGCTGTCATGTTTCCTCTATTTTTGACATTTCCCCATTTCCTTGAAAATTCAGTTTAGTGGATTTCCTGAGTAGGTCTCCGCTTCCTGAGAGGGTCTGTGCAGGGCAGGGGGCTCACTGCTGTTGAGACACTTCCCTCTCCCCACCATCCGCACACTCTCCTCATTGCACATCTTGCCTTTGCCTTGCAAGATAACCTGGCTGCCAGGATCTTGTTATTCAAGTGTTTGGGTTTTCTTTTTGCTTTCTTTCTTTTTTCCTTTTCCCTCAGAATCTCCTCACCTATTTCTTTTAGTTTAATTATTCATTTCCTAATTCACTTGCCTCTCCCTGAAGAACTTGTCTGGCAATTTGTCATTGTGGCTGAACAATGCCGTGTGGGTCAAAGCAGAGGTGTTAATGCTAGCGTTGAGACTGATGGGGGAAATGTTCTTTGAGCCCAGCCACCAACACAGCTCATTAAAGACCCCAGACTGGCCATACTTGTATGTAGCGTTACAGAAATATCACTTTACAGGCTCCAAATCACAAGTGAGAAGTGGCACACGGAATCTGGGGATTCTTCATCTGTAGCATTTTCTGTCCAGTTCAGAATGGAAACTCAGACCTTCTGTTGTGGGGCATCATACAAAATGAACATAAAGAGGAGGACTTTGTGTAGTCATGAGGACCATTGCTGCTGAAGGAGCAGATGAACTGGAAATGCAGTTACATAAATTATTCTAGGTCACTTATTGGTGACTGTATAGGTAATAGGAATCTGTGACTCTGGGTACGGACAAAAGAATTCCTTGAGAATAGGCAATATACATAGCTATAAGCAACATGAAACAGTGCAAGAAAATACAGATGTGAATGATCCTTGAGTCTGAAGAAAACAAAGCAAGCAGATTTTGGTTATGCCAAATGACTAGAAATTTAATTTAATGAGGACCCACTATTTGCAGTTTTGATTACAGTTACCATTTTCTACCCCTTTTGCTAAATTTTCTTCCGTCTTGCCTATAAATATTATTTGTTCAGACTCATCTTCTTTGAACATCTTCTCTTTAACCTGCTTTGGGTGATAGTAGCTATTCTGTCTCTCTAGTTGGAAGAAGCCAGATTTTCAAGCATAATTGCCTTTTGGTGGTCAGATCAAGAAAGCAGTAGATAGTACTAAGGACAGTGTACCAATTGAGATTCTTTTAGTTTTGTAATTATTTGATCAGAGGATGAATTGATGAATGTGTTCACATTTACTTCCTTTTGTCTTAAAAAAAAAAGACTGGTTATGACCTTCAGTCTCCCCTCCAATAATGGAGCAGTTATTCTTTATTTTCAGAGTATTTTTCTTCTTTTGAACAAATAAAAAGGACCCATCTGTCTGAAAGTCAGTCTGTTCCTTTTGTGGCTTTTTGATTTTACAGGATGCCTCTTGGGTCATAGACATCAGGTGAGTTTGGAAGTGTTCCCTGCTGTCAGGCAGGTTGGATGTAACTCCTTGAGCCCTCTCATTCTTCTCTGAATGGTCAAACCTGCACTGAATCTGCTTCTCACCAGACTTCCAAAGAATCAGGCTGGGATTCACCTGGGAAAGAGGTGTTAATTGATCTCCTTAAAGATTTTTCCTTTAAACTTATAATGAAACTTATACTGAACATAATTTGTGTTTTCAGTTAGCAATAAGAACTGAACTAACAAAAAAAAAAAGGAAGAAGAGGAAAATTTAATTTGTAGCCAAAGTTCTAGTTACTGGAATAAGAAAATTCATGCAGAAACAATCAGATTTCTTGCCAGATTTATGTTCTGGACTTTCATTTTTTTTGCAGCAGTTAGGAGATCTCAGAAAAATTCTGGGTGTTTTCCATTGGCACTGTAAAATCCAGTGAGAAAGGGATGCTTTCCCTGAGAAATTTTGGCTATAATTTTGTCCATTTAGGCACCTTTCTTTGCAAAGCAGATCATCATGGTCAGGCTGTGCTCTCCTACATGTGTGCACACAGCTTCCTCCAGGCTCAGTAGGATTTCTATACATATGAGAGGTCCCCCAGCTTATCTTAGAGTAAAAGGATCATCTGTTACTGAGGACAACAGTGCAGCTCTGGAATGCTACATTTTAATAGTATATCTGGAGAACAACATCCTGTATTGATTTTTCATTTTATTTTGTTTTTCCTCAGGGCTTTTTTATTGGTATGATTATGTGAGTTTGCTTCCACCTGCTACCAAGCACTTTCTTTCATCTTATAGGCCCTAATTTACATAAAACCTAAAAGCAAGAGATAATAACAAATATTTGGCTATTTCATGAATTTTAAAATTGTTTTCATTATCAGGGAGAAATATTTTTTCATAGCCTTTATTTCCTACTGAATTTTTTACTACTATCCTTAAAAAAAAAAGGAATATCCTGTTTATGTTCTCCAGTCTAGTATTCTACATTTGCTGAAAACAAATGCTTTACAGTAAAAACAATCTGATTAAAAGAAAGCAACCTGCTGTCAGTGCTGTTAAATTCCCAATAATATTATGGTATTAAAAAAAAGAAAGTCCAGTAAGCCAATGGTCCAGTTAGGTGTCTGCCAAATCTAGAAGGTTTCTTTCAGCTCTGAGAAACTTGCACATTGTATTAAATAAAAAGAAAAAAAGCTCTCTTCAGCTGTCACACTGCTGTGGTAGAATTTAGTTCTGTTCTCAAGAGCTTCCTTGTCCCATGAGTGCAAAGACAATAGTGCACTGTATAGAGAGCCAATAAATCAATTAGCTTTAACAGCCAGCGTTCAGGAAATGCATTTATTCTCTTCAATGAAAACACAGTTTTTACTTGTAGCCATACTTCATACTGTTAAGGTCAATTTTTCATGTGGAAATTAAATCCAGTGGATGAAAAACTGCTTGTATATTCCATAAAGCAGGAAAGAACTGTTCTTACTGATGCGGGATCACAAGTTTGTTTTATTTGTAATTATCATTCTTTAGAGTAATTGAGATTCTAAACAGGGGCTAATAGCTTCACTGTCTCAAATTACTACTGCCTGTAACTTTACCTTTCTAAAAATAAGTGAGCGTTTCAATTGTAACACAACTACTAAAGCCTGGGTCATTTTAGAACAATTAATTGAGAGAGGTGATTAATAGCTTAATAATGGGTTGCTCTGTAAGTGCAGGGAACGCGTTGAAAAGGAATATGCAATTTTGTATCCCTAAAACATTGCCTAATTGAAAACGCAGTGGTTAGCCTTCGGTGCATGCCTAAGACTTTTCTTTTGAGACCTTGGTTTGATGTCATCCCAGGCGACCATAAATCTCTGCTTCCACTTAACCTCTCTGGTACTGAGGGCTGTGCCGTGTGGAGGAGTACAGGGATCTGGACAGGAATACACACCTGAAGGCAGAGTATGCTGGGGAGCCTTTAAACTTGTGGTGCGATAGTTATGCCAAGGGACTGGGCAATAGGTGGACGCTACTAGTCCCATTTTACAGACTGAGACATGAGTAAGAAAAGCCAGAAGAATCACTCAAATCAACAAACCTGGAGAAGGGGAACTGGGATTTTCACTCCTGTGCTTTTTCCTCCTCTTCAAAGGTGTTCAATATCCATATTCCTGGCTCTGTTGGAAGGCTATAAGCTGCTCCCAAGGGGTAGAAAAGAAGCTGGAGAAATGCAAATGTAAAGGAAAAAGGGCAAGTTTATTGTCAGTGGTCTTAAATTCTTTACATGGGAACCAACACCTCCAAGTTCTAAATAAATTTATAAAAAGCCAACAAACAAAAAAAAATCTGACAAAAAACCCAAAACAAAAACAAAACCCACCAAAATACAAAAAACAACTACCACCACCAAAACCCACAAAAACCTCCAAACCGTAGGAAGACAAGAAATCATGAAGGAGAGCCACTACTCAAGATCATGCTGCACAGGAAACCTCAGTGAGTCAGAAAAAGCATAGTACATTGCCTTGTTTAGTGTGCAGATGCTATGTGAGCGGGTGCTCATGCCAAGAGGTGGCTGTAAAGTAGGACTGGATTTGTAAAGAGTTACCAATGGGCTTGTATGAACTGGGGATCACCAGAGAAGACAGACCCTGTTTGAGCAGAATGGGTCAGGACTCTTTCTGCAAAGTGTTTCAGGTCTCAAGCTGATGTAGGTGTAAGTTGTGGCTTCCATTCCTGCCTGCAGTCAGGAAAAGCAAATTCTGTGCCAGAAAAGCAACTTCTGGTTCACTTTCCCTTTTCTGCAACTTTCCTGGTGCAGGTCAAGTAGATGCAGGGTAAAAGGAGTCTTGTCCATGGCTACAGTGCATCACTAATAACGTGTTCACACTTTCTATGTTCATGTAGGTAGCAGCGCCATGCGGACATGTGTGCATGTGGGATCATCTTGTCTCTGCTTTCAGGAACAATTTCAGTAACTTTTGAAAATGTAATTTCAAAGCCCCAGCTGAGGGGGTGCAAGGGTTAGAAGGCCAGTGCATAGGCCTGGAGCTGCTGCTGTATCTACCACAGACACCACACACTTTGTACTGATGCACAGGATATGTTCTGGGCTGAATCAGCCTGAGGAATGATCAATCTTTTACTGCTCCTTTTTTCATTTTTTCTTTTTCCTCTCTGTGGGCATGAATGATGTTCATAGCCTTGGTAAGAAATCTACTTTGCCAGAGGGCTTTGGGCCAGCGGGTCTCTGACAACAACTAACTTGAGCTTCACCATCCTGGGTTGCACTGCAGGTCCAACCTCAACCACCTGTCTGCTGACTGAAATATGTTAGAAGGTTCTGTAGCTTTGGTTTGTGTATGAGAAGTGCACTGATGACAATGCTCTGGCTTGTGTGCCTGAACCTTTTCTCTCTTCAAAGTCACAGGCTTAGCTTTTCTGGTTCAGATGTCCAGAATGAGGCTGATGCAGGCACTTTGTGGGGTTAACACTTAGCTTTGCAGGTAATGTGAATTCCTGAGCTTCTGATGAAGAGAAAGGGGGTAATTGATGAATTGATGAAGCTGCTATCCCTGACAGTTTGCCTTGAGATTTTTGTTTTTTTCTTCACCCTTATACAAAGTGAACAGAACTACAACTTCAAGCTGCACTGGTTTGTCTTATACAAATCATGCTTTGGGGTCTTGCACTGGCCAGTCATACAGTGTGCCCACGGGGTGTTTGCTAGCACAGCCCACCCCCCAGTGATTTATAGGACAAAAAACTCTTTACAGCCTTTGTCCTCAAATTTTTGCCGAGTTTTGTGTCATATTTATAGAGCTCACGTAAATTTATCTTGGCTCACTGCTACCCGTGCTGTTTACAGGCAGAACAACACAAATCCTTTCAGGGGTCTCTTTCATCACTTGTTCCTTGGGTATTTATTGTAATGCAAAGACCAATGCAAGTGAGAAGAGCAGGCAGTTAAAATGGAACCAAACCGCTTCATGTCCCCAGAGAATGGTGGAGAAGGGGCTGGTGCTGCTTCAGCCACAGAGAAGCAAGACCTGAGTTCATGATGCATGTTTCAAAATTATGAGCTGTAGCAAAAATATTCTTTATGCTTGGTAGAAGTTTAAGTAAACTTCATTTTAAAACTAGTTAATGCATTCATTTACATTAATTAATGCATCTTAAGCTATAGTAATTAGTTGTAATTATCATTTGGCTGGAGTACAGGTAGAACTTGGAGTGTGACTGTTCAGGCTGATATTTTTGCATTTTCCATAGGCAAAGAAATTTCTGCACCATTTGAAGATATTCTTGAATAGTAGATATTTTTGTATAGATTTGAATACTGGATGTAAATGAAAAATTGCTCAACAATTCCATGAAAAACAGTTTAAACTATCTTGCAGCAATATTAGAGGGCAATATTCTTCAGTGGTGAACTCCTGTATATAACCAGAAAGCCTGGTTTGCACCAGTTTAATTCATGCAAGTTTTAGGAGAGCTCATGTGGCAAAGAACAGTGAGAAACGACCATTTGGGAGTGCCAGTGAAAGCAGCAGGAAGGCAAGCATGCGCTAAGCACTGGAGCATTAGAAGCCACACTGGCATTGCAGTGAGGAAATTGGGCGGGAAGAGGTTTTGTAAATCTGTGTTGCAGTAGTTGACCTCCTGCTGAGTTTCCTCAGACTTGGGTCAATAATGAACACATTTATTCTCTCCTTTTTGTCTGAGAAGTCCATCAGAGAGAGTGAATGGAGGTAAATAGAACAGGTCTCTGAAAAGGGAGCAGAAAATAAGATTTTTATTGTAGCATTTGCATAATAGTCATCTTGCAAAATTGCTTGGAAATAACAGGAGGAGGAGATGGGGATGAATAGGTTAAGTAGAAGGACAGTCAATTTTTAGTCGTGTTAGAAGTGGTAATGTTTTCTCTTTGATACAAGGAGTAGTACTCCCCACATAAAGAGGGGAGTTTATGGCAAGGATATGTGAGAGATATTAACTGAATAAAGTGTGTAAAGCTGGAGGAACAGTGTGCTGTGATTCCAGTCAAGGAGATACCTGCTCAGGAGGGAAGAGTATGAGCTCATTATTAATGCTTTGCATGCTGGGTTGTCGCTTACACAGCCCATGCACATCTGGCACGCGGAACGTCTGTGTGGGCCATGAACAGTGCTTGAATAACCAACCTCAAGGACAGCTTGTGCTGTTTGTGTGTAGCAATCTGATTTCTTTGGTGTGCAGAAGGTGAAGAGCCAGGTAAAAAGCACTTATTACACTCAATACATTATAGTAAGCATGTGGACTATTTTACTGATTGCCAGTTGACCTCTAGGTAGAACTTTTTCTGTTCCAAACAGCATCAACTTATTTTTCTCATTTTTTGCACTTGATCTGTGCTTGCAAATGGTGAGAGGCTTAGCATGCATTGCCTTATCCCTCTGAGCTGACAAATACCATATGTAGTATTGAGTTCAGGGACATGATTCTGATTCCAGTGTATGGACCCTCTACCTTACTGTGGACAAAGGGATTGAGAAACTGCCTGTTGTCACATTGCAGGCAGATTTCTCCACTTGTATGGAATGCCTTTGAGGCTGTCATTTACATATTTTTCTCTTTTCTTTGTTTTTGTTTTCCCCTTTTACTATAATGTCAGCAAAGAATATTATTTAGAGAAAATTAACTTCCTGAATAATTTTGTTGTTAGCAAATTCATCAGGCAGCTGAAGTTTCTTCACCTTATGCTGTCAGAACTATTTAACTTCTGTAAAAATATTAAGATTAAATATAATTATAATGGCAAACCACAGCTAAACTGATAGAAACATGCTTGTTTATTTGATGCTAATTTTGGGGAGTTTGTGAGGTTTGGAAAGAATTTAAATTCATGCTTGAAATGTATTGATTAGTGAGACTTAATTTTTCTTTAGCTCTCTCTAATAGTGTTGTAAATATTTTCATTTGTTACGCATAACAAAATATACATTAATCTGTCAGAATATAAATGGTTTTCTGCTGGCTACTATGGCTTGAGGGATTTATTCCAAGTCAGTCGTGTTACTGTTTGCCCTCAGGATGTATAATATATATTTTAAGGGAATGTGGATTACTGCAAGACACTTATATTATTTGTGTGATTAATATTAGTGTTACAATGAATGAGGTCCTATGGTCTTACTTTGCTCTTATAGCGACTTAATCATTTCTCACAACAGTGAAGTCATCTTAATAAAACATTCCGTATAGTAGTTTGTTTTTTCTCAGATATGACAAATGCAGCTGCAGTAAGATGTGAATTTTCTGTTATTAAATATATAGTATCATGAACTTAATTTACTGTAAGACACATACATGATATCATTATGTAGCAGAGTGAAATTTGAATTCAAGCCCATTTCTCGTAGCCCGGGTGGGACTAGAAGGAAGACTATGGTAAAACAGTGTATTTCTGAAGTTCATTTCTCAGCACAACCAACTTACTCCTGAAGTTCTGGATGTGGAATTTCACAAACTGAAAAAGGTCAGCCCTGTAGAGGCGTATTTAAAGTTTCATGGATGTAATTTGCCACGACATGTGCACAAACATGGTCCTCTGCACACCTTGGGCTACATCTCCCAGCACTGCATCTTCTCCTTTTTCACTCTGAATGCATAGTCCCAACCTCATGCTGCTGGAGTGGAGTCCAGCTTAAGCAGTGAAAGCCGTGATGGGAAGGATATAAGGCTGACCTTTCACCTCCATGCTGTGCTCTGTTATATACTGCGACAAGAGCCCTGCCAAGCTGTCCAAAGGGCGTGGAGAAGTCCTAGCTCACTGTGGATACTCTCAGGGGATGCAACTTCCAAAGTGAATTTTGGCTCCATGATATGGGCTGAGAGGTGGCCAATGGGCAGGCTTGCCCACCACCTTACCCAGCAGGGTGGGGGATAGCTGCTGTAGTGGTGGCATGAAGTCCAACCATTGCACCTGTTTTCTAGTGCATAAGCTGTTCTCCAATTAAATTATTTAATCATTACTTCGTAACTGCTATCAAAGCCTTAATAGCTGAATCTTAAAAGAGCTCATTCTGGAATTATGCTTCTGCATGGGGCTTGTGGAGGTGCCCCAAAACTGGTGATGGAGCATCAAAAGTGCTGGGCAGGAACCCAGCCTGATGTAGGGGAAGTGCATGGGAGTTACTATTTCTTGTTAAGCAATGAGCATTTGCATACTGTTTTAATTACCCTTAGGTATGTTTACTATGACTATATTAGCACAGTCAAAGCTAGCCTGGTACTCTTGCACTTCTTTAAAATCAGTAAGTTAAGAAGATGCATCACACACAGCAGCACAACATGCAGTTCAGTATGACATGTTTGTGGTTATGGACATTGCCATGCACAAAAGCCAGTGGAACACTCAGTTAAATAAATTCCTACCTGAATAGGGTGTCTGCACCCTTTCTGTGTGTCTGTCCACTTGGGAAAAAGTCTGAATAGATAAATAATCTTTGTGCTGTCTCCAAGTTGAAACCCTTTGCCCCTGTGGCAGGAGACCCCTCCTCTCCAGAAGCACTGTGTCCCCAGCAAGAGATTCATGAGTGGAGATGGAGGCTTTGATGGCAGAGATGGTCAGCCATGGTGTCTAAGGTGCATAGATATTGCTCCTAAATTTGACCCATGCACTGCTGTGCCGCTTGTTATGAGATTGGCTCTGTGTTATTAAGCACTGCTTTATGGTACAGCAAATAATGGATGTTCAGGAAGCAGAGTCCCTTCTCCAAAGCTTTGAAAACAGCTTATGTGGTGTAAACAGGATGCTTTATGAAAGAACCTTAGTAAAACACTGGCCTTCAGACATAGGAAATATATCATGCATGTTATGTTTTAAAAGTACCTAAAATTATCTTGCTTCTAGTGAAAGTTGTCTACAGTACAAAAGAGTGGTGTCAGTAATTACAATAAATTCAGCTAGGATACGGTGGACAAGAGCTTTAAAAACTTCAGAAACATCAATTAAAGCCCAAGTTCTGTGCAATAAGCATCAAAAATTGATAAAAACTCAAATTTAGGTTTTTAGATTTAGTGTTTAAATCAATCAACTGCAAACAAGATTTAATTAAAGAATATTATTTCAAAGTGTAATTACCTACTGGGATTAGAATGAACCTCTATTGCCCATAATGTTCTCCTACTGTGATCCCACACTGAAAAATGTTGAGTTTTAGATTAATATGCATCTTGTAAGTACAAGTCCTAATCTCAATCTTAAAGGACATTTAAAACACACTTGGAACCTTCTATGCAATCAAGCACAGTGTGACTACAATGTCCACCATGCTAAATTTGTGATTACATTTTTTATGTGCATGATTTAAATCGCTTTAGCAGCCGTCCAGGGAGCATTTTACCCTGCATATTAATTACACAAAGGCTTTGTCATGTGAGGGTCTCAGTGGTCATGGTCTGTAATCCAGCTCATTTGAACTGTGAGTACAGTTTTTGAGCATGCTGTGCACATCAAGATCAGCTATAAAGCTAGAATATGCTGAGATGGTTAACAGGTATGGTTCCTGCTTAAGGAATGAATGCCATTTATTTAGTTATATCTGGAAACTAATTGCTTCAAAATCTGAAACTGAAAAAGTGTGCTCACAAAGCTTTTGCAAGTACATGGTAGAACAGGGTCTGTTATTCCAGCATCTTCTCATCTCCAAAACTCAAAATCCCAACAAAAAATACTAGAAACTAACCACAATTCTTAGTCAAATAGATACTAGTGTTGTTCTTTTGACTCAAACAACCGACAGTTAAAACTACTTAGTACTTAATATTTTTTATTACTTCTTTCTTCTCAACTGAATAACCTTTCCTTTATAACCCCCCATCTAGTCTATTTTTTGTCCATCTTATTTAGATCATAAGCTGCTGCAAATCAATCAAGTCTAACATTAATAAAGCTGTCGTAAACATTTTGATACACGTACTTTTCTCTGCATGAATTTTTTAGAACCTTATTTAATAATTTTAAAGTCCATCATTATAGGACCTATGAAAATATATGTTTTATGATTAAATGTAGGAATACAAGTGACGAAAGAGCTGATGGCATCCCAGAGCACTGCCTTCTAGACCAGGAGACCAGGCTGGACCATGTTTGGCACATGCATTGCATGGTCCTATTCTCATCAATAGACTTCTTGTGTCAACAAAGAGACCAGGATTTGCTTTTTTAGTTTAGACATAGACCAGATGCTTGAAATCCTTAATTATTTCTCACTTATGAAACATTTAATTGAAGCCATAAGTAGGCCATATTCTTATTATTCTAATGAGATTCACGGGACTAATCATATAGCAGAGACAGACTTGGAACCTCTGTTCCCTTTCCTTTTGCACAAGACCAAAATGAGAATAACTATACTTTAGAATGGTGCTCAAACCTTTAGAAAGAGCACTTTTTGACACATCTTTGTGAGTGGTTTGCTGAAGGCATTGCCATGCAAAATCAGCTTACTGACAGACTTGCCAGCATTTAAGAGACATATCTTACTAGATGTATGTCTTCGTGATTAATGGCAAAATTTTTGGTACAGTTAAAAAAAATGGTCACTGGGGCTGGCTGCTGGGAGCAGTTCACACAGCTCCCGGAGTGCCCCAGTGGCTCTGTGTGATGAGGTCTGCCCATTTTCAGGAGCAGATACCATGGATCTGAAACTGGAGAAGGTCTTCCCACCTGCAGCTCCTGCTGCCAGGGGACCAAGTGCAGGGATGTGGTGAAGGGCAGCCTAGCCCAGCAGGTTTGTCTTTGCTGGTTCCCTCTGTACCTCCGGCACTTAATGCTCAGTCTGTGGGATCTCTGGGAGAGGAGTGGGTTGCAGCTAGGTCTCTTGCCGCTTTTGCCATGAAAAGCACGCAGCTATGGTATTTTAGTGTGAGGTAGAACAGAAAACAGTCAAAATCCTGAGCCGTACAGAATTCCAA
Organism: Melopsittacus undulatus; assembly: GCF_012275295.1. Taxonomy (NCBI): domain Eukaryota; kingdom Metazoa; phylum Chordata; class Aves; order Psittaciformes; family Psittaculidae; genus Melopsittacus; species Melopsittacus undulatus. Next base: position 72,498,511 of record NC_047530.1, read on the forward strand.
AGTATTAGATGTTTGCTGCATAACAGAGAGCCTTCTTAGGCTCTTGCACTACGCTCAGCAGTGACAAGGAGAGAGTAGGCAGTGCAGTGACCAACAGGATTTGGAAAGGGAATTGATCACTTGACTGCTGATGGATTTTTTGCTCATTCTCTGGTTTTCTTCAAAAGCACAGATTACTTTTATATTCCTTGAGGTTTGTACTACTGCAGATTTTTCAAAACATGTATTTAGAAAGATCAACCACATTTCAAGTGATAGGACTTTTCAGTTACTAAAAGGAAGCTTTTTCCTTTCAATTTCTCCTGCTTTTAAACTTTTATTAAGTTATTTTTATTAAATACCAGATTTTATTAAATACCAAAAGATACTTTACCTGTAAAAAGAAAAATGCTAAAGCAAATAAATTTGGAAAATGTATTTTTTTTTGTTCTACTCCCTCTTTGTAGTTGTGCATATTCTGTTGGTCTTAGGGAAGAAAGGGAAGGGAAGAAAACATAGGGAAGAAAACCCAACCCCTTTTCTAAATAATCAGGAGTAGGGTTTGTTATCGCTCATGAAATGTGAAGGGCAGTTTTCATGGTAAGGATACTGGTAGGATTCCAGTTGGTGAAAGAAATCGGAGAGTGATGTTTGTGAGTAATTTCTTAATTCATGACCCAATTTAAAAGAGAAACAAAGTAATTTCAGTTACATCATTTGAATGGAAACCCTTCTACCTTTTTTTTAAGGTTTTAAATACTAAACGAGTAAGCAAATTGGAGAGGAAAACACAAGACAACATGCTCTGTTTAGCTTTGAAATATTCATATAAAATATTTTTAATTTTTTTTTTTCCACAGTGGAAACTGTCAGATTTAGCCAAATCTGTGAATTTGAATGTTTGAGCAGATGTTTTCCCAGTTTGGTTTTTTTTTTTTTTTTGCTTTTCCCCAAAATATGATCAGGCCAACCATAACACACACATGTTATTAATATTTATTCTTTGCAGTTCCATTTTTGGCGTTTCCTGATGGGAACATGTGCTAGCTTCAGAGTGGCTGGTTATTTCTCCTGTCCAGTGGAGCACAGTCAGTGCTGTGTGGCAGGCACAACTCTGTGCCCAAGGCAGAGCTCAGGCACTGCCACTCTCCAGCCTTCCAGCAGAACTTTCTTTTTCTTGAAACTTATGCTAAAAGACCCATGCAGATTTTTGAAGTGAAAATGCCATTTCAGCACTCAGGCTGTGCCTCTAATGTGTTTTATAGTGCCTTCTAATAAAGATGCACATTAATGAAATCTGTACTTGCAAGGTGGGAAGCCATTTTTCTTGAAAACCCACCCCAAATCTGTGGCCTTTTACATTAAATTTTAATCAGTCTCGAATTTTGAAATCTCAGCATAAAGCTGTTGATATCGGTCTCCTTTGATAAATTATAAAGGTAAACTTTAATGAACAGTGAATAGAATCACCTTTGATACTTGGGGGTAATAGAATAAAAAAGCAAACAAACACATTTTTCTTACTGCCACATGCCTCTCCTTAATAATAAGTTTTGTGTCTTCTGCAGAAATAGATGCTGTATAAAGTCTCATTAAATTAGCTGACTGATGGAATAAATACACAGCCCATGGCTCTCCAGTCCATAGTAAACCAAGCAAGGGTCTTGATATCTCAGAGTTCTGCTTATTTACACATGCCTCGGACTCTTCTCACAGATATGTAAATTATTCTGGTTAAAACTAAATGCTAAAGTCTACACCATTAGTCTTCCACTTCATGATCTCCACATGGGGCTGTTAGAGGGATAATGTACCATACAATACACGGTTTACTTTTAATTAATAGAAAAAAAATGTGAAATGAATATTAAATGTAGCTTAATGTGAAAGAAACCTCAAAGCAGTATGGTTGTTATTTTTTTTTTCAAATATTCATCTCTGCTTCAGCATTAGAAAATAAAGAATGTAGTAACAGCCTGGAAACATTGTTAAAGCATGGGAAAAGAAGGAGAAACAGGTAAAGACACTGGCAAAAAGAGGTCAGCCCAGTCTGTTTGCCCTTGGTGGGGCAATGCCTGTCAGGGAGGCATGATGGGCTCTGCTCAGAACCCCCCAGATACCAAGCATGGTTGTGATCACAACTCCCTGGGCACTCAGCTGGAGTCATACCCCACCAGATAACACATGAATTGCAGAATCTGGTATTAAATCTTAATATAAAAAAAACCTCATCATATACAAGCATTTAATTAAAACACAAGATCTGTTTGTGTGTGTTATAATTCAATGTGTCAAAATTAATGCCCCTGTTTTTAATAAATAGAATTACCAATTCACAAACAGTTTATCACACTGTTCGCAACAATGAAATGGAATTTTAATTATATACCATTATTTATTGCAATGAAATGAGCGCGTTCCATAATATTTGCCAACAGCACAAGTTAGGATTTAAGAAGAAAAGCTCCGTTAAGTCCTGATTTTCTCAGGTGGCACCCCCTTTGTCTCACCTAGGATAAGGTATGAATCTTAGAATGAGACAGACTGTGAACAGCCCTGCAGAGGCTTTAGGAGATAACAAGGTACTCATTGAAGGCACTTATTTGTAAGATTAAAGGGTTTGAACTAAAGCCTGAAATTAGTAACTTTTCATCCCTTTTACCCAGACAAGCCAGTGTTTTGCAACAAAATAAAGACTCTGCATTTTAAAGCCTCTTCAACAAGCAGAGTGTGAAAGTAAATGCTACTTGCTCATTTCTAAATTATTCATACATTCTTAATTGTGATGTTATCCTTATAAATGATAGTAATGGTAGCATTTAAAGCCTAAAAACTGGCAAGCACCTATCAGTGAAACAGATTCATTTAATGCATGGCAGCTGAATCTTTAATACAGGGGATAAATGAGAAGGCTCTGCTGGCAAAAAGTGAGACACTCAATTTTTACAATGAGGTATTAAGTAATCTGAGCCAACTGCTGGCTGGGAAGGAAAATCCAGTGCCTGGTTCCTAAGGAAAACTCACTGACAGGATAGGTTAACTGTCCTGGGCTCTGGCTGGAAAATACCAGTGAATTTCACCTGCAAGAAGTTCAGCTTCCAATGAATATTTCTATCTTTACTAGAAAAATGATGTAGTTTGTGCGTGCACACGTGAACAAGGTAAAAGCATGAACCTCAGCTAGAGAGTGGTGGTTTTATGCGAGCAGCGTAGCCTGGGCTGCTGACATAGACCAGTAGTGGTCTGAGCCTGTGGCTTGGGGACATTTCCTTGCTGTGGTCCTCACTGTGTCACATCATAGGTAGGTAGAACCATAGGGCATACCTTCCTATAGCATGGTATTTCTTCTAGCAAACAAGAAGAATTACAGAAGAAGTATAGCCCATGAAGAAGAAGTAGGACCTGGAGTGGGTGATGCAAGTTGTCTCTCAGGCAACAGGCTGGTGCAACAGTGTTCCTATGCTTACAGAGGGCACATCCCTTCTTTGATTGAAATAACAATATTGTTCTGAAACTTGCACTTTTAGGGGCTGGTCATTGAGAACAAAAAAATAAAGATCAGAACTTCAAACACTTATTTTTATTATTTAAAGTGTGCAAAGTCATGTTGGTTCAAAATATTTCAGGAGGTACAAGACTGGGATTTTTTTAAATCCGCTGATCAACAGCTGAGCACTAGGCTTTTGTGCACAAAGCTATATTGATTTCTTTGTGATTCCTGAAGTGGGTCACAGTTTGGGAGGCTTTTAAGGGCTTTTACATCCTCTTATTTTTCCAGACACTCATTCCTACCAGGCTTGTTTGCAGTCAACCCAGTTACATTACTCTTTGAAGCAGCTGACAGTGCTTCAGCTGAACCCTTCCAAAGCTAACGGTGTATTGCCACAGATGGTGGTAATGACAATCATCTTCCTCGTTGTCTTGGTATGGCCACTTGGGTGGGAGGAGTAGTGTGTCTGGGAAAGGGAGGTCCTGGCCAATTTCCTTCATTAACTGGTGGGGTTGGAGCAAAACAGCTCTTGGGAAGAATGCAAAGCAATGTGTTCCAGTGGAGCTCTGGGAACAAGAGTGATTAGGTAAGCTCTTGGTGAATGGAAGTGGAAAAGAAGCTGTTATTTGGTTATGGAATGTTTTTAAGCTATTTGTAGCTTCTTCAAAAGCAGTAATCAAGAAACATATTTAAAGTATAATTTTTGTCTTAAGATATATTTTTTGTGAATCATTGAGACTGCTGGTAGCTTGCATTTTACTGGGCTCTGAGGGGTTGTAAATCAGGTGACTTTTGTTTCTGTTTGTTTTCACTGTCTGTTCCTCGTACCACTGCCAAAGACCACTGAACACACAGAGATGATGGGGGTGTGAGCTGTCTCCAGGGAAACTCTGTGATGTGGTCTGTTTCTTGATCTTTTAAGAATCATTACTGTTGGTTACTAAAACACTAAATTTGGGACAGGGGTAAAGAACTCTGGAACTGTTTTAGTGGAGCCTGAGATTTTCTGAAACTTTTAGTGGCAAAATGGTCTTTAAAAAACCTTGTGTGTTCTGTTTTCCGCACTATGTTAGCTCTGATAGGACAAGGGGTAACAGGTTGAAACTTAAACAGCAGAGGTTTAGATTGGATAGAAGGAAGAAATTCTTTACTGTTAGGGTGGTGAGGCACTGGAATGGGTTGCCCAGGGAGGTTGTGAATGCTCCATCCCTGTCAGTGTTCACGGCCAGGTTGGATGAAGCCTTGGGTGATACGGTTTAGTGTGAGGTGTCCCTGCCCATGGCAGGGGGGTTGGAACTTGATGATCTTAAGGTCCTTTCCAACCCTAACTATTCTATGATTCTATGATAAACTGAACTGCTGTTTCTTTTTAATGTAATTAATGCAATTAATTTCTGGAAAGTTTTTATAATTATGTTTGTTGAATGCTTTTTTGGGATCTCTCAGGTTGTCTCTTGGAGTAAAGTCCCCAAGTTTGCTGGTGGCTGGGACTTTTTATCTCTTGGATGCCATTGAAGTTAAGGAAAAGGTCATACTGTCCAGGGAAATGCTTTTTGCCATCCAAGATTTGGCTGTAAAACTCGGGAAGGATGCTTGTTTACTTGCTTCCAGAGCCAGGCACTGGTCTTTTTCCACACAGATCAGACTGTGGAGGGAAGTGTCCTTGTAATTAGATTCTGTATCTTTAGTTAAAAATCTGGAAAGAGCTTGTCTTCACAACTGGTATTTGGAACCTCACCTGCACCGCAAACCTGATAACACGGGAAGCCTTGCTGTCTAATTTTTTACCTTTAAGGAATATTGTGAACTGCCCAGCCTAAGGGGAGAGGGGGCAGAAGGTAATTTCTTTCTGGTGTATGTATCTGAAATCTGTTGTGATAGATAAGATCTGTAGTGAAATTATCACTGTTAATCATGAGTTTTCTTCAGAATTAAAAGCACACAAACAGAAAAACCTCACTAACTCCTAGTGTGCTCCCTAATATGTCACTGGACTGTAAAGTGAAGCTAATGAATGCATTATTGTATTTTACAGCAAACTCACAAGAAAGTATTACTAGCACTCCCAATCTCTGTTACAGGAATACACTTAGCCCAGGCTTATTATAAGCATCACATTTAACATCACTCAAGATCCCAAAAGCCAAAATAAATACATTTACAGATGAATATGTCCCAGTGCTGTAACAAATGCAGCAAATTCCCAGTGGGATTCCTTTTCCATGCTCTCTTCAAAGCGTGAGTCACAGACAATTTTCTGTATGGGTTATGCCTCAGGGCACTGTTGGGGGGTGGATGGAGGGAAGAAAAGTAGATTAATTTAGTTAATCAGTCTTTTATATCTTTTCTTCATAGTCAGCTCTAGGTAGGGTTTTAATTTTGTAAATAACAAGGCCCAAAGCTCTGGTCTGGGAGTCTCATTGATGCTACAGGGACTAACTTTCTTACAGAATAAAAGAACACTTTCTGCTGTCTTTGTGTGTTTGTTTGTGTTTGGTTTTGGTTTGTTTTTTTTTTTTCCTTAGCATAAGGAAATACAAAGTCCTAGCAAAGCACAGAACAGTAAGTAAATAGGAGAGGAAAAGTGCAAAAGCTGTGAGAACAGTTGTGTACAGCTTGTGTATGATGTTAGCAGGATGAGTAGATGGAAGACACTCTTCTTCCTCCAGTAGGCTGGGGTCACTAATGCTATGATCTGAAGGGCCTCTGAGTGCTCACCCCTGGAACCATGAAGGGATGCTGAGCCAAATGTCTTCACAGCACTCTTGGTGTTGTCTATCTGTGAAACTCTATAGCATAGGCCAATCTTGTGTAGGATGGATGTTGTATGGAGTAAGCCAGTCTTATACAGTATGGTTGGAGTCCCCTATCTTTCTGGGGAGGAAAATAAATGTCTTTAAACATACCTTTAGTGAAATCTGAGCACAGTAGTTTTATAGACAGCAGGGGCAGTCTTAATTCTGTAGATGTGAGCGTTATTTGCGAATAAATGCCCTTCATAGTCTCTAAAAATTATTATTCAGGATGTCTTCCCATCTCACAGATGCACTATGAACTAATGGTTCCTTTTTGCATAGTTCACTTGACAAAGAATTGGTAGATTTTCTGTGTAATTTGCTATTATCCTAAAACTCTCAGCAAACCAAAATGCCAACCTGGGTTTTAAAATGTGATGTGTTTGAAAATGGAAATTTGACCACTCCAAATAGCAAAATCTTCATTTCCATTAGGATTTTTATGAACTGTCTGATTATAGATCAGAAAAACGCACACTGTTCTACAGCCTCCTGCAATGCACTAGACAAAATGATGAAAACAAAGGCAATTATTTGTACTGGGAATGGTGTGTTTCATTTAATGTTTTATCAGAGAATATAGTCACATTGGAGGCTATTACATTTCCAAGGATTTATTTACTTTCAAAGGCTGTAAGTCTCTCTCAGACCTTGCATTCTTCTTTCTATGGAGAGCAAGTGGGAACTTCCTAGATCAGAAGGCAATGTGGAAGAGCACTGTTATTGTTAGGATGCATTCACAACTCCCTGACATTCTGGCCCCACTGAGGACACTGGGGATGTCCTTTCTGGCAGAGGCAGGGATTGTGACTGCTGCCATGCCCTCTCCTTGGGCTGAGTTACTATCACATGGCGAAAGTCTTGCAAGGCACTGAAGTACAAGAGGGGTGGGCAGGGGCAGCAGCCTTCAGCCTGTTTGTGGGGGTTGCCCAGGGTTTCCAAAGGAGCCTGACATGTAATTTTGGAGAGGTGGATTGCTTTCAGTAACTTTTCCCCTATTGTATAGATTTTTCTTCAGTATCTTGGCTGCAGGGGGGATATGTTGTCAATATGTAAACAATATCTCTTGCTCTTTTGTAGTTCTTTGTGCTTGCCATTCAGGTGTACTTTGATGGAGAAGGTGCAAGGGTCTGGTTTCTGGTCCAACTAGCTGTGCAACTGATGTTGCCTCTTCCCATCAGTAAATGGCTGTCCTGAGCAAAGCTACCAGCAGGGTTTTATGTTAATGTACTCCATGTTCACTCCCTCTCTCCAAGTGAGGCTGTACTATCCCTGGGGCTCCCAAGCCGGCTGGATGTGTTATTGCCTAAAGCAACCTGTGCACAAAGGAAACCACGATTCACAGTGAGATGTGATTCTGTCCCCACAAATGTGTGGCACAGCTGGAGGAAGTCTCCAGCGGCTCATTTGTATCTCTTCTCTCCCTCGGGGCTGAGCCTGTCTTTGGTGTATAAGCAGTGTCTTGGCAGCAGTGCCAAGCCTCAAAGTTTCTGTGTGCGTTCACTACAGCGCAAATCCCAAGGACTGAGTTAGGATCCCTGTATACTCTCTGACTGGATTCCAACATCCCGAGCAGACTGCAAAATTATGATGCATGTCAAAACTGCCAATGGGCAGAGACAGGAGCAGCAGGAGGAGGCAAAAACACGGTTCTACATTACTCTGAAAGCTCGCTTTGCATCAAATGCTCGTGCCAGATTGTGCTACGATGCGTGTCCATTTCTAAGTAGGTCCCTTCACTTGGTTGCTAATCTATACAGTCTGACTGGTGTGAACTTGTATGCATACTGGGAAGGGGGTTGTTAATTTGTTGGAGGCAGGTTTTGTCTACTGCTTCTTCTTAGCACCACTCTTGGCATTTGGACGGGTTCCACAAAGAAAGTTACATTCAGATCATAAATGAATTATATCCCAGCTCGCATCACATGGGCACCCTGGGTTTGGCAGAATGCTTTGCATTCAGAATGATATGCTGCATGGAGAAGAGCCTAGGCAAAATGAGGAGGATGCAACTCACAACAAACAGCTGTGCAAACAAGTTCTCCTAAAACAATCATACAGATCTGATGCCACACTCTATAATATTGTGACAAATCCATGTCTATGAGCGGTCTCATGCCTGTCACCACCCTACAAAATGTACAGACACACCACCTCTTGTCAGCAGGTTGGGGGACTTTGCTTGCATCCCTGCAGACTTGCTGGGGGGTCAGAGCTAGTGGTAGTGGGCAGAAACTGGGCATTGCTACCTCAGCATTGCTTAGCAGAGGAGGGAGAGCTGCAAAATAAAGGCATAAATATACATATCTCTATGTAGGATGCTCATAAGACAAGGTCTGAGATTTTTTTATTTGTTTTTTCTGTTTGGATTTTTTTGCTATTAATTATTTCACTCTCAATAGCAAGACCAATTAACAGTTCTAGAGAGGATTTAAGCTCTTATGAACTTTGAGGATATTATCTTTAAAAAGAATTCCCACCTCTGCCTTCAAATGGGATGGAACATCATGTGTTCTAGATCAAGTTTAGGGATAATTAAACTGAAGTATTTGGAAATCTTAGGTATTTGATTTAGGTGCAGGGGTGGAAATAAATTGTGAAAGCCCTGTCTTCTAGCCCTTAATCTTCTCTTGGGACCACCCTTCCAGGAACAGATGCTGTTAACCCCTTAAAGAAGCTCTGTGATCAGTTGTCTGAACTCCCTTCTCTAGCACAACTTTTGAAAATAACAAAACAATGCACTGTCATGTTAGTAAGTCACTGTGGTTTGCTGGTGGTTTGGGTTTTTTTGTGGGTTTGTTTGTGACTTTTTTGGGTGGTTTTTTTAATTTATTTTTAAATACACATAAAAACTGTTTAACACTCCTGGTTTTGTAAATTAAAGTGTTGCCCAAGTGTGGAGTGTTCCATGTAATCACACCCTTGCTAGCAAAAACATTTTAAGTAGGTGTTTTCTCTGGTGCTCTTTTTCTCATGAAAACTTAGCTATCCTATGTATGTATTTGTAGTACCTATGTAGTATTTATCTCTTATGACCTTTGTAAACATCCCAGAACTGTCATAATCTAATCCCCTGATCAACTCCTATAGTTAATCTATAGTATCTAATCTCTCCGTCTTTCCTCCTCCCACTTTTTTCCCCTGGCTACTCTGCATGTTTCTGGTGTTCCTGTTCCCAGACTGTGGCTCAATACAAATGTCGGCAATTGGCATAGGTGTGTGAACACAGACAGGCATTGGGACAGCAGCCATGGTCCTGGCAGATAGGCTGAACATTTGTTTCTGAGACATTCTAGAAGCTGAAGTAGGGATTCACTTCCTGTGGGAACGGATGTGTCTTCAGGCTGTTTCATGGATGTGGAACTGGTCTAGTATACAGATGCATTTTGCAAATAGTTGTGTGTTTTTCTGGGTTTTGTTTGTTTGCTTTGTTGGTTTTTTCAATAGATGCAACAGGTTGAACAGGAAAAGGTGAAGCCTAAGGCACAAAATTTATTCTGTCAATTTTTTCTAATACTCTTATAAAGAAAGAAAAAACTTGTAAAATATTTTAGTTTGGGTCCTGTACTTGTCTCTTGAATGGCTTATACAATGAATCTCTGTTTAAGTGTGAAGTAGGAAAGCTAAATGCTACAGCCTAGTTTCAGAGAATAAGAGTACTTTTATTCCTTTCAGTGATATACTAAAAGTTAAACTAAATCTCAGTATCCCTCCTTTTAATTCTTGTGTATTTTCTTTTTGTGGCAAAACTATTTTTTTAAACATCTTAATGGTCTAAATATTGTGATGCTATTTCTGAGCAGAGATATGTTGTGAAATATTAGAAATCACAGGATATAGTAATAATCAATTTTACAGCATATTAAAAATGTTGGGAAAAATCTTCCAAAGCATACAGAAGGACCTGTGTCTTGTCTCTGTCATCTTTCACTAATGTTAACCAAGGACTAGAGTGTCTTGTCTTCTTATCCTGCTGGTATATAAAACCCGTAATTTAGGAATTTTATACTATATCAAAATTCAGAAATGTGATAGGCATATGTTTGGATCTACTCCAACAAAGACAAAAAAACAAAAACCCAGAAAGATAGTTACCATGGAAGAAATTCTATTATTTGTGCCTAATCTGTATTTTGCATATTTTTGCTAGTCCTAAGAAGCAGTTCTGCCAGACAAAGTGCTAGATCTGACTCTTTCCATATTAGGATGGTTTTTAAAATAAAATTAAAAAGAGAAAAAAATTGTAGCGAATCTCCAAATTTTGGAGCAGCGATTTTTCCAAGATACAGCTATTTCTGAAATGGCTGCTGCAGCTCACTGGCACCAGGTGCTGCCTGTCTCCTGAGCTGCTGTTTGCTCTTGGCAGACGAGTGCTATGTCCAGCCATGCCTCCAGTGGCAGGAAACACTGACCCTTTGTTGCTTTTGAGCAAAGCGTTGGCGTTTCTGTCCTGGGGCCGCCTAATGCTGCTGGAGTGATTGTGGTGCCTGATGCTGACGATGACAATATGCTGCTTGTGCCCACTCAGGCTGTGGGGGGCTGCCATGACTCACCGTCATGCGCGGGTGCCACGTCTGATCCCGAATGACTGCGTGCCTCTTCCCGCCCCTTGACCATGCTCATCCAAACTTCCATCTGAATCTCTGCTCAACAATGGCTGTTTTCAGTGTCTGGGTATGCAGTTACTTTCTTCTGTGCTATATGTTGTTTCAGTATTTTTCATCAGTGGCAGCCTAATCTCTTGTGGTTTTATTTTCCTGATTAAATAAAGTTGGGAAATAAAGCTGGAGATGTGTGTCTTTCCCACAGAGCTGGCTGGGGTGTGGGGGAGTGAGGAGGGGGATGGGGAGGTGTGATGGTGTTGGTGAATGCTGGCCAAAACCCCTTGTCTGTGGGTACTAGCCACTGTGCCCCATGGGCCAAGCTGCATCCCCATCCCACTGCTGCAGAAGGGCTCCATTGCAGGCAACGGCACTCACTGCTGTGGTGGAGTGATGCCTCTTCCACCAAAGGGATTGCAAGATAGAAATCCCAAAGGTTAATCTATCCATTATTATAAATATTTATAAATGGGTTGGATAAATCATACTGTGTAATTATCTACCTAACTAGTCAAGCCATTAGGACATTAAATAGCACAAATCAGAACTCATTTGGTTCATCATGAGCCTGATATTGTTATGAAACAGCTGAGCAGTGCTGTGAACCTTCAAGGGGTTTCAGGGAAGGGAGTCTGGTATGAACCTCACCTGTAAGGCATGGTGGGCCTTTAAAAAACAGCAAACCTGAGGTATTGGGTTAAAGAATGTCTGAAGAGAGAAGGTCCTCAAGCAACTTAATGTTTTATCTGCTTTCAGTCAAATGGTAACACATCCAGAAAACCACAGTGGAAGTAAGATACAGCACTAAATATCAATATCCTCTTCTCTGTTTTGCAGCATCTTAATGAGATGGCTTACATAAAGAATGTTCTAACTTAATGTTTGTGCATATGTAGTGATAATGGGAGGAGTAGAATATTTTCTTGCCTCAAAGACTTTCAAGGATATTGCAACCAATTGAAGAGAAATTGCCTATAGGTCATGTTTTCCCAATGTGCTTTCCATGTAGTTAACTACTAAACTCTTGTAGAATTCTCCAGACATTTCTTTAAAGTTCCCAGTGCGCATGTCTAAAACCTCTTCCGTGTCTCCTACTGCTGAGTGTAGTTTTAAATGTGGTATTCCTGTCACTGTAATGAGTAGGCCTTTTTTTCCTGTGTCTTCATTCAGAGGTGAGACTGCAGAGAAGAAGGGAAACAATACTGCTTCATGCAACACTCTGGTTGGTGTTTTGTAGCTGAAAAAGAGAACAAGGTGCCTGTACTTCTCTCAGCTCAATTTCCAAGTCCAGTTTGCAGCAGTGAGATAAAGGAACAACTGTCTGTTGCACTTTTATGTTTCAGGTAACTCACAGGCAGGCAAAAAAAAAAAGCAGACTGTGGGTTTTGGAAGTATTCAAAACAGCACAGCTTGTTTCATGGATATGGAAGTTGAGGATGACACAGAAGTCAGGTTGCTGTTCAAAGTCAGGCAGAGAAAAGCCTATGACAAGATTTGTGTAGAGATTGTATTGGAGTGGATTAGCAGGATTCCTCAGTAATAGCAAACTATCTTGTCTATTAAAAAAAGCCTTCATGGTATTCCCACTTGAAGTTGATTTTTGTAAACAAACAAATAAAATTTTGACTTTCATACCAAGCCTAAATTTCACTTACTTCTGGCTCATTTAAATTATAAGAGCCACTAAGTAATTAGTACTTGCTCTCAAGCCCCCGAATTCAGCCAGTTGCTGAAAGGATGTGTGGTAGATCTTGGGTTTAGGTGCATTTTGTGGCTGCACCTGAGGATTTTCCCTCTGCCCTCCACAGGGCAGAGCTCTTATGAGATCTCCTATTGGTACCAAGCCTGCCATGGCCCCAGCAGGGGGCTCAGGCATGAGCCTCCTTTGCGTGGTGCATTAACCTCTAACGTAGTACAAACATCTGTTAAAATGCAGGAGTGATGAATTGTGGGTGCTATCATCTGGTGCCTGTGTCTTTGTTTGCAGAGTTCCCTTCCCTTACCTGGCAGTGTCCTTTAAACTTCAGCTTTCCATTAGTTTGAGGGAGAAGTATCAAGATTGACAGTGGAGACACCCCAGCCCTGTGCACTCAGCAGCGGGGCGAGCAGCCTGGGGGTACCAGCAGCTGACACCCCCCAGGCAATCTGCAGTGATTTCACTCTGATCTGAGGCAGTAACTCTGGATGTGTAGTACTGAGCAGATTTCTGGGGTCTTATTTGCTTTTTTTTTTGTATACAAATTGGAGAAATAATTTTGCTATGACATTTAAATAACAATGATAAAAAGTAGGATGTAACTCCTCGGGAGTATGTTCTTCTCTTGGTGTCTGCGTGTAGTTCCCACTGGTATTGATGGGAATTTTGCAGATGTATCTGAGGAAGAAAAAACCTTTAGCATTGCATAACCAACTTGAATTTCTCCTGAGATTATCAGGTACAGAATCAGTTGTTTGAGATTGCTGTGTTTGAGAAGTTATTTGTTTTACCTGCATATCAAACTCCAACTTATATTTTTGTTTCAACAGCATATTGCACATCCAGCTTCTGGGAAAATTCTGCATATGCATTCAAGTTAAATTATATTTCACATTGTTCCTAAACACATTTACTGAAATGAGAGTCAAACAATTAAATGTGTCTTCTATGATTTTCTCTCTGTTAGTCCAGTAGCCTAATAATTATCTCAACTGTTTTAATATGACTTGCACAGTGTTGTTAATTTATTTAGTTGGAATTAGTTTTCTATTTCTTCTTGTAAGTGTTGCCTGTTTACTTAACAATATTTGGCTTTGGCTAATGATATGTACAGAAGACAGGGCTAAGTGGAACATCAGCTGTTTACATCAGCTCCAACAATTAATGCATGTTAATTTTTAATTACAGTGATTGTACTAGAGGCAGAATGTATGTTTTTTCACAGAACAGATGTACTAGTCAGCTTTGCTGGTGAACATGCATATCGATTGGATGTTGATGCTGCCAGCGTTTTAGAGGGTGTCAGCTCCTAATGTACTTGCAGATGTATGGATTGCAGTCCTGAGACAGTTACGCACGCAAGCTAACCACATAGATCATTTTCTGCTGGGAAGATTGTGTTACAACAGCATCCAGGTTGCTGTGGCAGGCCCTCGAAAGTTAGAGAAACCCAGGGCTGATTGCCTGCAGGGTTTTAATCCACCTTTAAGCTTCTTCAGTAGCTAGTGGGTTTGTTTTCCAAGTAGAATAAAAGCTGTCCTAGTGGTTTTTGTCAGCACTGTTGACTGTTAGATCTGTGACAGAGAAGGACATTAGATGGCCTGCAGAGCAGAGTCCTCTGCCTCAACAGGCATGAAATGTGTGTTTTACTGGGGATTTATTGAAAACCTTCAGCGAGCAGTAGCTGTAGTAGTAGTGTTCCTGGTTGTGAAGAATTTGCCCATAAACACAACAAAGTCTATGTCTGTCTCTGATGCAAGTATGTCAGAAGTATTTGACACATCTGTGATGAAAGGTGGAGTGGCAAGAGCTACGAGCCATGGACTAGAGTTACCTTTTGCAGTCGTAGTGATGTGTGGCAGCCTGTGAGCATTTGCTGGGGCTAGACCTCCAAGAATTGCTAGGTAGGTTCCTCACTGCTATCCCAGTGAAGTGGCAGTAGCACTGCCTGTGTTCTCGGTCTGTGAAACCAGAAATGCTTGGAGTTGTTTGCAGGTCTTTGAGCTCAAGTACATGGTGACCAGAGCCTCAAGAGGTGTTATCAGCAACAGCAGACATGTCTGCCCTTTGGTTGATCTCCCTCTTCCATGCCAGCATCAACGCTGGAGCTGGGCCCTTTAATTTAAAACATGGGGACTCTTTAACCTTGTATGTGTCCTTGCTATGCAAATGATATGAGAAGTGCACCAAGGTGACCAGGACCCTGTTAGGTGTTTAGGGCTACGTCCTCAGTGTCACTGAAGACAGTAATACTCTTTCTTGTATCAGATTGGTTTTGTGTTCAGCACTTTTGAAGTTCTCATCAGCAAACACTTATAAAAAATAAACACAAACTTGTCAGAAGTGAACTTTTAAACAGAAAAGTGGTATAATTCCAGTGGGCTGTGAGAAATAAGGAACCATATTAAAATGTGCCTCTCTTAATTGGTAACACTCATTTACATTGTAAGTATGAGACCAGAGCTGCCAGACTGAATGTAATGATGGTCCTGTTTCACAACATATTCACCCTTATGTGCATTCTTGCATCTGTTAGATATCCAAGTTGCTATTAAAGAATTTAAGAATTACAAATATTGCAGGTAGCAGACTTTTCATGCATAAACTACAATATTCATAGCATACTGGTAAAGCAATCTAATGAGTAGTAAAAATGAATCATAGTCCTCTCACAAGACTTATTATGCGCAAGTATTATAATGGCTGTGAGACGAACTTTGCTAGTTCTGTTATATCTCATGGGCCTCACATAGAAGAAACAGCAGTAGCAGTTATTGGAAAAAAGGGGAAAACCAGAAATACACTGATGTGATATTTCCTCTTTTCTGCCAATTTACTGTAACGGTGAAGTCTTCATCGTAGAAACCCGTGGGGGTTTTGTTGTTTACTGAAATGGGACTAAAACTTTTAGACATCATGATGATCATAGATGTTTGAATATACATGAAATTAAATAGACAAAACATGACCCTAACTCCTCCTAAAGGTAGTTTGGTGGCCTCAGTGCATGAGTGAGTTGAGAAATATCCGATACAGATTACTACGTCCCTGGTAGTGTTCTTCTGTTATGTTACTCAACTAGTCATAACTATTAGGTTACAAATAACTCAAAATACTGCATTATGCCAATAAACAGCCAGTTTATTGGAATGCTTGTTTTTACAAAGTTGAATAAATCATGATTCCAGAATAGTACTGAGCTAGTATGACAATGAGCTTATATGTAGCAAACTTGATAAACAGATCCTTATTTTAATAAATCTTTAGAATATTTTTGTGTGGTAAATCAACCTGGTCTCTGAAAAAGAGAATTTAAGCCAAACTTTCACCCATGGCATCAAGACTTGAACCCTTGCATTCTGAGCACTCGTCTTTAAGGTTCATTAATTATCACTCCTACCTTGTTGAAATTTTCTTTAGAAATAGACAGATATCCAAGTTGGAATCTAACCATGCAAATACAAGCTTTTTTGTCTATGTGAATTTGGACTAAAATCCTCCCTGAATCCACACTGCTTGCTTCTGATGCAGTGGACCTATATGGCATATGGACCTATATGATATCATAGACCTATATGGCATATTCAAGTGCTGTGTCAGTAGAGTTGTAGGTAAGTTAGCCAGGGTATGAGGGGCAAGATGAATTCCCTCCAGAAGTCTGTGGGTGTGGAGAATGTTGTGGTGGTGGTGCCTGAGTCAGGTCTGGTTTCTGTCAGGTTGATGCTATGGACCTCATCCATATTTCTGTCTGGGTTATCCCCAGTGTAGGATTGTCTGGCTTTGGCCTTCCAGTGGTTAGTGGTGGAAAGGATTCATCTATTTGGTATGTGGTGCTGGTAGCCCATGCTCCAGTTTCCCTCATCCTTCATATCTCTGTGGGTACAGAAATACCACAGACCAGGTTCTTATCTATTTGGGGACTTTCAATCCGATCTTAATATGAGCTCTGTGTGGGCATGGGTAGATCCTTCTCTCTGAGCTATTCTGTAGGCGATCCCTAGGTCAAGTGAGCGTGGCCGTGGCACAGTCAACTTTCATTGGGTGCAATTTGTGCTGTAAGCTTGGGTCCTGTTATATCATACTCTTACTGAGTTTGAACGTGCTCTGTAAGTACAGTTGTGTAACCTCTGTTGAAAGAACCTACAACAAGAGTTAGCTTCACCTTGAACAGAACTACAACCACCTTTGGAGGGAAACATGACAGCTCAACAGCATGCAGCAAAACAGCTCAGAGATAGGGACAGAAAATGTGTGGGTTTGTGTATATGTACATATGTGAGTAATGTAAGAGGCTGCATGAGCTGATAGCTGTGAGGTCGTCATATGGCAGCAGAATGCAATTACCCAGAAAAAATTTCCCTTTCTTGGTAATAAGCTCGTGGAACATTTTGCTCCCTGGCGCAGGCGCAGCAGAAGTCAGTGAGTCCCTGCATCAAGGGGTTAATGAGAACAACTTGCTCTGTTTGTTATCTCTGTTAGCAAAGAGCTGCCAAAAAATAGGCAACTGGCTTTCTTTTTTTCCTTTTATTTTTTTTACCTTTGATTGCCCTGTAAATACAGCTGTGTGTTTAATGCGATTTAATGCTTCACGGTTTTCTGTGGGTTCCTCCCTTCTCCCCAGTTCACCCCAGAAGCCTGGAGGGGCAGCAGCCATCGGTCTCTTCACCAAGTTTTGGTATGGTGCAGAGGTGGTGCAGGGCTCATACATTTACTGGACACGGCTTGGAAGAAAAATGCTGAAGCACACAGAGCCAGTGACCAGCATTATTCATGGGAGACAACTCCCTCCCCTCCTCTCCTGTCCCCTGAGTGCCTGCAGAAGGGCAGCCATGCCTGGGGAAGGGTGCTTGGGCACTAATTGCACTAATTGTCTTAGACTGGATACAGCTGTACTGGAACACAGTGAGAGCACTGGCAGCACCAGCACCTCAGACTGGGCTGCCTGTCTGCCACAGAGCTCCATAGGGCAAAAATCAGGAAAACACAAATAGAAATACTTACTAATTTAGTGATTTTGAAGTCTTCACCTTTTTTAAAGACTGTAGATAATTTGTGACTTGCTGTCCCATTGAAGGACCCCTTGTTGCCAGTTTCAGATGCCTTGTGCTGTGGTGGCTGGAAGTGCCTTTGGGCAGGGCTGGGCCTTTCTTATGTTTGCTCTGGGTGGCTAGCCCATACCTTCCTGATGGTACATTGTCTTGAAAATATAAATAATAATGGTTATAAAAAATAACAAAACCTGTGCCTTCTGTGATGTTATGTGGTGCAAAATTTTCATACAGAGGTGTGGATTAATAGTCATATAACATACTGCTTTTTCTGTTGAGAATTATTTATCCAATTTCTATCTTAACCTTACTATAAATTCCCAGAATAAGCTTTTCTCCAGCTCCTGTGCAAGCCTGTTTCAAACCATCACCGCTGTGCAAAGCTGAGTCACCAGTGCCAAGTGGCACATGGATAACTCTAAGATGAGCAGTTTTCTCACACTGGCCACTGAAACTTTGGTGCATATTGGTTATTGGGTGGATTAACAACATCCCTTTTTTCTGAGAGGGCAGGGAAAGAGGCACTTTGGAAAGAAATGTCTATTAAAAATAGCAGTATCACACATAGCTGGATGGCAGGCTGAGGCGTTGTAGGTGGCTTTTCAGTGGCCCAGACATGCTTTTCATCATTCCCCCTTTTTCCTCATGTTTGGTGTGAGGAACCCAATTCTTTGCATGCACAAGGTGTGGAAACAATACCTAAAGTGAATTAATTTGAGCAGCAGTTAGGGATCATTTTTCATTCTCTGAAAGTCTTCCATGTGGAGAATAACTCCCATGCATCCCTGGGGTGCTGGTGCTGATGGGGGATAATGGCCCTAGGACTGGCTGCAGTAAGGAGCTGGGAAGTGGGATCTGGTGACTGGCTGGCTTCTGGGAGAGGGCTCTTTCAGTTCCTTTTGGGCACCCTTATCACAAGAAAAGCTTTGTGCTTTTTAAATGTAAGCAAAGTTGTGTGAATATTTACTAGGGAGATGGTGTCTTTTTGCTCTTTATGGATAAACACATTGCTCTAAACCCCCCCCCCCCCTTTTTTTTCCCCTGGACTTCTTTAGAAGTTATCATTTCAAAGAGACTGTTTTCTTTCTTGACTTATATGAGCACAGGCACATATATGAGACACTGAAATTATTACAGTTTTCTCTCTAGTGTCAGACTAGTTTCCATATATATGTGTGTGCGTGTGTTTTTTAAATGGTTGTGGTGGACCAGGTACACATAAAATCACTTTGGTGTGTTTTTTTTGGACACATGCAAGCAACAGTATCTAAAACTAGTGTATTGCAATCTATATATCAGAGAGACAGCAAATATATTAGTCCAGAGGGAATGCATCATTTTAAATGAAAAATCTATAAATAACAGCATTTGGTGGTTTTTTAATGTTAAAATATGTTCCTTTTTAATTAGTCATTATATGTATTGATTGATGCTTACTGTACTTCTGATGCCTTTCCTTCAGGGCTTTGTGTATTTCATAGATTGTAAGATGTAAAAATACTTTAAATCAAAGCAGTAAAATAAGCATAGTTAGAGGGAGAACATGAGGGTTTTTTCTTCATTTACATTCATTACATATTATGAGTTTAATTACCTCCCTCAAATAATACCAGTATGAAGGAATGATGCTAAAGAAGGCGTACTTCTATGATGATTTTATTGATTGTGACTGATGGATGGCATCAACATTTCATAGTGAAGAATCATGGTTTTGTTACATCAGGAAAATTAAATTGGGAGAGTTATTTTCTTTCCCAGTGATAGTGGCAGTTAGAATATTTCACCTGTAATGAGATGTGTGCGTTATGTGCCATAGTGAACCACTGCTGAGCCATTAAATATATGTAAATGAAGAGAAACACAAGAGAGCCTGGGCATAATAACGTGCAGAACAGAGAAATGGATCCTGGAAAGTGATTAATTTATTTGATGATGCCTCAAGTGAGGAATTTTAGGTCACAAATGAAGTGACAGAATGACAAATTACCATTTTAAAGAATTTACTGGGCATCATTACTGAACAATTGTCAGGTAGTTTATGGTGGCTGAGAAGATGGTATAAATATAGATCTTTTCCTTATCTGAGATGAATTATTAATCACCTTTTTAAAAATCTTTGTGAGTGATGGTTGGCTGTCTGATTGGAAATAATGTGTTCTACAATTTTAACTAAATTCTAATATGATATGTAACAGGAATCTTTACAATTAAAGTCTCAGTGGAGAGTGGTAGGAGGTTTACAGTCAATTGCAGTTTTAATGTGATAAAAGAGGATGAATTCACTAGCATATTTCAATAGGTTTCCTTAGGTATATTATCCCTGCTGTGATGTTATTCAAATGTTTACAGTTTATTTTCGTTTGAAAAATGACATTCAGATACTTAAATTGTTTTCCTTGGTTTATTAGTTAATGAAAATGAAATCCTTGTAATTACTATATTTTTGCTGCCTGCCACATTATTTAAAGTGAAGTGACTGGCTTTGTCAGCTGGGTTGTAAATGCCGTCGTTTTGTGTTTTGTTCAGCTTCTGTTTGCTTTATGTATGTCATGTCCCTTCCCTGTCTATATGTCACTGCCTGTGCTACTGGTAGCAGGCAGAGTATACACGGGGAAAAAGGAGCTATGGGAAATTAAATGAAAAGTAGTAATGCTTTTTTTTTTGAAGTTCATATCATCTGTTTGATGAAGAAACCCACTTCAGTTTGTCTTTGAGAAGCTGTGATTCAGTCCCCACTGGCAAATTTGTTGACACTTCTGACTGGAAATATTGTCGAGAATTTTTGAATATGTGTGCACATGTTTTATTGCTTGTTTGTGGTGGGTTTGGTTTTGGTTGGTTTGTTTTGTTTTTTTTGTTTCCTAGTTGTGTGCATATATAGAAATACCCATATACTCACAGCATTACAGGAAGAGTTGTTTGCGTTTACAACAGGCATTCACAGAAGTGCATTTAATGCACAGAAGTGCCTTAGAAAAGGGCATTTACTCTCTGTTTCTCAGTAAAGATTTGCTAGTCAATCTGCATCTTGTTAAAATTCTGTGGTTTTGTACTCACCCTTCCTACTCAAAAGTATTGACAAAATCAGGATAAATACAACGGCGCCATAATTAAGAGTAATTAGGATTTTTTTTTCACCCATGTAATTTTGTCTGTTCATTTTCTGACTGCTTTGCAAACCCTCACAACTCTGGTGGGTCTCAGCTGTTGTGTACCTGTAGGGCTTTGGTTGTTACTTTCTGCTTTGGGATGTCTGTGTAGGTTGAGGAGACTTACAGCAGGTGGATGCAGGGCTGGGAGCAGCCCTAGAATCTGCTGGGAAAAGCTCCTTGCTGGGCTGTGCCTTCCTGGCACAGGGTATTGGACTGCGCAGGGGAAAAGAAGCTGCTGTTGATGGTCCGCAGAGCTGTGATGTCCCTCCAACTCAGTTCCTTCTTGCTCTGTAACCAACCTGCTGCATCTATGTTGTAAAACTTCTGAACTCCTTGTGGTAGTTTCTGTTTTAATTTTGTAATACTCAATTTAGTTGTGGGGTTTTTTTTGGTTTTTTGTTTTTGTTTTTTTTTTTTTTTTTTTTATTTTAGCCATAATAGTAGCCTATTTCATTCCCTGCCCACTGAAAAGAGTATCTCTAGAAGTAAAAAAAAAAAGCTAACCATTGTAGGCTCTTGCTGTCACCATTTTGCATTGTTAAAAGTGACGTAAATTTAAGTGAATTTATTTTTATCCGCTTCTGAAAATTTTCTCTTCTTATTTTTTTTTTTATTTCTTGTTTTTATTTTGTTTACCCTCCAACAGAGAATTGAAATTGGCTGCTTTCTTACTGCACTTTTGTTTTCAAGCTGATTACCTGCTCAGCCTCTCCCACTGCTACAGCACTGTTCCGTCTGGTTCTCGGGCAGTGTGTGTTCTGGATGAAATGGACTGCGTCTAAAATTTAAAATAAAAAATAGGTGATGAAGCTGCTTGAGTTTGGTTTGTTTGAAAAATAAACCTTGAATGCATAATTCCACTTTTACTGATATTTTTTTGCTCTTTAGCTTTAACTCGCCCATCTTGAGTTCTACAGAACACATGCAGAAATAAGCTATGATAACCAAATCCGTGCTGCATTTAACATTGAAGAATAGTGTTGTCGGTCAAATTGGTGCTTATCATTGACTGTGCCCACAGATTTGTGCTCTGCTGCGGCAGGGTCTATTCCAGTGACAAATGTGAGAGGTTTTGATGCTGTTGTATATGGCACCTCTCAGAGACATCACAAAACGTGTGAGTACTGAAACTGCTAATTACCTGTTTTGCTTCTGAGATGAGGTACCCAAGATCCTCAAAGGACGCTCACTTACAGTCACATTGAGGAATTCTTTCCCTCTCGTGGATTTTGGATTACTCCCTCTGGTTGCTCAGGTTCATGAGCAAGAGAGAGACCTTTTCGTATTCACACCTTACAATAGCAGTAAATAAAGAAGTAACTCTGCTGCTTTGGGTTCAAGGCTGGCTGGGGCATAAAATGGATGTAAATGATCTTGATTTTTTCTTTTGCAACAATAATTCCTAAAAGAATTGACATTTTGCAGATAACCTAACAAGGCATTAAGGAAGAGGTTTCAGTTCTAAGAACATGAAAAGCTTTTTCTTTTTTTTTCTTTCTTTCCTTTTTTTTCCTTCCCCCTTCATACTTGCAAGGTGCTGCTTAAGGTTAAGGACACGTTAAAGGCGAGTGCAGAACAGGCATTAGAGCATTTAGGGCATGCTCAAAACTCTCCTTCAAGAATAAAATTTTTTGGTGGATGAAGTTGCAGTCTAGGTCAGTAGAGAACTGTCTTTCCAACACTGTCTTTTCACTGCAAAGAAGCAGGGCTGCTTGTGTCCCTCAAGGATTCAACTTAAATTATGGCTAAATTCACAAAAGGTGCTTTACTGCCTTTGTTTTTCAGAAGTGCTTGGGAAGACATGCATACTGGTGCCTGTGCGTAGCTTGTGGTTATGGTTTGGTGGTGTGATAAAGTGCTTGCAAACTTTTGTATGTATCTGTTATAAAGATTGTTGTCATAAATTCACCTTAATTGTTACTTACTGATGGGGCAAAAGAAAGTACATGATGGATGCAGACCAGTAGAAATCCAATAAAATATATAACCTAGTCTACAAATTTTGAGCTCATAACTTACTGAGACTCAGATCTGACAAACTTCAAATTACATACACTGTAGAAAATTTAATATTTAATAAAATCCATTCTCTCCCCTATAATCCTTAATAGACACATTGTATTTTAAGAAGAGGTGTGAAAATAAGGTAGTAGTAGAAAAAAAATACACATCTCTCTCTAAAAGATTCGGTAATCACGTATCAAGGGCAGGATTTATTCCTATATTTATTTCAAAACTTACAGGCACCTGAGGTGCTTCAGTGCTTCCCAGTGTATTGGGACTTGTGATTTAGAAAGTTGCAGGATTAGGACAATAATTCTAGTGAGAATTAAGAGGTTTGTGTAGCAGATAGAGAATGGACTGCAAGTAAAATCTGTGCCAAGGTGCTGTATGCACTTTGTATGCAGTTTTTGATCTGTTGAACTTGCCCTCACCGAGACATTGCTGCTGCGATGCCAGTGTTTCCTGGAGGCTGTGAGCAATGGATAGTGTGCCTGTGGGCTGGGACCATGGTCAAACAGCGATAAAGCTTTGTGATACAGGGAAGCATAATTCTGTGCTGAATGTTAGCATGTGTTTCTAAACAAAATCCAGATTCATTGTGAAGTTGCAACATCAGCAAAAATACCAAAGGGTGTGATTGTGGATCAATGATTCCTGTAGGTTTTTAATTAAACTGAGGTTTGTGCAGCCTGCCCATGCAGGAGAGCCATCCTTTTTTGTCAGAGTGGCAGGAGAGTGATGGGTTGCATCACAGTCAATTTAATTTAGGTTTGTGAGTTTTTACTTGCTGGACATGGAAAAAGAGACTCTCTTGTGTAGTGATTGAGCTAATGGCTATAGTACCCCAGGGATCATTTATAAGCAGCAGTGAGGTGCTCAGGAAGCTGGAGATGAAGCTGTAGGGAAAATGTGGTGCTGGGTGGAAGAAATACTACTACAGGAAACAAGTAGCATTGGGTCCTAGTGGACACCAAGGTAGCCATGAGGTAGCTGTGAGCCAGCCATGTACCCTTGTTGCAGAGAATGAACTGTATCCTGGGCTGCATCTGGAAGAGCATTGCCAGCAGGTCAAGGCAGGGAATCGTTCTTTCTGCTTGGCACTGGTGAGGCTGCACCTGGAGTGCTGGTTCCAGCTCTGGGGCTCCTCTTTGTGAGAGAGGTGGGGATGTACTGGGGAGATTCCAACAATGGTCCATAAAGATGATGAGGGACTAGAGTGTGTCTTCTGTCAGAAAAGGCTGAGAGCTGGGGCTGTTCTGCCTGAAGAAGAGAATGCTTGGGGGGGCGGGGGGGGGGGGGGGGGGGGTGTTCATCAGTGTGCGTAAATACATGGAAGGACGGTGTGAAGAGGACAAAGCCAGGCTCTTTTCAGAGGTGCCCAGTGACGGGATAAGGGGCAATGGACACAGACTAATATACCAGGGGTGGAGGGGAAAGGAGTTTAAAAATTAATCTGGGGAAATTAGAAGGAGAATTTATATGGTATGCGAGGGATTTTCTTTGGTTTACAAATATTTAATCTTTTTTATTAAAAAAAATAAAATTAGGAGGTCTGAAAGGAAAGAGAGAAAAGGTCAAGACTGTTACCCTCGAACATCAGGAAACAATTTTTTTACTGTGAGAGTGACTGAGCACAGGTTGCCCAGGGAGTTTGTGTAGGCTCAGTTCTTGGAACTACTTGGAAGCAGCCTGGATGTGGTCCTGGGCAGTGAGCTCTGGGTGACCCTGATTGAGCAGGGAGTTGGACAAGGTGACCTCTAGAGGCCCCTTCCAACTTCAGCCATTCTGCCAAGTAATGCCTTGTTGTCTGCCTTGTTGCCTACCTTGTTGTTAGTGTAAAAGGAAAGGGACAGGACTCCAGTCTCTTCTTCCCTACTGCAGAATGTGTGAGTTCTTCAGAGTCAAAAGAAGCAAGTCAAAAGAAGCAAGTCTGGGGCTTGCTTCCTGCACAAGTGGTATTTCCCAGCTGTTTTGTTAGTGAGAAAACCGCATTCTGTGAATTGTGAAAGTTATTCTGCTCAAGCAGACTTCCATGAGTTCATGGGGCTGTTGAAGAGACACAGCTCCATTTCACTCCAGTTTGTTGCATGTTCTGCTTTTGTTTTCTGCAGTTTCTTTTATTTCCCAAAATATTCTGTAGCAGCCTTTGACGCTTGATATGTGACATTGGGATAATTTGTGGATTTTTTTCTATGTGGGGAAGCCTTGATGAGGAATTATTGCAATTTGTGAAAGCTTTATTTGTGCTGCTGATGACTCAAAAGTTAGTAATGCTGCTTTGCTGTGATTACTAGGTTTAAAAAAATTACACAAATGAAAGTGGGACTTTTTGATTTCAGCAAAAGTACATTGAGGCAGAGAATAAAAGTATTTATTTATCATTAGCTTTCACTCATTTTAGAAGAGCTGTGTTTGTTAAAAACTTTACAAGGCACAATGAATCTAAAAGTAGTATTAATCCACTTAGGGCACTGCTAATAAAATTAATAAGCAAATGCCAAACAGAAAACCTTTGGACCATTTGGGATGGAGTGAGTTACAAGCAAACTTAAGGTCAGGGAAAATATGTTAGGTAAAGAAAAGATGCTGTACTGTTCTGAATTGCCTGAGAAACTGTAATGGAAAGGAATCCATGCCCTGCCTGTCCTTAGCTGAATGAGGTCCTTAATATTTCATTGATATTAACCTTCAAAGGCTAACACAAAGCTGTATCACTGAGGCTGCAGGAAATGCTAATGTGTGATGCGAAGGGCCAGCTGAACTCTGAGGACAGTCCCAAAGAAAGAGCCTTGTCCCAGGTTTCTGCACAGAGAGAGCTGGGCAGATTGATGGGGTGGCAGATTTGGAGAACTGACAGGAAAGTAGATACCGAGGGGAAAGTGTTGCCAGTTTCCCTTGGCAGGTTTTTTTTTTTTTTTAAGAGTTTCAAAATGAATCTGGGAAAATTAGAAGGGGAATTTACATGGTATTTGAGGGATTTCCTTTGTTTTACAAATATTTTATCTTTTCTATTAAAAAAAACCATTAGGAGGTCTGAAAGGAAGGAGAGAAAAGGTCAAGCTGTGTGCTAGTTTGCTCTGGTGTAAGTCCCAACCAATACCTTTAATATCAGTGGAGCCGCTCTGGATTTGTCAAAGTGCGGACAAACGAAATTTGAGCATGGAAGGCATCTCTGTGGCTTGGGATGGCTCGCTCTGTGGAGTGAAAGCAGAAAAGACAGATGAACTTGGATTTTCTGCAGCTGGGTGTACAGCCTGTGGAAGGAAAGAGTGGAAAACACCTGGAGAGTTGGAAAGACTCACTTCTTAAGATAGTATCGTGCAGATAGGGTGAACAGCCAGATCTCTGGCGTGTCACAGATGACTCTTGATGGAGTTTGAGAGAGCCAAAGATAAACTTGTGTTGGGGTGTCCATGGTAATGTTCTTTCAAATAAATGTAGCTTTGGAGGATTGCGATATTAAAGACAGCAGTTCCTGGGAAAACAGAATTGGGAAAAAAACCTGCTTCTTGGGTACAATTTTTAATGTGGGTTGTAGGGTTTTTGGTTTGTTTGTGGGGGTTTTTTTGGTGTATATATTTTTTTAATTGATACCTTTATATTACTAAGTATACAAATTCCCCAGGTATGTTGATGTGAATGTTCAGGGAGGCTGGAGGAGGAAGGGGGAAGGGGAGCATTTTGGATATGCAAACCAGCACATTTTGGAGGCTGAGCTGAGTGCTGGCAGCCTTGTGCTCCAGCAGTTCACACATGGATGGTGGAAAAACACAATGAACAAACTGCCCTATTAGAGAGGAGAGAAAAGGACATAAAAAACCAACAGTAGAAACTAGTGTAAACTGTCAGTGGAGCAGAGGTGGCTGAGGGTCCGAGGAGCCCAGCGCCTTCATGAGGAGCCTGCCCTCAGCTGAATGTGTCAGACTCTTGTTTTCTGCTTTTCCCTTCATTCTGCCTGTTTTTTTCACCCCTATGCCTACGCTTTTAAGGAGTATTATTTTTATGGAGCAGTAACGTACTGAAGTAATTTGGTTTATGCATTAGTGGCTTCCTCAAAAAACATGTTGTGTTTCTATGATTGTTGGTATTATCTTTGCCCATATCAGAGAAAGTAATTGATAGACTCTTCCCCCTGCCCCCCCCCCCCCCCCCCTTTTTTTTTTTGAGGTGATGGAGCTTGCAGTCTTGTTTCTGTGTGTTTAATTTGTTAGGTATGTGAAGGGTTTGGTTTTGGTTGGCTTTTTTTTTTTGTTTGGGTTTTTTCGTTTGCTGGTGGTTTTGTCTGTTTGGGGTTTTTTTTGTTTAAGTGTATTGTATGAAGCAATGCCTGGTTGAAGGCACGGAAGTAGAAAGACCATTTGTTACTACACTTACAACCAATATTTTATGCTTTTTTTGGCAAGTAATCCCTAACAAGCCCCTGCAATTGCAGAACTGAGGATGTCTTTTGGGATGGTTCCCTGTTCTCCTGTCCCCATTCTCCCATTTCCTCTGCTCATTTCCATATCCTTGCAATGATTATCTGTTGCTTCTAACTGCAGAAAAGAACACTGTCATCTTCACTAATACACAGTGTCATTATTGCACTGTTGTACAACAGTTTGCTAATGTAAAATTTTTTTAATTCGTGATGGAAGAATGAGGGAAGGCATGGCAGGAATGCAGTAGAGTATTGGATGAGACTTCTTGGCAGTGTTGAGGCTTGTCCTATAGAGCTCAGTAAGTGCCAGTATTAGAAAAGAGTGAGCTGCCTTTAATAGGCTGCTTATGCAAATTAAAGGGGGAAACCCCCATGATGATAAATAAAGGCATTTATTTTTTTTCTCGCATAAGGCGTGCTGTGGAAAGGTGTGCTACCAGAGCTCTGGAAATATAACTTACAAAAGCCAAAGATTGATAGCAGAATTTATAGATGTCCCTGTGTAAAAGAATTGGCCAATTATTCTTTGTAAGTAACTTACCAAACACTTTTTCATCTTGTGTCAGACAAATTATTAGCTGTTGAAATGGACTTATTCTTAGATTCTCAGATCACCCCCTTTCTCATATTTCTGTTTCTTTGGAGAAGCAAATTTATAATCTCAGTAGTCTTTTATTTACAGGACATTTTAAAAATCCTAGAAGAGGAAATGGAAGTGAATAGTGAGATACTTGGCAACAGAGTACATTTTCACCCCTTCTTGCAGCAGTTCAAGCCAGAAAGCTGTATTTTGCACGCTGCCATATAGTGGATATATTCCTGTCTAAGATGTACTGGCTTCCAGATGCAGAGGCTACTTGCAGATCAGTTGGCAGAGCCTTTCCCCCACTGCCTGGCATATACAGTGCTCTATCACACTCCCATTCTGGCCGAGGTTTGGGAGAAACAGAGACTTTCCCATAGGATTTTTCCCTCTCTCATTTTTATCTTAATAAAAATGGGGAGTACACATCCAAAAAGACTGTCTCTCTGGCAATGGATGTCTGAGAGAATTAAGCCTAGCTGAAGTGGGTTCCACATGAGTTCATGAGTTTCCTCATTTTCTTAGATGAGGATGAGCAACTCCTCCTATTTGTATTGCTGGAGTCTTTCCCCTGTCAGGTCAAACTTTACTGAGCTCACCCTCAGTCTGATGTTATTTGTGGGGAGGGAATACCTTGAAAATCACCGATTAGTTCCATTTACTAGGTATATTCTAAGAATAATGTTTCTGTGTATGTTTTGAAAATTCACTTGAGTCTCAACATTTTCCTTGTCTTGCCTCAAGAAAAATAGCTGCAGTTGAAAATCGGGAATTGTCAGTGTGCATTGTCAAAACAACTTTATTTTATCAAGTCAAGATAATGTTGAGAGAAGTCTATACCCACTTTAATTGCTTTGACATTCAATTAGCAAGACATTCTACTCCACTTCGATAGAGTGAGCTTTTATGTGGCTCATAGGAAAACATGGCTGGAAAAGCACCAGGTGATGACATCGGGGCTCTGTTCTCAGCACGGCTCACCTTACCATCTCACTGCTGACAAGGTACATATGCTTCCTACTCTCCAGTGTTAGAAATTCCCCAAGAAACCTGTTCCAGTGCTTTACCCTCCCATGTTGTTCAATTTATTTCTTCCCCTGCCCCAAGATCTGGGTCTCCCTTGTGGCAATTTAAACACCTTATTTTTTTGCCCAATACACCATAAATATGAAAAAATGTTTTTCTTCTTTCCATGTTTGCTACAGCTGTTGACATAGTTGAAAATTGTTATCATGTCCTCTACTAAATGTTCTTTTTTAGGATAAACAACCCCAATTCTTTTAATCTTTCCTCAGATGTCAGGTTTTCCAGACCTCTGATTAATTTCATTGCTTTCCTTGAGATGCATTATGCTTGGTGAATAATGACTCTTGTCCCCTAGGATAGGTCATTTATACATATAGCTGAATATTTATTCATTTAATCATTTTACAATATGTCAATTGACGTAGCAGTTGAGCACTTGCATAGTTCTTGCAAACATGAGCACAAAACTGTAAGAAGCCCCAGTATGTGGTAACAATTAAATCCAGTAAGGATATTTGTTGTGCTCTGAAACTTGTCAGGCTCTGGCATTAGCAAACTGTTCAAATGAACTTTAATTCTGATGAGCTGGACTTGTTGCACATAGACATTAGAACAAATGCGTCTGGAGTTAAAGTGGTCCTGATGCTGCAAATACATTGAGTCTACCCAAGAAGTGGCCAAAATCCCAACTTATGGAGATGAAAGAGAAGTTTGTGCAGTGTTCTGGTTTTGGTATTTAGGCTTGCCTAAACTTGTCATACAGGAAACTGCCTGGCCTGTGAAACTGTGAAGAACTGTAAACACAAATTCTACATAAAATGTTTGCTGGAGGTTGAAGTAGGTTTAAGTGAGAAGTGACATAGACATGGGCAAGCTTTCTACATGACTAGGAAGTTTTGAAATCTGCTGTGATTAATGAAAATGTTATAGACCATCACTATTATGTGCTATTCCTGGTACTTGTTCATTAAGTATGGAAACTGCAGCCTACTTAGTTGCAAATATTGCACATTCTAAGCCCAGTGCAAATGCATCTGAAATGGTTTGTAATTTTTGCTCTGCTTCCTGTGTCAACAGACCTTGTTTGTCTTTGTACATTGGAAGCAACTCACAGCAATGTATTATTGCTTAGAACAGTCCTCCCTCCCTAAAAAAAAAATAAATAAAATAAATGGGTAACCATATTCTCTTGCTGCAATGCACTGAGGGTTAACTTACCCATTTTTTATAACACTTTTGAGCTTTCCAACAGGAAGTGGGACAGAAAGAAGAGGGAGAGTTGGATACAGTTGCCCCTTCCTGCCTTTAGTCAAGGGTTCTTACTTTTCCTCCCTTGTTTCTTAGAAATATGCACATGTCTGGCTTTCAAAGTGGTTTTTAGGCCAAAAACCAGCTGTTTGTTTTTGTGCAATAATTGCTGTCTAACTTATACACATCTGAGTTATATTTCCTGATATTATTCAATGCAGAAATCCATTAGATTTTATTATTTATTTACTTGCCTTCATCATGCAAAATGTCTGTTTACATAGTTACAGGAAAAAATTATTTGAAGTTCAAAACTCTAAACTTCCTTGAGAGTTTGTGTCTTTCTGGACAGAGTGCTCATCCTTCCCTGGGATTTCTCCAGTCCTGCTTAACTGATATCTAATCTGCATTAAAATTTAAGAAGAAAACACGTGTTTCACATTTCATATCTGCTCTGAATGATTAGGTAATTTACACTTAATCTTAGCCTGATGTTAATTTACTTAGCTTTTTCGTTACTAGATTGAGAACTATCTATCAAATTTACATGCAATGAATTTTTAATAAACAGCTTAAATATAATGATGTTTAGAATGGCGGATGGTCAGAAGGTGTGGTGGGAAAAGCTGCATCATCACCACCTGAGCAACACAGGAGACCTTGCCATGTGTGTCAGGATGGATCTCAGTGGTGTGTCTAGGGCTTTGCTGAGGACCTGATGAGCACAAATATGTCTACAACTGGCTGTGGTTTCTTCTGTCTGATTACAGGAGGAATAAGTCTTACAATGTGTTAGGATTACATGATCTGAAAAATGTCAGCCAAGACCGTCAAATGATTTATTCCTTTCAGCATTTTCATTTTTAATTTTCCAAGTTTTCACCCTAATTTTGATAAGTGCTGAGTATCTTCATCATGGAAATAGTATAAAGGAAAGGAGTAGGATGTGAGACCTGAACAAAACTAAAAGCAAAAAATCTTTTGGTAAAACTGGTTTCTGCTTGAGGCCTGCAAGTGTTGAATATGTGATATTTTGAGCTGGAAAAGCAGAATTTGCAAGTGGCAGTTAATACATGTGCATATAAAACATTTGATTGCTTCCAAAACAAACTGACAGAAAAGTCGGTTTCTCCAATGTATGGAAGTGTGAGAACTGTTAGTAGAGCTCTTTAAATTACAAAGTCTCTTTTTAACCCATAAATATTTACACTCCACATTACTTGAAACATCTGTTCTAAATAGCAGACAAGTAGCCCCATAACCATACATATGACACTAATATTTAAACTGATAAAGAGTAATAATTAATGCGAAATTTCCAAGAAATTAACTAGCTAATTTGCATTTTCAGATTGTGCCATTTCAGAAAATTATGAAATACTGCTTTTGTTTGCATACCTCTGGCCTCCTAGAGGGGAGGTGGTCTTTGAGAGCTCTTCCCTTTTTTCTTCCACCCTCCCTGTTTTTCACAGTAAGAAGGTGCGCCTTCAAGGTATTTTCTAGGGCTTAAACAGTTTGTGCCTTCCAACACGTTATTTTGCAAAGCCATTTGAGTGAATACATGTTTTATTTTCCTCCTTTAAAATCTGCAAAGTGAAAAAGTTTCTGATGTAAATCAACTTGCACGTTGATGGGAAAACCATCTTTATGTCTGTGGGGCTGGGTAGTGTGTATTGTAGTGAAGTAGGGGCTGCACAGGTTTCTTGTACTAGAAAGACCTTGTCCTTAATGAATAGCTTATTTGATGGGCACCTGGTAAGTCAGTTGCCTTGAAGTGATCTTAACTTATAGATGCTTTTTTTCTTTTTTTTTTTCTAAATTGGAACTGTTTTGATGTATATGTATACATGAAATGTTAAGATGAGTACTGTCCTTTTCTGGCTGTATTTTTATCTGTGACAAGTGCTGAGGAACAATGAAAAGATGGAGATATGTATCAGTGTCTAAATGGCCATAGTGTTTTTAATACAGCCACAGCATTCTACCAGAGCAGCATCTTAGTAGCAGTCCATGCCTGGTGAAACCTGTACTGGGTGAGCTCTCCTGAGTTTCATCCAGCCAGGGCTTTGGCAGTGTCTCTCAGGGTCTGATCCTGCAGATCATTGCCACCTCCATGGCAGGAGCTGGTTGCAAGCTCTGCAGTCTCAGTATATCATCAATATAAGATCTAGTGTCCTTGTAGCCTTACAGACTTGGTTTAGGTTTCAGGCTGCTGACCTGGGACAATGTACCCACTGTGGGACTGGCTTTGACAGCAGCACACCTGTGTTACTGGGAGGTGTCTCATGTGCTGCTCTCCACCTGAGAGAAACTGATGTGGTGGTTGACTGTCATCCAGAGGAGACCTGAGTGAACAGGATTGTTTGCTTGCTTAGAGTATTCCTGGTACCCTGTGTGGGTCATACTCCCTCTTGCAAATATGTAAAAAATAAAACCTGTAGAAAAGGATGTTGAAATGCTGTCTGATGCTCAACTTATTCTGCTTGTCTTCTCCATAATCCATATGCTCTACAGATGATTCTCTGTGAAACAGATTTTTCCAGCCACAGCTATGTGTGGTATTCTCCAGGTAAGCGTAGATCTGAGCTGGAACATAGATTACCAGACTTTATCCTATTTATCTTCAGTATTTCATGTAGCAGCTCAACTGTACTGTTTTTTTCTAATGATAAATTGTGGCTATTGTAAACAGAAGTACTCAAATCATGGTCTCACTGCACATGTCTTTCATGACTGTGCTGCCACAATAATGAGGAATGGGAGATAATGACTTAAGGAGAAAGTGCTAGATTAAGTGGGACAGTAAATTAGGCATTTATCTCTCTCCATTGGAGGCCTGTTTCCAGTTCCCTTCTAGGTCTCAGCTGAGCTCTATTTAAAAGTAAACCATGTCATATTTCACAAAGCCAGCCCACTCCATAGAAATCAGCATATAAGCACTTACATTAAATTACCATATTACCCAGGAGGTCCTGGTTTTCAGGAAGGTCAGAGTTTAGGTGTATTAGCAAAAAAAAAAAAAAAAAGCTTGTACCATTGTATCTTTTTACTATGCATCTAGAGTGTGGAAAATTCCCACTTACTGACTATCTGTTTCTGTTTTGGTTTTTCTTCCTACTGTGTGTTTTATTTTAGACCGTAAGAAAACTAGTGTACACAAAATCGCATGTCTGCAGATTCCTCTCAAGGGGAAGGGATTGTAATGGTATTAGATTCAATGAAGTGTGTTTGACTATGCATATGCTAGAGCGTTTTACTCTGAAAACTATGGCAAAGCTTATTATTACAGTTGCAAAGTCATAGGACCCTTGCTTTATTTAATTCGGAAGGTTGAGCTACTTAGAGGATGACTTGAAATTGCATAATCGAGAAGACTGGTTTTCTGTCTATAGTAGTTGCAAATGTAGAAGGGGTTTCTGAAGAGATAGATACAGACAGCTGATGCTGGTTTTGATAAATTTAATGCTCTCCCCATGTCTGGGACATATTTACAGTGTGACATTGTTTACAAGGATGAACTACAATGATCAGTCTTCTGTTATTTTTTTCTTCTATGTTCTAAACTATGGATATGATGATAATGCTGTCCTTGTAAGTATTATCTGAAACACCCAGTCACATTAACCAAACTTTTGACTGGTGACCACTTTAATGGGCATGAGACTTTGATCTGATTTCGAGAAGTGCTCAGCTCTCTTTTCCACAACTTAATTTATGGAAGCTGTGTTTTGAATAGGAAATTGTAAAAATACATGTCTATGAGCAGCAGATCTCGTATATCCCAGAATGTTTCCCATGTTGATTTTTTTTTTGTTTGCTATTAGGTCAATTTATCAGCTGTTTTTTTTTGGGTTTTTTTTTCTTGAGTGAGGAAGAAGAACCCCCATCCTTAGCTAGACAACTAGGTTCATAAAATACGGAAGAACTGGAGCACTTTCTGTTGTCTACCATTCTGCTGAATGGCTGAAAATAGGCATTGTCTCTGAAGTTATTAGGAGGAGATACAGAAAAAAATGTGCTCTCTTGCATGTGTACACACAACAGTGATGTGGTGGCTTTGCAGGCTAAAAGTGATATGCTGTTGTGTAGTTAAAGATGAAAGCATCTCTATAAGCAGACAATGAATATATAGTATGTAACATTGGCATTTCAGCTGGATCCAAAGTAAACAGAGTACCAAACTCCCATGTTTCCATGTGAGTTATAAACCTCTGAGACACATTTTTGGTTCTAATGGCTGAGCAGCCTCCAATCTCTGATTAGAAAAGATTACTGATGAGTCACTAAAGTGATGCTCTGACAGTTCCTGTTTCCTATGTTCCACTGGATTTCCATTAGTTATCATTGAAATGTCTGTGGATTAGTAGAGGGACTGCATATTTTTTAGTATTGATGAAGGATTTTTTTTTTTTTGTGCCAGCAGAAACATCATTGGATATCTTTAATCAAGAATCTATTGGATCTGACACCAATGACCACCATGACTTTCTTTTTCAAGGGATATGAGGGAATGACATTTCTTTTCACACCTCCCACTGCCAGATCTGCCTCTTCCATCCTTGCTTTCTATAAACAGGTGAATACCAGCAAGCTTATTCCCAGCAGTTTGTCCTGGAAGTTGATATGCTAGTTAGTTACCTTGTAGGTCAGAACACCATTAATAAATTGCATTAAGTGCTAAGGCAAAGGTTGGAGACAGCATCAGTGTTTTACATGGCTATAATATTTAATTAAAATACTCAAAATTATATATTTCTGCATACATATGTTGTCTTTATGATGTTTTCTAAAACAAATTTTTCTTTAACTTACAGGAAGTAATGCAGAAATATATCTTAAACATTCCAGAATCCACATCTAAACTCAGGCAGGGTCAGACGGGCAAACTTTTTAGGTTTTAGCACCATGGAAGTTGATAATCAGAAAAAGGAGGCTGATACCATGAAAATATCAATGAATCTAATTGCTGTGAATTCAAGTCCTGACCTTCATTTCTATCAAACTTTGCAGATTAATTCAGACCTGAGATATTTATATAGCATGATCTGTAACAGTTTATAATTTCCAATTTTTCAAGGCAAGAATAATATCTGGAATAAAAGTTTAACTTGGCAGCTCCTGGACACTGAGGCAACAGAAAGTACCAAGAGTTAAGGTTCTCACCCATGAGAGTGAGAAAGAAACAAAAATAGAATACCATATAGCTGAAACAATATGGAAGTCATCCACATGAAGGACTCCGAATTGAGCTTGTTTACTGTTACAATATCAATGGAAGGAAACTCTCAAGGTGTTGGATAAGAGTAAGAAAAATGTGATGTATAGTGCATATCACATAACTTACTATAATGTAAGTTCACCCAAAGTGCTACCTAGTTCC
This sequence comes from Melopsittacus undulatus, assembly GCF_012275295.1. NCBI lineage: Eukaryota > Metazoa > Chordata > Aves > Psittaciformes > Psittaculidae > Melopsittacus > Melopsittacus undulatus. Next base: position 72,533,933 of record NC_047530.1, read on the forward strand.
TTTTGTCAATACAGACTATTCAGTCCAGTGCTGCACCTATTCACAGATGCTGTTGATACAACTGCTCTGCTGATGTCTTGCCTGTGCCAGCAGCAGCATGTCCTCCTGATAACTGCTGGGACACAACTTGTCATAGAATCATAGAATCACAGAATAGTTAGGGTTGGAAAGACCTTAAGATGATCTAGTCCCAACCCCCCTGCCATAGGCAGGGACACCTCACACTAAACCATGTCACCCAGGGCTTTGTCCAACCTGGCCTTGAACACTGCCAGGGATGGAGCATTCACAACTTCCTTGGGCAACCCATTCCAATGCCTCACCACCCTTACAGTAAAGAACTTCCTCCTTATATCCAGTCTAAACTTGCCCTGTTTAAGTTTGAACCCATTACTTATTGTTCTGTCACTACAGTTCCTAATGAAGAGTCCCTCCCCAGCATCCTTGTAAGCCCCAACATAGGTGACAGCGAAAGCAAGGGAAAATGCTCAGGTGTCTTTCTCTTAGCTAGTGTGTGAGCTATTAGAATAAATACATTAATTGCAGATAACACATTTCAACAATATTTTGTTAGATTTATTATAAAGCCAAAAGAGGAAGGTGAGGATAAAGCAGGAGGAAGGTATACCAGCTCTCCAATCTTTTCTTCTACCCTCTTTTTTCTCTCCAGGTTTCTACTTTCTCAGGCCATCTTTCTTTGCAGTTTTATTTGGTTTCCTGTGAGCAGAATAATATAAGTGCCTTTCTGCCTGTGGTGGTACCTTAGCTTTTCCATGCTTCTGGTTTCAGAGTTGTATGTGAGAGACCAGCCCAGGGAAGAAGTCCTCTGCTTGTGAGAGAAGCTGGTTCTGTTTCATTTCGTATTTACTTAATTCTTTAGATGAGCATACAGAAGCAGGTAGACATGGCTTAATTAAGAATGTAATTAAGTGCAGTTCTCCTTGTCCCCAGCAGTCTTTATATGCTTTTTTTTCCCCTTAGAAAGGACAAATTCTGTGTTTTCAGATCTGTCAACAGAATGCATATCCCACATCTGACAGGGCGCTCTAACAGCATCGTGGAACATCAGGTGGAACAGCAGTGGAACAGCAGGTGATAGATGCTACAGCTGAGCTGAACACAACTGGACTCCTTCTGAGGTGGTCAGAAACATAGACTGAATTTTAGGCTTGCAGCACTTTGTTGAATAATATTAATTAGATCCACATATTGGAAGAAGTCTGTGTTGGGATCTTTGTTTTTACTTAGAAGTCCCTTCTTTTTTTTTTTTTTTCTTCTAGATTTTCCATAGTCTCAAGACTTGACTAAGTTGTCCATGTGCACTGAAATTCATAAACTGCCTATTTGCCAAGATTTAAATACCTAACCTTTCTGATGGCACTTGGGATTGAACTATGATTCTTGAGAGAGGTTATTAAGCCACTGTGCCCGTTATGCTTAATTTTTGAGAATAGGAAGTAACGTCTGCACTGTAGCCAGAATTCGTCTCTTTGCTCAGCTCAGCATATTTTTTAATGTCAACAATTAAGAATTGCCATTAAAGAGTATCACAATCAAAGAATGTCTGCAATCCAGGACAAATTAATGAGGTACACTAAAACCTCTACCACGTTTTCATGTTCCTTGAGATGCTTTCCCCCTCCCCCTTTGCATTCTTTAGTAAAGCCACCTGTAACCATTGTAATTCTTCAAGAGTTTAAATGAAATTATTCAACTATTAATATAAAGATAAAAACTAGGCAGAGGTATTTTGCTGGTATGAAGGATATGGATGCATACATCTAGGACATACATGCCCAACCTGCTGATGTGGTGGTTACGTTACAGGCTTCCCATGTGTGACCTGATTGGCATGTGCAGGATGAAGAGCATTGAACATAAGTATAGCCCATAGACATGACAGCCCTGGTACTTACCAGACTAACAGGCATCCAGCAATCAGAAAATTAAATTGAAAGGTGGAATCTAAGGTATTGAGTTCAGTGAAGTGGTTTGTTGATTTACACAGAGTCAAGATCTTACCTCTGTAGTCTCCCTCATTTCTGTACAGACTGGAGTCACTGGTTTTGTCTGTGGAACTGAATGCGTGACGCTTTTACCATAGATGACACTTCAGTAACTTGGGTATAAAGCTTAATTCTTATTTTTAATTAAACATAATATAAAAAAAATCTAGAGATTTTTTAATTCCATTTATATGATATTCCACCAGCTTTAGCTCTGAGCAGCCTTTTTTTGGTGACAAGCAGGATTCAGATCCCACTTTCTGGGAATCTGCTAAAGCAACAGTTTCTACCTTGAAATATTTTTATTTCAGTATAAAACTGTGTCAGCAGGGAATAGGGGGTGGGGGAACACACACCACCAAAAAACAAAAAATAACAAAAAGCCATGACTTGCTTGGCTTAGGAGGTGTGAATAGCATTTTCAAACAGATTTGAAGCAATTTGCTTTTTAAATTCCTGGGTGCGCATTTTGTCATGCTTTATGATTAACACCTTGCAGAATATTTCTATTCCTTTCCATTTTCCTTTGCGATGTTTGCTTCTCAGATGGTTGTTTATCCTGTGGGTAAGCATTAGTCTCGGGAATAAATGGTCTAAGGGAGGGAAATTTTATTTTCAGAAAAACTTTGATGAATTTATAAGAAGCTTTGTGATTTATGCTACTGAATTTCTGGACAAACGATGGTGAGACAGGAGGAGACGATAGTGGTGGTAAGATCTGGAGAAAGGCTGGGCTCAGGCATTTTCACTCCAAGACAGCATGGGTTAAATTGTAAGTGTGGACAGTTCTAGCAACTGAATAACATACATCTCCAACAACCCCTGAAATCCACTGGGGAATGTGATTCATAACAATAAAGAGAAGGAGAAATGAGCTGCTGTAGGACAAGACATTTGAAGGAACTTCCCTCCCTTTCCTTATGAAGCAATCCAGCTGGGAGCATAGACTGAAAAACCTTCGTGAAGCAATGTTTTGATTTGAAGAGCCAGGTAATGTTTTGATTTGAAGCAGTGACCAAAGTATGTGAACAGCAAAACTTTGTTTCGAAAGCTCAAAACTTAATAAAATAGAATTGAGGTTGGGTTAGGGTAGGGTTAGGATTATGATTTTAGTCTTGTCCCAAAACTGGGCTCAGTCCCAAGACTGAGCTGAATGCTCTGTTGTGAGATGACGAGATACACGGCTTTACCATTACAGGATTTTGAAGGATAAAGTAAAAAAATAATGAAAAAATTGTACTTTGGACTTAAAAATAAATTTGTTTTGTGGGGGAGGGAGGGAAAGGAAAATGTATTCAGGCTCTATTTATTAACTGATTAATTTATTATTTTTATTCTTTACTCTCCAGAAAGAACTGGCAGCTGAATTGCTCTGATCAATAAAATTATAGCATGGTAGCAAGTCGCAGCTTGTCTGCAGGTTCAAATTCAGCTCTAGTGAGGTAATCAATAACTTTGTTTATAACGACATCTAGCTGGCTATGTGTCGTTGTTGCTCAAAAGGTTTGTCAAAAAATGAAAGAAGTTGGACTGAGTAGTAATAATATTTGTGTTACCATATGAGGCTGGGCACGATCTCTTCCCAAGTTAAAATATCAAGACAGAATGGGAAGAAACACAGATATGGTGGCTTCCTTACATGCTTGAAAAGAAGGGCTAAGTTTCCTCATGGTGCATGCTTGAAAAGAAGGGCTAAATTTCCTCATGGTGCTTTATGAAGAATTGCGTACCTATCCTGTCATGTTGATGTGGTTGTAAATCCCACTGACAGTTCACAGTCACCACTCATGAGGGTCTGTGTTTGCTTGCAGGGGTTATTCTGCTTTGATGCATCCACATGCTCCTGGGACCTCTTTGTTTGGCTATTCCCAGCCTGTTCCTTGGGCACAGATTGAAATCCCAGTCTCAGTTTAGTCTAGAATACATGAGGATGCTGGATCAGGCTCTGAGGTATTGGACTACTGTATGGAGAAAGCAGTGGCATAAAAAGGCTCTTTAAAAATAAATTTGCTTTTTAAATACTAGAGATCATATAGAAACTTTTAAATAACATGATAAAAACATGTATTTGTTAGCTTTTAATTGCAAAGTAGTTTAAAATAATGGCCAAGTGAAAGATGTACCATGCCCTTTTACAAGATGTTCTATGGATGTCAGTGACCAGTTTCTGGTCCTTGCCTTTCTAATAACTTTTTAATATTTAATTATTCGGGCTTGATCCTCTGTTACCTGGTGCATGGCTGCCATGCTGGACTATAGGACGTAGAGTAAGGTGATGAAGAGGAGGAGGATGAGGAAGTGGTGGCCCCTAGCCAGGTAGTTTGCACTGGGCATGACGGTGATGTGTTGAGGAGGGCATGCTGGTGGTGCAGGACCAGGAGGATCCAAGGGCTAATTGTCTGGTTTCGGGGAGCTGGCATTATTGGCAGCTGCCATTACCCCATCCGGGCAGCCGTCACCAGCTCAACCGACCCGCCTGCACTAATTGCAGTGGCCTTTTCATCACCCAGCTGACTGCAAAGAGCTCTTTCTCCATTAGCGCCAGTGGCTGCTGGCTCTATCTGCCGGGCTCAGTGGGCATGGTTGGGCTGTCAGCGCACAGTGACGTGCCAGCTTTGGGAGTATTTAGCCGGTACCCTTTGCCCCTCTCTCTGCACCTGAATCCCCTAACCTGGCTGCCCTGCTAGTTTCTGAGGGTGCTCTGGCTTCGCAAAGTTCAGCGAGGCACAATTGCAGGCGGGCAGGCGGTCTCTGACAAGAGATCAATACTGTCCTCCCCAGCGCAGGAGCAGGCTGCCGGCCCTGTCAGAGGGATGTGTGCCGTAATTGGATCATGGATGCGGGAGTCATCCCAGCCTCCCGTCAGCACTGTCACAGCTGTCAGATGTCATCCCTCTGTACAGCTGTCATCACGGGAGGGCCGGGGCTCCTTCTCCTTTCTAACCCAATGCAAATGTCCACTTAGTGGATGAATATTGAAGATATTAGACACTTCTCTATGCTTTTATGCAAAATAAAGATCTGTGTCATCTGTGAATTTCATGGAAATAAGTTGCAATTTATTCACTGTGAGAAAAGTGAAGTGAAGCCTGTAAAAATGAGAAATTATTTGGTTCAGGCTATTAAAAAAAGAGAATATTTTCAAGAATAAATAAAATATGCAAATTTTCTTCTAAACAGTAAAAACAACCCAGCTAAATATATTTTTATGAGAATAGAGTAAAAGCTTTCTTATCAGAACATTCGTCTATGTAAGTAAAATTTTTCATTTCTGGATACCCTAATTGAGAGAAGAATGCAATTGGTGTAAACTTTGTTTTCTGGGAAAAGAAAAAAAAGAGAAAAATCATTACAAATTACTGAGCAGTATAATCTTAATATTTGTTTGCAAAAAAGCTAGATGGTGAAGAAATCTGAGACGCACACTGATAGGCAGAATGGGAGGTTGCTGTACAGCTGCCAGATGGGAAGATAAACCTGCATACGTACATACATCAGCTCTTAGAAAGCCGGCTGCTTTGCTGTGGTGAAGAGCGGAGCCCGGCAGCTGGGAGCCGGGACAGAAGCGCTTTGCTCTGCTCCACTCTGTTGGCACGTTTGCTGCCTCCCCGCTCTCTCCGTGCTGAGAAAGTTCTCAAAGAATATAACAAAGCAAATGCAAACAGGAACAAATGAGTGTGGTTTTGTTGGGGGGTTTGTTTTGTTTTCTTTTTCTCCCCTCTCTTGTCAGTCCTCTGACTTGTGTGTGGATGTAGCATAAACCAGACCATTGTGGTTAACTTGAAAACGTGATTCAGTGAAATAACAGAACCTGTCAATCTGTGGGATACAGCACAAGTAGTGCCATGGGTAGGCTGAGCAGTAGCCCTATGGTGTTATTTTTCCCTGTAATCGGGAGCAGTTTATATGTGGCAGAGTGGGATGCAGGCCTCTTGTGCTGTTGTTAGAGAGGAATAAACTACTGTATTATCTGTTAGGGAATTAAACCCCAGTAGACTACTAAATTTTGTCATGTGTTCTCCCCCCTCCCCCAGTGATGTCAACATCATCCCTGGCTTTCAGTTACCGCTATTCCCGATTTGGCTGGCTGGTTGGTGGTTTGTTTATTTATTCATTGCATTTCTCTGCCAGATCCCAGAGCCCTGGGCTGCCCTGCTGACAGAGAAGCATGAACCTGATTTCCACCATGTAACCCCAGGGTTCAGCGGGGCGCTGTGGGAGCCACTGAACCTGTTTGCAGTCACTTGTGCCCACACACCAGGAAAAGCCACAGCCAGGCTGACTGTTACGGCCATACCCTATTTGCAACACAGGAATAGTAGTAAAAGGGCAAACTGGAGAGAGCAGCAGTGGTGTTCCATTGGAGCAAGAGCAGGTCCTAAGGGAAACTTAAAGAAGGTGGCCTGAATATTAAGTTAAAATGCAAAATTTCCTCCTCCTTGCCTGACTTCAATAACACTAGGATCCAGGAAGTGTTTCATTGTACTGTTTGGAAAGTTAAGAGCAAACTAGACTTTCCTTCTCCTCCAGTTTCTTCCACTGTAATACTTGCAGTGCCAAAGAGACAATCCATGCCCAAAAAACTCTAGGGGCACAGGCCCTGCCATGGGCTGCAGCCCTCTCTGGAGTGTCTCCATCTCCATGTGCAAGTCTGCACGCAATCATAGTGACAAAGGAAATACTTTTTTTTTGACTACTTTTTTAAAAAAAAAAAAAAAATGGTTTATGGCTAATTACATCAGAGATCCAAAACAATCCTTCTTAAATTTGCATTAATAAGGTGTATCACATGATCCATACTGAAGCAGGAGTATACATCAAAGGTAGATTAAAGGTTGGTTAGGCATCAAACTATGTTCTATATGTAAATTTATAGCAATGATGTGCTGTGGAAAGATAGCTTACCCTCTATTTCTGTGCTACTAAATAAAATTAAAAATTCACAACTCTGGTTTATGGGATTTTAAATGAATTTGATCTCTCTTTTGGGCAGGGCAAATAAGTGTTTTGTGATGTATTATTTTACAAAAAAAAAAAAAAAAAGACCATCGTTCTGGCTCATTTAATTTTGCAAGTGAATGATCTAAGATTAACTACAGACTAGTCAGTGCAGTTTAAAAGCTGAAAGCAATTTTCAGCCATAGATGGTAATGCCACATTTAGTCCACAACCGAATGACTCTAAATGACTAAGCTGCAAGGTCTTTGTATATGACCACAGGGCCTGATAAAGCCATAGGAACACAGTAAAAGCACAAAAATAGTTCCAATTTATTTGGTGCCATCACCTTAATGAGATTAATACAGACGTGTTCATGTGCCTAATTGGTGATTTTGTTTTAACTGGTAATGAAGGATTAAATCTTCAGGCAACAGGCTACTTGCAGGAAAGGGGATTGGAGAAAAAAAGTTTTAATTATAAAAGGCAGCTAGTGAAATATACCACTACAAAGTTAATAATGCATCCTTAATAAAATATATATGTATGTTGCCTTTGCCACTTGACTGTTTGCCTGAGTGGTTTTAGGGAGTGTTTATTTGGGAGAAGGAGATAACAGTGAATTCAGTTGTGTGTCATTGGCATCTTTTGGTACAGGGAAAGATAAAAGCTGTGCATGCAGCGTGCTCTGTTTCCAGACCTGGGCACCTAGAAAAACCACCAAGTATGTGGATTCAAAAACACTTCTACAGCTCCTATTGTATTCCTTAGAGCTCACATTTATGGATCAGAGTGGGGAAAGCCCAGCTCCCAGACAGGCTACACAGAGCTCTGTCCTAGCTGGCAGCAGCTTCTCTCATGAACAGCCGCACCAGAAGGGTGAACTTCACCCTGAAAGGCAGAGAGCTCTGCCCTTTGGAGTCCAGTTGTGACCATTTAAATGCTAACACTATTAAACATGCTGCCAAAACACAAACACCCAGCCTAAGTCATTAAAATGTAATTATGAGGGGGCAGCTGAGCCTGGTTTGAGTTTTGACTCAGAGGAATCTTGCAAAAGACACCAATGAATAAACCTAAACTCACCCCAGCTTCAGGTCAAGCCTGTGGACCTCTTACAGGGAATAATCTTGTCTATCTCTTAAAATGGCCCTTTTCAGTAATTTTATTAAATTTAGCCCTTTTTTTTTTCTTTCTCCCTCTCTGTCCTTTTTTACCTTTCAGAAATGGATGTATAGTATGGGCCTTGTTGGTGCTCTTCTTTTAAGCTGAACTTTCAATAGAGACAATGGCAAAGAGGTCTTTAACATCTGGTGTAAGATCCTCTCACATTTTTAAAATGTTGCTTTAAATGGCATGCAAGTAAGGTGGCTTTTATCAAGAAAATGGATTTTTATAAAAAAAGCAGCTTTTGAATTTTTCTTGACATAAGAGCAGCTCTATCACTCAGTTTTACCATTTCTTCCCTGTTGTTTGTGAAAGTAAGAAGCATGGTCTAAAATTTCTTGTTTTCCACAATTTTATTTTGCTCCTGGCAGAGCTGGGGAGGGGGGAACAAAAAAACCCAATAACCATGAAAGAAAAATAAAAAAATCCAACCCATCAGTGCACTGCATGGCAGAACAAACCCTACCCCAATGCTCAAAGTGATTCTAGCATCTTTAGATTTTGATGATATATTAGAAAGCTCTTTAAAAGCACTCTGAGTAGTGATACCCCACGCTGCAAGATGCTACCTTCCCGGTGAATGAAGACAGAACTATATTTTACATTTCTTGTCAGATTGAACTTTAAGACATCTTGACTGCTTTCTCTCTAATTTAAACATCACAGCCCAAATGGCAACATGCTTTGTTCGGTTCCAGTTGCATGGAGCCTGGGTGCTCCGCTGGCTCGGGGCAGCGGCAGCAGCCCCTCCGCCGGCATCCCGCTCTCCCTGCAGCGTGTCAAGCCATTATACCAGGGACCAGAATGTCACCCTGGTCTCAATGGTTCGTCAGCTGAAGGATATGGTTAACAAATGTAAAACCAAACTTCAGAGGAGCTGCTTTTCTGTGCTAAGTGATCTGTATTCCCTCTGAATTTACTTTCCTCTAACCCCGTGAAATTAACAGTACTTTCTGACATTCGACCCCCTGACCTCACATATAATAAGAATTTAAAAAGCACCATGCATGAGTGTGTCTGTGTAATGCAAAACTGGGAAAAATGACCATGTCACTGTTTTATTATACAAAACCTTCTCCATCTCCATTGCATGCTTCATATATGAGTGCTCAGTTTAAAGTTATTATAAAGAAAAACACAGTTTTAACTGTAATAATTCACTGCTCGTGACTTTTATAGACAATAAATTGTAGCAAATACATATTGCTGCACAAGAGCCCTGTACTCCATTAATGCAGATATTTACCGGGATAAGTGTTAAAAATAGTCTGTGGGAAGAGGCCAGCGGTTCAGAGGCAGCGGCTTCTGGGGGGCTGGCTGCCAGGGGTGCAAGTGCGTGCACAATGTGTAGGTCTTGAGGTTTAAGAGGCAGAAGCAGAAAAGTGTTATGTGGAAATGATTTTGCAGTTATCAGGCTCAGGGGATGACAGCATACAAGAGTAAGAACAAGGTGCTATGTGGCTTTTTCTTCACTATGAAGTAAAGATTGGCAGCTGGAAGTAAGGCTTACAGGCAGACCTGCACACAGGACCTCTTCACCCAGGACTCATAATCACTACTCAAAGGAAAACGCATTTACCAGTAAAAAGCGGCTGTAGCCATCAGAAGTGTGCTTAAAACACCACTTAAATATCACTTTATACGCTATTACTTGCAAACTGTGCCTTGGTATTAAATTATACTTGCATAGGCTTTTGCTTAGGTGCTGATAATGCTTTTGAGGTTGCATTGGTGAAGAAGAATTTAGGCTGCTTTACAAGAGACGTGACTGGAATATCCCCTGGTGCTGACAGTGACAGGGTGAAAAATTGCAGAACTGTACTTTCTTTCCCCATATAGATTGTAATTTTAATTGTCATTGTGGCCCTTCTGTTTTAATTATGGGACTTCTTTGATATATACCAGGACATCGTATTGAATGAAAATATGGTGCTATAATAGTCTCTTTATAATTAATGACCACATGTAGATCTTGGTGCATAAAAGGAAAGGAATAAATGAACAATTTATTTAACTAGGTTTTGGATTTCTTTCTGTCTTCCAGTGAATATAAAATGATCCTGGGGCTTCTGAGGCTGTTTGATGTAAGAACTGCACTGAATATCTAATAAAATTACATTGGTGTAGATTACAAAACATATTAGGTGGTTTTATTTAAAAATGTTCCCATTACAGATGGTAAATTTCTTCTATTTACTGTGTTAGCCTCCCTTGGCTTTAGATTTTGAAACAAATGATCATTTTCTTTAGTTTATTTGCAAAAACGGTTCGAAAAATTAAAGCAGACTTTACTCATGAAGGCAGCAGTTTTGCAGGTGTGCTCTTATGTGGACTATGTCTCCTCTGGACGGTAGTTTGTATACCTATTGCACACTGCAAAGAGCAGTTCCTCCTCCTAACTTTGGCGTTTGAAATATGATGGATTTATGTTCTATTAATTTCTGGCTGAAGAACTTACTCTGTGCATACGATATTAAGCAGGAGCGTTTGTGGGAAAGCACAATGAAAATATAAGTGACCAGTGGTTTAGTGTTTTTGCATATTCTGGGGAGGGGAAACAAACCCTCAAAATAAAAGCCTGTCAGAGCACAACGCACCCCACGGCCAGCCCTCACAGGTTGCTGCTGTACAGGCACACACAGACTTGCAAATACACCCGGCTGATATACATTTCAGGAGAGTAGAAACCTCTATGGATTTCTGAAAAGCAGACATATTTGTCCAGCGTCTGTCAGTGTAAAACTAGAAAATATACCCTGACAAGCTTCTGCTAATTTTATTGCGGCACGGCACAGTGTGCATGCATCCTGGGCGGGCTGACTGCAGTTCAATTGCCGAGCAGGATGAAATTGGATCGGCAGAGACAGGGACTACCCTGGGGTCAGCCGCGACCATGCCACTTCCATGTGATTTCTAGTTGGGGTGATGGTGTGTAAATAAACGTGGAGAATTGCAAATCTTGTCATGGCCACGCAGAGCAGCTCAAGCATTTAAAGATGGTTGCCCGCAAACCTAACTGGAAGGTGGTTGCTCTGTGTGGTGGCTGAAGCAAAACTCCCTTCCTCGCCCTGGTCTTCTCCTTCCTGACATCTCCGAGAGCACTGACCCAGCACCGCATTGCTGAAGGGATTAATCACCAAATTGTTTTTCATTTCAGCGGAAAGTAAAGAAACTAACTAACCACCTTCTAATATTGTTCTTTTAAAGCCAGGCTGTGCTGGGGCTGGCAAATGCTTTGTATTTATGTTATCTGACTTGATTTATTTGTTTTTTAAAATGAGGTGAGGAATCTTAATGTCCTACTGTTTAATGAATTTAGGTACATTAAAGTTCCATGAGGTCTTTTCATTATTATGAACTTTACTAATGTTAGAAAATAAAATATTATAGAATTCACATTTTCTGCTTATGAATCTAATTTTATTTAAATACTACTTACAGTGGTCATTAAAATACACTTACATTTTGCTGTCTTCTACCAGTAAGATGTATTTTTTACCAGTTTTACATTTACACATATCTGTTTTTCTGTTACTTTTCCACATGACAATTACCTTTCATTACAAATTTATAAAATCATTTACATTTTAGCAGTTTAAATGTTTCTGCTGACATTTTGTAACTATTACCCTCTTCTAGAATGGCATATGTTCAGGCAGTTAATAAAAAATTAAATGGAATAGCACTAGACAAGGTGAAGCTTTGTATCAGAATGTTCTGCACATTTCTGAAAATACCATCTTTGTGTTGCAAACTGTGAAGTGAGGTTAGGGCTATGCCAATATGTGTATTTGTCATAACTGTCACAGAGTCCATGAACTAGCCAATCATTCTGCTCCTAATTAGACAGTTACATTTTGCTTTTTAGAAAGCATCCTCATGTAAAATGGTGTCTGAGATTCAAGAAAGGTGCTTGGAGCAGAGGGGGCAGAGAATACCAGCATCAAAACACTTTATCTGGATGAGGCAGAGTTTTAACTGCTGCCTGACTCCTAAATGAGGGATATAGATTATATACCATTAAGAATCCTCTCGGATTTTAAGTAGAGGAAATGTCGCCTTAGACTTCTTGAAGAAGGAGGCAACAAGACTGCTTAGGTGTAGAATATTTAGGTACATGCTGCATGTGTCACATAAATAAATTAAAATGGCTGGGGGGGGGGGGGGGGTGGAATGGGGGGGAATTGGAAAGAAAAGGTGTACCATTAGCTCACTTGGAGATTGTTAAGCATCTGAAGACGGCAGTTGAGTTGCGTGTGCTGGTATGAAGCTAGAAGGGCTTGTCTGCATAAAGCCATGGATCTCTTCAGGCACACGGTTTCTCAGTCTCATAAATCTGATCTGACTTCACAAAGATATTTACAGCATGTTCTGCTAAATGTAGATTCTGTGGCCAGACTTAGGGTAAAGGAAGCAAAAAACAAGAGTAAAAATTCTGCCTGCTTGTTGTATTTCAGTTTCCTTTTTTTCTCATTATGTCAATAGCCATTTGGATTTTTAAATTTTTTTTAACACAACAAACCCCAAAATTGCAGTTCTTTTTTTATGACTGTGCTGTTTACAGCTGTATCATAATCCTGTATTTACATGCGAAGTTCACAAAGATCCTTTTTAAAAATAAACGTTGATTTACACTAGTAGGAGGCAGGGTTTGTCTAGTAAGTGCTGGGTGTCCAAGAGGGATTATTAGTGTTTGCCACTCGATTCACCTTGGGATATGGCTGTGATAAATTCCTTGGCTCCTTATTTAAGCAAAGCAATGGTATACTGAATTCAGAATAAAAGAGAAGTTCTGTTTCCTCTCTGTTAAAGGCCACTTTGCTTTGTTTTCCAGCACCACTCCTTTGATGTATGAAACATTTCTAATAGTCCAGGATTTCCCCTTTTCCATTCAAGGAAGCATAATTGAGATAGGGTTCCTTGAAATAAGCTGTTAATTGTTGTCAAAATCTGGGCAGTTGAGCAATAAATGCAAACCAAAGTATTCTTTGAGGGGTTCCCAAAAGTGCAGCCCAGGTGAGTGATTTTCAGCTCCCTTTCTGCCAGTGGAAATGATGTGATTCAGAGCAAAACTTTAAGAAAAGAAGAAATAGAAAACAGTTTGGGGTAACTTGCATGGTTCATCCTGTTTTAAATCTTTATTCAATAGGCGTATCGCAGAAGTTTTAACAGTCATAGCAGATTAACCTTGCCTGTGCATTTGGAGGCTAGTCATCTGATGAATTTACATGCAGCCGGATGAAAATGCTATTTGGAGAGAGATTGAGAGTTTATTTGATTAAATCCCTTTCTCCAATACCTTGACCTCTTTCTTGTGAAATAATCAGAACTGTTTAGCAAGAATATTCTGGCATTAATAATGAATTGCTTTGGAGCACTTTTTTTCTGCTCTGTGACAAACCCATTGGTGTCAGTGCTTTTGGGGGTGCAGTGGAGATGCTGCTGCATGCTCTGCATGGAGGGAACACTGCTCAGAACAGCCTGACAAAAATGCATTTTAGTTTTTCTTTTGAAATTTACAGTCTGTGGGATGATTTACAAGCCAATGTATTATTTAGGGAGTGCATTCTCCTTACTCATCTACCAGTAACTATTGTTTTTTTCTGACTTGCTGATGAAAATGAAGACTGAAAAGCACGCGCTCTTTGCCTGTTAGGGTGGGTGGCAGGTCTGCGGGTACAAAAGACGATTTTATCTGCAGTAGCCACTGTGAGAGCTTAGCAAGCGGCACCACAAGGATACCGATTTTGTTGTTTTTAACTCTTGTTTTGACTCCAGCTCTACTTGATCCTGTGCTGTGTTCGAAGCAGTTGAAATGTGCCTTCTGCCCAAACTTTGCTCCAAGTGTGCAGTGTTTGAATGCTAATCAGCTTTGTATTTGTTATTTTGAAAAGAGCATTTGTCAGTCGTGATCACAGAGTGTATTTGAAGCCAAATTGATGACTTTATAGTATTACTTGACTTTAAGGTAATGAGATCACATGTGAGCCTTAAAAGGTATGATGCTGGTGCCTATGTACGTTTGTGCTGGAGATACTTAAGCTGCACATAAGTTGGCATAATAGCTCCATAAGATCCTTTACTACATTGTCAGCCGTGATAAGGCTACGGTATCTTGTCTCACAAGTAAATTAAGCTTCATTATAATTTGTTTCTTAATAACATGCACTTCACTGTAATATGTAAAATGCTTGGCTTTCATGAACAACTCTATGGAAAAGCTGTACAGTAACTCATTTGCATTTAGCAATTATATTATATTACAATATATTAAGCTGCAGAAAACCTAATCTAACATCATAATTTAAAATCATAATTTACAGTACTTTACAAGGAGCATACAAGGCAGGTTACAATAACACATTGCCTTCCCATATCAGCCAGTAAAATTATTTACTCATATATTATTTAATTTTCCAAAATGTTCCTGGTAAATTTTATTCATAAAATTCAGGGAGTCCTTAAAGGAGAGCTCCGTTAGGATGTCCAAAAATTTTAGCATACTGTATACTGAAACTTAGTGACTGGTGCTCTTGTAATTGTTTGGGTTGGGTGTTTGCATTAAAAGGAGCGTGGCTTCAGAAAAGGATGGTTGTCCAAGGAAGTCTTGATTTATCCAGATATTCTTTGCTAAAAATCAAATGGAAGGAGGAAGAATCTATTTATAAAATATTTTATACAGGTTGTGACACAGCATTTGATGAATCATTTAATATGCAACACGTGATGCAGAGTGTCAACAACTGGCTCCTGTTGCCGTCTTTGTTTGGAGCTCAGTTCCACTCGGTCTCAGATAAACTTCAGGCAGCAGTAGATTGGAGCCAGCTCCCGGTGTTTCTAGTCACTTGAATATTTTGAATTAGCTTTTGTCAAATATGTATTACTCTTTAAATCTAGCATTAAGAATGTAGTATTAAAAGGAATAGGGGTTACTTAGTGGCTGATTTACCAGTTAATGGTTTAATTCTAGTACAGTACCTGGCTTAAATTTATTACTCCAGTAAGCAATATTTTATCTGAGTATGTATTAAATAGTGCTTCTGAGTTTGCAGTACAGAAGTGAGCAAGGTGCTGGTCTCAGGCTTATATAACCTAAATCTTTTATATTATAAAGAGTAGAACATGCTAATGACCAACACTGTGACAGTAGCTCAGTCTTGATAGCGCAAACCTCTGGACATTATGAATGAGGAGGGTACTCCCAGCCCTGAAGAGAAGCTGAACACCTGAAACAGGACGCACAGGGTTTAGATGACTCTTGGGGACATGCAATGTGCTCTCAGTGCCATGCTGTAGGGACTGCATGGCCACTGGGTTGAAATCCAGCTTTGCTCTGAACCCAAGGCTCAATGAAAATATTAAAAGATGATAGAGTGACAGAAAGGGAAGAGGGAGAGTCTTTTTACCTTCAATAAAGTAAAATAAATAAAAGCTCCTTCTTGCTCTCTTGCCTCCCTACCTAGTCCCTGCAAATCAGTGTTTTGGTACTGGTGCATCATGTCAACATACTAGGTGAAGAGCCCAGAAAATGCCTGAAAATAAGAGAAGCTTAGATCAAAATGATATCTTTTGTTTAAAAACACGCCAACACAGGGATGGTTTGCAGTGTTGAGGGATCCACTTTTCTGGGGGTAATATTCTCTGGGGATAAGCCAGACATCAGGAAAAAAGTGAGACCCTAGTGTTTGGATGCAAGGTCTTTTATGTAGCAGGAGTGGCTCTTTACTTGCAAGTGCATGATCTGTGCTTGAAGCAGGATACTGTACAAGTGACTGATGCCTGTGGTCTCTGTTGTGCTTTACATAAACAAAAATACTTTGCATATTTTAATTAAACTGTATGCTGAATCATTTTGCACAGTGATATTAATGCTCCAGTCTATGACATTAGTGTGCTTTCCTTGTTGAGAATATTAATGATGTCATTGTGCACTTGCAAGCATGTTGGCAGTTTATGTGATAATTGTATAATTGTCAGAACTAGAAATTGCCCCTGCTAGCTTGG
The DNA here is from genome assembly GCF_012275295.1 of Melopsittacus undulatus. NCBI lineage: Eukaryota > Metazoa > Chordata > Aves > Psittaciformes > Psittaculidae > Melopsittacus > Melopsittacus undulatus. The sequence goes on from NC_047530.1 coordinate 72,550,048, forward strand.
GATGCGAAGGCTGCAAGATTTATTTTGTCCCTCTCTGAGGAGCATTTTATTTGGCATGACTGTCTCCATAATTGTGGTGTCACTAATGCAGGCATCTTGAAGTCTGCGTGACTGGAAGAGGTTGCTGTTCTTCCTGATAAAACTGGTGGGCTCTTTCTTCCAGGGAGCTGGATTTTGGAGGATCCAACTTAGTGCTAGAGAGTTAGCATAGATTAGGTTTTGACAGAAAAGACCACCATGCCACAATGAAGCTTTCCAAATTCACACATGTATTTCATTTTCAGAGTTCCACTGTATAAGAGATGAAAGCAGACTGTTAATTGGGGTTAGCCTTTTCTTTAGCCCCTTTCCTCTGACCTAACTACTCCAGTATGTTCTGTCCCTTTGCATCTTTAAAGTGCCCACATGAGAGAGGGTCCAGCTCTCTCCTCTAATCTTCACTTGTATACAGTACTCTCTGTCTCTTCAGACCCTTTTAGTTTTTTGCCTTTTCTTTCAAATATGATAATCTTTCTTTTTCTAGCTTTCTTACAGACTTTCCTTTCACACCTTTCCTTTCACACAGAGCAGGTTGGTTGTGCCCTGCTTTTCTTTTCCCAAATATCTCCAAGATTTCTTCACTGTGTCATCATACAGCATCGTCACATTGAGCTCTTTGGCCCTTCCCATGCTCTCATGATCACCCTCTGTGCATCCTGAAAACCTGCCTTTCTATTCCTATGAACTCTTGGAGCAGGACCAAAGTTAAGTTTTCTCTTCCAAAGGCTGAAATGGGGATAAAGTCTGAGACTTTGCTAAATCCTAAGCCAGCTTCTTACCACCTGGCAAAAAAGAAATGAGATGCAATTTTTCCACCTCACGCTTCCAAGCTTCATCTTGCACTGAATCCCAATTGCAATCTGCGATTCGCTCTACATTCTTAGCAAAAGCAGCAAACAGCATCATTTCCATAGAAAGCCTGTGCTCTGTGATGTCCCAGTGAAGTCTTCAGTATAAATGGTGTGGGTGTGCAAATTGCCACCTACTTTTAAAATACTTAATGGATACTACAATTACAGGTTGTAAATCAAATCCACTGTTAAACTTTGTCTTATATACTAGTAATTTTCCTATATTATGATGAAGAATAAACAACAGGGAAATAAAAGTGTATAAAAAAATAAATATAGGAATTACATGCACAGCTAATATTGTGTATTAACATTCCAATATTAGTGAAAGCACAGAGCGAAGTCAACGCGATTACTCTGTCCAGCTTGTGATGTTTTTCTGTGATAAAGTTAACCAGTGAAACTAAGGGAGGAAAAGATATATTACAGCATTGCCTGGCAAAAGAAAAAGATGAAAATTTGTCCTTTCCTTCAAAAATGTTCCAATTCAGGTTGCTTCTCTGGGGCTTATGCCTGTATTTTGGAGGACTGTTCCTTGAAACTGAAGATGTTCTTTGTTTTTGTATATTATTCTGATCCCTGGAGCTGACTTCCAAGGTATACAGACTATAGACTTCAGCAGGTTGACTTCCAGCCGTAGAAAAGCCCTAGGTGAAAAGTCCTTGAACTTTCTTTTCATTGTCTGTCGTCGTCTTTATTACATTTAAATTGATTGACTCTGCAATGCTATCATAAGTATAATATTCCCCAAGTTATTTAGCTATGCTCTAGTTTTGCTGGGGACTTGTAGTATGTTGAATATTCAACCCTGGAAAGCCTCTTTCTATATCAAGATTTCTTACATCTGAGAAATTTCAGGTCATAGGAAAGAAGTTCTCCCTGAATAGCTTTGTTTTAGGAAACCCATTTCATGTGTGCACATATGACGTGTTAAAAATCAGTGGAAAAAAAGAGAGGTGGAATGTGGGTAATACGGTCTCTTGAGCTAAAGGATAACTATCATATCTAATTTTTTAAATTGTTATAGAGACAATGCTAATGCAATCAACACATCTTTCCAGTCAGAGTGGAAATGCCATTGCACAAATAAATACCTTGGCATATTTGTTTTCTGCTAGGCCTCAGGCAACTCCACTTTGGAAATGACTGTCAGCTACAGGCTGCAGGTATATAAATTACAATAAGAATATTTTCCTTGTCTCTCCTCAGGGGATCAGCATATTGCACTGCTAGCACCCCAGGGTCTTTGCAGGCAGGGCTGGAGGTCATGGGATGTCACAGGTTTTGCCTTCCTACCTGAAATGGGCTTACCTACCTGCCATCTCATACACAAACAGAATGGCACTGAACAGACCAAATGCAGTGTTGGATAATGTTACCTCTTGTCCACAATAGAAGTCATATGATTGAGTACATTCAAGAGCTCACAGTGACATCCAGAAAAAAAAATTACATATAGCTATAATACTGAAATATAAAAAGGATTCTTTTGACTTTTCCTTTGCTTGTTCAAACATATGTTTTAATCTTGATACTCCAGACAAAACAAAGATGATAGCCAGGTGCTGCAGAGTGTGTTCTGCATTTCCTCTACCTATGGAGATTTCTCTCCTTCTCTTCTGCAGATCCTCATATTTGTGAGGCAGCTGACATTAATAACACAATGCAATGCCTTTTAATCACTTGAGTGCATTTTTTTGGTGTGTTTTAGAAAAGGGTTCAGGTTTTTTAGTTACTTACTGTAAATTCAGCTCTTGGATCTCCAAACTTCCAACATCCTCATAGTCGCTGCGCCTGTGTTAGTGAGATCTCTGGCAGCTTTCCCACCTCAGCTGAGGAGGTTGAGGGTGGTGGATAGGAGTTCTGCAGATGTGGGTAATTACATCATAAGCCATCCTGAGATGTGCTGAAGGCTTTCTGACAGTGCTGGCTGCTTTCACCCTGTGCCAAGACCAGGATTTGCTGGACCTGCAGGACCGGGCTCCATGCTGAGTATTGCTGAAGGAAAAGATCCATATTCATCCAAAACTATATGGTCAGCTTCAACAGGTGGAGCAAACGTGTGTTTGTTCTAAATTACAGGAGGACAATAATCTCCTGTGGAAAAGGCCCAGATGATTAAGAAATGCGGTAACCAGCTTGGCAGGTCTGCTGAGAGGCCAAGTTGGTGCCTGTTATCACAAGCACAAGCACAAGCACATCGGACCATCTTATCACCAGGCAGAGATGGTGAGATAACACCGATAATCTCAAGTTTCTTGGTTATGTGAATGTGCTTTTAACACCTCACAGGGCTTTGAGATGGAAAGGACCATGAGGGAAGAAAAAGATATGTACATATATATATGTGCAGAGTATCTTTTACCCTTTATTATGCAAGTATTTTCAGGAGTTTTAAATGCCATCTTTGGAGCAGAAGATTCAGATAGCACATGGAGGGAAGGGAGAGAAGCTGCGAAGACCTTCTTTTCAAGCTCACTTGAAAGAGCACAATATAGGTAAATTAATTGCCACAACACTGCTATCTGCCATAGATGAGATCATATCTCACTCTGGTTGAGGGCCTATAAGCGTCTATGGATGGTCTACATGAGGCGTATATGATTAAGTGTATCTATAACAGCTTTTTCTACTTCGGAAGACTGCAACTTCAGAAGTACCATCTTTCCATCCGCTCACTTTCACCCACATAACACTGTTAATTAATTGCAATACAATATAGAAAAATTGCCAGTACAGTTTGAACAAAGTTCTTTTGCCTACTCAGGGTAACCTCCCATGTGAAAGTAGATTTGATTGCGGGGGGGGTTTGTAATAAATTAGGATTAATTTTAACAGAGTTAAGGCAATGAAAGCATCTGGTTCTGGGCATCACCTTGGCTGGGATCAGCCTTACAAAGGCACACTGAGGAGAAGCCACACTTGCTCTGAAGTTAACAGCCTTTCACTGCAGCGTTTAAATTGAGATGTTTTTATCCTATGTTTTCTTTCCCATATTTTATTTTATTCTTCTCATAGTTTCCTCATCCATGCAGTGATCAGCCCTGATATATGATAAGAATTTTCACTCGAAGGACTGTGCATCTTTAAAATGTCTTCCCTTTATTCTTCCTAGTTCTTACACATGTAATTTCCCCTTTAATTTGACATCATTTAACGGCACATTACACGTCAATGATGTGATCTGTGAATATTTACAATGTTCGTGTCATTTTTATTTTCTAATCCAATTTAAGTAGCTCTGCTTTTTATGACATCATGAATTCTTCAGTCTTTTTAGTCTTTTTGGAACTAATTATTCCATTAGCTCCTTTGAACTAGCTCCATGTTGTCAGTCATTTTCTTCCCGTTTGATCACAAGACCTTTGCTGCCCTCCTTTGCATCTGCTGCTGGAGCTGGAGGAGGATGTGACCACTGCTAATAACTACTCTGAGCACCTCACCCCCACCCCCAAAGCTTTTTTACTACTGAAACAAAATGACAAAATTATATGTAAAGTCTTTTAAATATATTCAACTGAGCAACTTTCTTCTGATTCAAACTTTTATATCTTTACAGTAAATGTCTTTATGTTGTACTTTATGATGCATGGTCTCCAGGCTGCAGAGGACACGCTTTCCAGCTGTTTGGCTTTTGGCTTCTTTGTCTATCAAGAGACATAACAGAAAACAAAGCAACTGGCTTTGAGCGTAAAGTGGGAAAGAAAACAGAAAATGAATTTAAGTTGCTACCATATGTTCCAGCTCATATATTATGATTTATGCTTATTTTTAATATCTGGGTTTGATAAATTGACAAAAGATAGACTTAACTCATTAAGTAGTCCAAGTTTCCCTAAGACTTTCCAAACCTGTTTGCCTGTTAGCGCCCAAGGGAGGCTGAAATGTGTAATAAACAGTCTCTGAACACTCTCCAGCAAAGATCCTTGGTCTGCCCGCAGGACCAGCCTCTCCTCGCTCCCCTGTTTACTGGGAATGTTTAACATTTCCTCTGTAATGCTAAAGAGCTCTGTTGTCTGTTGCTGCCCTCTGTAGTGATAGAGTAGAGACCACAAGATTTCTCTTGCACAGCAATAACCTGATTATTAGCAATTGCAAATGTATTATGAAATTAACTGTCACTGTGAATTGAGGGTGTTCCTAGTTTTTGCTTCTGTAGCTTTCTTTTATTTAGGATTATCTGGTCTTCACAAAATTATCATATTGATGGGTCTTCATGTTTTGGTTTGGGGGTTTTTTAGGGGTTATATTTTTCTTTCTTTTCAATTAATGTTTAGAATATGTCATATAATATTTTTATCATTCTGACCTACTTTAAGTACAGAATCTTAAAATCTATAAAAACTCAGATAATCTCACACAGACTATAGAAAATAGAGTGGCTCTTCTAGATTTCATGACATAACATTTTTTTTTCTTAAAGAAAAAGGCAAATTAACAGAAAACCCCATGCACTGAATCATTATCTCATTTTTTTCCGAAACTTTAGCTAGATAAAGCAACATTTTTTTTTTAATTGTACAGTCAGATGTAAAATGCATGCTACTTGGGGAATAAGAAGCAAATATTGACATATGTCTGTTGTCTGGCCTCTTACATTGTTAAACAGATTCTCCTCAGGACAGTGCTTGCTGATAGCCATCAGTATTTTATGGTAGTGATAAGTGCAATATAAACTCTGATTGCTGAGAAAATAATGTTACAAGGTAGTGTAATTACCTTACCTCTCCATATTGCCTTTTTTTTTTTTCTTTTGGTATAAAAATCAAAATAATTAATCTTTGAATATGGAAGAGTTCATAAAACTTGGAGTAAAATTAGACTCTGTGTGATAAATAGTAATCCTCACATTTATGTGATGGAAATAGAAGTCTCTCACATATTTAGAGAGGTTTTCAAATATCACTGCTTGTGGACTCTATTTTAATTTTTGCATAATGGCAAATAACTTGATTTGCAGAAGGAAATATCTCAAGTTGGCCCTGGCCATCTTCCAACATGCTTAACATGAGTGAATGATTAATTTTCAAAGTCTGAAAAGTGTGGGTTGTGATGTTTGGAGCACAGGTGCTTCAGCCTAGGTTGGATTTGGTGAAACAGGGTAGAATGACTACACTGTTCAAACAGGGTCATATATTTGTGCCAGGCTGTGTTAAAGATGTTTAAGTGTCCGTGATGGGCGTATGCTTGTAGCGTTTGAGACAGTTCTTCAGTGGCTGCAGTTGGTACAATTGACATAGAGAAGTTCACCTTTGGTGGTTCTCCACCCACCATAGAGCGTCATCTGGACTGACATCACTCAATCAAAGTAAAAAAATGGCCTTAAAGGTTAAATCAGAATAGAGGAAAATTAACCTGAGAACTCTAGAACAACTGGGGTTTTTTTGTGTCTTTATTTCTGTAGCTCCCAGTTTTCTGCCAGGTTAATTTTATCCCCAGATCTCCCTTTAAGTTTCCTCTCCATTTCCATTCTCCCTCTCTTTCCTCTCTTCTGATGCCAGTCCTTCCTTCTTCATCTTTTGTTTTTCTTCTTCTCTGCTCACACAAAGGCTTTTCCTTTCAACTTCCTAAATAAATTCTCAGTGTCAACAATCGTGGTTTTGTTTAATTTTTATCATTTCAAATTTTAGCTCCTAGAGAAAAGGAATAACTTTTCCTCACCCTAAGTGTTTAATCTGATGTTTGTTTGTTTGTTTTCCAAGTTCTAACTTTAAATGGTTTTTTCTCCAGACTTTCCTAGAGGCTTGTAAAGTGATAAAACAGTAGTACTACTACTGGTGCTAGTAATTAGAAAAAAAAGCTACCTGCATCATATAAATGTGACTCAACATGTGAGTGCAGATAGAGGTGCCTAACTTTACCCAGGCTCCCAGCCCATCATGATCTGAAATGAGTGAAAGAGCTCCCAGACAGTGGCCAGACACCCAAAAGCAGCGCATGCTATCTCCAGCATGATGCTTCCACTTACTGTCTCTTACAAGAATAGTTAAACTTTGTGTCTTTGATTTAAAGCTATAAACTTATAACAACTTCATACAGAGTTCTCTGTGGCAGGAAAGTAAGGGTGTTGAGCAATCGTTAGAAGTTCTTATTCCAGTCCCAGTGGGGCTTCCTTTTATGTTTGTTTGTACTATACCAGCTGCTGCAGTATCTAAGCATGGCCAGGATGTTCCTGTGGTCAGCAAACAGAATTTGTGTCCCCAAAAGTTGTTAGGCATGATGCTGAGTTTTCACCAAAACAGTGCTCAGCTGGACTACAATCCAGTTCTTCTCACTCTCAGACTGATGTTCTGCTAGGAGAGCACATGGTCTTGCAGCAGACCAGGGTACATCCAACACAGTTTTCCCCTAGACGTGGAGGCAGAAAAAGGGAATTTACTTCTAAATACTCAAGAGCAAGGAATCAAAAAAAAAATTATTTGGGCAACTATCCTCAATCTTGCAGCATTATTTTAAAGATATTAAAAATTAAAATCTACAGGTATGTGAAAGCTAGTGATATTTTGAGGAATAAATAACATTCAACAGTAAAAACCAATAAAACCCATAAAACAATAATGCCTGAAAAATAACTTTCCATATTAAGTAAGTAAAGGAAAAAAAGAAAGAAATTACTGTCATTAGAGTATAGGTAGATGTTAAATATATATGCTAATATTACATATTTGTTAGAAAGATTAGGTCAGTCTGATCACATAGAATGAAAAGCAGTAAAATGCATTGTGGAAAGGATTTTGTTTAATCCTGCTTGCCTATGTGTTTTTGCTCTCCTGGCAAGATCTCTAGGAAAAGAGTGATGCCCCCCACTAAGCAGAGTAGCTTCCTTTTCCTTTCAAGAGGTATCTTTTGAAATATTTCCTGTGCTCAAAAGTTTGAAAGAGAGCCACCAGATCCCACTGGATTTGTTAATAAATATGTAGCAGAGGGTGGATTTTTTTTTCTCCACCAAAATTGGCAACAGTGGGAGAAGGAAAAGGAAAAAGAAAACCCCCAGCAAAGTAAAATTTTTGTAACCAAGTTACAATATCAAAATCTTTATTGATGACATTTTACAAAAATAACCTCCTGTGTTACTCTTTCACTTGCAAATGGGAAAAAAAACCACATATTCTTCTTCTAAACTGAGGATATTTAGTTTGTAATCATTTAAGAGCAATGAAGTGGAACTCCATTAGATCCGTGGCCATTCCAACGCAGCCATGCTGATGCTCAGTGTAGACAGCGCTCAGCATAGAGGCAGGTTGAATGGAAAAAGAAATCACTGCAACTATCTTAGAAAAAGTGTATTTTGTGTCATTAAACCAGCTCTCACATTCATAATAATCACCATAATGGCACAGGAAATAAAGCAAGTTACTTGTTTAAATTTCTGTAAGATTTCCCTGTGTTTACATTGGGGACTTCATGTTGAAAAAGTATCAAACAACTTGGTGGACCCAGGTGTTTTAGATAGGACAAAAGAAACTATCATAAGCCAGTTTGCAATGAAACATTTAAAATTCAGGAAGTCATTTAGTTAATTTCTGTGTTGTTTTGATGAAAACAGGACACCGGGAGATGTAGAGAACGTAAGACCCACGTGATTTCTCTTAAGTTAAGGGAAAGCTTATAGACATAGAATTTCACTTTCATAAATCTAGACAAAGCATTCAAGTTATCCCAATATTTAATTGCAAATATGTTGCAAATACTTTCTCATATGATAAATCTAATCCTCCCCATATACCTAAATGCATTTATATTATCTCAATATAGACTGTTTTCCTAGGAGAATCACAATCCAGGTTTTTCTTTCAATAAATATACCTGTGGCTATAATTTGCTATTTTTGATTGAGCCCACTGGTAAATGATCTGTATTTTTATTTCTCTGAGGTTATATTTATTAGTCAGGGAAGTATGAAAAGAGCCCCTTCCCCTAGCTGTCTGAGCCTTGCTAAAAGAATGTGATCTGGGATAACTGCAGGATGAGGTGCTGTGCCTAAGGTCTGGCTGTGCAGTGCTTGGCTGATGGCTCCATGGGTCCTGGATGGTGGGACAGGGATTCACCCCTGGATCAGTTCTGGGTGCTCAGCACCTTTGGTACCCACTTGTCTACTGGACGTCCGTACTAGAGAAATGGGAGGGTGAGCCATTTGTGCTGGGTTTCAAGAACATGCTTTGGACAGGGACATGCTCCTGAGCAGTTTAATTATTTGTGGTGGAAAGGATTTGTTATTTTCTTCCTTAATGGTATAAATCCTGTTCCAGCCGCTCTGCCTGATGGGCCTAGGGTGATAAAACAGGACTGAAAGTTTTAAGGATGTTTCATTGTAGTTTTTCTCAGCAGCAAAATGAATCAGACAAATAGTTTCCAGTGCTCCCAGCATCAGGAAATGCTTGAATCTCAGAAAAGCCTATAATGGAGTGTACCTGTGGTATAGGACTGTGTCTAATCAGTCGGCTGTGTAGGTGGGTAGTGTCAAGTGCCATTCATCTGCTTCCCCTGAGGTCTGTGGAAACAAGGAGGAGGGGTAGTGATAAGACAAAGATATATAACCATGTTGACCACTGAAGTACATGGTTAACAACTTAATTATCTGAGTTCAGCTATCAGTCAGAAACAAACCTGTACAATTTAGACATACTTTATAATTTGCTATAAAAATGGCATAATGATAAGGACAGTGTTGTTAGAATTAGAATCTGCATTAAGTGTGTTTAATTTAATTTTTCTAATTATATTTCTAATAGCTTAAATATGTGCACTGATAAAATGGTTAGCCACCTGCATTTAAATGCCACCTGATGCGTTTATTTTGGAACAGTAGAAGATTGATATAATTTGAGCTCTAGTTCCTCTGAAAATTCCTTTATTAATGGGTGTTAAATTACTCTTTGTGGCTATGCTGCAAATGAAGTTACAGACCTGCTATCATGGGAATCACTCTGAACTGCTTTAAATCTGAAAACATTTGTTATATTTTCTGAACTGTGGATAGGGGTCTATTTAATTAAAACTAAAAGTTGCATTGGCGTTTCACAGTTCTTCAGTGTTCATTAATTGTGGTTTATTTTTTTAATCAGGTAAGTTAAAAATTTTGCATAGTACAGTGTGTGTTGAGTGAATTTCCATATAAGGAATCCCCATATGAAACTAATTTATCAAATTAATTTAATAGCCAAAAATGCAACTAACTATATGTTGCAGTTTCCATGATGGCTGCCTGTTTTCACATATTTTACATTTACTAAATTATTCCTCTTTTAAGCAAAAATTGTGCACTTTTGCTCGATCTGTGTCAGAACAAGAGTACTAAAATAAGCAATTAGAAAAACATAAAAAAACCCTTTATTTTCATACGAATAAATGAAAATTGACTTTTAAAACAACTTTTGTGTAGCTGAGGCTGAGAGAGAATGTCTTCAGGCCAATTTGAAATGTATAATAAATTACAAACAAAATAATGATTTTAAAAAACACTGTTAAAAAAATCAAAAGAGCTTAATTTCATGAATTGTACACTGCAGATATTGTTTACAGAGGTATGAGAAAAACATAAATCCATAAAATCAATGTTTATTAATTGTTTATTTGGACTCTGAGCTCCATTTGTTTTCCATATTTTACCAACAAACAATGAGGTAGTGCCATGATTACTGGAGAAAACTGAGCCGAGAGAGTGCCTTTCTGCTGAGATAAACAAAACACAACATTGGGAGGTATGCGGAATTTAAGTTGCTGGAGGTGTTGTGCTTGTGCAACAAGGGGCTGGACAACATGTCTCTGGACTTTCTTTAAATTTAAATATTATTTGATATTTTCCTCAGAGGACTTGACCATCTGATGTGGCCTCAGTAGCAATTTCCCCTTGGTCTTGTGTCTAAGGACACTGGCTGACTTGGTGCAGGAGCTACCTTCTCCCTTGGCTCTGCCATGCGTCCACGTTCCTCGCTTTTATACGCTCATTGTGGTGAGAGATTTTACAAAAACACCCAGAAAGCAACTTATTTTGATTCAAGAACCAGTGCTGGAAAAAGTCAAAGTGTGCAAATCTCATCTTAAGCACTTTAAACCAGAGGAACACTGATTTTTCAAAACAAAACTTGACAAAACTGCAGGCTCCCTCTAAGCCCCTTGAAGTCCATGGGATTCCTTTTATTGACTTGGCTGAGCACTGGATAAGGCAGCGGAAGCGAATGCCACACGTACAAAAGGACCCCAACTATTTGGCATATGATTGTTTTCAATTTCATGGCCCTTTGATCTTGTATGGATTCTCTTAACATTTACCTTGATAGAAGAAATATTTTCAGTTGCTCGCACCAGAAGCTTATTAATATTTAAATATTTATATTTGGAGTCCAGGTACTTGCATAAGCTGCTGGGGATATTGAGGTATGAGCCCAGGGCAGAGCAGTGGGCCTGCAGCAGCTGCCTATACATGCCATTGGAATTTGGGGTGCAGCAGAGGCATCTCCAGCTTCTTGCCCCAAAGCCAGCCCTGCCATGGGCAGGATGCTGCCCATGGTGCATGATTACCACTGCCAGCCCCAAACCCTGCTTACTCTGCAGTATTTCCTCATTTGCCCACAGCCACATTCAGGTTTTTCTGTTTTTCTGGTCTTATTGATGTATTTTCTTTTCAAATCAATCCAGCAGTTGGTTAAAATTGATAAATGTGCTAGCAGAAATTAACACTTTTTTTCCAAGCTCTTAGCCAATCTTACCTACCATTGAAGCTCTGCCACAAATGATCATTTAGATGCCAATCTTTTGAGTGTGATGCCAGAATGTAATTTGGACATTATTATGCCCACACCTGGGCTTTCTGGGCTGCATGTGACACTGGCCCATGGCATGGTATTAGAAGAAATATGTGGTTTAGATCATCTGGCAGAGAGCATGATGAACTATAACTAAGCTTTATTGTCTTTTTTGATGAATTGTAATGAAATGAATTAATCACCCAAGAAAAGTAGAAGTTTTTATAGCTGTAAATGTATATCTGAAATGAACTGCAAATTGTCTGAGCCTCGTTTGGGGCAGGTGCTTTCTCATGCTAAGGATTTTGCCTCTCACCCTGTTCAGTTACGTTCTCTGCTTTTTTGGCAGTAACAGATTTTATTTAAAAGACTTTATTACATGATACTTTATGTCTATGTAATACAGCCAGCGTTAACAAATTCCCCAGTGAGGATAAAGATGTTGAGGGGACATAGAGCATGTTGAAAAGTGCTAAACTGGGGAAAAGTGCTAACCTGGGGAAAAGTGCTGGGTGTGCATGGGGTGTTTCCATGGCTCAACTTAATGACTTAAATCCTTAACAATCCTATGCTTCTTTGGCCAGCATCTTCTCTGCCTGCTTGCTAAATGATTCCCTTCCTGGGCTTCCGTGACAAACACTTTTATAATGCTTCATTATAACAGACGGCTGAGAGACAAGTGAGATGTGCAAGTCCAAGAAAATGAAATCAGTATTTAATTACTAAATATTCTACATCTAAAGTAAAAGAAAAAAAAAAAGCTTAAATAATTCAGTTTGATTTGGTCTAATTAGCCTGATTTCCTAGTATTTAGCCCTAATTATGTGATACATAAGCCCTAATTATGTGGTACGTATACAGTGTGCTCTCTAAAGTTAAAGATCAGAACGGATACTAACTTAAATGATAAAATATGTTAAATTATTAATTATAATTAATCTTACAAAATAGGCATAATTAGTTTAAGTACTTTAGATATTCTACTTAATGGCATTACGCATTATATGCAAGGTTTGAACGTTTTACAAATACTTTATCAAATGAAAAATATTGGTGAGTTTTTTGATTTAATGAGCATCTTCCCTCGTGGCAGGCTCCGTGGCTGTGCTGCTGCCTCTGTAGCGTGCTTGGCTCTCCCTGCCCATGGTGTGAAGGTGTGTGTGTTTGATGCTTGTGGTGCTCTGCCCTCTCCTGCCTAGCGCTGAGAGCTCAGAAATCCTGTGTTATTTTCTCTCACTGTTTATCAGATGGCACTGCATTAGCAAAGCCATGAAGGACCACGGTGTACCTTTTGGTCTCTAAATGTTCAGAAATCTCCCCTTTCTTCTGGTTTCATGGTGGTTATGCCAGATCTGATGGCAGAGGGATGATGGTGGGAGGAGAGCAGCTTGCAAACATCTTCAAATTCTGATTGAATGAAGTGACCTGTTGCTGACGTGCCGCTCAGCACGCGGCCAGCAGAGAGCTTGAACCGGGGCAAGCTCGGCTTTTGCATCCTTTGTCTCTCTGCTCAAGCAACAGCAGAGCTGCATCAGATGTGAGGCTGAAAGGTATAGCCTCAACCCTGCGGGAAGCGGAGCCAAGCAGGGTACAGGCAGACCTGCTCAAGGCCATGGCAGCGCGGGCAGCACTGAGCAGCATTGTCCAGGGGGGCCCAGCACACAGAAGTGGGAATGGTCCCCAAACAGGACTGTAAGGGGTAGAGTCTCTGTTTGTTTTTTTTTTTTTTTCTGGGGGGGGGGGGAGGGGGAGAGGGACAGGGGACGGGGATGAGACTAAGCTTGCTCTTTACAACTGTAGGAGCTGCTGTTAGTTGAAATCAATCTGTGCAGTAAAAAACAAAAAAAAAAAAAGAAAGAAAGAAAAAGGGTGAGATATTTATACTTTTTCCACTTAAAATGTCCTTTACAACTATTTCTCTAATATAATGTGTGCAAAAATTACTGTGAAAACTGTGTCTTACCAGGTAATTTTATATATATATATATATATATATATATATATATATATATATATATATATATATATCTGTCTTTTGATTTGGTCAGAAGTCTGTAGGGTGAGCTTTGCTGTGGTGCTTCAGCATAGCCCTTGTGGGGAAATGTCAAAAATGTGCACAAGTGACAAAGAGGCGTTTCCAAAATCACTTGAAAAATGTAAGGAAAGAAAAAAGGTTATTCTCTTTTCCATTCCAACATCTGCAGAAACAGGGAGGCAGAAAGAAATTCAAAAATACTTTCATAAACATATTACCCATTATTAGAATTGGTGTCAATGGTCTACAGCACTTCTACTGTACTCGAGCTGTAACTCTTCATGTACTAAATGAAAGATAGTAATGAGTTCACCTTGAAGAAAGTAGCTTTATCAATATCACAAAGGCTCTCTTTATTTTTTATTTTTAAATTGCCTACTATAAAACCTAGACCCAAAATATGCTTGAAAGCATTACTTGAAGATTTTCTTTTGTTGCATTTTGACTACATTAATAGAAAAACCCCAACAAACAAGCACTGTAATCCTTTGCAACATACATTCCTTTATGGCAAATCTCATTAATTCATTTTTTCCTTTTTGTATTTTCATGAGCATTCATGTATGTAACCTAGTGCAATACGCAAAATGCACATGCTATGTATCAACATGTATTGGGCATGCATATGGCTAAATAAACGTCTATAGCATCATATCTTCATCTCAGATGAGCATGCAAAGCGAGACATACATGCAAGCCAGGCTCTGAAGTTAGAAGATCTGCTATAAGGCATAGGGGATTTTATTTGCCATGCATTTCTGTTTCCTATGTAACAGCAAACCAAATTAAATTACGGTGGAGAAGACTTGAAGACAGGAAACCAACTATAGCAACATCGCATGCGTATGTGTCAGATATCCCTTTAAATAGTTCGAACTATTTATATCTGTGCAACATTTGAGGTGTTGGCAGTGCTGGGAGCATAAAGGGGGTGGGGGGACCCCTGGCAGCATCCTTAGGATGGGGTTTGGGACCTGGGACCTGTGGGTCTGCACCCAGCCTGGCCCTGGCCATTGTAGCCCCTGCCGCTGTGGGACACCCCGAGGAGAGCCTGTGAGTGGGGAAAGCTGCTTGCAAATATAATCTTTGCATTTCTAGGAAGCTTAAACCTCAGATTTGTTGGATGTTGCAAAATATATTAATAACTTTCTTCTTATTTATTCAAACTTAGTAAAAGAGTTGGTACTGGATGAAATCACAGAAGAGAGAGCGATTTTGAAGAACTTGTTCTTCAAATATTATAAATGAGATTTTTCATTTCATATACAGCTAATTTTTGCAGATTGATGGTTTCATAATGTAAGTAAACTTGAATAAACATAGAAAATACAGATTAACTTAATGATGTGTTGAAACCATTCCAATAGACAAACTATGTCCATGAGAAAAACTTTCAGCTCTTCAGGCACCTCCAAAACTCCATTAAAAATAACACATCCTATGAGCTAAATTTCCATGTAGGTAGTGCCACTTGTGCACTCATCCCTGCCTTTTCAACAGATTTAGGCTCCTGACTAACTAGAGCATTTTCACCTGCATTATTTCCTGTGCAAGCGAAATTGATTTTTTCGGAAGATGTGATTATTTTTTTAAAATGAGTTTCCATACAGAGCAGACTGAAGTCTCTAAGGTCCTTCAGGGGACCTCTGTCCTCCCACTATAACGCCCTATAGAAGGTGATCTGTGGGACTGGTCTATGTTGCAGATGCAGTGATTTCGTCTTATTTCTGTATCTAATGAAGTAGCAGTTTTATAGATAAATTATTAAAGATAAAGATATTAAAGAATTAAAGTATTACTAAAGTAAAAATGCTTCAAATATATGACTAGATGATAAACATTACTTTGAAGTTATGAAGATAAATTCAAGAGAGAGTTAAATGGCTCCTGGTTTCCTCTGCCAGAAGAAAAACCTTCAGGATGAAGGGGGAGAAATGTGGTTTAAGTGCAGTGGGCTTTTTTAAAACTGGTGTTAAATGACTATCTTTGTTCCAAATCTTTTCCAATATTTGCAATGGAGAGAGATAAGCACATTTGGACTTGTGGGCTGACCAACCTCCCTTGGCTGATAGTAGCAAAATATTTTCCTTTAATTTTCTCTGGATATCTCTTAGTGCTAAGTAAGTCTCTGCTTCTTTGCCGTTATTACAATTTATTTGTCTGAACCACAGTGATACTGGGGACTGCGACCCCATTGTGGTAGGTCCTGTGGGAGCAGGCAGAGGGGACCCTGTAGCAATTTGTGCTTTTGAATAATGGAAGGGACATCTTAAATTACATTGTCTTCAAATATTACATGGAAGTGTAAGATTTGCCATTGTGGATCAGAGTGCTGGTTGATCTCAGTGGGGTTTCTGCCCTGCAGCAGCCACCAGTAACCAAGGCATGGTGCCTCCTCCTAGTATCTACCATGGCAGCATCCTACCTACCTCTGTGTAGTGATAATACCATGTAGGGAATCTGGTTTCCCAATACCTGCCATGAGCACCCCATGCCCTTAAGCAGGGTGTGTATATATATTCTTTACCACATTTCTAAGCTAGTGCTTTGACAAAAAATAGCTTTTCCTTCTTAATTAAGCTCTCAGGATTTTCTCAGATGTATTTCTCATGATATTTCCCCTGTTTTTCCCCCCCTCATATACATTGATTTAAATAGTTTATCCATGTTTGATTTTCTGTCTCGTCCTTTTGCATTATACCCATATTTTCAAGTAGATGTAAAATAAATGTGACAAAGTGATGTGGTCCTTTAAATCTAGCTTAATTTTACTAGGGATACTGGTGAGTGAGTCTGCAATGGCTTTCAGTGGCTTGCATGTCTGAAGGTTTCTTTGCACATGGGTGCTCGAAAGGGCTCATTTCAATGTTATGTGTAACACTAGATCTTTTATGAATTTTCTCATTCCTGCCTGCGTTTCTTCTCATCACCCCTTGCATTACGAAGTCTTTCTCTCCTCTGTCAAACCAATCTTTCCTTACACTTCAGCCCTTCCCACAGATGTTGGTAAAACACCAACAAGAAGGCTCATTTGCTGGAAGTTGGGATTATGTTTCATATCTGTTTCTGTTCTTTCCCTGTGCCACAGAACATGGGTAGCATGTGTGTTTCTCAGCATTGTATTATGGGAAGCTAGGCTGCCTGGAAATGGACTTTATTTTTCTGTGAGAAAGAGAGAGTATTTCCTTAAAGTAGCTCCAATGAAGGCTGATAGGCGATCAAAAGAATTTCCTTACGGGAGTTTAAGATGGTACTGTGAGGAGGAGAAGTCCCCAGTGTTAGGTCTCCCTCTGTTTTCCCAGAGCAAAGTCCCTCTGTAAAAGCAGATGACAACACTGAGAGAGACTTGGTGCAGCACTGAGAGTGGGACTCTGGCTAAGACCCTGTGTAAAAAGTGCCGTAAGCTGTGCTTTACAAGGACACTAATCCATGAAGTTATTAAAACTGTTACCTGCATCACATTGCAGTGCTCTGATTACAGAGTCGGAAAGATGTGTGGTCTGCAGGGCCAGAACCAGGTTCTCCATCCTGTGGCCACTCAGAGCAGGGGCCCTGCTTGCAGAGCACCTTGGTGAAGAGTGTGCTGGGATTGGGCTGGAATTTATGCTGTTGTTCTTGATAGTAGTTGATAGCCTCGTCATTGGTGCGTTTCCCACGGGTGGTGGGAGCAGGAGCCTGGCCATCTCCTTGGCTCCCATGGGTCTGCAGAGACTCAGAAGCACCAGGCAACTGCCAGGTGAGGACATATGGTAGGACTAGGTGACAGCGGGAGAAGTTACAGCTTTTTCTTTACCTAGAATAAATATTTTACATCACTTTCTAATGCAGATTGGCATAATATTAAATAAAAACACTACCAGGAAGGAATTCATGTAGTCTCAGATATAAGAGATCCTTCTCGCCCTTTCCTGTATACCCTGCTTGCCATCTACATAGTTCTTCATACAACATATGCAGCACAATACAAGATGAGCATAAATAGGAGTTTAATTATGAAAAGATTGTATATGGGCAACCTGATTTCAGAATCCTTTAGCTGCAATTTTATGTAGGAATTGTATGAAATCGTATGAAATAGGTGCTGAAGTTCATAATTCTTTGTTAGTGTCTAAGATAAAAATTCATACATGACATAAACTCCAGGTGAGACCAGCTCTGCAATGTCTGTGAGCTCTATTTGATGTCCGAGGGTATTCTTCATCAGCAAAACAACATTAACAAATTAGAGAGTTGCCATGTACTATCATTTAATGTTTTTGAGATTTCCAATCTCTGCTTCTTATTTATTTAAAGGAAAAATATTTTTCTCCTTGACAACTGTATGTGGTTATTCAAAGTCCATCTACAACTTGAGTAAATAAATATTAGTTTGGTGGGTTATCCCACAGACCAGATATGAAACCAAGCATCTAATCCAATGCCAAATTTGCAAATACCTGGGGCCAAAGTAGGAAGCAAGGTGACAAGAAGTTCTCTTTTTTTTTTTTTCCTAAAGAACAGCAATACATCTATTAACCAGCACTTCCAGCTTGGTGGGGAGTATTTTTCTACCAACTTTAAACAGGATGGATTTATTTCATAAATATTTTTCATGTCACTTGGATAGTTGTAGGTAGCAGCACGTGATGGGCTTTTTGTTCTCACCCACTGGGTGTCATTTTACCATCTTTTATGTGTTTATGTGATTTTTAATCTATTGTTTGCTTTATAAAATGGATGAATATAACAATTTTTTTTTGTTTTATTGAAACTGCATAAGAAAAATTCAATACACTAAGGAATTTCTAAATCTTAGTTTATTTTTTTTTATTTTCTGCATTACAATACTAAAAAAAAAATCTGTCCTTCTGTCTCACTAATGTTAGTTTGATGATTATACTAATATTAACTGCTTTACTTGAGTAAGCAAAGAAAAAGTAAAATACCAGTCAGACCAGCTGCTAATTCACAGAGTGTTGTACTACCGTTATTAAAAATACCCAAAAGATGTACCTTTGTGGTTCAGTCTTTTGAATTAGAAGCAGAATATTAATTTAGGTCTGAAGCATGATTAAACATTGTAAGGCCCCTTAAGAATTTTCACCAAATTT
The DNA here is from genome assembly GCF_012275295.1 of Melopsittacus undulatus. Lineage (NCBI taxonomy): Eukaryota > Metazoa > Chordata > Aves > Psittaciformes > Psittaculidae > Melopsittacus > Melopsittacus undulatus. The sequence continues at coordinate 72,568,808 of NC_047530.1, forward strand.
TCTTGGATTTCTCTTTATTGGGTCTTCCTCGACTGTGTTTAGCTCTGTAATTGCTTTGCTCCTTTGTTGATAGGTTAAAGCACAATGTGATTTTCTCCATGTCATAATATTTAAGAGGATGGTTCAATGTTCCGCATGTATGATATGCAGCTGAGGCACGCAGAGACATGACGGGGAGAACTGGGTCTGGATTTTTTGTGGTTTCCCCTCCCCTCCCTTTTTTTTCTTCTATTTATGACACTATGCAGAAGGAAGATGCAGGATTTATCTGTTTGGGTCACAATGCAGAAAATGCAATAAACATCTCTAAGGGGGAAAAAAGGAAGGAGAATCTGCACTGGTGCTTATTCCTGGGGATAAGGGAGGCAATCACTACCTAGAGTCATTTTGATACCCCAGATGCTTGCCCAACTGCTTCAGGCTCTCCCTTCCCAAGGGGACTGCTGCTGGGCTGCAAATTTCACAGAACTACAGAATCACAAAATTGCTATGGTTGGAAGGAACCTCTGAAGATCATCTAGCCCACCCCCCCCCCCACCAAGCAGGTTACACAGGAACGTGTCCAGGAGGTCACCTGCACTTTCACCATGGGTGCATGTTTACTGGAAATTTAGGAGAGTGTTTTCTGGGGCAGAGACTCCTAGTCACAGATAAAATAGGATAAGAAACCCATCTCCTTCCTTACACTTCTGTTTCGAAGAATGAATTCAAAACATAACATTTTTCAAGTTTCTCAGGGAGAATCAGGAGTTAAAATGTAATTGTTGACATACATTAATCACAGGCACCAAAAAAAAAAAAAAGCATAAATACTTTTAAAAAGATTGCAGAGCATGAATGTGATGTTACTGGTAGAGTAAAACAAAATAATTTGGGGTCTAGCACTAAGGTAGGAGAGCTATTTATCTGGGATATTCAGATAAATTAGTCATAAATTGTCATTTGAAGTGTTCAAATTATGAGCATTGAGCAGGAGCTCTACTGGTTTCTGGGGTATCTACAGTTCAAGGAGAGATGAGACCTCACTGTAGATGCTTGGGTTTGACCAGTGGAGCCCAAGTGCTGCCAGAGCAAGGGATGGAAAAAGAGCAAGCAGTGTCTGGTGGACCTTCCAGGATCTCTCCAGGAATGTGCCTAAGGAATGTAGTCTTCACCAAGATCCTCAATAACACTATGGAGGTCTGAGTGGTCCGGGATAATTTATTACAGCTTCTGGCACTGTCCAGGTTGGGTATAAAAGGATCAGTAAAATGTAAAATGGTCCACCCCTTGGAGGAGTTTTCTGCCCCATGATGCAGCTGTTGACTTTTATCACCAGCGCTTCTCCCAGCTTTTGCTAAGCAGTAGCTCTGGGGGTTGCTTATAAGATTGCAAAGAAACTTAGGATGAAGTATGTGCGGTTGCAAGCCAAGGATATAGTTGAAAGAGAAATATAACATCAAGAGCTGAACATGAGGTTGGTGGTGGTGACAAAGAATGCAAGGAAGGTCAGAAATATTGCATATGTTGTACAGGTCAGGATTTCAGGTGAAAGTTTAGCTAGAAATCAGTTCACAAAGTAACCTGTATATGCCATATATTTTTCTTCAGAGAAAGAGTGTAATCCTTAAAAGTTGAGGTATGATAGTTTAAATATTAATGAGATTTTAAACATCCATATTCTCAATGTTACGGGGGAGGCCTCATTAACAATAATGAGGGATATGTGTGTATATCACTCTGTGATCCAGAATGGTTTGAAAGGCCTAATATTTGGCTGTGGTTAGATAATTTATATGTAGCACTACCAAAACCCTAATATGTCAGCAAAAATGTCAACATGGTTTTGGAGAGCCGTTAGATAAATTCAGATATGTTGATATCATTACTCAAGAAGGCAATAATAGTCTTCTATATGCATCAATAAAGACCTCCCTCTCCTCAGTTTTTAAATAGCAGCACTATTTGCTAAAAAATACTGGAATTTCCATTTTACACAATGCAAAAAAGAGCATTCTTATGAAACAGGACTGCATTACATCTGAGATGTGCCCCAAGGCCACATTCAAGAGCTGAGTAGTTGGTAAAAAACTTAAGTCCATTTTATCTGAGCATCACCCATGCAAGCTGGTATAAACAATAAAGCTGAGCTGAAAGAAAAGTAATGCTGAATATTGAGGTATGCAACCAGTATAGAGAATGAGCTAGCAAATCATTAGTAGTGATTTATGAAGATAGCAGGGGCAAAAAGACCATATCTTAAGGCACAGCATAAGAAACATTCTTTAAAATCTTTATAAGGAAAGGAGAAAGGAAAGATGAAAATATTAACTATGGGTAGAAAAAATTAGAAAAAATTTTACCTGAATCAGGATACTAAATTTTCTTATCAAGTGGCAGGTTCTGCAAGAAGCAGTGGACAATTGCAGTAAGTACTATGGTGGCATCTCAAAGCATCAAAGCAAAAGCTTATTGAAGCTCAGAGCATAAATTTTCAAAACCGTTAGTGGGGGTTCCCATGACTTCTCATGGAAGAACAGTGTGGACAGACGTGACCAGTAGACCTTGAATGCTGTCAGAAGGAAGAACCAGGTGTCATTCGTGATTGTAACGCTGTAATGAAGTTAACCTTGTTCTCTACAAAGTTGGCAGCAGCAATTAGGATTTCAAGAAGTAAAGGAGTTGGGCTCAAATAATTATAAAAAGTCAGTGATGATAATTTATGAAATCCAAACAACCCAGCCAACCCAAAAAATATGTTGTCCTGGTCTAGCTAGCGCAGATCAACTAGTGCATTAATTAGCAGCAAGATTAGTGCAAACGTTTCGTTCTCTGATTCAAGAGTGAAATTAAAACCCTTCAGCTACCAGAATGTACCAGCTGCTAGTTGGAGTTTGAGATCAGTATCTCTCAAACTTTATCCACTTACGATTCATGCATGTTTTGAGTCGCAGTTAAGTCACGAAATACCAGAAATTCATTTTTAACTGCTAATATTATCTCAATAAGTTCAAATCAAATAAGCAATTTAACTTTTTAAATTTCTTAAGACATAACAAGTTGTTTTTTAAAAATGTAATTAGTTGCATTTTTTAATTTAATGCATTATATGAAATTATGTAATTCTGACATAACACTTGATTGGCTCATTTACCTACATTAGCCTGTTTTCCTGAGGGCTTTTCAGCTGCTTTGGAAACGTGTTTCCTGAAAACACAGATCTTCGCACTCACGGAATGGCAAACCTCATCCACATTCGTGGGATAGTTTTGCATAAAGAATCCACAGTCAGGAAATAAAATCTTTAAAACTTCCAGAAGTTTTTCTTTTCTGTTTAGTTGTAAATTATTGAGGTGGTATCCATTATTTGAACATTATTTCTTTAAATCATCACAGCAAATTGTGCATTGGGTTAGATAGTCCCTTCCAATAAAACACAGGCTTTACCCTCATGAGGAGATTTTGCAATTTGAAGAATTTTCTTATTCTACATTGTCATTATAGGAAGCAAACATTTTACTTCCATTGATGGCTTGCATATAAATTGTTTTCAGAGTATGTTTTAAATAAACTAAGTCAAACTCAATGAACAAAACACAAAAATCAATACTTCGAAGTTCTTGGTGTTGTTTGAATCCAACATTTTAGTAGAAAAAAATCAAAAAGCCCATTTTTGCATTTCTATAAGTATACAACCTTATATTGCTACCAGTTTTGCAGCAGTACTTCTTTTACTCCCTTTGTTGACTTTTCATTTCTTCAGGTAATTTCTGCACTGCTATATCTTTAGTCCTGGCAGGCACTGGTTAATCAGGCTTGTGTTAACCAGATAATCTTTTCAGTGATTCAGGTTATGGAGAGGACGCCTGTCTACTGCAGGCGTGCAGGCAAGGTTGCTACCTTTGGGGATGAGCTTGGTTTGCTTCCCTGCTATTTTGAGATGCTAACATTAATAATGAATATTATGAATAACAATGCTGGTTGTACATAACTACTCTGGAAACTCGCTATCATCATTGCCTTTATCGCTTTTCCATATGGGAACTGGAAAATCATTCTGAATGTGTAGAAGCAGATAATATTCTGGTCCTAGGTATTTTCCTGAGATTGTTTACTGACTGCTTGGGCTGGAATCACTTGATCTAATTGACTGGTAACTGTATGCAGCATCAGTGTGATTATTTTTGGAGTTATCTGTGCTAGGGTGGCTGTGCTGAGGAAAGGATGCTATAGATGGACAGTGACGTCTCTGCCACTTCAATTACAGCTGATACTCAACCAGTGTGCATCTCGCCCTGCTCTGCAACAGCGTTGGCACAGCAGGGCAGCAGCCAGAGAAGCCACTGGTGAGGATGCTCAACAGGAGCTTGGCTGCGGGGACAGGTCCCACCATGCATGGTGGCAGGGAGAGGTCTGGGATGGTCCACCACTGCCATGCCAGAGCCTTCAGGGCACTGGTGGCTGCCAGTGGGGCAGGCACCCCGCTTCCCTGGTTGCAGAGGGATGAAGGGATAGGTACCATCTGGATGATCAAAATCTGTGGAAATTCATGATTTTAGATTATGAGAAAGTAAAAAAAAAAAGTCACATTTAGTTGATTGTTTTGATTATTTTGTGTATTTTCTGGATCACACCTCCATGGTGACAGTACCTATAGGATGCTTTGGGATGATCTGAATTAATGAAATGAACAAATATATAAAGCCTTGCAAAATTCTAGGAACCATTGTATTGGTGTTTTTTTTAATGGTTTTATTTTTAGGTGAGGAAGTTGAAAACTGACGTATTGTACTATCTATAAATGAAAAGTAGGTACTAAATATTTTATTTTTCCCCACTGTTCTATTTATTCTTCTGCCTCGATTTTCAATCTTCATGTAAAATTTGTGTATGAGTGTATGTGTACTTTATGAGCACATACAGTATCTGTAACCATGGGCTGGATTTAATAAAGTAATATGAAAACTTGCCAGTATGGAAATAGGCTTGTCATTGGCTGTATTTGCCAGCTAGATACGATGAAAATATCTCATTTTTGAAAAATAATCAAAAATTATCAACTTCATTCAGGAATTTTTGGAGTCTCAGAGAAGACTCATCTCCTCTGCTTATGGGCATTAAAACTTACCCATTGACACACAAATATAATCCTTATATTAGAAATATATCTGAATATTTTTGTGTTGTACTCCTGTCATTTCTCACTCTCTTTTTTGCCAAGATGAATTTTGCAAAAGAATGAGGTGAAAAGGTTGCTGTAGTAATTAGTGGACAGAGTGAAAGCATTAAAGGAAACACTGAGAGCACAATAAAGAGTATGAAAAAAGCAAAACCCAAACCCTACTGAAACCCAGATACCAGAAACCTGGGCTTGACTTCCACCCACTGCCCGTCTTCCCCTGGGTTCAGCAATCACTTGGGTGCTCGCCTCTATTTTTGTCAGATAGAAATGTGTTTAAGCATATGCTCAGTGTTAAACATATTTAAGTGCTTTGCGAAGTCACGAGCCGCTGGCCAGGCTCAGGGAAAGAAATGCCGCTCATCGGAAATGTTAGCTGTAGTCCTTTATCTTTAGCTCTCTTCATGATGTACAGTACTGTGTTTGTAACCTCTTAAGGAACATTAAGAGCATTTTGCACCCAAAAAAAAAAAAAGAAAAAAGGAATAGTATTCAAGGAATATCACCTGAATTACAGCATGGATACACAATGTATAAATATATACATATATATATGTATGCACACTAAGAGACATTAGATGCAGATCCCTGCACAACATGGAGAAAAAAAATTGGTATCTTTGAGCACTCAGGTAATGCACTTAATTTTTAAATACCTTGGTGTTTGTATTTTGAAGGAAAAATTAAACCAGCTTTTAAGTTCTTGATACAATTAATATCCTCAAAATGTAATCCTTTTCCCTTTATATTCTCTCCTTAAAAAAAAATAATATGTATATGTATCTTATATAAATATAGTTATAGAGCATCATGATTGGAATTCCCAGGGGGAATTTTTGTGGAACTTCAGAGCAAATGTGGTTGACACTTGTTCTTTGTTACCCTTGGGCTACAGTTTTGATCATTGACTGAATAGATTTATTCTTGTCAGCACAATGAATTTTTCACTCTTGTCGTAAGTAAATTTTACAATCCTTTCTCATGTGTAAATGAAGTACAAGTATATTCAGGTGCTTTATGTTTCAACCAGCTCTGGTAATTTTAAAAAGGAATACCAGCAGGTAGAAGAGATGACACCTGAAATCTAAATTCCATGTTCATTAAATGATTCTGCGAAATGCATTGCAACTCAGAGGCCTGATTTCTTTCTTTATATTTCATGTAGATGGTAGGCACATGAAACTAAACAGCAATGGTGAAATAATTGGTATGAAGATGGAGAAGCTTAATTTTGATGAAGCAATTAGTAGTTGCTTCCTGATTGCTCTTACTCCTGTGAAGAGGAGGTAAAGAAGATCATGTCATCTCTTTCAATTCTGAACTATTTCACAGCTCCCAAGACCTTTTGCCCTACTATTGGACACCAGTGAAAGTTGCTTTGAATTTTTTTAGAAAGTGTATTGAGACCATGGATTCTTAAGAAGGTTAAACATAAATTAGTCATAAAGCCAACAAAAGAGAGAGGAAAAGATGAGGCTGTACGGTTATCATCCAAATTTTTATGTTTTCAAACTGACAGTGTTTAATTAGGAAAATATGACCGAAATTCTTTTGTTCTTTCGAATAATAATAATAAAAAATGCTTTGGAAAACACTGCCATTTATAACCTCAAACATTAATGTGCAACGAGCTATGTAATGCTGCAGATCTGAGCAGTGTTTAAGACAACAAAGTGCTATTTGATAGTCTAGTCTTTCTGTGGAACAGCTCTTCTTCCTGCCTTTGATGTGTGGATGGTTTATTTAATCAATTATTAATCAAAGTTAGGGCATTCTTCTTATATATTTAGGTAAAAACTAAAAGATGTCTTTTCTTGCTTTCTTGTTTAAATAAAAGTTTAAATAGAATGCGGAAATACTTGCTTTTGAACAAAAAATACATACTGGAGAGCTTCCAGTTTCAAGCATTTGAGCAGTATATCGTATGTTTAGGAAAAAAAAAAAGAAGGGGAAAAAAAATAGAATGTTTCTAAGTTTTGTAGCTCTGCCAAAGGCGCCAGAAGGTTTCTGCTAACCTGCCTTGATACAACAAAAAGCAGGACAAATAATTTGATTAGTGTTTTCTTTAATGGCTGCTGAACCTGGTGCAGCAGTGGTGCTGCAGAGCAGGGCAGGCAGCCGGACACTCGGTGCATGGAGCATCTTGAGCAGTTGGTAACATTTGGCAGCTTAACACAGAGAAAACGACTGCTAGGGAAATCTCAACTGCTGCTAATTAGCAGCAATGAACTGTGGGTAAGGACAGTACATTTTAATGTGAGAAGAATTTTACAATAACCACCACACTGAAAGAAATAGGAGGAAATGCTCCCTAGCTGACCCTTGTGGCAATCTAAGCCGCATATTGCAATAATCCAGTAAATTACTATGCTTTTTTATACAGTAACTTGGAGTTAATTAGTAATTTAACATTCCTCTAAGCTATTAAATGTCTTTCTTGCATTATATTATGTTGTTTCATGGTCTTACCTTAACACTAATGGGGTTTAGTTATATTTTCTCAAAACAGTAACAGTAAAATAAAATCGAGCTGGAAAATTAATTAGTTCTCTTTTACCTTTGATTTACCTGTTAGTAACAATTAAGTGGCAATGTACAGTTTTGGAACAGTACGGGGTTGCGCAGAGATAAATAGACTCTCAGGATATGCTGCTGGCATTGGGTGGGGGATGAAGGTGAGGAGTGGGTGAAACCCTGGGGACTGTGCTGCAGGCACTGCAGGCTCAGGGCTCAGAGGGGCTGAGGCAGTCAGGGAGGCATCCCTGTATCCTGCATCACCCCTGCACCATTGGTGCTGGTGCTCAGTGATAGAGACTAGTGGGACTTGGCAAAGCATCACTAGGGGCTTGCAGGCTGGGGGAATCATCCCTGTGATGCTGGGGAAAGCACTTGCTGGGTAAGGCTGGAGCTATGTATAATTTATTCATTTTTCTGTGTAGTCTTTGCAGCTGCAGGAATCCATGGACTAATTAGGGTAACCAACAATGATGAAACATGTGATCTGACTAAAGTTTAGGACATGATTATGTGAAGCGTCAAGGAAAGGAGACTCTCAGATTAATCCAGCATGAATTAAAAGTTAGAGTGCTTTATTGTCTCCCTTTTTTACTCAATAGTCATCTTTTCAGGTGCAATATTTGCTTCCTTTAAAGCCATCAGAGTAGTCAGGTTGATAAAGGCAGTTTTCTTGCTGGCTGTTTATGAAACTGAAGTGTTTGGGTGTGATGGGAGGTGAGGAGGGTGTTTTCATTTTCAGTTAGAGAGATCAAGGTGGGCACCACGATGGTGCGATTTGGTGGAAGTGGCTTTGGAAGGAAGGGAGAGGGAAAAGCACGCACTCAGGAAGGGCTGAATTCAAGAGCTTCCTGAAGACTTTGTCTCTTGGGGCTCCTGCTAAAAGCAGCACTGCTACCATTTAAAACCCCATTCTTTGCAGCTGGATTTGAGCATCCATAAAAAATTTATCCCTGCTTTAAGAGATTTCTGCTTTTCTGTCCTCCCCATTGTTAGACAAATTGAAGTGTGCACTCTGAAGGAGTACGGCGGTGAACTGAGAATTTATTTACTCATTCGATTCTAATATTGAGAGAATCTGCTCTCCCCGTTCAAAGGGTAGAGCAACAATGCGAGTGACATAGGGTCAGCGGCACTTCACAGCTACCTGCGAGATAGAATTGTTCTCCTGGCAGATAGGAAGTGACTGAAACCTCTTTTTCTCATCACTGTCTATTATGATTGATGGGTCTATGGTCACACTGAATATGCCCTTTTTAAATAATTCACAATGTCATCATAGTACTAGTTTATAACTAGCCTGTTATTTTTACCTTTGTTCATTCACTAACAGGAGATTCGATAAATTAAGTACTACGGATTTGGGGAGCATTAGAACTGATTGAAACATTCATTTTTCTTTCTGTTTTCTTTTCTTGTCCTTTTTTCTTTTTTCTTTTCCCTTACAAGGTAAAGTTTTCCTGCACACAGTAACAAAGATTTTTAAAAAGCCACAAGACTCAAGTATGATAATTCATTAAAAACAGCTTACAAAATCAACATCTTCTTGCTGATGACATTAATTAAAATACAACGAAATCGCCAAAATAGTGCAGCTACCTTCACCTAGCTTGGATTAGAGTTCGACTACTATTCAGAGTGCAGTAAGAATGTATTATAGACATCGCAAATGCATATTGTAAGTTCAGGATGAGAACTCATCATTAATTGATGTCAAGTATTATTCTTTGATTGTGCTGGACATAGCCCCAAAAAAGGGTGCTCAAATTGTATACCTGAATTATTTTATTATGGTTAATGGGTAAAATACTTAAGAGTGTACTTTGCAAATCAGATTTTATTTGTTTAACTTTGAAATTGGGGCTTAGTAAGTCATATTAGGTAGTAGTTGAGTATTTATCATTTCTCACATAGTGGTTGAATGCTGCTAATAATCAGCGGATGATAGCAATAATCATATCGATTTCCTTGCCAAGGCTTTTTAATTAGAAGGTTTTAAACAATATTTACATTGCTTTTATTATTTTTATGTTAAATAGCTGTAACATCTAATTAATGCAATATTTGTGGTTCCCTCCACTGTCCCATTATCACATCAGGCCTGTCCCAGAGCTTTGAGCCGGTTCTACAGGACACCACTGGAAGGCATGAATGTCAGGGTATATGCAGCAGGTTCCTGAGCAGGATTAAAAGATCACAAGAAGCTTTTCTTGATGTAGGAACATTATCTTTAATGCAAAGGAAATGGAAGAAAGTGTCCTTGGAAGAGCATGGACTCCATCAGTTCAGAAAGGCCAGCACTGTCCCCAGAATTGGAGTGCTGTTGCCATTGCTCCTCACCAAACCTTGCTGGGCCAGCTACCACGAGCCTTCCTGTGGCTAATATGAATGGGAAAGCCTACAAATGCAGTGAATATAAAATAGCTGAGGTCTGTGGATTTGCTTCTCTGTGTGTTTCCTCATTTTACACTTGCTTGTTGCATTGGTACCTTGCCTAGATAGCTTAGGTGTGAGCCTTAGGAGCACTGGTATAGAGAAAAAGTCTTATTCTTTATAGTTTCCAGAATCAATATATTTAGAGCTTTCTATGTGTGCTGTGAATGAGGCAGGATGCTTTCAAACAAGAGTGGGTTTTTTAAGACTCTGCAGTTACAGTGTAGCAAAGTTTTATATATTAAAGCAGACTAAACTTTTTGGAAACTCACCAAATTTGTGATACCCATTTTCACAGTTTTTTTGGTGTAGTCATGGGTAGCTAGCTGGAAACTTCCAGAATGTGCATTTACCCATGGCGTTATTCTCTCTTTTACTCTGGGTTTAGGCTTTGTATGTAGTAAACCCTCTGCAGCTCACTAGGACTGAGAATTGGTGTGTGGTTCACTCTTGTCATAGTTTAAGCCCAGTTGGTAACTCAGCCACGCAGCCCACTCGCTCACTTCCCTCCCTGCCTTCCTCCCCCCGGCTCCCAGAGGGATGGGGAGGAAAATCAAAAGAATGTAACTCCCATGGCTTGAGATAAGAACAGTACAGTAACTAAGGTATAACACAAATCACTACTGCTACCACCAATAATAATAATGATAAGGGAAATAACAAGGAAATAGAATACAACTGCTCACCACTGATACCCAACCAGACCCCAGCAGTGATCTAACCTGTCTGGGTAACTGCCCCCAGTTTATATACTGGGCATGACGTGCTGTGATATGGAATACCTCCTGAACAGTTTGGGTCAGGTTTCCTGTGTCTGCTTACTCCCAGCTTCCTCTTCTCCCTGGAAGAGCATGAGACTCAGAAAGTCCTTGGTCAGAGTAAACATTACTGAGCAACAGCTAAAAACATAGGTGTTATCGTTCCCAGGACGAAAGTCAAAAAGCACAGCACTGCACCAGCTATTAAGAAGGAGAAAAATGGCTGTTACTGCTGAACCCAGGACAACTGGGCATGTGGAAAGTTTTCCAGCTTCAGAAGTCATGGGGAGAAGGTCTCTGCCAGGTACAGATCAGCTTCTTCATCCCTGTGTGCTGCCCTCCCAGAGGAAGCTGTGGAAGAGCCTGAGCTCTTTCTCTCTACAGCCATCGCAGGTGGGATGTAGAATGTGGAAGGAGAGTGTGGAAGGGATAATCCAGAACCAATGGAGTTAGAAGTTGGTAATTAAGTTTCTGATGATGCATATGAGATCTTTTGATCTTTGATTCGCTGTTCAAACCTATTCAAGATGCATATACAAAACATCTTACCTTAGCTAGGGAGTTTCTTTCTGGTCTTGTTTTGTTTTGAGTTCTGGGGTGTGTTGGAGTTTTGGGTTGGTTTGAGTTTCTTTTGTTTCTTTCTTCTTTGTGTTTGCTTTGGGTTGTGGGTTTTTTTTTTTTTGTTGGTTTTTTTTTTTGTTTGTTTTTTTCATCTATAAGGAGCCAAGAAGCCAACTGCCTCTACAAAGATTCAGATTTCAGAGATCTTCAATTATACCTCCTGGTAGTGGTGATGATGTTGTAGCTCTGCAACTCCCTTTAGGACCTATGGTAGTAATTAATAAGAAGTCAAATTCTCGACTAACTGTGACAAATTGGAAAGCTGTGAATTTGGAGATAAGAGTGAAGGGTCACAGTTTATTTGTAACTGGGTATTGAATCAGAATAAGCACTTACAGCAAAAGCACCATAAAAGAAAATAGTAAGGTACAAGAACCCAGAGTAATTGGGTTTTCCTATACAAATAAGATCCATGTAGCAAAAGAATTTCCCTTTGAATGAACAGTTATAAATTTGGGGTCTAGACTTTCCATTAGCCCCTCATCTTTACTAGCCCATTGCAAGATAGATAAAATGCATAAAACATCCTCAAGATTTGATATTGTAATCCTATTTTGTTATAACATTATTTCTCAATGTTCCCCGATGTGACTATAAAAAATAACAAAATTGCAAGAGGAAAAATACAACATTTTGCCTCTTTCATGAAATAGAAAAAATAGATTATTTTTTTTATTTTTCAATATTTTGTGACTGATTTTTAGTAATATTAAAATTCCAGTTTTGTGCACCATAGGTTTAGGGAGTTAACCAGAAAAAAAAATTAAGGAAATAGGGAATAAAAGTGTAATAAGAAAACTAGTAGGTTTTTTTCTGGGGTCATATATATGAAAGGTGGAGTGTTAATAAAGGTGTAGCAGATAACTGCAAAACGGCTACCAGCTTTGATATATTTCTGGGTTCTTGTTTAATTTTATTTTTCACCAGGATTTAGAAGCTAAACATTACTAATGCATTTTTGCTTAGGTGTATCCATTGAGAGCTATTTACAAGGTCATTTTTAGGAAACTAGCTTGGTTCCTGGAAAATTCAGTATCATTTTGAGAGCACCTGTGAACAATGCAAGTCTTCCCATCAACAGGTGGGAAAGTGGAGGAGGAGAGAGGCAGGTTAGGATGTTGGCTCTTCCAGCTCTCAGCGAAGCATCGTCCTGACGTATCATGGTGCTTGTTTTAATTTTGCAGAAGCCTTTCTGTATTCATCTCTCCTGTTGAATGCATTGCCAAGGTGATTGTTGGTCCACTTAATCTCTGTTTTATGACTTCAGGTGCTATTGGATGCCACCACAGTGTTCAGTCCCCACACAATCTGTCCCAGGGAATTCTCACGCAACTTTTCCATGCCTGCATCATCTGCTGGTTTTAGGCAGTTTTCTTTATACAAGCAGTCTGGAGGTTGGCTTTTGTACAGTTTGCTCTACATCATTCCCCTCCCACATCCTGCTCAGCAGCCCACAGCCATGGGGCAACCTCAGCTCCTGGCTGGTATGAAGTATAACCAAGAATGATCTACCCCTGGATTTCTCCAGCTTGAAGCCCAGGTAAACCTGGTCCTGATAGGGACCACTTCAGTTTCTGGGAAAATACCGGACTTTTCAAGTATCTACCTGATTACTTTTGGTTTCATTCACATCCCTGCATAGTGTGCCTTCTCAAACTATTTCTGGCACATGCACGGCCATCAGTATTTATGATTTTTAACAGCGTTTATGAAATGAGAATTAGCTAATAGGTGGTGTTGCCTGCAGTGGAGTCCTGAACTCCTCCATGGAGTTTTCCATGGAAGCAGAGCAGATCCCTTGCAGGCGCACTATAAACTGCATGGGTTGAATTACTTCTGCTTCATCAGCTCTGTGGAAAATTAGCTGAGTTTTTTATCTGATAAAATTTATTATTTAGTTTTATTTTATTATTTCAATTTTTGTTGTTGATAGGAAGGTGGAGGTTTGTGCCTATGCCGATGGAAAGAGCAGTTCCCTGGGCTGCTGAGTGCTGAGCAGGGGCTCTATTGAACACTGATCTGAAACAGCCAGAACAAGAGATGACACTTTTCAGCAAGAACCAGCCATTCCTTCAGGAATGTTTGAAGGAATGTTTGCCATGTTATTAAAACTATTTTCCACTCTTTTTTTCATCCACTGTCTAGAACTGACAACTGCCAATTTAGGCTGAGATTTTTCCCTTCAGATGCACAGATGAAGAGCTCACACCACTCCTCAAATGTGGACATGTGCCAGAGGTTTTGGAGGGCACATCCTGCATGAGTTGTATCTCACATTCCACTTTTGTAAAATTCCACTTATCAACATCTGTCTGAAGACTGTGGTATTGTTACATTTGTTTGGTTGCATACAGTTTGGGATGGAAGTTCACCATGCTTATGGATATAATAATCTATATAAATATTCTATATACATACTCTACATACTCTATATAAAATCATATACATACTCTATATAAAATCAGCTGGTGTACCCTAAGGAGGGATTTATCAGTAATAAAGAGCTCTGGATAATGAAGTCAAAACAAACACCATCTTTCTAATAGATTTTTTGTTTGCCCAACATGACAGAAAATCTTTTATACCCACCCCACCATGTTTTTTGAACGTGAAATTTTGCCTAAGTGACATGGGCAGGTGTGGCCATACCCCCTTGCTGTCACCTCTCTGAGCAGTTTGACTGCTGGAGAAAGTAATTTTCTTCTTATTCTGTGACTGTCCCACCTGTAGTAGCATTGAGCAGAGCTTGTCCCAGCCGGCAGAGCATCCTGGGGACAGAGCTGGCTGGTGTCAGCTGGAGTGGGGTTGGAGGGTAAGAAGATGCCTGGTGGCCATGGTCCTTCTGGCTGCCTACTGACCTTCTTGTGGCAGAAAGAACAAAATACTCTTGTGCATGACAAATGCTACTGTTGTAGAGACTCGTTGTGAAAAATCGTGTTAGGTGGGGCTGCCGTGCTTGAATCACAGTCTTTAGTTTATGAAAATTATAATTATTTTGATTTTTGTCCACAGACAGCTTGAAATGTTGCAAAACTCTGCAGGTGCTCTCTGTTATAACAAAACCCCAGAACAGATGGTGCAAGGTACCAGGCCAGCTCAAGGGATTAAACACAAGGCTTTTGAAATTTAAAATTAAAGCTGGGTGATCTTGGGGAAAATGTACCTGCCAAACAAGCTTGCTTAGAAAAAAAGTTTTCCAAGTTCTCCATACAAGCTGATTTAAATTCAAATGAGACAAAAATTGGGCACTTTAAAAGTGCTTAAGAGAGGATTAAAAATCTGTGATCAAGAAAAAATAGGATGTATGTGAATTATTTGTTGTTGCAGGAGGATTTGTTGTCCAAAAGCACATTTTCTCTTTATTTTCTCAGTAGCACTTCAGTGAATGGTATAGGAAAGGCTTTACTAAACTTTCCTTTGTCTGCTGCTCAAAGTATGAATGAGTGATTACACAAAGCCAGGCAGCCTCACCAGTGTTGTTAGCAGAAATGATCTCCCTAAGTTCTTGTAGTAGGGGTGCCCAGCGGTGGGACCATCCCAGAAGTGCCCTGCACTTGGTCCCTGTCTTGCCTTGTGGCAGCTGGGAGGCTGGGTTTTGCTCTCTTCCATACGTATAAAATTCATTCATAAATTTTGCAATTAAAAAGAAAAGGGCTCTCCTTTTGAATGTGCTCTGCTTCCTCCCACAGCAGAGAGGAGCAGTATTGCAAGCGGCAGAGGGAAGGCGGTGCCCACTGTGAGCTGAGTGCGGTGCCGCACTCCAGATGTCCCCTTTGTTTCAGCAGCATTGTTTCCCCTGCGTGGAGCAATTTCAATTTCTCATTGGCAAGGGACATTGTTTTCTGCATATTTTTTTTTAAATCGCTCTTAATCATGAGCCTAGTGGGGGCATTTAGGCTCACAATAAAGAAAAAGCCTACTGGGTGAAAAAACAGCAATCTCCCGGGCTTTGATGGCCTTGTTGGCCAGAATTTGGGACTCCAGCAAACAGTTTGCTACAGCTCTATTTAAAACAGAAAGGGCTGGCAAATACTGTAATGCTGGATGGTGTTTGCTAAAGCCTTTGTTAATATGTTAGATAACCTATTAATCACAAGTTTTATATTCATATGCAAAATGTGCCTGGAGGACAATTTAATCATTTATTACAAGCACTTTATATATTTACTTTCCCTTTCCCTTCCCATCGGAAGAGCCATGCTTATTAACAATGCCCGATGCGGGAAGATGGTCACAATGGGATGGGGTGTTGAGCGCATGCCCAGGCAAGAACTGCATGGGAAAGAGAAAACTGCAGAAAGTTTCAGCCTACATTGTGTTTTGATACGACTTTGAAAGCCAGCATGATTAAAATAATTGAAAGATTCTGTCTTATTTTTCTTATTCCTGTCTTATCTTGTCATATTAAAGGTTTTTAAGGACTTTAATTAGGTATACTGGTTACAGAGAAGACAGAGAGCAACCCTTTCCACACCCAGACACTTGATGGAAGATCACTTTGGCAGGTACAGGCTGGCAAGCTGAACCGATATAAATTAACTAGGAAAGGTTAAATTACAGTAAAATGAGGATTACAGACCGATATATGAAGCAAAGTTAATTCTGAGATGAAGCCTCATCATGTCCGCTGTGCTTAGTCACAGTTGTGCGAATGGCTTGGGATGAGGAGGCCTTTCCATGTGGATCACAGTTACTTGTTTATTTAAATATGAATTCTGATGTGCAAGGAGGCGTTAAGATTGTGAACGATTGGTGGAGGACAGAGCACCTCTTCTTACAAAACTGTATTTTTAAAGCTGTGTAATGCTTTATGTAGAAAACAAAGCAAAGCTAGCAAACATTTGTGAAGGCTACTATCACGTGAAGAGCAGAGGCAGCAAGATGACTGAAGGCTGCTTCTTTGCAGCCACCTGGACCTTCAGCCTGTGCCCTTGGGCTGGTGTGTCAATGTCCTCCTCCCTCAACGACTCAAAGGAAGTCCAAAATGTATTTCATACTTCATATATCCAGCTTTGCTCTTTGGACACACTGAGGAGAGCAGGCTGCGAGGGCCTAGGAGTCAGGGCAGTGGGGCCCATCAGGGTGCTGGTGCTGGCAGGGAGCTGGGGGGTGGCTCTGGGCAACCCACCTGCTCAAAACTCACGTTGTGGCAGGTTTCCCAAGGGCTGGTACTGTGGCATTTTGGGTATCCACAGGGGTACGCTGTATGTTCTTCACCCTCTGGACTCCCCAGGTCTTACTTCATCACATCCATGTGTTCTTTGCATGGACTCTCTTGCCCCGCTTCTCTCTTCCCATCACCCCAGCACTCACATTTCTTAAACCTCGGTAATCCTCTGGGCCTCTTTTCCCACAGGCAGCTGTGTGCCACATGCGGTGTTGTCCCACATCATCCTGGCACCAAGGGACAACCTCAGTTGTGAGCCCCTCAATTGTCCTGTTGAGTCGGCACCAAGAATTTTGGATGGACCTATTTGGTGTGTGGTTTTAGTGGTTTGTGTATTGGTGTGTGAAAAAATGGCAGTGTGATAGCAATGTATAAATGTTAGTATATTTAAATTATTTTGCAGTATGCAGCAAGACAGTATTACCTATGGATTGTTCTAGATCATTTTTTTAACTCTCATGTAGTCTAATTGAGCAGTGCAAGCAAACAGGGATTGATCCTATCCTTTATCTGAATTTAAAAAAAAAATCATTTTTGTGTTTTATCAGGATGCCTATTTGTTTTGGTATTCAATTACAGGGTTCATTAAATAAAATCCCTACAGCTATATTTCATCTTTTCTTTGCAATAGGATGTTGCAGCGTATATTATGTACACTGTGCATGAGGCAAAAGCTAAAAGGCTATCTCCTTGCCTACAGTTGAGAAATAACATTTACTGCCTAAAATTGATGGAAAGTTGCAGTAGTTTCAAAATGAGAGCCTCACACATTAGCAGTGTATCTGCAGCTGGCATTGCACTGACATGGTGGTCTGCTTCCACATCACCACTTTACAGAGCTGTAATAGCCAGTAAAAATGTTTTAAATTTATTTGGCAGTCCTTACCCTTTGTTAGAGTGTTTGGGGTTGAAGTACTTTTTCAAGGACTTTGTGTTTATAGGTATTTTATTCCACAATTGAGTATTACATTGCATGTAATCCTGTGAAAAGATACAGTAATTTATTTGAAAATTGCTAAGGAGTTGATAAGTGTTTAAAACCTCAATTACATATAAACTTTTCTCTTGCAGCTCATCAGATACAATGTCTTTGAGGAGGGTGAACGGCCTTTTGCCACAAACTGCCAGTGTCGACATTGACTTGCTGCCACAGGTCCACCCTGCCCAGCTCTTTGTGCATCTCCCAGTGACCAGACAGGGAGTAAAGAAGCCGAATCTACCACAGAGAGCTCTCAGGCACGGGGAAGTTGTTCTTTAAAGCTCTGGAGAAATGCAGTGCATTTATCAGCTTTGAGTGGATATCATTGTGTTTATAACAGAGTGGAGGCACCATGCAATTTTGCTCTTGAAATTGGTTTATATAGATGACTGGTTGCTGTGAAGTGTGTGTCAGAGTTGCATGCAGCCGTTATGAAGTAGTACAATTGTCATCGCTTCTTACATGGTTGTTGAGAAGAGCTTGAGAGCCCAGCTCAGTCAGCTGTTGAATAGATAACCCAACACAGTTAACGTGGCATACATTGTAAAGAATTACATGCCTGCTACAATGAGCTCTGGGCCTTTGGTCTAGATAATAATCCTGGTGGGTGTACCACGTGTAGTGGCTGTCTGATCACTCAGATATGACTGACGAAACATAAAGAAAAATGTCAGTCGGCTAAAAGAAAAATGCTGCTGTAAGTTTGTTTAAGGTTCATGTAAACGGCTGTGCTTTTTTATTTAACCCCGAGTCTCCCAAAGTCTTGGCTGTCAAGCTAAATGTGGATCTGTATGTAAGCTGTGGGTGAAACTCCATTTTAGATCTTGTTGAGATTTGTCAGCTGTGATAAAGGCTTTGGCCATCTCTTCCTATCATGGTGGCCTTGTCTTCTCATTTAACAGCAAGCAAAGTCCTTGTGTCAGTTTACATTTGCAATGCGTGAGCCTAACACCACTAAAAAGGATGTATGTTTGTGACTTTTTAAGTGTTGTGGCATAATTCATTTCAGTGACTTGAAGTAAGCCAGAATAATCAAGCTGGCAATATGGACTGGACTGGAGGAGCAGTAATTAATACTGCTAGTGAATTTACTTAATTCTTTTTAAATAAGATATGCTGTGTTAAAGTGCACGGCTGCTTGCCACTCAAAAGCGACTCAGATATTGGAAAGATGAACATGCATGAGAAATACATCCATGGCCTTGAGGCATTGCAAAGACTGCGGAATCAGAGGAGGTTAAGGTCAAGGCTGATGTCACTTTGGACTACTGCAATGGCACCTATAGTCACCACACCTTATGTGAGGTTGCTCTGCACCAGTCTCTGGCAACTTTAACCCCTGTGCCTCTCCTGCAGTTTGCAATAGATCATCTATCAATTGCAAGGGCTGGATGGGGACTGCATGAATGACAGGGCTCAGTGGCTGATGTGGCCACCATGGTGTACATAGCTACTGCTTACACGGTGCTGTAAAGGAAGGAGTGCTAAAGTCCTGCCACTCCATGCATATATTGTTTGTTTTGTTTTATTTTGTACTAGGAAATCAATATTTTTTTAGATTGCTTTAATTTTGTGCATATCTTTCTGTTTGGAGATAAGAGAATTGCCCATGCTGAAACTGCAGCTGGGATCCTCATGTGACTTGCATGAAGTTCAAGCAGCCAGTTCAAATCCTCCCGCACCGGATGGGCTACAGGGACCCATGGTGTGACACTGGTCCATGAGGCACTAGTTTCAGGGGCTTCTTTTTATAACAGGACAGAAATATTACTGGACCAACTTGACAACTGAAAATTAATTTACAGATATTTTTATATCATGTAACTGTTTGCAAATCACTTTTATTTGACTGAGTGACTGTAGTGTGGAGTTTGCCAGATAGATGGAACCCCTTCAAAAAGCCCAAGCAGGAAAAGCTTATTTTTGATGACACAGATTGCAGCCACTCCATTTAGCTATATTTTAAAGAGCAACATCTCAGACTGGTGGTGGTGACTATGTCATGGCAGACTTGGGGCTATTCTAGGGTTATTTCAGTAAGCTGCTTCTGCAACACATAAACCCCTGTAGACTGCTTTGCTTCATTTTGGGTATTTTTTTTTGTTTTTCACACAGCAGTCAAATGCTGGTGCTTTATTTATGACACCAATAATACCACTGTGCCACAACAGGACACTTTTATTGCTGGTTTTGAAATATTTGCATTTTTATTTAAAAGTCTGAGCCAAGCAGCAATCTGGAAAAAAAAATGTCAGAGTGAATAAATACGAATTGGACAAAAATATGCTTTGCACACCCCTGAAAAGCTGAGCGGAAGAGAAGTTGCATGCTGAAGTGATGGTATCCTTTCTGTCCAGGGTGGCTGTGTGCCAGGCTGTAATAGGAGGGGGTGAACAGTGATGGTGCTGTGAGGCTGGGTGGGTTGTGGGACTGATTGTTACTTCCATCTTGCTCATCCCTGGAGATGCTTCTATAAGCGATGCCTTATGACCAGGTTTTGCTAGGAAGAAGCAAATGCATGTGTGTGCTTCATCTTGGGCACGTTTCTGAGCAAGTCTAATTTAATGTATAGTGTGTTTCTGTCTGTCCTTCTGGAAAGGCCACCTGGCATCTGAGTTTTTAGCATTACAAATTTCAGGGTACCGTCTGGGCTGAGAGCTGGGAGCATCTTGCCCTGTTGAGAGGCTTTCCACAGCACAGGAAGGGCTTGGATTGAAGGAGGGAGGTGAGGAAGACCATGTTTGACTCTGTAATTTCTGATGTCATTCAGTCTGCAACTTCGTCACGTGAGATGTGAAAATATCCAGCACACCCTTTCTGTGCACACAGGGGGAAATGCCAGATACATCTCTTCCCAGCTTTGTTATTTTTTCTCAGTTTGCATGGTAGTCTTCTACTTATATTTTTAAAACCCACATATATTGCTCCCTGAGCTCACAGTAGCATTATGGGTAGCTCAAAGCAGATAATGAAGCATGAGCTCCATTGAGCAGAACAGGTATCTGCTCACTCTAAGGGTGAACCAGCATCCTGCTGATGCCAGGCTGAGCTTGGAGCAAAATAATTGGAAATATTTTCATATTTCAGACTGCCAGTGTGTGTAATGGGGAAGGCAAGAAAGGATAGAAATATTCCTCAGAAAATTCTCAAAAGGTCCAGAGAACTGTATGGCTTGGAAAATGGGTTTGGACCTTTGGGTCTTAAGCCAACAGCATCATGACAGAGCCTGTGAGAGGAAGTGATAAGGGACAGAAGAGATAATGGATTTATTTCTTTCACCACAATTCCTCTATAATATTTAGTCTTAAAAGTTCTCTATTTACTGCTGTTGTGTGTGTTGGTCTTCTTCCCAGCCAGCCTGCCAGAGCCATGATGGGCTTTGAATAGTTTTTCTTCAGTGCAGAGAAATTTGACCCCTTCTGATGCGTGAAGTTCTTCTCACATGGATATAACTTCCATTTGGTGGGCACATACAGTCTTGTTTTACCATTACCTGTCCTGTCTTCACCCTGATTTGAATGTTATCATAGCTAAAGGATGAGCAAAAACATGTACTGGAATGGGTTGCCAGGGAGGTAGTGAATGCTCTATCCCTGGCAGTGTTCAAGACCAGGTTGGATGAAGCCTTGGGTGATATGGTTTAGTGTGAGGTGTCCCTGCCCATGGCAGGGGGGTTGGAACTAGATGATCTTGAGGTCCTTTCCAATCCTAACTATTCTATGATTCTATGTAGCAGTTCTTCCTTTGTCCTTACATTTCCCATTAATAGCAGTACAGGCTGTAAAGTGGTTTGCAGGAATTTACAGAAACTCTTCCTAAATGGAAGCTACTTAAGGCTCTACTATAACCCCAAGTGTCTTCTAGATCTTTAGTGCTGGGGTTTGACTAGTCATAATTTGGCCACTTTTCTTGCTATTCTCCCCCCTCTACCTCCATCCTACCTCTCACCCCAAACACTCTTTATTTTCTCTTTTTGAGAATGTCTTTTTAAAGAAATCACCTTTCAGGAACTATATCTGAAAGTACTTAGGAATGAAGCTGCCAAATTATGCTTGAAGTAGTCTTATATTGTCCACTTATATGGTCCAAGAAAGGGTTCAAAGCTCATGTAAAAACAATTCTCAAGAGGAAAATAAAAATCCTAAGAGCATCTATGTTAAATTCTAATCTTAGAGAAAAAGAAAGGCTGAGAGAAATTATTAGTGCTAAATAATAGAAGGGTACAAGCAAAATAAACAATTCTACAACTGAGGAATATATATTCAAACAGGTGCAGGAGCTTTCCCCTTACATGTGGTAGATACCAATTCTTTAAACAGCCAAATAGGGATTTTCTGGTTTAGATTCTTGCAATTGCCCTCTGGAGGCACCTGTCTGTTCCTCTGAATACTTTAACTGAAATCAATAGGAAACGATGTGGTTCAGTATTAGACTGAAAAATATACACCCTTCATATTATTTTCTTAGTAATCTTATGATATCCTAGTTCTTAAAATTATGTTAGAAGATTTCATTTATATATACACACGACATATGTTTATGCATTTTAATATGAGATCCTTTATAATGGATCATATTCAAATTTCAGACTCTAATGATGCAACGTGTGTGGCATGAAATGCAGCAATTTTTCACAGTTTCTATTGCTGCATTTTACTTACGGTACTAAAATTTAAACTCCCATTCAACAACCTGGTACAAACCCATTAACACAGTCCAGAAAACATAGTTTCAGATAAAGTCCTTAAACTACTTCCTTGATTTTCTTAATACAGAAGGAGTTTTATTTTAGGGATTTGGTGGTTTGGTTTGTTCGTTTTGGTTTGGGTTTTTTTTTCCTTTTCTTCCACCACCAACTTAATAAAAACTGCACACAGCTGATTTTGGAAGTGGTTCCTTGAGTGAATATGGAAGTTGCTGGCAGCCACAGACCCCATCCCTGCAGCTTGTCCGGGATTCATTGTCAAGCCGGCTGCAGCCAATGTGTTAATGCTTTAAAGGTTATGCTTTACCAGCTCTGGGTGGAGGGGGCATGAAGTTTGCTTTGCAGAAAATACACAGTCTTGTTTAATGTTCAGGGTTCCTCTGTCACCCTCCTGTTTGGAACCAGCCCCCTGGGCAGCACTGTTTAGGAAGATGAGGCTAGCAAAAAACAATCAAATGAGGAATACTTTGCAGAAATTTATAGAATATATGTCTATACAAGAGAACCACCTACTCAGTTCTCTGCTGAGCAGAAGCAGGCAGTGCATGTTCCATGCCCTGGGGGAGGCTGTGGGTTCCAGAGGGTAGCAGAGCTGGGTGCAGCTGTAGATGCTTTTTCCATCCTTGCTTTTTTTTTCTTTCCTCTCACTGACAGCCCATTGTCATATCTGTTCTCTCAGAAAATTGAATTACATTTTTAAGCATAGAAAGACGGACTTTTGGTGTCTCACATCCCCAACTCTCCTGTGTATGGGGAAAAGCTCCAGGAGCAGTTCGTGGGGGTCCTCTGGCTCCAAAGAAGAGGTGAAGCTCTTTGTGTCTCAACGCTGCCCATCTGATGGAAGAATCCAGTTAGGTGCCAGGCAAAACTGCCTGAGCCCAGTGCCCCTGTGAGGCACACAAAGTACTACATGCACCAGGAGTTACTATTTGGAGCAGGAATCCACATTTGTTCAAGCTAGGTATGTAATGGCAATACTTTTCACCCACCTTTTCTATTTTAATGTCAGAGGTAAAGACACACCATTGATTGCATTACACCAAATATATGCACTACTTACTAAAACTTAGGCCAAAACTGAGTGGGACCGTGGATTCACAGCCCCTCCTGCCCCTCCAATAGGCTCCTTCAGGCAAGCTGGCTGTAGCCCAGAGATGTTTTTCAGTCCCACAGGTCCTGGGTTCCCCTGGAACCTTTCTAGCTCTGCACAGGGTACCTAGGACACTGTATTTAGAGCATGGTAACAGAATGTGTCCTATGAGTAGGGAGAAGAGAGCTTGTCTGATGGACTGTCAGTGACTGAGCAGGAGCAGAGTGCTCATGGTGCCAAGGAAAATTAATTTCGTCTGGTACCACAATGCAGGACACACACAGTGTAAAATCTTAGAAGCCTTCTGTGGCTCTGAAATCTGTGAAAACACACAGATTAATTCCCAGCTTAAATGTTTATTGGAATTTTGTTTTGGTATTTTTGTTGGGGCTTTTTTTTTCTCAAGTAAAGTAGTTTTATTTTAACGACTGTAACCAGCTCTGTTTGTGTCCTTAGCTATAAATCCCCACCGTGATTATGTTTTTTTGCTAATGGAAATAAAAGGTGAGAGAACTAAAAATAATAATAAAAATACTTCAGGTCTCTACACTTGAATTCAATTAATGCCTCCATCTTAGTCTATCAAACACTTGAGAGAGCCACAATAAGAGGAAATATAGATATAAGTGCCTAAAAAAGTGGTCAACAGTTGCACAGCCATATAAATCACCACCTCTTCATGAATGTGCTCAAAAAATCAAATTACCACTTTTATTTTCTCCATTTACGTTGACTACTTTCCCCTTAAAACCATGCAAATAATATTAAGAAGATATAAATGATATTGCGTTTGCTGCTGCAAGAAGCTGAAGGTGGGAGTCCATTGCGGCTGTTGAGCGGGAGATGGGGTTCTCCTCCCCAGCTGTGCATTTTGCAAACAGTTGTGATTTGCTCTTAGCATTTGCGGGAAGCTTCTGAAAATTTACATTCTTTTTAAAAGTGTAAATCGCTAGGGAGAAGTTAGAAAATGCTTCAGTGCTTTTAAAAAGAACATTTTGCTTGAGTGGTGGCTCGGCTGGTGCTGCAAACTCTATTTATTTAGAGGGTCCAAGGTTGGTGTCCTGCCCTGCATTGCTTCCTTTGAATCCTTCCGTTGCACCACAAGCTCCCCATTGTTCCTTGTTAAAAGTAATTTTAGTCCCTCTGTTTTCCCTTCAATGGCCATTATCTGTTAGACAAACTAAACCCTGAAGAAGGACATCATCCCTTAAAGGCTAATTATATTGCTTTATAGTTATGCTGTCTCCAATGTTCCTATAGTACTAAGGAACGAACTGTCTGAATTCAGGGAGAATGATTGCTATGATGTTGTATTTCAAAAAACTGACAGAAAACACAGTACACCCTTCACACACAGCAAACGAGGGCTGAAGCCAAAGTCTAACATCCATAGAGATGTGCTGACCACTTCTCTGCCATATGCCTCTGACTTTTGATCACAGATTTGCTTGCACAATGTTCAGCACTGTACAAACATGGCACACCAAATTCCTTCTTTCTCTGGCAGCCCTGGTGATGCTTCTTGCCCCAGGCACCAGCGGAGATGGTGCACCAGGAGATGGCATGACCACAGGGATCTGAGCTGAAAACCATACTCGTCTCTGTTGGTTTACACTGCTTCTCTGAGCAGATGTCCTTGTGGAAGTGTCATTGGTTTGCAAGATCAATGCTGTAATTAGAAAAAAAACTGGTCTTCATACAATAACCAAAAACCAAAACAAAAAAAGAAAAAAACACAACCAACCCCTTTAGTGTCGAAGTAGATGTTGTGGGAAAGATTCTCTCTTCTAGACATTGAGACCAGCTTGGCACCATGAGCCCGTGTTCGCCACAGTAGAAGGAAATGATTATTCATACATCATGTATTCAAATAAATAGAGCATTTCCCACCACCATGTACCAGGCAAGCTTTAAAATGGGTAGTGAGTATGCTAATGGCACTGATGTTTGCTTGCATGTTATCATTGCCTTCAGACAATTTGGACATCTTCAGAAAACACCCTTTACTCAGAATATCCAGGAAAGATATGTGAACACAAATACTTATATTTTTGCTTACAGCTGAAAAACTCCCAGTATCCAGAGGAGAAGCAGGAGCTTCTCCTGTCCAAACTCAGGCTCTGAACATCCTGAAAATAATTTAGGAATCAAGGTTTGAGCACTGTAAATAATTTTTCTGTGTCTTGTACATGCAGTCTGCCAGGTATCTGTACTGAGCAGTGTGGAATCACAATTTTTGGAGCTGCCTGGGTTTCCTGGTGGTGCAGCTTGCTGCCGGCTGGCAAGGTGCAAAGCATTGCCTGCCCTGTCTCAGTTCACAGTGACTGAATTCAGTCATTCTGAAGGACCCCGGCACAAAGGACTGATATTCAGGTTTGGACCTCATTCCCTAGGCTAAATTCTGCCTGTGCTAGAGGTGCTCAGAAATGTTGACATGTTTATTTTAATTTTCCAGTTTCACAATTTCAATTATTTTTTTTAATGCCACTGATTTATTTAGTGGGATAATTTAAAAATATTTTCCTTAAGAAAAAATCATTTTGGTGTGCAAGTGTACATTTATTCCAGACGAAAGCATCATAGGGTGTGATAAAAACAGATCTGAAAATACTGAGTGGAATAATAAAAAAAGACATCATATTTTCTTTCTTTAAAGGCCAGGCTTGAGCACAAAGGGACTGAAAATTCATGGTCAGCTCTGCCCGGTGGGGCTCAGCATGGTTGGGACCATTGCTGCATTCAGGGGAGGGCGCAGACATGGTGCACCCCTCTCCATCTTTCTTGTATCCCTCTGTGGTACCTGTGAGATCAAATGTTTTACCTACACACTACATTTATACATGCTGCATTTGTGAAGAAGGCATTTATATGTATGCAAGAGTACATGGATTTATACATATAGGTATCAATCACAATTTGAATTTTCATGAGATAAATGCATGTTTTCAGTTGGCAAGAAAAATACCTAAATGTCACTGAAATATTTCTTACCTGCTACTTACAATTATTATTTTTAGTATGATCATTATGCAGTAGGGTACTTTCTCATGAGAAGACCAGTTAAACTGAAATATTTCTCTCCTGTATTAAAAATCACAAGTCAATACCTTTTAAGGTTGGGTTTGGTTTTTTTTCCCCATCTTATTCTTAACTCCACATCATTGATTTAAGTATTCTTTGTAATTTGTAATTGTAAAAACATTTTGAAAAATTAAAATGCTTACGCACTTGTAACCGTTACTATTGAGGTGTTAAAATAATTTATTCCATTATATTAACGATTGCTTGATGCATCAAAAGATAATTTGCCATGTAATTTTGTTAAACCTGAAACTGTAGCATATTTTCTTGATAATACCATTAATATATCAAGAGTAAATAAAATGTTTAGTTGTAGGCACATTAATTATTGCCTTCATCTACTGGTGTTTAAAACTAAGAAATAATTAAATGCACTTTAATAAGATATGGTTCTGGGAAAGCAGGATCATTTATGAATTGCTAGAGGTGCATACAGCTGCCTTTCCCTTGAGAGGAGGAATTTATGCCGAACACCCCGCTGATTGTTCAGGAGGTAAAGAACCAATAGCTGCATGTACAGAGGTTTAATTTAAAGTGTGTTTCTCACTAGGCTGCTCACAACACTTAATTAAACTCTGCTGTTTTGGCAATGACAAATGCTGTAGTGCAAAAGGAACCAGAGTAGCAGTGACTGAGAAGCTTTCGTAATTTCTTTCATGTGCACTGGCAGCCAGATCCAGGTCAGGAGAGAAGGAAAGAATAAAAGAAGATTTATTTAAGGTGTTTGAAGGAAGTTGCCACTTTCCAGCATCTGTGTTAATTCCCAAATAAGGTTTCCTTGCGTGCGGGTCTCATCAACCCGAGGTTGCAGATATTACCGCTTGTGGCCATGGAAAACAATTTGCTACTGTTTCTCAGCCTTTTCATCCAAGATGTTTCTATTTGTTGTGTTGGGCTCATGTTCAAAAAGTCAAAATCGGAGAAGTAAGGCACGTGCCTGTCTATTACCTTCCTTACCCAGCCACAATTCCTCTTGACTTCCGATGGGCCCATTAATACGGCATTGGAGTATGCAGCGCTTATATCCTGAAAGGAAGGTGATTACAAGCAATACAGATAATCACAGTTTTAGACAGATTGTGTCATTCCCTATTCAGATAATTTTTTTAAATAGGCAAGTTTCTTTTAAGTAAATTTAAAAAATATTTTTTCACATTTCTGCCATGAAATACCAACCTGAAATGTGAGGAAACACTATTTCATAGATATTTTTAGTTTCAAGTCCTTTATTTTAGGTATACATGGACATAAATGGTACTGCATGTTAAACCACAGTCTCTTCTGCTTTTAATTCACTGTTCCTCTGTACACCTGTCCACACAGTTTAAGAAGGCTAATGTAAATTGTCAGTAATATATAGTCTCATTTAGCACTTGCATTAATAAAAAAGCAGTGAAACAGCTATCACTGGTAATAACATTCTATTTTTTTCTCTCTCTCAGTCCATGTCTCCAGTCATAATCCAGACTGTTGCAAGGGGAACAGTTTAGGAAACTGTCCCTCAATTTAAGTGTAAATTGAAGCTGACAACTTCTGAGACAAAACACTCTGATCTTTTGCAAGGAAAACCTGCATTTCTATAATAATTTTTTTAGAGTTTTAGAGTTTTATTTATTTTTTTTCTTTATATATTTAGAGAATGCCAGATAGGGCTTAAATTACCTCTGTGGAGGTAAAAAAAAAAAAAAAGAGAGAGAAAGAGAGAAAATAATTTGGACCAGCTTCCTTAAGCCTGTGTGCATGAAGGGAAGGGATCAGGAGGGAGGCGAGCTGCGTTTAGCCTGTGATTGTGCCATGAAAGAGCTGCACACATCTAAAAAGTTAGGTCTGCGGAGAAGCCTTTGCAGGCTGCAAGCCTGTATAATATTCCCTTTCATTTACTGAGGGTCTCCAGCTGAATTAGAGGCAGGGTTTCCTATGGGCTGGGGTGAACTCCTGCTAAGTGCTTGCCACATGGTGCTTGAGCAAAGCAGAGCAAAGAAAATGGCTTCTCACTGCGCTCACCAGAGTTGTGAGGATGTGTCAGATAGAGTGGCAATATTAATAAAAATATCACACTGGTTAAAGCATTTTTTTTTTCTTTAAAGGATATTTTGATTAATTCTAATGTAAACCATTTTGTTAATTTAATTGATTTTTTTCTTTTTAGTATGGACTTAAATAAAACCTCACATGAGTCCCCAAGGGCTGATGGTTTTCTTTGATCTGGGAGAGATTTTCCCCTGCTCTCTCCCATGGATTTTCATGCCTTTCTCCTCTCTCCCTGCCACTTTTTCTCTGCTGGAAACTCTCCTGTAACCCTTTGCACCCATCATATTACTTCCTTCCCCCTTTCCCCTCTTATGCCTTCTCCCTTTTGCAGCTGTGAGGGTCACACAGTGTTTCTCCATAGCAAGTGAGGGAAGCATAGAAAGATTTCTTTGGCTCCACAACCTAACTGGGATCATCTGCCCTTGAATTCACTCTGATTAGCCCTGATTTTTGTCACTCATCCCTCCCCACCCTTTCAGGTATTTGGCTGGTGTTTGGGGTACTCCTGTCCCTCTTCTCAGGACTTCTCCATCAGCAGAAGCTGCTCCATCTCTGAAAACTTTGAGCTGGCTGTGCTCAATCACATGAGTGCCCCTCCTTGCTAATATGCCTTCTGCCTATCTGCTGTGTTTCCTGAGCATGTTGGAAGTATTAAGGTAAAACTTTATATAATACCTTTTACTGGAGATAAAGCAATTCAGCCAGGGCCTATTTACCCTTCACATTTATTTAAAAGTCCAACAATAAAACCAGTCCATTCTGAATGGTAGATAAAATGCAGTGTAATTGATGAATGCCTTTTGGCAAGTGCAGTTGAGTTTCCATGGGGTTTTTATACATTATTGACACTGTCAGTGATTTCAGTGATTGTGGCTACAGCTGGGATATTATTATTACTGTGTTGCAGTACTTCTGTCGGGAGGCTATTGCAGAAGCACAGCTGGAAGTGCTAGTGGCATTTGATGTTCATGACCTGCAGTAATTGTACCATTTTATAATGGGAGAATTAAAAGGTGGCCAGCCCGGCGGCTCTGGCTTGCAGGTGAGGGAAGGGGCTCTGCTCTGGCCAGCTCTGGCACCACAGGGCCAGAGGATATGCACAGGGCTTTCTGTAGCCTTGTGTGTTTCCACTGCACTCAGAAGACTGGCGTACCTGGTGGCAAGTATCGCTAGGAGAACCATTCCCCTGCCCTTTCTCTCCCATGGTATTGGATGCTGTTATGCCCTGGGTTGCACAAATTGCCTGCTCACCTGTAGGAGCATGCCAGCTGGTGCTATATGGAACAAAGATTAAAAACACTCTTCTCCCTGATTGCCAATGTACTGACAAATGAGCCGTTTAAAAACATGTCATGACTTTTGCTCTGCCGAGACCCCTTTTGCTGCCCACAGGTGGCAGTGGTGTGGGTGCTGTGTGTGCCATGGCACAGTGTGGCTGGCTGTGATGGGGCTGAGCTGTAACAGCGCCACGCGTGCACTGATGCTGCTGATAGAAGACCTCTCATTTTTCTCTCCCCTGGCAGGTGATGTGATGAAGATTTCAGAAATATTTTCAGAACAGTAGAGAAACTTTATGTAAGTTATTTTTTCTTACAAACCACACAACAGGGGCGACTGCAACCTGCATAAGCAAAGCACATGCGCGGTATATACTTTGCCCATTAGTGGTTAAGTAGTTGTGTGGTCCTTTCATTTGCACTCCACTCCTAGCAACAAACATCTTAAACTTGTAGTGATGATTTTGTGAAAGCAGTAATTTTCAGAGCCTTTAGGATGACTAACTTTTGTGCTCTGATGGGTTGCTGCTCTGTTTGGAAGGGGATTGTAAATCAGACCAGCTTATAGTTTGCCTATGTTTCCTAGCTGTGGTGAGAAGACAAATAAAAATGTGGGCCTGATGGAGTGAGTCCAGAGGAGGCTATGAAGATGCTCTGAGGGCTGGAGCACCTCTCCTGTGGAGACAGGCTGAAAGAGCTGGGCTTTGTCAGCTTGGAGAAGAGAAGGCTCCAGGGAGACCTTTGAGCAGCTTCCAGTGCCTAAATGGGCCAACAAGAAATCTGGAGAGAAACTTCTGACAAAGCCATGTGATGATAGAACAAGGGAGAATAGCTATAAATTGAGAGGATATTTGGATTAGCTATTAGGACGAAGTTCTTTGTGAGGGTGGTGAGGCCCTGGCACAGGTTGCCCAGAGAAGCTGTGGCTGCCCTATCCCTGGCAATGCTCAAGGCCAGGTTGGACAGGTCTTTGAGCAGTCTAGTCTAGTGGAAGGTGTCCCTGCTCTGGCAGGTGGGTTGGAACTGGATGAGCTCTAAGGTCCCTTCCAACCTAAACCGTACTGTTACTCTATGGTATTTACCTGCATACAGCATCTCCCGTAATGCAGAGGAGCTAGATAGCTTCTTGCACAGAGACAACACTGCCAGAGGTAATGCTGATGCTGTCAGTCATTCTTTATTCAATATGGTTCAGCTTAGTCTTGCATTATGGTTGCACACTGAGGTGCATCTTACAGTCTTAAACAGGCATGAGCAATCTCCCACAAAGACACCAGGAAGGGACTCATCTCTGGCATTCATGGAAAGGAGCTCATGAGAACCCCTTGCAGTGCAGGGACATGGACTGACACATCCTCGTAAATCACAATATTTGCTCTCTGCTTTTGGAAGAGCTCCTAGTTGCTGGCTAGATTGAACCTCAAGGGAGCCAGGACTAGTGCTGCAAGTCCATTGCATTTTATAGAGAATAAGAGAATTTTGGTATGCTCAGTAGAATCACCAAAATGTCATCCTCTGCACAAACTTACAGGACTACTAAAACCCTTCGCAATTATGAAGCCAGAGCTGAATGTGGGGGAGAAGTAGGGTGACACTCCCTCTCCTTACCCTCATTCTCCTTCTACAATTACGTGAAGCTCAGCAGAAATTTGTTTTTTCCTTCTTTGCTGCTCTTCCTTAAGTTATTTGCTATGACAGTTTCTTTTTCTTTTTTTTTTCTTCTCTCGTTTGGAATTTTTGAAGTTTATGCATAGTGTTGGGGATCTCTGAACATAGTCCTGTATTTACTCTGGCTGCACCATATCCAATCTTTTGCATGAAGCATATTGCTGTAGGTTGCATTTGTTGTGGTGACTCTGGCGTTGGTGTTTCAGTACTGGGGTCTGCCCATAGGGCAACACATGGGCATAGACCATAGTAAACCAGCCACACTAACTGTTATTCTGGCACTGGAAATTGTGCTGCCACAATTAAACCTGTGGGTTTAACATACATACTTCCTTTGTATACGTATATCCTTTGCTTTTGAATCTAAATGTTTGCTCTGAATCTTTGGCCACTTCTCTCCCCTTCTTTCATTTTATCTCCCGCCTTTGGCTGGTTACAGTCTCAAGATGTTTGCCAAATATTCTACAGTACAGCAAGAAATCCATGTTGAGAGACACCAAATTCCTGTAGCTGTTAGGGTTGGAAGAGGTGTGTTAGGTAGCCCATCACTTAAAGCTTGATAAAAATCCCTGAGTAAATGCCACAGGAACCCTCCAGGAATAAAGCCTTTAATCTTTAGATTGTCTAAAAGGAGCCTGGTGACATGACTTGGCTTATTGCAGAAAGCTAATTTCAGTGACTCTTGTGATATTGTGAAGATCCTCAAGTCTTTTGCCCCATCCTGTTCTAAGAGGCAGAAATGGGTTCTTGCTCATGACTTTCTCTCCCTCTTCCCCACCCTCCTCTCACTCCCCCAAGTGCTAAAATACTAAAAGTTATCAAGAAAGGAGAAACACTTGGGCATGTCAAAGTACTTTTCACCTTTTCGAAGTACTGGATATGGCTGCTGTTTCCCCTTACCCAGGGCAAGGGCCAGTTCAGAGCATCCTTGGTTCCACTTAGCTCAGAGTACTAGTATTTCAGGTACTGAGAAAGGACCATCCCTTTTGTTGTCTCCTGGAAAACGAAATCCATCTTCTGCTGATTTAACATCCTTCAAAGCTGGGCAAAAAGGAGAGGATGGTTCCCTGGAGTAACAGGCAGGCTGCTTACCAGGAAAACACTGCCCTGTAAGGAAGAAAACACAGCAGGCGAGAATAGAGGGTTTAATGTGTTATTGTATTAGCTTAATATTGGCATCCAAATACCATATTTTAAATTACATTATGAAGGGGATAAAAAAAAAAGAAACACCAAAGGAAAGACTTGGATAAAGTAACTTTGCTCTTATTAAGAAATGATGAGACCTATGTATCTAATCGTATTAACCTGGGACTTTTTTTCCTCACTATTTTTCTCAATAAGTAATGAAACCTGGGAGATCATTTATCATGGCTGTTTCTTGGAATAATGTTTCATCAGTGTGGAATATGAACATGTAGAAAAACTGTTCAGCACCTTACTGATGTCCAGGGACAGTGTCCTGGATTTGATGTGATACTTTGGGGTTTTGGGGCTGAGAGAAGAACGATGTTCTGTACCAAGAGTACTTCAGACTACGAGTGTGTTTCATTTCCTCACGAAGCTCAGCAATGCTGTATTCAGAACTGTGATTTTCATTTTGTGCCATGATTATTAATTAAATTGTACTAATGGCTAGCTTACAGCTGAGAATTACATCAGTCAAGAGAAAAGGGGAAAAAGAGGTGGATTTTCTGCAGTGGCATTGACTTGAAGACAAAATATTGTGATTGAAGCGTGCTGTTAGTACAATGCTGATGATTGTACCCACACCCAGACACTTTTGCCCATAACTGAGATAGTGAAGAATGTGCTGTTGATCTTGTTTTTTCAGAAGTTCAAGTTTTTATAGATTAAATCAGACCTTTTGATAGTTTCTTGGCTCAATTGACTGTGGTTAAGAATGTGGTTAAGAAAAATATTAAGTTTTTAATGTGTATAATCTAATATTATTTATTTTTACACATATAGGCCAGGAAATGAAAAGCTAGAAAATTATATGAAAACCACACATGCGGTACTCTTTACTGGTGATCATCAAACTTGTCACTTAAAATAGATCACCTGTATGCCCACCCCTCTGGAGTGGCTGCTGCTGGTGGGGACCTGGTCCAGTTCCTGTTGAACAAAGCAGAAATACTATTTGGCATCATGTGTTTGGCAATGACTCTGCACATGTCCTTTAGCTGGGAACTAGACACTGTAGCATCATGTCCAGTTCAAACCTTCTGGTAGTGCTCCACTGCTAAATTAATTTCAAGACAAGCTTTAAGATCTTGTCACTAACACATACTACTGACACATCTTTTTACTTCCATCCAGACAATTTTAATCACAGCTGAGACAACAAAGAGTAATACTACTAGGAAGAGTGCATGAAACTTGAGCATAGGACCCTCAAGTTCCAGTGTACATGACAAACAAATAACTGGTGAAGGAGGGAGAGCCTAGAAAATGGATGGGTGCTTTCCCCAGTCTTCTCCTGGGCTTGGTCTTCTCCCCTGCCACTGGGGCAGCAGCCTCAGTCCTTCCCCCACTTTAGTGATTGTATTTTATTTTTACAGTTCCAAATTGCACAAGTCAAAGCTGCCTGAGAAGGGCTAGTAGTGTATTAGTGCTATTGCTGTCACTTTTGTCACAACCAAAAGGAATTATTCCCTGATAGATGGCCAAGGGAAAAATGTTTAGGGAGGCCCCTGGAAAGGTTGGGATTTAAAAATTCAGGTGCTGAGTTAAGTAGATGAAGAAGAGGATGAAGAGGAGGTAGCTGGGTAAAGAAAAGGGGAGGAAAATAAAAAATTGCAGTCTGGAGCAAAAGAATTTGAGAACTGGAAGAGGATCCAGGGTTGATAGAAGGTCAAGGAAATGGAGGAAGCCACTGTGCAAGCTGGCAGGGAAATACAGAGAATTTAACTGTGCTTGTATTTTCCCCAGGACACAGTAAACACACATGGTGTAGCCTTTTTTGCTGCAGCTATTGGGCAGTTCTCCAGCCCTGCAGGAGCAGGGTCAATGCCACTAGTGACCTGTGCCACCCCAGAGATTCCCAGCCCTGTCACACTGGAGCCTTTTAGGGGCAAAATCTACCTACTGGCTCAAAAATCTACTGCCCACTCCAATTTTGTGCCTCTCGGATATTGAAGATAGCATAGTTGTATTAAGACAATGCCCATTTTGGGTTAATTAGTTTCTTTGCTAATTAGCTCAAGCTGGGTTCTGTGTTAGCATCCTGAATTGCTTCTGCAATGGAGGCAGTTTGTCTAGGAGGAGGTCAACTGTAATTTCTTTTTATACTCCAGATTCAATCGAAGTTCATGTCTCGGTTCATTCTGAGCCTGGGAATAAAATTCAGGACAGTTCTTATTTTATGTCAATTGGTTC
Organism: Melopsittacus undulatus; assembly: GCF_012275295.1. NCBI lineage: Eukaryota > Metazoa > Chordata > Aves > Psittaciformes > Psittaculidae > Melopsittacus > Melopsittacus undulatus. The sequence goes on from NC_047530.1 coordinate 72,603,671, forward strand.
TTATCTTCTTAATCTGAAACTTCAATGTTTGCCCGGCAGAAGCATTTAGCTGTTATGAAAGGACTTGTGCTTCTTTGGGAGATGATGGGAATTTTACTTTCAATTTCGGTGGAAGTAGAAGAAAGCTGTGTAACATTAAACTCATATCAAGACATAATCTAGGCACATCTAGGTGCTGAATGGATGTTTTGTGCAAAAATTGATAAACAGTTAATCGACAGAAATAGCCAAGTATTACTTCTGGTGCCCTGACCCGCAACAGAGGCTCTGTAATTTACTTCTTACCACTCTTCCTCCTGGAGCGCCTCCCCTGTAAGATGGTGATAAAGCGAATGTCTAAGTGGTGTAATTTGTTATTGTTTTGCTGTTTTGCCCTGTGTTTTGGAAATGCAGATGCCACGAGTAGCAGATATAAAATACATTGAGGGCAGTTGTGACTGTACATTGAAAGTGAACCAGCATCCCCGCAGACCTTCATGGGATTGATTCAGGGGTCAGGGATCCCCACTCTGCCAAATTCCCCCAAACAGTTTTCCAAGTCATAGTATTTAATTGACCGTTTCTTCTTTTGACAAAGTGTGCAAATTGGTGTCAGTTTTTCAGAATAAAAAAAAATAATTCTTATGCAATGACATTTTAAAGAGATCAATTTAACTATTGCATTGCAAAGTTACATATATGTGAACTTTTTAAGCTATATCTCCTAGTTTAAGAGCAAAGCATGTTTTATAAATATTTCCTATAATACAGATAGCAAGGACAGACTCTGGTTCCTCAGCTGGTATCATCTTCAAAATAAAAATAAATATGGAAATATTTCCATTTCACAAAACTAAAACCATTTGATCCATAGTAATATAGCACTGCTTTGAAAAATTTAAATAATAATAAATACTGCATGCTGAACAACATTTTTGAAGGTGCTGCCAGTATTCTCATAACGGTTAATAAAGTAGTCACAAATGATTCTGCCCACTTTTGTCCCAAAGAGGATCATATTTAATGCTCCATTTAATTTGCTCAAATGTCAGGGAACATCAAAAGGGGAAATTTATTGTATTAGTCACTGAAAGAGATATAGTAGGAGCATCATGCTATCTAAAGATGATTAATAAAAATAGCTATTGATTTTGCAAAGTCAATAAATCCAGCTGTTCAAATGATAGCATTAGTCAGTTGAAGGAACTAGTTAGGCTCGTTTGGATCTCTCGGGTGCATATGCAGCCTTTGTTACTCTCCCATCCAGGACAGGATGAAGAGGAGCTGCTCTGGTTTGTCTCTTCCTTAGAAACATACATGGACCTGCAACAGTCACTAATGGGAATCTTTGAATCACAAAACAAGCACAGGGTCTCACTTGTTTTGTCCAAAGATAAGTGTAAAAAACCTGCCCTGCTGAACTCACCAACCTTCTATTGAGGTTTCATGTGAGACAAGCTGGATAAATACACCATGAATCATGTTCAAGCCATTGAAAAGGGAGATACAAGTAACTAGATGTGAGAGAAAGGCCAGATGACCAGATTTTACAATTGCTATTTTTTTTGTCATGGTACTTGTCACCTATTAGTCTTTAGACCTGTTGGCACTAATATAAGAGGGGGTTGTGGTGGCTGTACAGTGCAGGGCTGACCCAGCTCTCCAAACCAGGGTTCAGCATTTCATTTGGTTTACAGTGTCTTTAATAATGCTTTTTTTAATTATTATTATTATTTTCTCTGCAATTTTGTGCATTAAAAAAATGTGCTCCCTAGCCTCTCACTCTGCCTTCTTTCTTAAAATCATAGAACTGTAGAATAGTTAGGGTTGGAAGGGACCTTAAGATATCTAGCTCCAAAATTCTCATCTCTGGAGCAGTTCTTGCTGATATTCAGAAAGACAAGAATCTCATTCCCTCTTCCTACTATGTAACAGAGCTTCAGGAAACTTATTTCAGCAATGAGATTTTGTGAATTGAAGCTTTCCCTTCTCTGAGTAACTTTACCAGAACAAATTCCAAGTAAAACACCCTAGCTGTGTTTGCACAATAACTCTCACAAACAACCAAGTCAGGCTCACTGTATTCATCTTGCAGTGGCGTAAGCCTTGAACTCTGTTTAATACTTTTTAAAAACCCCAAAATAGGTCAGTAGTTGGCATCAGAAAGTGGAAAGCACTGGCTGATTTCGTCCCTTCCTTTTCTGTTTATTTTCTCAGCGAGGCCACATGTCATCATGCTAATTTTTCTTGGGTTGATGACAGGAAAAATTTAAGGATACTAACTTTAGTTAAAAATATGTCTTTGGCTGCATCATCTCTACATTTCCTTTCTAAACTCTCAAGCAACTGAGTTTTATTTGCAAAAATGCTTATTACATATTTCTAGGTAGTGCAGAGATTGCAATTGGCAGATAAAGATGGACACAGTTACCTTGAGGGTTTTGTCTGTTCTTTCTTTTCTTGGGGGGAAGGCAGAAGCCTCTGTAATTTAAAAACTGAAATGACTTACTAATAATATACAGAATGAAACATAGGATGGGGTAGATCATAGTAGCATGGAAGATTTCAGGGTGATAGTGCTTCATTTCTGAGATTCTATGGTGATGCTACAATCATTGTTTTATTTAACAATAAGTATAAGCCATTCTTACCTCTTACAAAAAGGCAGGCTGAATTATCTGTCGTCTGAAGTATTTAATCAGAAAAGAGACACATTCCTTAAAAAGTCCTTTGGCCAGCAGTTACTGTGCTCTGTGCAAGGGCAGGGAAAATGCATTGAGTAGTGTGCATGTTATGGGGAGGAAGGCTAAAAATTGCTGTGTGGTTGATTGACTTCTGATGGGAACTTGTCTTGTGTCTGTATGAAAATCACCCATCACTGAAATTCTTCATGTCTGTTACCATGCCCTTACTGCGGTCTGCAAGGAGCAACTTTGGAAGCTGGGAGATGTTACAAACCTCCTCACTTGCTCCTCTGTTTAGCCAGAGTTGTACTGCATTGTTCTGCTTAACCCAACCCAAGTCTTTTCAGGGTAAGTTGGCATTTGATATGTCTTCAGATTTTTAAGGTTTTCCTTTTCCTTTGAGAATATAAATTATTGTGAGAAACAAAGGTTAAAATACTCATGTAGCCTTTGATTGCTCATGTCGCATTTTTCCCCAGCACCTGAAATCTCAGCCAAAGAGTGCTGTATGTGTTTGCAGGTAGTGGCTATGTTCTGCTTCCAGGGGCAGCCAGCAAACTGTAAGTCTTGCAAGGTCTAGATAAGGCTGGATCCACCTTTTAAACTTACCCAGTGTAGCTAGAAAATATATCCCCAGTCCAGCAAGTTGGACCTAGTGTGACATGAAGTCTTCTATCACTAAGCCAGTTGTGTACATTTATCTTGGATGTTAATCTGCACAATGAAATCTTGTTGAATGTCTTTTTGAAAATTTAACTATACTACATCTACTGAATTTCACTTATCTACTGTAGCAGTAATATCTTCAAAGAATGCAGGGGATTAGTTAAAAACAATCCAGCATGCTGAGAGCCATGCTGCTGTCTTTAATCACACCCTCCTCTGTCTTGCCCTGCCTCCCTCAGGAGGGCTTCCCATAGTTTCCCCTCCACAGATGTAAAACTCCCTTGTCTGTGGTTGTGTTTGTCTTTTTAAAACAGCTGAGCTGTGTTTGACAGTTTCAGAGCCTCTGTAATTTCACCCAAAAGTTTATGAGCTTTTTAAAACATCCATTAAAGATTCACAAGATGCCCTGCTCATTATTTGACATTATAATTTAAGTGCATCCATTCTTCTATCATTTTAGGTGTGGTGGGAACTTTTTGTTTGTTTGGTTGTTTTTTTGGGAGGGTTGGGTTTTTTTTAAGTTCTTCTTCATAAGAGTGTGCTTACAAAGACTTGCAGTAGTAGCTGGTTTCTTGCTGATGGTGTACTGAAGCAGACAGAGGGGCAGGGAGGGGATGTGTGTGTGATAAAATGTTGTAATGGGAAGGCTGTGGTCCTCTATGACACCAATGAGCTCTGAATTGACAAGAGAAATAAAAGGCCCATCTTAGGTGAGCCCAAAGTGCTCTTGCCCCAGCCAGGGGTCCCAAATCTGCTGTTGGGAAGAGGACTCAATCGAGGAGCTCACTGTGTGTGCCAGGGGAGGAGGTGAGAGGAAGGAGAGGGTGGAGGGCAGGGGGTCCTCCCCATGAAGGGAAAGATGGTGGCAAGGTAGAAATGTTGGTCCATTATGCCAGAGAGCAGATAATGTCTCCTGCATGGGTATTAGTCTTGGTGGGTGCTGAACTGGGGCAGCTTCTGAAGCCGGCACCCAAGGAGACCTAATCTGGTGGTGAATGGAGACATTAGTGAACATGCTTCTTTATAAAAGTGTTCTTATCTCAGACCTTGCATATGTATGATGGGCTTCTGCAGTGCCCATGATAAGTAATACTCCTTGTTTCATTGAATGGCGGAGTAAAGAGTCACATAAAACCCATATAATTTGCTGGCTTGTAAGTTAAAGCCCCAGGCAGTCTTATCACTTCTTTTGTCATGTGCCTTACACTTCTAGGGCAATTCTGTGTCAAATTGGTCTACATTTTGCACCCTGACCCAGCAAAAGTGGAAGCCTGCAAAAAACTCACAATCTCTTCATCCCCCCCTCCTCCCCTTTATACATTTTGTCTCTTATGAGCTGAACTCTCTTTTTCCTTCCAGAGAGCTAAATATGCCTCTGTAGCTGCACTGAGAGCACATTGCTTCACCAGGGCTTGTCCATGTAATCGAAGTACAAAACAAAAACATCAGTGTTTGACTAACTTTAAAAGTGAAGATTTTGAGCAGTGGAAGACATCTCGCCTTAATACTGATGTTCAGGCAGATACCATATTTATCTTAAAGCTCCCCAGAACAAAGAACCTGAGAGGAAGATGGTTACCTTTGCAACCATATTTATCATGTAAATAGCTCAGAAAAGGATACTGCCAGTTACATCTTTAAAATACAAAAATGCATGCATTTCACTATTTTGTAAATGCCAGAGAGATGCAGCATCCGTTAGAGTTAACGGTGCGGCACTTTTGTGTTCAGTAGCATGAATCATTAATCATGAGGCAGGCCATATTCTTGTACTGCTTCTGCTTTCATTACTTGGCCTAATTAAACAGTTCTCTGAACTGGAATCTCAGATTCCTCTGTTACAGATTATCATTAATTATGGTGAAAGTGCTCAGAGATGTTGGACTCAATTATATTCTGCTCAACTCTGGCACTGTGTGATTCATTGCACAGCCTGCTTTGCAGATGTACTCTTTTCTTATCTTGCACTCCCACTTTTGTAAATTGGGCTCTGCCAGCCAACAAACTAAGAGTTATGTACTGCGTTTTCATTAAAAACATGTTGAGGAAGCACACACCAATTAAGGATTCTGTATTTCATACAAAAAGAGGCGCTGAGCACTGGGTTTGGGAGGAAGAGCCAAGTGAAGCAGCCACTTCGCTCCACTGTGCCGCTGAATCTGTGCACGCTGCTGCAGGCTGCTTCATTGGGGGTTTGGATCTGCATTGCTCCTCTCCTCCACTTCTCCATGGTGCAACTCCTTGCAGGAGGGCTGCCAGGGGGAATGGGCATTGTGCTTGTGTAATAGCATCACAGGCAGGGGATGTTTGCAGACATCCAGCCTCTTCCCCTGTAGCATTGGTGATTTAAATGCTGTCAAAGCTCTGAGCAGCCAGATTTTTTTTATGATCAACACAAAAAGTAGCAATAGCATATACCAGTAGTGTAGCACTGGTAATACTAATACATAACTAGCCTTTACACCTCTTACTTCTACCAGACACCATTTAACAAATTAACATGTGAAATAAACGCATGCTTTTTTCAGATTGGCATTCTAAAATGTTTTATATTCTAAATTGTGACAAAATGTAAAATGATAATCATCAAGAATAAAAAATAAAAAAAGAGGATCTGACTTACCTAGAAGCTGAAAAAAAACCCAACAAAACCCTCAAAAAAACCCAATAAACACCCCCAAAACAAGGAAATAAACAAAACAAAACAAAAAAAACAAAAACAAAAAAAACCCCGGAGTTGTTGTTTGTGGTTTGTTTGTTTTTCTTCTTACATTTTTGTGGGATTCGGCCTTTAGAAAAGCAGTGGCTATACCTGCTAGGTGTACTTCATGAATATCTGTGAGGTGACGTTGCGGTCAATTAAGTCCCCTTGCATTGGGTAAAAATATATTATGGGAAAAGTGATGTGATTTGACTCATGGATGAGAAATGTAAACAGCTGTATGTCATTTCTCATGGAAAGCACCATCGGTGCTGGTGGGGCGAGGTTCTTGGCACTGTTCATGATGCTGGCTTGCACAGCAAAAATAACGTTGTAATACCCCCAGTGATCAAATCTGCAAACACGTTTGGGAGCAGCAGAGATGAACCATCCCTCCTGCTTTCCTGCCGTGAATCCTGAGCTAATGCCGAAGTGATCTGCTTTGGAGCTCAGCTGTTCATAAAGTAAAATAGATTGCCAACAAAATTACTTATACTGCTTATACATTGTCAACATATAAGTATTTACAGATTGCAGGTTAACATAGCTTACATGAGAAAGCCTAGGCTAGAAAAATTTTAAAATTCAGCATGTGGAGAATTTATATTCATCATCATCTTTACGCCGAGCACGAGATGTGTTTTTACTGATATGTGATTAGCTAATTCACCTGCGGTAAGTGGATTTGTTTCTCCATGTCAAAATACACACTGGATTTTATCTACAGGTAGATTGAAGCAGAGAGTTCTTGATTAAGTTATCAGGAGAGCAGAGCAGTTTGTACTTGGTGTTTGATTGCAATGACAAAAGCCATCTAATATACAAATAATTGGTGGCGGGACTGAAAGGGACCTGCAGTTCCCACAGTCTCTCCCCAGAAACACGGGCTCAAAACCCTGCCACAAGGAAAAATTAGTTTGGCTGTCTCCTCCTCCTCCTCCTTGTTTGCTCAGACCACAAAACGGCATCGCCACCTGGCTGGCCGGGCAGTGACGGTGAGGAGGAGAGGCCACCCACCGCAGAGCCGCTGGCTCCCCCCCTTCCTCTGCTGAACCTGTGTGGTTCAAGTGCAATATTACTCGGGTGCTTCCGTACAGCTGGACGTCCTGGGGCACAGGAGGTTGCCATGGTGTGTGGCTGTGTTTACAGACCCTGGCAGAACGTCCCCCTTTGTCCCTGAATTACAGCAAAGCCCCGAAAGTTTGACGTGGGAGCTTTTGGGCATTGCCACATGCAGAGTCTCATTTTCCACAGGAGTTGCAGGTTTTAATATATATGAAAATCAGTAGTCTTGTATCTTTGCATATGTGCCTTTTGTAATATAATTTTGACAGATGGTGAGCTAGATAAATCTAGCTCCTCGCTATAGAAAACCTTGGCTTGACTTGCGCTCTCTGAAAACTTGCTTTAAACTGCTTTTGCATTTTATTTTTTAATATAGATGTATATTTTTTCCCTGGTCTGCTTTTGTTTTTATTTTGAATGTTTCTGCCAACTATTTCCACATACAAATTACAACTGAGCTCCTATGTCTTTTTGGTTTGTTTTTTTTTTAAGACCTATTCAGTGTGTAAAGCCAGTGACTTTGCTACTCTGCATGTCTCCTTATTAAAAATAAATATGCTACACTATCCCTGTTTGCACCATCTACCATTACTGACAACAATCCTGACAAATTCTTACTATTTAAGAGTGGTGAAAAAACTCAACCAGGAAGCAGTTTCCCCTCCTGCCAGCTCCAGACAGACTGCTCATTGAAAATGTAATACACTGCTGCCATGTCACAGGTCAGCTGGCAAATGGCAATCTGAATTTTAAAAGGAATATGAATAAAATTCTGTTTTATTTTGAAAATGAACTTTGTGCCCTCCATCATGAATCCAATATATGTCTTAATCTTCTATGCTCTTGAAGCCTGCGGCTCCTGGCTGAGTCCTTTGACTCCTGAACCTAATAAGGAAATAGGTTGTTTTCTCATCCTCGCCTCATTTTTAGAGGGGCTGAAACAAACAGTCCCTATTTCAAATGTAATTGGCAAAGCATAAAAACATGTGTGTTATATAATTTTTAGGTTTATGATGGAGCTCAGTGCTGGAATGTTTTATTTTAAAATTTGATTAAGATGTTATACCTTTGGAAATACGCTGTCAAGATTCCAAATCGGAATTTACCAGCGGCAGCGTTTCATGTTTACCTTGCGGCTGCCCACGTGAAGCTGATAAGGGATGAAAGGGCCGGCAGCCCCTTCAGCCGGGACGCTCTTCATTTAACCTGGGCTTTATTTACAGCCAGATACCAAGAGCTCTGTGTTTGCAGCAAATCTTGGTCTTTAAAAATTGTGGAGGGATGAAGAGAGTCATGCAGTCACTGATGGATTAATGACATCTGATGGGCTTTTTAAGGTTTTTTGTCTAAGTTGCTGGCTGTAGGGCTTTGTGCTTGCAGGGTAGAGATATTTATTTATTTACATTTAGGATGGTTTCTGCTGCTGAGCACTGTCTCCCCCTTTCCAAGGTGGCTTTCCCAGGAACTGTGGCTGCTCCCTGCTCAAGGATGCTGAGCATCCCTCACCTCCCCACGTACCAATGCATGCACCTGCTGAATAGGTGCAATCAGATGTCCGGGTTCTCTCCTCATACCTCGGCTCCTAATCACATCTGTGTGGCATCATTGTCCCACTGATCAGCTCCAAGAAATTAAAGCTGGCATTTGCCTGTGTTAGAAAAATACTGGGGTGGCTTTTCTCCCAAAGCTGCCTGGTTGATTTCTTGTGCTAGCTGGTGGCTCAGGGCCAGACCTGAAAGCAGAATGTGGACTTCTCCAAAATAGGGGTATTTTCTCCTTTGTTAAACTAGGATATGTGTTTGAAAGTTCACAATGAATCTGGGAAATTTGTCTGCAAACACATGAAAAAAAAATCCTCCAGACTGGGAGAAGATATCTATGTGTGTGTCTATACATGTGTATACATATGTATACATACATATGCTTATATGTAACCAGTCAATGTTTTCTAGCACATCAAGAAATCAAACACACAATTTTTTTCTGATATTTCTCTCTCAGGAGCACTGATCAGGCAGCAAGTAGCCAAACACAGAGGCACATTGGAGGAGCAGGAGTGTTTCAGTGGCAGGGTCCCAGCTCAGCAGGGCACTTGAGTAAGTGTCTAGTGTGAAGGAGGAGACTGATCCCCTGGGAGTACTTGCATGCGTGAAGTGAAGCATTTACTCAAGTGCTTTGTTGATCAGAGCCTAAATGAGTTTCCCACAGCAAAGCCTGGGGTAGGTGCCTGCTTGGCACTAGCTTTCTGTGCAGCCCCTCCAGTGTGGCAGCTGAACCCCAACAGAACAACATTGCCTTATTCCAAAACCCTTACTGGCAGCCTCTCAATACTGCATCCCAAACCTTTCCTTTGCCCTTTCAGACTTTGCTGTCAGATTGCTTCCTACACAACATGCTTCTTTCTGAAGGAAACTTCTCCAGGGCTGTGGAATGGGGAAGCTGTGCCCTGGTGGGTGCTGCCCTCTGCTTGGGTTGTAGAAGAAAGAACGATTTGGGTAGAGGGATGCTCAGTAAGACTAGTTTATTTTTATTCACCATTCTATTTCTACTGAAGGAAACAATATTTTGTTTCCTCTGTGATGCCACTGAGGAAACTGACTGGAGGGAAGAGGAGCAGCTCAGAGTCATGCCAGATGTAATAAGAAACACAGAATCATAAGATACAAGGATTGTGTGGTCCAACCTTTCTCAGCAAAGTATCACCTATACTAGATGTTCCAGCACTCTGTCCAGCCAAATCTTATGAGTGTCCAATGCTGGTGAGCCCACTACTTCCCTGGGGAGATTATTCCAATGGCTAATTGTTCTCATGGTAAAAAATTTTCCTCTTGTGCTCAATTGGTATGTCCCCAGGAGTAACAGAGATGTTGAGCCACCCCAGCTTAGGCTATCTTAGCATAAGTGCTACCTGTGAAATGGATGGTTTGTTTCTCAGAAATGGTTATGTTATGATGGAGAGAGGGCAATACATATGTTTCTAATCCTTCCACATATTTTGAGATTCTAATATGACTTCTGAGTTCATGTGATCCCAATATGGCTCATACAAAACCACCTTCTGACCTTTACAAGTCGCACATTCCACCAAGTCTTGAAATACAGCTAAAAAGCACTTAAATGTGCATGCAAAGCCCATTCTCATAGTTTCAAGAGATTCTTTATAAAAACTTTATGGGAATTTTTAATTTAGAACAAAACCTCAAGTCAGAAGTGAGCTTCTTGCCCATAAAGGCTGAGTTGAAAGAGCTGAGCAATTTTTATCTGCTGATCTTTGAGGACTTCCTTGTGAGGCTTGGCAAAGAGGAAGTAGGAAAGGGTATATAGGAGATTACTGCATCTGGTCTTTCAGGAAAATAAATCTATGACAAGTCCTCTGTTGGTCTTTCCCTGATCCCAGGTGTTACAGAGAAAAAGAAAGAAAGAAGAAAACTACCACAAAACCACCCTAAAGCCTTTTTCTAGGAGACTTGAGGGACTTGTGTGGTGTTTTAGTTAGGTATGTGAATGGAAATATTTCAGTAAGCTACAGTGAACAGTGCTATGGAGAGCGTTGCAGCATTAAAGCCTCAGAGATCCCAATGAATCCCAATTTGGTAAAAGATATTTAATTTACAAAAGTGTATGTGGACACTGGAAGATCCTGAGCCACGAACATTTTGGGAACAATAGAAAATGAAGACTCTTGGTACACAGGGATCGTTGGAAATAACATTGAATTAATTCTAAAAAGTAGCTGCAATGATAAAGTGTATTGCTTAAAAGCTTTGAAAAATATTACCGACTGTTTCCCAAAATGATCACAGTTCCAGGTCATCTGGGTGCTTAGCATGCCTAATTTCAACAAGTAGTGGTTGGTCTCCCTTTGGGGAGGATATTTTATTCTAGTCAGAACCAGTTTTTTGAAGGTGTGACCATTGCTGTGTTAATCAGATAAGTCTTTGTACTTGAAGGAGGCACATAATGATTTTTTTTTTCAGTGATAAAATATATTTTGCTTATCAGAATTGCAATAGCAAGCAAATTTGAGAAACTGCCTTGTGCATTGCTCAGCACAAGTACAGGTGTGAGCACTACCAAGGCAAGACTGTGCCATGAGTCCCTGAGTTCTGTTCAGGTGATGCGTTGACCAGCATGCATGAACAACAATGATAATAACAATAAATAGAGATTTTTGAAGAGCATAAATTTTCAAATTGAAAAATATACAAAGGAAATTTACAGTTAGAGATTAGCTGGAATTTCCACTGTGCCTTGGGCAATGCAAGAATTATGGCTGTAATATATCCAGGAATGATGTAAAACATGGAAACCCCACTGTACCTGACACACTGTAAGAAGGTCAGGTATTTGGGGGCTGGGGAGTGTCCCTGGGCTGCCAAGCAAAGCAATTATTTCATTACCCATCCATTTCTCATTTAGAACCAGCTCCTGTTTGTGTTTGATTGCTGTACTGATAATGATGATGTTGAGAATTGCTGTGATGAGAAATTGCAATCAGCTAAATAGCAGCAGAGGTTCCCCCAGGGAAAGAGACTTATGTAATCCTGCACCAGATTGTTTTGGGCTTCTACCTCTTTGTCTGGTGGAAAGTGAGCCTGGTGGAAACAGGTTGAGGTTAAGGTGCTGAAGGAGAGTAACTGTAAGGGTAAGCAGCTTCAGAGTTTTCTGCGTTTTCTCTTGTTCCCCTGTTCCTCTGTATGGCAATGTGTTGGTGTGCATGCACATGTGGTGAAAATGCATCAGTATGTATAAGCCATTTTGACTCTTGGGAAAGCCAATGCGGGATATCTTGTCTCTCACTGCATATGGGACAGCACCAACCTCCTTGAAAGGTGCTGGAAAAGAGTTGTATTTCTGCACTAGTTTAGGATGTCTCTGTACTTTGTATGACATGAAAGCAGTAACTAAATAGATCAACCTGCCAGCATGCGTCCCTCTTATGGCTGTTCCTACAAACTGCTGGACTGTTGCTATAGCAATGCTAGCATTTGAGGACACTCTTTACTAAAATTCTCCCACCAGATGCACTGAATTACTTATCAAAACTTCCTTTGTGCTCTCCCTGGCCTGCTATGCCCTGACAGTGTTTCTCCTCATCTGGAGGAGTGAAACAAGCAATTCTAAAATGAAACTAAGATTAAACTGAGCTAAAGCCTGTTGAGAATCTTTAAGCACAGTTTACTTTTTCGGGGTAGTGAATAAAAAGTTTATCTCAGTAGTGAATGAAATTAAGGTCAAATTCTAAAATAGAATTGCTTGCAGGTACTATTTAATAGTTACATCACATTAATTACTGTCTTTGCCTGAGGCAGCATTGGGAACTACAACACTGCCACTTGGCATGGGACGAAAACCTGAAACTTTAATGGGGCAAATTCCACCATCCTTAGACTGGGGAAATGCCTGGTTTGTCACCTTGTTCTCCGTAATGTTTCTCGTGGACTGGTGGTTGTTCTCACTAGTTTCTCATCACCCTCTGGTCACCACCACCACTTTTGCACATCCAGAGCTCCCTGCATAGAAGTAAGCCCAGAGTTCTAAGGGAGCTTCGTCCTGGCAATTCAGCCACGAGCAAAGGCAGGATTTCTGACAGCTTTCCTGGGAAGCATGCTCCTGCTGTGCACATCCCCTGACTACCTCGGTGCCGTCCGTCTGTTGTGTGTGGCTTTGTGCCAGCCTCCCAAGTGGAAATAAATCTCTAAGGAAGATTTAGGAGATTGATAGTGAAATAGGTAATGTTACTGAAGGTCTTGTGTGTCCTGGGTCTGTGGCTGGTTTACAGAGGTGAGGTTTTCCACACAACAGGGTAACTCACCAACTGTGTGTGGACAAGCATCACCTGAGCATCCCTCCTGCCCACCTGCCAGCACCACAAACCTGCTGCCCTTGCCAAAATGCTGCACTGTACCAGCTACTGGGAAGAAAATGAACACTATCTCAGCTGCAACCAAGACACCTGCCCTTCCCAGGCTTTGGAGAGGGCTCATCCTTTGAGCCAACACTGGTGTTTTGTTTTGTGCTGCCTGCTATCTCCCACATTTACAAGCACCATGGGGAAAAACAATCAGCACCTGCCACCATACGTGCCATCAAGTATGAGATAAAAAAAGTGTCTTCTGGTCACCAGGAAGGACCACAGGCAAGACCAGAAAAGAACAAAATCCTAAGAAAGACAGTTTACATTTCAAACATAATCTTCTGTAGCTTGGTACTTCTGCTGTGGGACAGACCACTTGCAGCTTCTTAGGGATTGCCTGAGACACAGCTATGTGTTATTTACAATGTGGCCATTATTCAACCAAATAGATATTAAATGGCCTCAAGAATGAGGTTTGGAAAGGGAGGGGGGAAGTTCCCCAGTTTTGAGAATACAGGTGTCAGCCAGGGGGAAAACAGTGGGGTGTGATTTGTTGGCTTGCAAGGTGGGCTGAGCACAATTAAGGAGTCTAAATAGTTTGCTGGTATTAATGAAACAAATAAGTTCATTTATCTTCTGCATGTATTCTTTTGCACTTTTCAGCCTCAGATACTCACGCACATGCATGTATATATGACTGTTTTCATAGAATCAGAGAATGATTTGGGTTGGAGAGGACCTTTAAGATCATCGAGTTCCAACCCCCCTGCTATGGGCAGGGACACTCTGAGGAAGTGAGTAATAACAATAACAGATTTCTTAGAAGTTCCCCAAAACAGCAGGTTTGTGTTCAAACAGAATATTTTCCAGGGAGGTCCAGCCTCTACTGTGGGTTTGGTTCTTACATTTGTGACTGTGTAAAAAACATTCACACTGCTCACGTTTGTAGAAGAAACAAGTCCAATGTTTCATGCTGCTTCCAATTCCTCACTTTTCTTCTGTGGTTTTTACTTTTGTTATGGTTTTAATTCCTATTCCTTATAAAATACATGTAACTCTGGAACGTGAACATGGTGTGAGAAATCTGCCTGGCAGTAAGTGGAAGCAGCTTTAAAAGAGAAATCCTACTACAGCAGAGACTAAAGTGAGTGTTGTGTATCTCGTTCATTTTGCATGTTTTGTGGCATCTTTTCACCTAGGTAGCAGAGGAAATTCAAAGCAGGCAAATGGTCTGAAAAGGACCACATACAGTCAGAGTTTAAACACTCACAGGAACTTCAGCCAAGTGAGACACATTCATTATAACAGAAGTATCTGAAATTACATGGGAAACAGCTGCCACAATTGGCAGATTATGGTTCAAGTACTTGTAAATTTTTATGATTCTGAAATGTGTATTTTTTGAAAGTGTAAGAAAAGCAACTTGGTAAGCTTAGAGAAGAGTGGAAGCTTTAAGGAAACCTTCTCAGTTGTGCTTAACATAAGCCAGGTAGGAGTATCTCTGCATCCTCAGAACTGCATCGTTGGGATGCAGCTGGGATGGTGGGGCTACCTCACTGCTGGTGTCTGTCCTGAGCAGGCTCAGAGGACACCTGGGAGCAGCAGATGTGTATTGAAGCCTGGAGGGAATGCGGGGGCTGTGAAGATCCTACCAGTCTTCAGTAGCAGGATTAACAAATTGGAGATTAATCCAAACCCTCTCTATCCTACTGGGATTCATTAGCTGAAGTTTTAGAGTTGTCTTCCAGGTTAAACAAAAGAATTGGGGGATTTTGCATATCTCTGTAAGGTAGCAATCCTCTAGAGGTTGTAGATTATCTCAGTAATATTTTTTCCCCCTATACATTCCTGTAACTGAAAATCTCTGAAAATAATTTCTGGAACACTTACCAGGGTTACTAAGACTGCCTGTCTTAAATAAGGATATTACACTTAATTAAGCATTATGCCTGTGGGGCTGAGCATGTAAGGTTCAGCTGAGAAGTCTCTGGTTATATGAATTTATAGTTGAATGCAATGGCTTGAGCAACTTTTAGGATTAGAGCTACTGGCTGATGAGGATATTTAAGGCATTTTTTAGAGTAAAAAATACTGATAAAACCTAAAAAATGATTCTACCATACTGCTGTGTTAACAGTGCGGTAATCATACATGGATGTTTAGCCATGCTCAGATGAAATCAGAAACGTGTCCTTTATTCTCACCACAACAGGAGAATTATTATTTTTAATTTTTTTGGGGGGGGTTGTTGATTTTTTGTTGTTTTTTTTTTCCCACAATTTTAAATTAGGCTTTGATTGTGTGGTAATAGAAATAAAAAGCCAGTTTTCTGAAGCTTGCTATTTATTTTATTTTATTTTTTAAAGGAAAAAAAAAAGAAAAAAAAATCTCCCAAAGTTTGACTGACACTAATTTCCTGAACAAGATACCCTAGAAACTCCAGTTTATCTCATAAAATCGTAACAGACAGGGTTTGTGATGTCCCCTCTGCAAGATTCTTTATTCTGTCAGTTGATAGCATTTGAGATGACGGAGGGAGATGCGCCGCGCTCATATGCCAGCGAGGAGAACAGAAGCTGTCACCAGCAGTGTAATGTGCTGTGTATTATCACTCAGACTGATCCGGGGGCCTGGAGACTGTCATCTTTTTAGACTGTACAAGTCAACACAAATAAAACTGAGGAGGCAAATGATAATGTCTGAGATAGATCCAGGCTCATTCTAGCCATTACTTTTTATTCAAACCTTAGAGATGACATGATGTGAAAAATGAGCCTGTGTCTAGTTCAGTGCCCATTAGTGTGTGAGCACATTATCTTCCACTTTTCACGTTGAATCTCTCTGTACATACTATGGCAGTTATAGCTATGCAGCCCGTCAGGTTTAGGGGGCTGTGAGCACCTTTTCTGCCTTAATGTATAGCAAATATTGCCCCTAAAATGATGTATTGCAAGCACTTTGGGATGCACTTTTAGGAATGATGCTTTAAACACCCCTCACATAATTCTCATCTTCCCTAGCTAGAGCTGATGGAAACAGGTCTGTACTCAGGTGTGCTCTTCCAGCACCCAAGTAGGATCATCAGGCAGGTTTGCATAGTGTGCCAGATCCGGAGCCACTCGCTGTGCCAGACCAGTGTTTAGGAGACCCTTCTACTGCTTAGGGGACAGCTGGGTTCTGCCTTCCTGGGGGCAGCTGCCCTTCCTTCCTCCACTCATGCTCATCTGTCATCATCCCAAATTGCCATCCCTTCCTTCACTCCTCCTGTGTGACAGGGCCCCCATACAGCCATAAAAGAAGCATCTCTTACCTGTTGATGGGGAGAGATCAATTAATTTCTCATATCGCTGTTAATGCATCACGTTGTTTTGGCCAGGGATAGGCAATCATGCCAGGAAAATGTGTCCCTCAACAACTGAATTGGATACAGAAGCTGACAGACCTCAGCCCAAACATTCACTGCCTTTAAAAATAACAGGAGGAAAAACTCAGTCGGGAACATGAATCACTTTCCTGAGGAGGTTTTAGCACAGTTACTAACACTATCAGTACCCAAGTAAAATTCCTATTACTCTCCTGTATAACCTTTAATTACCCCCACCACCCCAAAAATATCCCTCAATTACCTTCCAGGCAGAATTATGCATATTTTTAAAGTTCTCCTAGGGATATAACACTAAACGTTGGGTTGTTATGGTTCAGTGGTTTAAATTACAGTGTACTTAATTAAAACAGCGTAAAAAGCTGTCAGTATTCCATATAATTCTAAAGACTTTGATTAGTGAAAATTTTTTTTCTTTTACTGTTAGAGCATACTTAGCTTTGCCATTACATTGTCATTTACTAGCACCTTGGTGTTGAATGTGGCATCATTTCATGACACTAGGGAAAAAGAAAAAAGTAAACAAATGACAGTTTCCAGCAGAAGAAGTGAAAAGCAAAGGGGCTTACTCTGTGAGAGTAGGGGAATGAGTAGATTGGAAGGCTGGACTTCTGATAGGAAGTGTGAATCTTGAAGTTAGCCTCATGTTCCTCTTGGGCTCCACCAGGACAGAAGAGCTGACTAAAGGCAACCTGTGGGCAATGGAAGGAATGATTCAAAGGAAAAGCCAGGAACATCTTGTGCAAGTTGCCTGGTAGGGATGGTGATGCCGTTGCTGTGCTCCTTAGACTAAGGAGGACAAGCAAATAAAGCACCTTGCATGTATAAAGTGGACAAAAAGATACTCCTGCCTATGTTCATGTGAACTTCTTGCAAGCAGAATCTAGTTTCATGTTTACAACCTATCAGTGGTGCATGGGTTTGCCTGGTCAGGGGTACCAATGGGCAAGAGTCCCTGGTGGGGAATGCTGGTGTGTTTTATCTGTACAAAGGGCAGTAACATGCAGGGAAGAAGCTTGAATTTTTTGTATATTCCTATCCCATGCAGACATTATCAAAGCTCTACATGCCTCAAACAAAACATTGCATTGAATTCCATCCCGATATCCTGTTGGCAGCATTTTGTATGGGACCAGATGCATAAAGGATGCAGCCTGCATGGCTCTGGCAGCTCTGCAGCCCCCTGTGTTATTCTGCTCTCAAACACACCCAAGCATGGCACAAGACCATGAGTTCTCTTTAATTTCCAGAGCTTCTTCCTGAGGTTTAGGAAGAAAACTTGTTCTTCCCAGCAGGAGTATCTGCACCATTGCTTCAGAGTATGCTGATGGCAGCCTGTTTATTGTGAGACATTGCATTGGGAGATTAGTAGCATGCTTAAAGTTTTTTTTTTTTTTTTAATGTAATCCATGTTTATTTATAAACTAAGGATATGACAGTACTTGCACTGTGAATGTCTATATTTTTATCAAGACTTTTTATTATGGCAAAACATGAAATAATAACTGTGAACAGGAAAATCTTGTTTAGCCACAGGCTAAACATCTAAGCTTTGATATACAGTTAAACTCAAAATTGTGTTTCATTTTTCAGATTATAGGACTAAGCAAATATTTTTTTAAATAGTGTTAGAGAAAAGCATATGTTCAGGATTCACAGTGTTGTTTTTTTTTTCCAGTTCGGAGAATTTTCAAATCCATTTACTTGCTAGGAATGTGCAGATGCATTCATGCTTGCTTGAAAAATTATCCCATTTTTAAGTAATGACTTGCTGGTAATTGTTATCTCCTTCGAACTCAGGCTGAAGCACTTCAACGTGTGCTTATCCACAGGGCCTGATTCCTTCAACAAAAGTATGTTTACTTATTTCCTCTTTATGGTATTTTAAAAATTTGGTATGTTGGAAAAATATTGTGCAGTTGTCCTTAGGTGCCAGTATCAGAAGTGCTTATTACAGGCAGAATTAGATACATAGGCCTTGTGTGACATGCCCTGATTTTGAAGCAGGTGCACCTTCAGTGGCCACCAACAGTTCAGGATCTTCTCCCCATGTCCCAAGCTCCTTGCTCGAGGAGGGGTGGCCAACCTTGAGTGCCATTCCCATGGCATTGCAAGACACCAGCCCCACTGTTGGGCAAAGCTGATGGGTTGGGTGCCTCCACCACGCCCCGTGTGGGCACTGGGTACAGGGCCACCCTGAGTGCTACAGGTCAGCATGAAACAGCCAGGGTTACCACCCGCCATTGTCTTCCCACTCTTTGCTAGTTACTTTTGCTAACATATTTTTCAAAATCCACTTGTTTCCTATTTAATTTCACTCTGCAATTCCGCCCCCCTCCACTTACCCGTTTTCCCCTTATGTAGTCTCAAACCAGGGCTGAACCAGGCAATCAGGGCTGAAGAAACGTTGACATACCATTGTCTGACTTAAAACCTTCTGCCTTCACAAAATTAAACAGTGAGTAGGCCTACTGGACTACTCTGGAAGGGATCACACTGATGTGGGATTGGCCTAGAAAAGATAGTTTACAGATAAAAGGGATATCTGGAAAAGCTCCCCAGCAGTAGGCTGGAATAAAAGGGCAGGTGCCCCAACACTGGTGCTGTCAAAGAGGCCAGTTCCATGCACCCTGCAGAGTTTGTTATTACTGTGTCAACAAAATCTTTAGGAACAAATTACCTTTGTGAGGTTAAATCTTGCTTAAAACTGAGTTAACAAAAGAGGAAAGCATGAAGTCCTACAATCAAAAATCAATGTGCAGATGATGAATCTTGAAAAGATTCTAGTGAAATGAGGCAGCTCATGTAATTATAGCTATATGTTTACTGACACTTCGAGCACCCTGCATTGCTGGGGATGGGAGAGGAAGTTTTGCTTTCGAAGACTTAATATGTAGGAGGGTGGTCACCTGTTCTAAAAGGTCTAATTGCCTGGGCTGATTCCCCCTTTGAAGTAATTTATATTGCTGAAAGGATGACTCCCTTAGGGGTATATTCTTTGGAATTGTTGTTAATGTAGAAAAGATTTTTTCCATGGTCGAAGCAGAAAACCTGCAAATTCTCAAATTGCAGCTGACTGGCTCTTTTTGGAGCACCTTGCTCCCACGGAAGGAAACCTCTTGTCTTGGGAGTGGCCGTGGAGGACGGCAAGCAGAGGCCCCCCGGGTGCCGGGAAGCTGTGATGGCACCGGCAGCAGACGCTCTGCAGTGAATCTTAATTAGGCATATGCAGATAGCTCAAAATCTGCTCAAGATGGATTATCTGAATGAATACTAGTAAATTATCCTTTTATTATCCCTTTAGTGTCCGCTGGGGAGATTGGATTGGATAGCAGGCATCTGATACTTTTACTCCTTGGACTGAGATTGAGGAGCAGCATGCTACTAAGGGAACGGCACAAGGGGCATTTACATGGTGGGTGCATGGGAGACAGCCTAGAAAAGAGGTGCTATGACAGGCTGCATCCTGCATGGCACCATAGGATCTTCACAGCTGGAGAAACTTCAGGAGCAGCCGTGGCTCACAACAGGTTTGGGGCACTGATATTTAACATGTAAAAATATTAAAAGCACACTTAATTGTCTTGGAAATCTTGCTTAGAAAATGATATTCTAGGGGCATCACACTACAATGATAATTTGAGAGGTATTGCACTGTGGTGTTAATACCAGTGCCTAGAGAAAGTTTTGGGTTGTTAAATGGGCACTAACCAGCTTGAGCCCAGGCTGTATTAATGTTCCATATGTGGAGCCATGTAATGTTCCTCTGGCAGTCCTGGAGGTACAACCTGTAGGGTGGCACTGGGAGCCCTCCTGTGTCAGCCTGTGCTGCATGGTAGCTTCCTCCCATCTTAAATCTGGGGAATAATCCCTAGGGCATACCCACCGGATTTTGCTCAAACATTTAAATATGTGACACACTAAAAGTAGAGTAAGATGATGCTGCTGCCACTCCTGTGAAAGCAAGCTCCATATGGTCCTCATGGGAGCCTGCGGAGTCTTGCATGCTGGATGGGAATGTCTCGTTTAGAAAGTGGCAGGAGCTGAAGTGTAATTGAAGACTTGCAGTATAGCCTCAACAACCAGGATGGGGAGATTCTCCCAGCTCTCCAGGTAAAATCAGAAAGAGGTGTGGGGCATGATTTGACACACTGACCTTCTTATTCATCCATGTACAGATGTAACAACCACAAACCCAGGATCCAGAACTTTTACTGCTGGCAATTTTTGGTGCTTTGCTCCAAAGCTTGTAAAATACATTGTGAATATCTCTTAAATTTGTTTTGGTTATCATATTTGTTTTTTCACTTACGTTTCACGACCAGACTGTACATGTGCTAAAGCAGGAGACTCCATCCCCACACGCTGGGCTTCCTTGGCAGTGGTTACAGCTCTGGAGATAGCTGGAAATGAGATGCAATTGCACAGTAGTGCCCAAGAGCAATGTCTTCTTAGGGTCTCTGTCCTCTTTTCCCTATTTAATTTTTAACTAACAAGATGTTGATGAGTCTTCCTAAATTCCCTCTATCATAAGCAAACAAAAAAACTGTAGACCAAAAGTTTTCACATCCACACCAAAATGGATATAAAATGGCCTGACTTCAGCTCCTCTGCAATCCCCATGTTTTTGCTCTCTGCTCTTCCATCAGTCCCAGCATCTAATGGGACTTTTCAAGTACAGCTTGAATTCTGAGTGCACCTCTGAGACTTTTTATTTCATCTGAATTTGTTTGCTCGGCCCCTAGGAGAGCTTGGTGCAGCGGTCAGCACAACTGCCAGAATTCAGCTCTCCAATGTCCAGCCGCGCAAGGCAGGGTGAATTCCTTCACAGACTATTTATCCAGATTGTTAATTCCCTGCACAGATGGTTCTGCATAAGATTGTGTGGGAGAAGAGTGGCTTTTTAAGCCAATTAAATAGAAACCTTGTCCAAGAAGGATTTTCGAAATGCTTATGTATGTGAATTCATGACGTATTGTACTGTGTATTCTGGCAGTACTGCTTTTCTCAATAGGAAGAGAGGCAGAGATGTGCAGAATTTCCTTAGTTTGTTAAGGTCATTTCTGATTTTTTTTTTTTTAAGAAAAACTCCTAAAACAACTCCCAATATTGCAGAGATATAGGAAGTACAGTCTTATGTCATTCTTGTCAATTGATTCTCACTGTTAAGCTCTTCAAACTGCTTCTCAGTATGTAAAGCAAGATATAATTTGTAGTAAGATAGATAAGAGGAGGGGAGAGAGAGGAAAGGGTATTAAGTGATATCCAAAGGGAAAAATACTAGCTAATAACATTAATACTTTTTTATTAGTACTGCAGCATTTGGGCTCAGTAATCCAAAAAAGCTGCAGGAAAAATCCATCCAGTTCAAGGAGAGAAGTCAATACATTAGCACAGTCACTGGTTTATACCTGTAGCAATAGAAATGTTTAAGGTGAGTATAATAGTAGGTGTGGAAAGGATGGAGAGCCTCAATGCTCTGTATGTCATAAGGACTTGATTCTCCCTCCATCAAACTAACACCAGCAACAGCAAAATCATCCATACTAGATGGTATTAAGCTCTGAAAAAATACAAATACGTTTTAAGATTAAGGGCTCAGGCAGAAACTTCTGTGAGAACATCCTGACACAATTAAGCAGGCAAACCCACAACATGTTTGCTGTTCAGTCCTGGACTGGCCCTGCAGAAAAATGTCTCCCACCTGAAAAACTGTAGCTTGAGGTGTCGCAGGCATGCTGGGTACAGGAGCATGGCTGTGCACCATCTGGGGTAGTCTCAGGTTATATGAGACCATGAACACAAAAAACTCCCTAGATAGCCCTTAAAAACATGGAACAGGGGCAAGTAATACCAGGCTATGGCTAAACTAGGGATTCAGCTTCCTATTTGTGTCTTTTATTGAAGTGGCATAAATTTCTGCAAGCGTTTTAACCCACCTTGTAATTCTCCTCTCATGCATTTTTGCTGATGTCAAGTACTTTCTGCCAGATCTTGTTCAAGCACTGGACAAGACCCTCTCCACATTTACGCCTCTACAGTTTCTCTGTATCGTACAACACAGTTAAAAGACACCACACGGTTGCTGTGCCCATTTCATGTATCTCAAACTCAGGACTTTTGCAGAATTTTGTGTCTTCTTATGATACGGTCACTGACTAATGCTCACTTCTCTTACTGTTCACATCTCTTTTTCTCCTTTCCTTCATTCTCTTTCTTTTTGTTGTTTAACCATTTTAGTCAAGGGAATGTCCTTTCTCTTGAAGACATTACGGAACATTGGAATAATAATTGCAATGATATAATAATAATAATAATAATTCAGCCAATAATTTAGATGGAACTAAGTGGGCATATAGACTGGTTTACCAAGAAGATGTACCATAGAAAAGGTAGCAAAGATCCTTATGTTTGAGGTGAAATCTATACTGTACATCACTACTGCAGTAGCTGACGTAGATTTCACATAGTAGGAGACTTAGAATTAATAGCCCTCTGGCACAAAATTTGTAATCTCTGTTCCTTTAGCATGGTGTCATCAGAGTCTTGTGTGGAGGAATCTGCTGGATTCCTCTGCAGGTGATCTGAAGCAGATTTAGATCTAAGGGAAGCAACTCCCACAGGAGCCAATTCCCACAAGAAATGTGTGAACATGAGTCAAGTCAGTGATGCACGCATGTGTTTTGTAAAATGCCTCAGACATCACATCCCTTTTATATTTCAAGCCTTGTGAAAAAGTCAAAAAGCTCTTGGGAGGTGGGTTTATGTGAAGAATCCATGAGATGAAAAGCTTTGTGTTTGAATTAATGAATTTCAGGCATCATAGAGAAGTTAGGGGTTGAGTGGGAATGAAGATTACCTATCCTGTTTTGCTAACTGGGATCAGTTCCCAGAGCTATGTGTGCCTGTGCAACAGCTCATTGCTTTAGGACATAATCAAGTGATACAGTGCATCTAATCCAGCTCCAGTCTCAGTACTGCTGTATAATATCTATTGTACTTGAGTCTTTCTCCAGCCATCCACTGACTGCTTTAACAGCTTCAGACCTACACAAATGACACCTCATAGTGGTCTGATGCCTCTAGCAAAGTGATCAGCTTCCTTCAGTGACAGGTCTGTCTAACCAACTGGGGAGTCCCCAGAGCCACCTTCTTGCTGCTGCAATTCAGGGGCAAAGGCTTTTGTTTTGTATTTGGGTTTCCTTTGCCCAGGAGCATGCAGTTTGATGAGTTATCAGTTTCTATATGAACATTAGTATTTTAATCTGGAGATTTCCTTTTACAGGTAGATTGGGTGTATCTATATTACTTATATCTGTCTTCACCCTTTCCCTTTTTTAACCCTTGACATTTTGAGTCTTATATTCATCTTGACCTAAGAATAAAGAATTATTTTTCTCTTTCTTTGCCTTTCCCTCTTCTTTCCTCCTCTCATTCTCCTTTTCAGCACCCTCTCTATCACCTTTCCCTCCTTCCTCTTTTTCTTCCTCCTCCTCTGCTTACTGGTTAATATGCTGGATTTGGGCAATATATGTAATTTCTTCACTGGAAGAGCTGAGATATGGCATTGAGAAGACAACACAGAGGCCTGCTGAACTGATGTTACTTGATTGCCATGATTAGAAAATGGTGGCCTTGTTGCAAAACAATGAACAAAGCCATTCAGCTATCCTCCCTCCTCCCTCTGGGGATCTGTCTGTGTCCAGTGAGCACTTCAGGGCTTTCCATGCTTGTTGGGAGAGGGGGTCCCACTGGCTTTGGTCTGACTTATTAGGGCTTAGGTAACAAGTTGTCTGATTACATACAATCTGCATGTGGAAAATATGACAAGTGGGAGATGAAAGCAGGCAGCAAAGGTCACTAGTGGATGGGGAGCTGTACTTCCACAGATTGGTGCTCACCGGCTGAGTCTTCCCAGTCATTATTCTCCACTTCTGTGGCGTCCTGTATTACACATGCATGCACTGCACCATCATTTACAGATGCAATGAGAAGAAACCAGGTCAGATGAGTCTTTGGGAATGAGGAAGACATATGACAAACACAAAAATTAAAACACTCGGGAATAAGGCAAATACTGACAGTAAGAAGTGGGAATGAGACAAATATTGGATTAAGACAAATACTGCTGCAGATTCCAATGTCAATTCTGGCAGCGATAGTGAAGTTTGGAGAATGTTGACAATTCAAGATGAAGGGCTAAGACAGGAGGCGAAAAGCCTTCTAGACTTCAGTCTGGTGTCATTGTATTATTTGACTCGGTTGACCTAAATTGGTAGGATATAACCAAATAAACTTTAACATGAGCAGTGCACTTAAATACATGACACTCCAGCAAATTAACTTCCATTTTTTATAACTGGAATCTCACAGATGTGGTAGTCTTTGCCTGTCATCTGGGTGCTTCAGGATTTTTAGTTATAATTCATTATATTGGAACATATATTCAAAACAGGCTACAAAAGCTATCCTTTTTGTGCTAACAATATTAATAATCTACTTACTGGAATGGAAAGTACATATACAGTATGTGGAAAATATATGATGAGAAAAATAGTAAAATCATTTTGTTGAAAGTGTCAAATGCTTAAGAAAAAAAAAAAGAATATTCCTGGGCCACTTCATATGTTACATATGAGAATGACTAAATCTGTCCTTATTCTGTGGTGCACTGGAACTTTTCAAAGGCAATCTCATTCTTCTCAAGTATTTTAACTTTTCAAGTACCCTGACTGCAGAAGCATGGTGAATTTGGCCAAAGACATGTTATATGAATTTTGTTTAGCTGTAGATCTTATTTTAGGAAATAAATGCAGTTATTGAAGAAAAACAGTGTCATAAAGTTAGAGTCAGGCTTTTGTATGTGGACAGAAGATTATGTGAAGGGCTGTATCATTCAATTTATGCTTCAGGACAGATGTCTGTGAGTTCTTTAAGGCAATTGTACAAGCACTGTGTAGTTTAATTATTCAAAGCCATGCCTGATAATTGGGGTGCCTTGTGTCCAGCTGCAATAGTGCTTTTGGAAACCCATCTGACTTATGTAAGAATATGCTCATGCTGTGACTGACTTGAGTTCACACCAAAATAGTGATGATCTTGCCAAGGCAGGAAGCTTTTTCCATGCATGCTACCAATGTAGAAGATTTGTGATGTTAACTGTGCTGCAGACACACTCTCTGGCACACAAAAAAGGTGAAAATCAGGTTCATTACATACCCAGGTCATTGAACTGTATTGTAAAGGCTAGGGACAGAAAAACACAGTATCTCGGTAATTGCCATTCACAGCTTCTGATGTAAGTTGAGGGAGTTTTCCAGTTGTTCTCCACTGCCTGTTTCATTGGGTTTTGTTTTTTTTTTTTTTGTGTTGGGGTTCTATTTATTTATTTATTTGGTTGGTTGGTTGGTTTGGGTGGTTTTTTTTGTGTTTATGCTATTTATTTATTATACTGCCATTGAAGACTGTCTATGTTTTCCAACAGTGAATAGTAGGTTTAAGCAGTACTTACTGTATTACCTATTACTTTAGGAGCAATATGGAAGGGCGTGAGGCTCTTTCCTTTTCTGTGGCTCAGAGATCCCACAACACTGATACAGCCCAGTCTGGGGACACAGCTGGCTTGAGAGTTTGCTTTCCCATTATATCTCATATGCTACACATCCCTTCCCTTTTTCCACACTGCTCTACCCCATTGTTACAACTACTTGGCTAAGCAACATCTGCAGTAGGTGTTACTTAATAGTATGCATTATAATTGCTTTATTCTATCCCTACTTAATAATTACTTAGAATTGGTTACTATAGTAGGACAGACCTGTGAGCTGTGCAATTTGAACAAGAGTAAACAAGGGCACCGGGTGTGTTGATGCCTTTTTCTAGTGCTAAATGATGTGGTGTCCCAGAGCAGGCAGCTGCTGTCCCCTGCCCAGCACTGGGGAGGTGAGGAGCTGCTGCTCAGCAAGGGGATTAACAGCCCCACACCAAAGCCCTCGCCGATTCTCTTCAGCTGAATGGGTGGATGGGATTAAATGAAATGGGCTTTATGGGTGGATGGGATTACATTTGGGAAATGGGCAAATCCAGAGGGTGCCATCAGGTTTATGAAGGACTCCCATGGGGAGAAGCAATCATTTTTATAAGTCTGATATTTGTACCAGCAGATTAGGAAAAGAAAGGGAGACTAATGTGTTTTTTATCAGGAGATGGGGAGAGAAGGCTGAAAAATATTTCCAAACAACAGGATAATGGAAAATAAATGTGATTTTATAGACAAGTTAATTCTGTTAATCAGAGATAGTATCTTTTTCCTTTTTTCTTTAAAGTTATTTTGTTCCAGTAATTTTCAAATAAAAAATGAGTATAGTAGGAATATTTCTGTGCAGAAGTAAAATATAAATAAAAAATTTAAGTATTCATATCTCCCTTATTTTCAATACAGAAACAGACATATTTTCAATATGCAAACTCTTCTGACCTCTTACTCCAATATACATATATTCTTTCTTATGTTTTTTCAGTGGGTTTGAAGAGTCTAGGGCCTGTGGACTGTGTTTCTTTTTCAGCAGGGAAGAAGCATCTATTTGTGTTAGCTTAGAGCTCCTGTGGTCCCTGTGGTGTGAATACCACAAGGAAAAAGAGTTTTTAATCATTGCAAAGCCTCTGGTTGCCTTTGCCATGCTTATGGGATTCAGCAGGTCGGGTGTCAGTCACAGAAATTACTACTGTCAAAGAACAAAATTATCAATAATGGCTGAGATACTCCAGAAAAAGCTGTAATAGTTCTGCATGAATGCAGATGTTTTAGCATAGCTTTTTAAAAATCAAAAGTTATCACTGGGTTCTGCAGGGCACAAATAAGAATTATCTACTTACCCTGCATTAGACTACATAGGGTGGATATGTCTATACTAAGTAAAAATGTACCTTGTAACACAGAAAAGTACACTGAAAAAGGTGAATAGTGGGTGCATGAGTTTTGAAAGATTCTGCCGGTTTCAGACAGATTCAGATACAGTTGTGAGTGCTCAGTATAATTTTTCACATGAAGGAAATTTTCTATGTTTTTTTCTGGACTTGAGAATGTCATGTAAGTAAAATACATGATTGTATGGATATTCTCTGACCTTCTTTAGGATTGTTGCACAAATAAACCATACAATCAATAGAAACAATATTAAGAAGCAGTCAAAGAAAGTATCAGTTCATAACCAGTTACCTTAAATACAGGGATTTAAACAAGGACTTGTCTGACCAATAAGATGGCTACTTTTCAGCTATCTAAATTAGTCTCGTAAACTGCATCTTCCCATAAGTCTTGTTTCTCTTTATTTAGGTTATCACTGGAAAACTAAAAACAAAAATTCCAGTGCTGGAGTACGTTGAGTTCTTTGGAAAGCAGAAATGGGTATAAATAGGCATTAAAAGCTTCCTAGGAACAGTGAAGAATACATTTTTAATAGCTTTGATAAAGGTTTGAGCAACTAAAAATGCAGCAACAATAGTGGGAAACATCTACATGAGATACTGAAAGTGAATGAGAAATTGATGCTATATTTATTAGACTGCAATCATCTTCCTAATATGCTTGAAGATAAATGGTAAGGCATTCTTTCAGCCAAAAAAGCGTGGCAGAGTGTTGCATTTGACATAGTGATTATTGATAGTGATGATAAAGTTCAAAACATCGAACAGTGAAAAACCCAAAAGCTATACTAAAAATGGTGGAGTGGAAGTAGAAAATTATGTGAAATGTTAGGGATGTTTCATTTCAATACCTCTGCCTCATTATGCTATCAGCAAAATGTAAAATACATAGACTAGATAAATGTCTCATTAAGTATTTCACTGCTCATTCTGGGTGCTTGGGAGTGTGCTTGAATAATGAAAAATGTAGAAGTACCTTTATCACACTGCAGTGGTGGCAGGAGATAGCACTTTGTCAAAAGGTGTTGTTAATTCACTGTATAGACCAATATTGTATGGAAGTGTATAGTGTGACAAAGTGTTACAGCTACATAAAAACAGGATGATTTAGAAATATTGGGGGTGTTTCATATGTAGATTTTACAACAGGAGACTAAGATCTGTTTCATCTCCTTGTGAAGCTTGGACTCATTCGGTCTTCATGTGCAACCCCTGGTTGCACAAAAGCAACTCCGATTTAAGAAAATCCAATAGCTCTATATAACTTAAAGTTCAGGGAATCACATTTAGAGCAGTGACAGGACATAGGTTTATACCTTGCACAGTAAGCCTGAGCTGGGAGAGGAATTAAATGTATTCCCAACTGTGTGTGCTAATTTTTACAGTGCTATTCATGCACCTAAAATTTTACAGAGAATTGGTAGATATATGTGTGGTAGATGCATAATTTGCACTTTTAGAAAGGATATATTAAATACAGGAATAAATAATATAAACTACATATATATCATTTATACTTTAATGCCTGAAAGTATAGCATAGAAATCCTTTGCAGCTCCAAGTACAGCATGCACACTTTCCAGCAATATTTTCTTACATCTCATTATCAAAAGTCCCTTTTGTTAGCAGTCAGGGAAATTCCCAAATATGTTTCTTACAGCTGCCTGCAATGGGACAGACTTGCAGGGGCAGGAGGTGAAGCAGTTCTCCACCAGCCTGGGATCAGGAGTATGGCTAGGAGGCTGAGATACTTGCATTTTACCTTTAGCTGGAGAATAAAACCACATTAAATCTGTTTTGTAATGAGTGTGGTATGGATACCATTATGCTCAAAGGTACTGAAAAACAAAAATCAAAATAATAAGGGGGGAAAAAAAGAGCCAAAAACCCCACCAAACCCTCTTCCAAACTAAGCTGTAGGAGCGTGCATAAATATTAATAAATTCAGCAGTGGTCTAAGGGCTGAAAGTCACCCAGAAGAAACCTTGTGTTAGTTGCGAGAGATACTTGGAAAGAGAGGAGTTAGAAAGTGGGAGTGAAAGCAAATACCATGTGTTAGAATTATGGAGAGCACGGAAATAGGTACCCATTATGCACTTTATGAAGATGCAACATGGTTTATTCTTCAGGGAATGGCATAATAATTAGAATTAATAAGATTTTAATGGTGATAGCCTAAGTGCCAAATCTTCACAGTAGGAGGTTTTAGTGCTGTATGCCACAGGAGCATTTTCTACTGTGAACAAGCACTGTAGTTAAAATTACCCTATTACTACAAAATGGAAACAGACACAAGGTTTGACTACTGTCAACTAGTCAAGACCGAGCACATTAGACCAAGCTATCCAGTGAATGCTGCAAGAATTTGTAGAGTTTATGGCAAAGTGAGTTATTTCCCAGGAGCATGCTTCTAATAAATATCTGATAGGTACCCAGCTTTCACAGTTGTTTTTTCTATCACCCCCCCTCCCCCCCGAGATGTTCCTTAATAGAAGCTGCATTCAGTTTGTGACACTGCAAGGGACTGAAATAATTCATGATTTTTTATTTGTTTCGCTATAAACAGTCTTAGTACAGCTAAGCCCTTACATAATCTTTTTATAAAAAAGTACTTCACAAAAGAGAGCAAGTATTGTCCATGTTTTCTTTACTATGTCCCCATTCATTGTAGCATACGTAGCATAAGCTTTTCTTGTCTGTTACCTATTTCTGCTGGATGCATTCAAACAAAAACTTTCCTTCCACAGCCAATATTTTTAGCTTTCAAAATGGCTAAATTATTTTGAAATATTTTGATGCTTGAATTGGAAATCCCAAGAATAGAAAGTTTGATTTAAAATTTTCTTTCATTCAGGGGATAAGTTCTACCAATGATCAATCAGGTACTCAGTGTGTGTAGTTTTTACCCATCCATTGAGAAAATTAACCTAAACTTAGACATGCAGAAAAATACCCTTAGACATGGAGTACTAGGAATCCTCTCTGGAGCTTTTCAGCACTGCGTCTGGGTATCTAGATTCAAAAGCTTCTGAGGCTATAGAAAACATTTACTGGAGAGCTGTAACTACTACTGTCCATACATATGTAACCCCTACACTGATACCCAGGTACGTGGGGAGTGGAGGGATGCTTCGGAGCCACCTCCTACCACTGAGGCTGTGGTCAGCACACAGATCCCCACTATCCCTCCTCAGCAAACCCATGGGCAGCACGTTTTGAAAGAACTTTGTAAGTCTTGGGAAGGCTGGCTGATACAAACATACCTGGCTGTGGTGGTGTTAGTAGATTAAACCAATACAAAAAACCCTTTCTGCTAATTTAAAGCAAAACTACTCTGCAACACCACCTAGTGCTGCCGGGATGCACGATGCAGTCGGGCCTGGGCTGGAAAGCCAGGGTACATGAGCATGGGTGGATTGTCACCCCCTTCAGCAACCAATGTGCTGGGGGTTGGAGTTTCTGGAGAAAATAAATCCATTAGAACTTTACTTCAAAACTGGATATTTTTCCCTGGGAGCTGATCTGCTAGCAAAATGCAGAAGAATAGTGGAAAGGTGTAAGAATCTTCCAGGCTTGTTCATTCATTGTCTGGCTCAAGAAAATGTTGTCTTTACCCAGAATAGGTGTAGGAGTAATTAATGTTCCCTGAAGTGTTATGGTCATATGAAGTCTGTATAAAGTATACAGAGTATTTTAAGCATTGGTTGTCTAACTAGCATCTTTATTGCTCTGGAAACCTAGGTAGGGTGATGGATCAATTTTTCTCACAGCATTTCCATTTGAAAGTCTTCAAAAATTGGAGAGATTTAGATGAAAGTATGTCACTGAAGGGAAATAGCATAGGAGGTGATTTCTATAGGTGGCCATTTCTACAGTTCCCACAAACAGCCCTGCCACCGAGAGGCAGCACTGAGCCCACCGTGCATCATGTATGTAGTAATGCAACCAAGATCCTAAACAAACCCAGCTGTGTTTTGTCTTCCCAGCACAACCAATTACAGAGAGGTGACTCGAGTCATTATTTTCCATAGTGTCTATGTATTTTCCTAAGTGTCTATGTATTTTTGAATAACTGCAACAATATATCTCTTCTTAAAAGTTCACTGGAGGCAGCTCTGCCTCTGTGCTTTGTGGTGCTTTCAGGAACAGCAGGATCAGCCCTGCCCAGCAACAGGGCTTTTCCTTCCATGTTACTGGGCCAGATGTTAGGATGGTGAGGCGCTGGAATGGGCTGCCCAGGGAGGTTGTGAATGCTCCATCCCTGGCAGTGTTCAAGGCCAGGTTGGACAGAGCCTTGGGTGATATGGTTTTGTGTGAGGTGTTCCTGCCCATGGCAGTGGGGTTGGAACTGGATGATCTTAAGGTCCTTTCCAACCCTAACTATTCTATGATTCTATGTTGCTGTGTGATGTGACAGGTGTTTGGAGCATGCCATCCCCTACTTGGCTGCTCCCAGCTTTGCAACTTGATCCTCAGCCTCCAGCTGAAAGTAGCAGATGCCCAGCACAGGGATGAAAGTCTCTTCCTCCACATCCTGCTCCAACCTCGGGTAACAACAAGGCTTGTTGCCACAAAGGGTCAGACCTTACTCTACAAGACGAGCTTGAGGAAAAACACAGCTCACTCCCGTGCATTGCTGCTACTCAAGTAATTAAAATTTGTCACTGGGTATAAAGTGGCTGGTCCTGTTGGTGATCCTGGTCTGAGGTGAGAAAGGGATGGGATGTTGTACCAGCCTGTGGGCATGCCCAAGCCATAACAAATAGGAGAAGAGTAGAAAGGTCTGGGCTTCTGACAGACTGGACATCAGTACACAGGTACTTACCTTGCTACAGAATGGTTGTTTTAATAACTAACAGGAAGAAGTAAATTCATGATGAAACAAAAGGAGGCTTAAAATTCAAAGAGCTGGTATTTCAGGCCAAATAAAAAAATCAAATCTGTTATTGCAAAACACTTGTGTTTTTAACAAAATCACAAAATAGTGGAGAAAACACCACCCTACAAGATTCTGTAACCCATCACATCTTAAAAAGTTGTTAGTTGCCTTTGTATAATGTTACACTTCTCCCTTAAAGCCTTTCTTCTCATTAGGATAATTCAAAGAAAATGCATTTCCCATAGGAAAAAAAAACACCAAGACAAAAACAACAAAAACCAAACAACCAAAAAAACCCAGAAAATCAAGCAGGTATTTACATGGCAGGAAGGAGCTTGGTCCTCTACAAAGAAAATGTCCAGATTGACCAGTCTATTTAGTTTCTGAAACTGATCACACACACCACTGGTGATTGATGGTAAATAAGCTTGACAGGGGTAGTGATATTAACAGCTTGCAAAGATTAGGAGGTTACTGAGAACATAATATCATGGAGTTAAGAATTCCTTTTGGAGTGTTCTAGGACACGAGAAGCTCTTTACAGGTCTCTGTTACCTAGCTTTCAAGGTTTGTCCTCCTGGAATCCACCAATAGTGGGGGTCAGGAAGAACCCAGCCACAGCGCTGGGCAGGACCCTGAGCATGGAGGAAACATATCCTGACAGGAAGATTTCACGTAATGAATGTTATATTTTTGGTGCAATGATTATTAAGAATTTTTCACCACTGAGATATGTAAAGTTGACGTTAATATAAATGCCAATAATATCAATATTATTAGAACAATCCTGGAGGTTCAGTTTCTAAACAGTTTCCCAGTGGAGCAATAGAAATCAGATTGCAAAGCAGTAATATTGAGTGTTGCACTGAGGTACTAGAAGGATGTGTCATCTTGCTTTTCAAAAATTATGGCAGTCTCTACTATTTTTCTTTTTAGTAATTCTTTATATTTGAAAAGAAGCAATGAATCTTGCCATTCAACAGGATTTAAATGCTATCTTGCTGGTATTTCTTTCCCACACATTTTATCTGCAATATCTGTAATGATGATAAGACCCAACCACAGTAAGTCATTGGAAAGAGGAAAGGAGGGACCTCACCTGCAGTAGCTCTGCTCCCAAAGCTCCCGGCAATCATTTGCAGCTGAGGCTGAGCTAAGACAGTGAGGAGAGAGCCTGCATCTCCATCTCCACCATCACCACCTCTTCCTGCAAACCTGCTGAGGGTACATCCCCAGAGCCCCCATGGATGCATTACTGCTTGAACAACCGGATAACATAGAATCATAGAATAGTTAGGGTTGGAAAGGACCTTAAGATAACATCTCCTTGAATCCCCCCAGAAAAGGTGATGGGAATAATAGGATTGGAGTTGGGGAGTTTTCTGCCATGTGGAAAGTTGTGCCAGTGGCTGGGTTACCTGTGCTGCCAATCTGCTTCGTTAGAAATCCTGGCTGGGCCTGAGCGAGTGGGACGTCTGGGGGAGCATCATATGGCAAGGACTGTGTACCTATAAGAGATCTCCTCTGAACAGAGCAGATGGCAGAAACTGCAGAGAAATAATGAAGGCTTTTGGAAAAGCAAGTCCCAGAGATGAGTGAGGAATCACGGGAGTAGAAGAAAAGCCTCATGATGAAAGAGCAACATGATTGGTACAACACAGTAACTCGTGGGAGTCTATGTTGAAAAGGGAAATAAGCTCCTTTCCAAAGCACTGGCACAAACTAAATGGAAAGTAAAATATCAAAGTTGTTCAAAATTCGTTTTTTGAGGAAGGACAGAAAACCTTGGTGAAATGCATATGTGCACTCCTTAGGGTGGCAGTTATGCTGGACAGTACAGCTTAGGCTAAAAAGTGAAGCAGTTCAGAGCTGACATAATTAAACTGATGACCATAATTAGTCCCCCCCATGACTACCCTGAAGGAGAAGCATTAATAGATGTAAATATAATGAATTTAAATGCAAGTTAATATAGCAAGAGGCTCGGCCTGTTGCAGAAGTATTTTTCTGGTGTGGTGAACTTGAGGGGGTGCTTCAAGAAGGCTGGTAGGACAGTGATGGCCCTTTGGAGCTGTAGGGCAAGAACTGAGCTCTGCATCTCTGTGCAGGCTTTAGGGTGTCTTTTTGCACACCCTATATTTGTAAGTATATCTAGGTTTAAAAAAAGGATTCAAGTTCCAGCATCTAGCATTCAAATTTAAGGTTGAGTATTTGCCAAGGAAAAACTCTTCCTTGGCTTTGGTGTGATGCCATGTAGCGATGTTCTGTACTATACTGTAAGAGTTGTGTAGCACCAGCATCTCCCATGTTTCCAATTCTAGTCCACAAAAAAAAGTAAGAAAAAAAAAGTGTCTGAAGTTCTTCCATGCACATATTGTTACAGGGGAAATCATCCAGTGTACTCAGCAGTCTTTCCTTCAGCATGAGTAGCTGTTTAAATTAATATTACTTTGTAAGTGTTCACAGTACTCTGCGCTCTCTCATCCATGCTGTATTTGTTTGCAGTTTCTGAAGTCAATGTATTCTCTTCTGTGGATACATCCCATAGGTGTTAAGCAAAGCAGTACCTCAGGCCATCCCTGTGGGCTGAGGTGGTGGTCCCATGCCTGCTGGTGTCAGGGGGACTCTGAAAGACAGCAGGGCTGTCATTTGGGATTGAGAAAGCTCCCAGAGCCTGCCCTGCTCTACCTGAGGGAGAGCATCACAGAGGAGGACACATTGGTTTGGGTACTACAGCAGTAAGAGTTACTTATTTCCATATTCCGTAATTCCAGGTAAAAACCAAAAAGATAATTGAAAGAATTGCATAGGAGAAACTTATTTACACCATGTGTTAGGGCCATGACATGTCCCAAGGAGCAAACACTGGGTAATCCCAGAATAGACAAGGGAATATCCCTCCAAGTAGGCAGCCCTTTCCAGTAATGTTTCTGGTTACAGTCACCATGGACAAGATGCTATGAGAGGGAGAGAGAAAGCATCTACTATTTGTAATAAAGACATGTCAAAATTACTGAGGTGCTCATGTGTCTCTGTGTGATTTTAACATATACTGTATGGAGGAATGCCAGCTGCTTAAACATCAAGTTGTGTGGCATGCACAGAACATGCCTCTTTGTCCCCAAATGTAAGAGTTGAGAATATCAGATGGCAAAAACCATAAACAAAGGAACACAAAATGTACGGATAGCTAATTTGACTAGTTATATTCTTTATTATGCTGTCTTTCTTAATGTAATGTGTCTCAGCTGCCATCGGGCAGGAATCCATTGTGAATAAGCTGTCAAGTTTAATTGGGCTATACTGTGAAAATACATAAATAAATCCTTTAATAAATAAATAAATCCACCTCTCTCTGAGGCAAAAGGCAGTGGGATGTTCAGACTTGGGATCCAAGTCTGTTTAAAAAAGGTAAAAAAGGTTAAAACCCACAAAACCAAAAAACCTGCCAGGAATTATTTTAGAGGAAAACCAAAGAAATATAGTGTTTTATGTGGATTTATGAAATCCACTTTGGGGTGCAGCCTTGTATAAGGCTCTCTTGATGCGGACAGAGTTATAACTGGTGCTGAGGGATGTTTCTCTCTTCTGGGGTAGGTGTTTCCACAGTGTGTGTCTGTACTTGAACCATTGCTCAGGACCAAAAGCTAAATTCTGATTTCATTGATGTTACTGTGAAACCATGAGATCTAGATTTAAAGAATGAAGTTTTCATCCGAAGGCTATTGCTATTGTTTCATCAATTAGAAATGTTAGCCCTGCAAAACATTACCATTCTGCCACATTTTATTTTCTGTGTAACAGATAGGAAATGCAGGTCAGTTTTGCCTGGATGGTGCTCATACTGAGAGCAGTGAGCAGTGGAAGGAAGTGTGCTACTAGAAGAAATTTGCCACTGGGGAAAAAACCCCAATCGACTATAGATTTTGCAAGAAGCATAAAAATTATCTGGGAGGGGGTTAAAAGGTTTCTGTGGCCTTGGAAGTGATGTGCTTTCAATCCCAGTTCCTCCTCTTCTCCCTCACTTCCCAGTTCCCCGGTGCCCATCATGGATGTAAAGTCTTAGAGTGGGGGCTGCAGCCCAGCACACACCTTTCACCCAAGTATTTGCCAGTCTATATCCCCTCTGCATGGTGTTCCTGCTCTGGGACTGGGCACTGCTGGAGCAGTGTCCTGGTGCACTGAATATACACATGCAGACCTGAATTCTGTTAGATTTAATGGTTTTTTTACTAGCAATGGGCTCCAAAACAGTATCTACCTGCCAGCAGGCAGCTGCAAAAAAGCTGTGTGTGCCACAAACTGCATCTGCACAGATGTCCTCAGCTTTGGTGAGGTTTTGCATGGATTAGCCCAGGGAAAAACCCTGTTAAACCATGGGCAACCTATTGGTCTTTTCTGCCTTTCACCTGCAGTCAATGAGAAGTTGCACTCACTACAGGTCAGTCTTCATGTGACACAGCATGCTCATCTGGAAAACCTCCAGCTCCCACACCACTTTTCTCAATCACTTGATTTTCAGAAGCCCTGCAGCAAAACTTTCAATGAATTATTGAAAAGAGCTGAGAACTACTTTGTGCAGGTAAAAAGCAAAATAATGACCATAAAAGTCTTTAGGGCTATTAACATACAATTACAAAATAAAGTCTGTGTGGAGGTATTTTGCACAAAATGATTGTTTCCTCACTTTAACAAGGTCAAATAAAATAGAAAGATATAAACTTTCTGATGCGCTTCAGTTCACGTTGTTATGCATTCATCAATAGGCCTGTAAACATGATGCATTTGTCAATAAGTCTGTAAATAAACTTTTAATAGCATGCTGATGGTATAAGGAAAAAAACAATAGTGGCCATAATCAGCATAAACAAGATTTGATGAAGATAGAGAGATCAAAAGGAAAAATTATAGGCTGGCTGGGGTGAAATGGAACTGGAGTCCTGTGTTTAAACTACAGGAAGGCAAGGAAGGTGAGACCAGGGGTAGCTTTGCAAGAAGGTAAGAGAAGAAAAGCTTCATTTTCCTGAGTAATATTGAAATCTGCTGGTGAAACCACCTCCAGGAATGTTGGCTACCACCAGATCATGGTAGCAGGTGTTTGTGGAAGCCAGGAATTTAAAAAAGTGGACTCTATCTATGTGTTTGCAGTCTTTAATAAATTGGAGCAATGACAAAGTTGTAAGTGGGAAACTTCTGAGGTACGGTAAGGAAAGGAACTAGGAAAACTGTGAATTCAAGGATTTGGGCATAAGATTGCTGAGAAATGAGTGAGTATTGCAGCAGGGGAGATATTCTTTGGTACCCATCTGTTTTCTTTTTTGACCTACTCTATAACCCCTTAGCCTGTACCCTATCTACAGTTTGAAGACACAAGACACACTATCTATGATGTTATAATGAAAAGGATTTTTTTTTTGTTTATTCCTTGTCTTGTGCGTGCACATTTTTGTGCATAGAAATCTAACTTTTTGCTATTACTTATTTGTGGTTTTTTTTTTGTTTTGTTAATGATCAGCATCACCACCCTGGTACTGTGGACTGCTTCAGTGCAGTTAAGCAATGTGATCTGGTTGACCTTGAAAATCCGTGGGCTTTGTGTACCTGCTTTCTCAGTGTTTTCCATTGGTCTTCAATCTAAGATGGGTTTTTTGACTGTGAAAATCACATGCATTTGTACATCTTTAACATGTTACTGAAAAGTGATTCATTTAAGGTTTGATTCTGCTCACTAACATGTTAACCTCCTTTTGAAGAACTGAAACAACTGTTATGGTTTGTATCAAGCAGACTGAATTTGTGCTTTGTCATGGTTTTCTTTGTCTAAGAAATGTGACTTTGGGTACCAGAGAGGGAAGTACTGCTTAGACCACTGCAGCCAGCACTCACCTTTCCTTTGACAGGGCTGCATTAATCACCGGCTACCCAACTCACAAACATGGGAAGACAAACGCACACAGAGCATCTGAAACACTCATTCTTTCTCCCTCTCAAATAGCCCTTTACTCTTTGAATTCTCTGAGTGTGGGAAATCAAAACACAGAACACACACTGTTTTGCTAAGGCTTTGAAGATGGTAACAACATCTAACAGAGGAAAAGAAGGCTTTGTGTCTACAAGATTGTGATTTGCATACCACACAGCCCAAGAAAAGTTTACCTTTTAATGAGAGCAGGAGCCTCTCCAAGACTGTTTTACAGGACTGAAACTCCCCACCCTTCCATACAGTTCCCTCCTCTTCAAAGCAACACTTTTTTGGAGGCAAATGAACAGTTGCTTGGAACAAGATCCTTACAGGTGGAATCTCTGCTGAGGGTTTGTAACTTGCTCACCCTTGCACAAAGCTTTCTAGGAAGTTGCTGTGATGCTCAGCTCAGGTGCCTGCCTGGGCACCCTGGGAACTGGCCCATGAAGGAAGGCACTAGGAGCAGCCCTCTGGCTCAGCAGGAGCTTCCTTGGGAGCTGCTACCCAGGTAAAAGCTCCAGAAGATCTTTTGGGTATGCAGAAAATGTTTCATTGATGGAGTAGCTAGCTGACTTTAAACCTAAATATAGGACCAGGCAGGGAAAAGATATCTTCATCTCTCAGCTTGCACCATCTCTGGTACTCAGCCTTAACTACCTCCTCACACTCACATAAGGATTAATCTGTGTTTGTAAAGTATGAAAAATGGGTACATCACAGTATTCAAATTCTCAGTGGTAGTGATAACACACTGAAAACAAAGCAAAGATCACTGGGTTGAAACATTGTCCATCTTGCTGCTGCCGGGCTGCCCTTCTCAGAAATGTTTTTTTAGATTGTTATATTAAAAGTGCATTATCCTTAAATGGGATGCTGTGATGTGTTTTGTCCCCATGTAAGAGCACCCCAGCTTTTTGTTGACCATTTGACCATCCATGAAATCACACCATTTCTCGGTGAGACAGGTGGAAGCATGGGGGCTGGTCCACCTCCAGCTCCTGCAGTTGCCTATAGCACCGGGTATACGCAAGTCCATTTGCTATTGTAACGAAACACACAGCTAGGTTTATAATGATGTTTTGAAACCGAAGCCTTCGTTAAACATCTATCTTGCTGTCTTACAGTTGCTTCTCAGGTTTCTGATGAGGTGTCAAAGATGTTGCAAATTTTCTCTCTGGTATATCTTACACTAACAACCGCTGAGGATGACCAAATATCTTTAAGCATCAGCTCAGCTCTATCTTTTTTCTCAATTTAAATACTGGCAATGAGAATAGTGTCACTGGGGCTTTGCTGCTGAGTGGAGCTCCTGGTATGCAAGTCAATTTTGTATTTGCAGTATATTTTCATTTATTTCACCAGTCCCCCAGCTTGCGGACTGAGAGGGACCATATGCTCTTTGAAATGTGCATTGACAATAGGCACTGAGCACTGTATTTGCTATTAAAGTGTAGAGTGAGGAGTACAATGGGAGCAGACAGATCTCAGTAATTTTTTTGTCTGCCCATCACATGTTTCTGCATTTCTTTGGCCTCCCTCTTTACTACAAATTTATTTGGTTATGCTGTGGGAAAATCTGGCCTTACATTTATAGTCCCATTAATGCTGGATAAATTTCAGGGAAAATAAAACTAGGTTAATTTTCTGAATAAACAGCTGTTTTGCCAAACATCTTCTGTTACACATTACAAATTTTATCTGCTAAATTTATTCAAATTGCCAGTTTGGGGACTTTCAAAGAAATAGTTCTGACTTTTAAACTGCATTTTAAATGGTAGTTCTTGACATCTTAATCAAAGTGCTTAAATAGCAATGTGTTATTTAAACTTTATGAAACAAGTACGTATCTCCTTCTCTGGAACTTTTATGCTCTGGATCCTCACAACATGATAAAATGATATCAGAGTCCAGCAGTGGTTTTTACTATGTGGACATGGTTGGAAACCTAAATTAATTTCCTCTCGCTGCAGACATTTATACCTGCTGCCCAGCCCTGCTCAGATTGTGTCCTGCCTCTTCAGCCATGGCTTTTGCTTGTTTGCTTTTTTGTAAAAGAGGCAGCAATATACAGAGCCTGAGACAAGAAATTTCAGTTTTAGTTCTTTAGAAAAATAAACCCCAACAATATTTAAAATTGTTTTGGCTCTTCTAAAATCTAATAAAAATAATTTCCTTTTCTTTCTTTTTATTTATACACTGAACTATTCATCACTAGTAATTTGCCAGATTTAGCTCTTTTCTCTGTTTACAAACTATCAATAATATTGATCATTCTTCATAATTGTTTTACTGCTTTTCACGGCCATTCCTGAAGCATCAGAAGTTATGCCATTCTTTTTAATGAACAGGGCATTGCATGTTTGATGTTCTGAACTATGTTGTTTTGGCTGGTACAAATGGCCACCCAAGTGGTGGTGCACCAACTGCCTTTAGAGTTGAGAGACTGGCCCAAGCAAGCTGGTGAGCATTGTATGTCCTTAGAAGAAAGGAAAATCAGACCATGTAAATGGCACAAACTGGAATTTTGGCCACAAAATGACCACTGAAAATCATTGCAGCAAATGTATGGTATTCATTCAAGGAGAGATTATTGGAGTAATAAAAAATCATAGGTTCTTAAAGTATCAGTGTCATTCCTGCACGCATTTTACTTTCTAATTTTAATGATAAAGCATGAAGCAGAGGAAATATGTGTTTTCATGCACTATGGGAAAAAATGAGTAAATGATATGATGAGAAAGGGTAGAAAGCTTGGGAAAATGAAGGAAAGGAAATCAAAAGTAAAATGGGAGAGAGCAGCAAACCTCAAGTAAAATGAAGAGTTGTGAATATCTTACCAAAGGAAAAAAGAAAATTAGACAAAATTGAAGGGCCTAGGAAACAACCAAATCCGCAGAGAACATCAGAAGTAGCTCCAGCTCCTGATTACCTGTTCACCATGC
Source organism: Melopsittacus undulatus (assembly GCF_012275295.1). Classification (NCBI taxonomy): domain Eukaryota; kingdom Metazoa; phylum Chordata; class Aves; order Psittaciformes; family Psittaculidae; genus Melopsittacus; species Melopsittacus undulatus. The sequence continues at coordinate 72,644,714 of NC_047530.1, forward strand.
TTTTGGCTGGAGGCTGTGATCTGTGGATCAGAAGAAGCTTTTGCAGATATTAATATTTGACATTTCTTTTGCTGAGGCGCCCAAACTCCAGTGAGACAAGCATGCTTTGTTACAAAATACATGTGAAAAATCCAAGTTCTATCTACAAATTTTCATCTGTTCAGCTCTTCTCCACATACAGGACTGAATATTGTCATCTCAGTCCACAAAATCTAATATCTAATCTAAATCATAATTGGTCTTCTGTAATTGACTTTTCCAAATCCCTGCAGGTGTGAAGAGATTGGTGAGAAAAGGATCAAGCAATGTGGCAAAGCCATTAATAACAAAAAGAGATATCCTGACACATAACATTTCTAAGCCAGGAAATGTTGTCCAAAGGCATCCAAAAGTATCAAGATGAGAAAAGAAAGGCTACTGGTGTGGTTGGACATTTTTCTGGACATCTCAGCATGGTTATGTTTCCCTCCTTCCTTGGAAATATAGAGAAGATCTGATATATCAATGTTCTTGCAGGAAATTACCTGCCCATACAGATTCTCTTGAGGCAGTATCTGAAGCCACAGTTTCTGAGGGCTCTGGATCTTTTCCCTCCTATTCTGGATGCTACAGCACACATGCAATTTTATTTTCCTTTCACAATCCTCCTCCTTGCAGTCTGGGCATGACAGCTATGTCAGGAGGTAAAAGAGAGAAGACATAATTTAAACTGATGTCTCATGTTTGATAGTGTAAGCCAGTAAAGCAGATGCTGATAATCAAGATAATCAAATCAAGATACTAAGTTCTGAGGGTTTCAGACATGCAGACACATTGAACTAGATGAGCAGCCCTGGCTGCTTTACTTATTTTGCTAAATTAGGCTGGCTAGATTTTATAACCTTTTACAGACAAATTATTTTGGGGCTGGGGAAAAAATTGCTGTGAACAGTAAGGCTGATCCTTAACAAGGGTCTGAGCTACCTGTGAGCTGGTTCATCTTCTTTGATGCAGCTCAGTGAAGGCAGAGATTCATTTCAACATCTTCCTTATACGTGCTGGGAAAAAAAAAAAAAAGATGCTCTTCAGAATGGCTAAAAGTGTAAGGTATTGCAGGTCCTGCAGTGCCCCTGGAGTGTCCTGCCCTGGATTCTACCATCAAAAAGACTTTGTGAATGAATTGGCAACTTCTGGGAATCCCTTTCTTGTTCCCATAAAGTCATCAATGTCCATCACACCTGTAGCACTGGAGTGGCTGAGCAAGGTTCTGCAGGCATTTGCTCTCTAGAAGCAGGCACAACACTGCAGGCTCTGCTCTCTAAAAGTTACTGCAAAATCCCCCAAGTCCCAGGTCACCCACCAACCAGGAGCTGAGCAGGTCTTGGGGCTGGTCCTGGCCATCACTCCCAGCCCTGGCTGTAGAAGCACCACCTTTGGATAGCCCATCTGTGCAAGCTGTGCTCATGAACCCTAGAACTTTCATTGTGTTACATTTCCTACCAAGAGAGAGGTTGGTTTTTTTCTATTTGTCTTTCAGGGTATAAGAAATGCAGGCTTCTGAATTTAAAAATACTGGTGGTGTATGCGGGACATGTAGAGCCATGGCTGCTGCCCCATAGTGCCATGAGAGACTTGCACAGAGCCTGGGAGAGACCTGGTTGCCCTCCTGTAAGCATGAGCACCAGGGAAAACAAAACTACTGCATTTCATGCTTTGAGACAATTTCTGTCTTCATTTTTTATCCAGAGCCTTAAATGTCCCTTTTTTATAATGCTAGCATGATATTAAACAGCTGCTAACCTGCAAGCACCACGAAGCACAGAAGCTTTTCACTTTTATATAGGACTCTTCCTCCAGGCAGTCATGACTCCTCCCAGCCTGGTGCACCCAGAACAAACAAAACACTAAAAGTGTTTTCTGTGGTGTTAGGTACATATTTTGGCCTTACTAGGGAATTATGGCCAGTTCATCAGCTTGATTAGTCTAACACTTTGCCCTTGTATCCATCAAAAATATTTCACTTTGCTGATGAAGTTTACTGCCATAAAACTGCTGAGGTACAGGGTGGTATTTCTCTGCACCCAAAGATGTGTTGCACAATACACTTTGAGATGAAGTTGTAAGTAAAAAAAAAACATATCCCAAGTCCAGCAGTCTTTATCCCCTGGTTCCCTTCTCATACATGTGCACACATAACAAGGTATGGGAGGAAATGAAATTCTGAGTCAGGCTAAAGTCTTGGCTCATGTTTTCATTAGGGTGAATCTCCAAGACTTGTTTTCCATTGGTAATCTCATTATTTCATGCTTTGTAAATTATATATTGGAAATAATGAGTAAGCGAACAAATAGACTATCTTGTTTACTTGTTCAGTATACAGGTATCCAGGATAGCTTGTACAAGCTGGGGAAGAATGTGTAGCATGTGGGAAATATATATTGACGAACACAACAAAGATGGACTGCTTTATTCACTGATTTGCCAATACCCTGATGTAATTATTTATAGCAGTTCAGCGTATACAAGGAAATGTTCTTTTGTATGTTTTGATGAAATGTTGAAGTTTTACTAATATGAGAAATTTCTAGAGGAGTCTGCAAGTAGCTCCTAGCTGAGGAGTGAAAGCAGCTGTGGGCTGTGCACCAGCCCCAAAAAGCAGGGGACTCACCCTGGCAGACCAAAAATTATATCACCTGTGTCATTTTTATTCCTACTATTGTAAAAATTAAATAATAATAATAAAAGAGTTATCAGGTAGGTTTAAGCAAGTTTGTGTCAAATAGACTTTGTGGTTTGACCTCCTGCATCTTCGAAAAATCACAACTAATGAGAAATAAAATGAAAACAATAAGTGATCCACAAATCTTCAGCTACCACTTTTATCTCCCCAAAGTTTGCCAGTAGGTTAAGCAGATAGACAATGAGATGCACCTGCCCATTCCTGATTTGTGGATGGATAAATACAGGGAAACCAACCAGGTTTCTGTTTTGTTGTATGATGGCCTGCCAGGTGTACTCTAAGAGTTACAGACCCAGTAGCCTGGATACTCTAAGCACCCTCTCTTTTTCTGGCATTTGTCCTAGCACTGGATGAAAGGTATTGAATTGATTTTATTTCCATGGTGGTTGAGGTGGCTAGGAATGACTGATTTTTACCATGTGAGCTTTTTATTATCTCCAGATAGGAGATTTCATGTGAGTTTTGCCCTTGCTGTTTAATAATACATTTCTGTGCTGGTTAAAAAGCAAAAAACAGAACTGCTGATTTAAAACCTGTTGGTTTTGAACCTTGTCCTCCCTTTGGAAATGTATCGGGTTTCAGTGGTGGTTGTGTCTTGAGGCTTTCCACTTGTCTGTAAGTCAAGAGGCACTAAGAGGTGTTACCACTGATGCCTTCAGAGAGTCAGAAGTTTGTTTCCCACAGGTGGCTGCATAATTTTGACAGAGTTTGTGGTTTTTCTTTTCTCAGACCTGATCCCAGATGATGAGCAATGGAAAAGCTGTGTAAGAGTAATCACAAGTACTCTGTTTCTCTTCTTTTGAATGTAGACAAGTGGTACATAAAAGTTATTTAATAATTTCCCAAGGATTGGCAAAAACCCAAGATAAACATATGTAATGGTTTTCAAGAGGAAAATCTGATATGCTAGGCCAAATCAAAGCATGATATTTCGTTTCTTTTAAGTAGCATGCTGCTTTCTTCATGTCTGTGATATTATGTACTGTCTGAAGGTAGGAAGGATATTTTAACTTAACTCCAGTGAAATTCATTATAGTTTGTCTCAAAAGCATAAACCAAATGTAGATGTAAGGTTGTACCTTGAACAGGGCTGTTGATATCTGTCTGGAGCTTTGGTGGTCTAGGTTTGGTGTTTCAAGAAGTTGGATGATATTTTGCAATACTTATTTATTACTGCCAAAAGTAAATTGACCGAGTCAAGGTTACCAAGCAGTGAAAAATATATTTTTACTAAGACAAATAAATACAAGTTTCACTTGGAATTTTATCTTTATACTCTTTCCTTGAATTGCAGAGAAACTTGAAAAGAGGAATGTAAACCTACAGAAGGCTTCACCAGGCTGTAGGTCACTTCCAGCTTTCTAGCTGAAGTGCATTAGCTTGATATTGCCCTTCTGGGCTTGCAGGTGGTGTGACAGTGTTATTGATGAGAAAAGCTTGAAGCATGCTTTAGCTCTTGAAGTCTTCCTTGGAGAGACATGGGGTTTGGTTAGGACAGTGGGCTCCCATGGCATTATGTCTCTTCCTCCCTTCTCTGAAAATTCCTTGACCATGTTCTGTTGAGGCTGGCACAAAAACTTACTCTGACTTTCTAGGCTTGGAATTAGGAAAATCTTATGCCCAGAAGTGAATCTGTAAGCCAAAAAGATCTATAACCATGAAAACTGACAGGTCTTATGGTTGTATATTCAAAACTTGCGAGTTCATAAATATTTACACATTTGCATGATCACTACTGGCAGCAGTTTGCCTTTGCTAGCTTAGAAGTGGTTGAAGCAGCTCAGCTGCTGGGATGTGAGTAGATTAGCATGGCTGTAAGTGAGGAAAATTGCTCTGGCTCTTCACCTAGTCCTTTTCATGTTAGCTTGGGGTTGCTTTTGCTGCATTTTATGGAGAGTTATGCTGTCTGAGCAGCCTGAGGCAGCTGGATGTGTTCAGGGGTGATGCCTGTGGCTACACTGAGCCCCTGGCAGGGATATGGTTAGTCTCTTAACTAGATAAAAGCATTTTAGTTGTGGCTTTGTTTCTGTTGGGGTGGCTTGTGGGTGTGTGTGTGGTATTTTTTTGGGGGGGGGGGGAAGAGAGGTTTAGTGTTTTTTTTCTTTGAGTGTTTTTTGTTGTTGTTTTTGAGGTGTCATTTCCAACCCCTCCTCCCCCCCGGAGGATAAGGAAATAACTTCCTAATAATTACAACTCTTTGAGTGTTTAGGACTGTACCTACACATCTATAGGTTTTTAAATGGTTATTCCACCTGTAATACACATTTCCAGATGCATAGATCTGCTCATGTATACCTGCATGGCTCATGGTCTTATCTGGGCTAGGTGTTTGGAATGGAATAAAGAAAAGACAGGCTGGATGTTATAACTAAAGGAAAGGGGGAAGACAGTATTTTAATAAAGGCATCTTTCTAGTGATCCACCAGAGCAAGGTGGAGGCTCCCCCAAGGTACCGCTGATCTTCAGTCATCATTCGGAGAGCCAGCAGCGTGCAGGTTCTGGAGAGCATTTCAGTGTGTAGGAGGAAACCCACATCTTGTTGAAATTTGCATTCTGTCATTTTACATGTGGTTATGTCTTGTGCCTAGTGATGCAATGTAACCTGGTGTAACCCCACTTGACTTTACGCAACAGGAGTGTCTCTTATGCCATTCACCACAGAGAGTGGAGCTGTGGAAGGAGGAGTTTGGGGCTCAGAAATGGATCTTTAATGGGAGATTTCAGGGTAGATACCTGTTTCTGCTTTCATTTATTTTTTAAAAGCATTTTGACTTGTGGCATGATTTTTTATTTATGTACAGGATTCTTAAAGTCCTTATGATATTCATTGTGCAGAGTAAAGTCAGTAACTGTATTTTATGCTTTATCTCCCCTATCTACTTGTGTTTGGTGACAGAAAATGGGGTCAAATAATCTGAGCATTAGCGAACATTACAGAAAAAAATCTAATAATACTACAGTCTTTTAATAATATTTATTTTGTAGTTTTTGTGTGTCTGCTGCCATTACAGTGCCTGACAATAACAGTAAATGCAGGCAGTTGGGAAAGAGAATTCACGCTAACCTTGCGTTATCCCCCACCATATGCGTACTTCAGATGTAAGGGAAAATGCTGTCATGGCCTCTCGTGTTTTACTGTGCTGCAGCCCCTACAATGCTGCTGCCACAGTTGACGGAGCATATTTAAAAAATAAAATAAAATGTTAGCTTCAGAGCAGGGAATTTTTGCCAAACTGCCTTGTTCCATCTCCTCAGCTCCGGCAGAGCAGCCACGGCTGTGCCGGGCCCCTGGCAGGCTCCTTAGCTGCCCTGGTTCCTGGGCTGCCAATCTGCCTGTGGGCTCCTGACAAGTGACAGCTCTAAAAGCCTGGGCCAGCTCTCTGACTCTGCTCCACATGGTGACAGGTGCCTGGGAAAGGCTCTCGACCTGAGCTGCCGGATGGAGGGCACAAAGCATCCCTGCATTGCCCACCACTGAGCATTGCCCACTGGCTGCATCTGGGCTGTTTCTCATCCCTCCTGGGAATAACGACCCTGGGAGGCACTCCTGCATCAGACCCCATGCTTGGGGGGAGCCTTCAGCTCTGGAGGTGGTGGTGCTGGTGCTCCTTTCCCTCCTCGCTGCGGGCTTTCCCCATGACCTTTAAATGCAAAAGGTCATGGCAGCTCGGTGGGAAGCACACCCACACTGCACCCGGGCTTGGTGGTGGCTGACACCTATAAATAAATAAAAAATTAGAACAGCTTCTGATTATAAGGGAAAACTCCATGTGAATCTTAATTACTGTAATTGGTTCTCAGTTACTATGGTGATTGGTGGGAGCTCTAGAGATGCCTTTGATGGGTGATAGATGTTTACTTGTACGCAGATCGTCACTGTTAGAGTGCAGCAGCCCCATCAGAAAATCAACATTTACCAGTAAGTCTTACCTAGTGCTGGAAGATACGCTGCCTGTTGACAGGCACTGAAAATACACAAGCATTCAAGCTGCTATTTATTGTTGTAGGTAGAAACTCTGTGATGGCTCTGTCAGTGTAGCTATCCCCTTTCCAAGGGTGGCCAGTGCTCTGGTCAGCACTCATCATGCTTCCCAGGAAAAGGCTGCTTGAGCACATGAATGCGAGGGTAGTAGTACTTATTAACTGTCATCAGCATGAACAATTAACCAGCTGATCTAGATGAGGTATTTTGTTTTGTTTTGCCTTTGGGGCTACTTCAATCCCTGCTCCCGAAATCAGGAGTTTCAGGCTGGGGGAAGGCTCCCTGGCCATGGGCTCTGCTTCACGGAGGATGCAGCCTCAGCCCCCACCTCAGCTCAATGCCTCCCTCAGGGTTTGCTTACAAAGAGAACCCAGCTCAGGTACTGCTGACAGTGAGCACAACTAGGGACTGGCAGATGTGAGGGGAATCTTCCAGCATTTAACACTTTCTACATTAAGGCAACTATTTTGGGCTGCAGAGGGAGGTTATCAGGCAGCAGAACTTAAAATGTTAGTTTTTATAAGTGAGGGTTTCTGTGTGCAGTTCCTCGTTCCCTCACTCCATTCCTCTATGAACCCATGATATTATGTTTAAGCAGAATGAAGCTTCTAATGAAAAGCAAATAGAATTCCAGAATGGAACTTCTACAGTTATAATAATACTGTACACTATTCAACACTAGATAAGTCCATATGTTGCTTTTATTTCCCTGCAGCCCATGACAAATGCTGAAGTGAAAATAAACGTCTTTGGAGTGTCTGAACAAAACTTCTGTTTATCTTAAGTTGGACTGTACTTAATAATGTGATACTAAATGCACCTTTGAAAATGTATTTCGTTGCATGCAGCAGTGAAAATTTTTATTTACAGTTTTTAACAAAGCAGGCACCATCAACCTACGGGAACTGCGGCTGGTTTCACTGGCAGTGTCGGAGCTGGCTAAGTTGTGCTGTGGCCATGAAAAGCCATAGATAAATAATGTGCCGGTTTCTTCCACACACTCCCCGACCCCCTTGATGTCTGGAATTAAAAAGCTGGTTTAGTGGCTGTTAACCTGGCCCCTTGGCCAAGCTGGGGCCAACACTTTCCCTCACTGCTTGGGCACCAAGCCCTGCAGAACCACTCTGCTTGCTCCCATTTCTCTGCCTGACTTTCAGCAACACTCTGGTGAGTCAGGAAAGCGTGAGGCACGTGCCCAGGCTAATAATAGTCACAGCAATTGTAGTATCTTTAAAAATACGGAGTTTGGTGAAGGCACTGGCAGGGTGTATTGGAGCAGCTGCCTGGGAGCACTGGACAGGCAGACGGCATCACTCATGCATTTGGAGCCTGCAGCTGTTTGTACCATGCTTGAGGTTTGCTCTGAATCTGTTGCCACGCCTTAGGGTTGGGATTGTACAGGGGTCTGCACAAAAGCACCAACCTGAGCACCCTCACTTCCAATGAGGTTTTTTTACTTCTCTTTTTCCTTGAGCTTTTAAGACTGAAATTAAAGAGCAGGGTGTGGAAGCAAAAGATTGGGATGATTTTAAAGGCAAGCAGTAGGGTTATTTTCCTTGCAGGAAGAATAACAGTGATGTTAAAGGAAAGCAAAAAATTCTAACCAAGATTTTGGTCTACCCAAGGCTTTAATCCTGGGTGACACTTTAAAATGAAAAGCAGCAATCACAGCTGCAAAAGTTCACTGCTGGATCACAAGTTTTTACGTAAATGAAAACAAAAGCAGGTATAGATAACAGTGAGTTATGGTGAGCAAAGCATGTTTTTATCATGCATAGATAAATCCAGCAGAAACAGCAATGTGCCCATCACTGGCATTGGGCAACCACTGTGTTTCTATTTTTGTTTAGGACTAGCACAGAGAAAACCTGACAATTCAAAACCATGTGGTTTTCTGTGAATCTTGCACTGACTGTTGAAAATAAAGATTAAAAGAAGGACTTTAGTAATGCATTTCAATTTGAAAGCTTCTTAACCTTGCTGAGCTCTGCAGGGATCGTCCGAGTGGTGTTTGGGCTGGCATAGAGTATGTGTTAAAAATCCACCAGAATAAGAACCTTTATTTCATCTATAAACTGCAATTATTAGAAAAGTGACTGTGTCCTTTTTCTTTCTTTTGCTTTCTAGCAGTGATGATAAATCTTGGCTTTAGGGGTGTTTTGCTTTCCAGACCCTGACACAGCTCAGCAATCACATGGAGCTGGGCTCAATCTACTCCCTGTGACAAGCACTTGGGTGCTGGTGGAGGGGAGTGAGGTTCATGTGTGTAGCCCATGTTTGCCTTTACAGGAGGAGCCTTAACAAGAAATATCTCTTCCCAACACGCTTTTTATTATTTAAAAGTTTATTCCAAAGGCTTAACTCCATAAGTGCCCCCCTTGCAGCACCCCCAGCCCTCAGTCACACGCCTGTTTTGACAGTGGAAAGTATCAATGCAAAGCATCTGCTCAGAGACCGGGAAAGGGCTTGTGCAGCCCGTGCTGCAGGACTGCGGGAGTTAACGCTACCAATCACAAACTACAACACAAAAGATATTGAAGAGTGTGTGTGTGGGGGGAGAGGATGGGGGATGACCAAACAAAATGGAGTGGGGGAAAACAAAATACGGCCAACAGACCCGCCCCTATAAATCAGCAGCCTGAGGAACGGAGATGGGCACTGGGGCTGCACTGCCAAAGTAACTCGCTTTCAGAAAACCTGTGCACACAAGAAATGTGCTTTAGAGGGATTTGCAGTTATTGTCAGTATCTCTGCCACCTGTGTGTGTTTCTATACATCACAGGCTTGTGTATACACATATTTGTGAGTTTGCCATATGTATATATCGGGGAAGGAGGCATTGCTGTTGATATTGCTGAAATTCTGCTTTTAACCAGGCATCAAATTGGAACGATGCTCACCCACAATTGAAACTGAATTGTGAAGTCATTCCAGTTTAAGTGTGACTTTTGTTTTGTTTTCTTGAATGAAATAATTGAACTCAGTCTCTGATTATTATTATAGGGCAGGAAAAGGGTGATTATAGAGGCAGTACTGGAAAACAAAGCTGTCGTTGTGTTTAATCCACTCGAGAAAAAAGGTTCTCAGACTTACTGAACTGGTCTTGTTGCTCTTTTAAAAGGACTCTCTTTTATGTTTATTTTTTTTTTTTTAACTAGAAATGCCAGTTAATCTGATTTACAATATGGAAGGTTAATGGAACAGAATCATAAAAAAACTCTGCTCCGTTGCATGCAGTGTGTGCTGTTGAACTGCATCGTCTTCTCTTTAATTAGCGTAGAACTGCTGGACAATTGTAAGCACTAACAACCTCTGACAAAAATCAAATGCGCTTTGTCCTGAATAGCATTAGCATCTAAATAAAAGTTTCCTTTAAGATGGTCACTGATACACGGGAAGAAAAGAACCCTCTGCTTTTTTTTCTTTTTTTCTTTAATTTTATTTTATTTCCAGAACAACGACTGCCAGAATATAGCAAGCAATGTTTTAAGGGGAAAAAATCCTGGCTGTAAATGTGCACAATATTCCACATTATATACATGTCATTTCTGAGCACTGTTGGAACGATGCAGTGTCAAATCTGTATGACAGATTGAGGTGAAAGCTGGGAAGAGAGAGCCTGTGAAGAAACAGCCCTGACTGAGTCAGGCACCCTATAGAATTTATCCTGCAGGCTATAAGTAGCCAGTTTCATCACATAAAAGGAGGAGTGGAAGAGGGATAATTGTCTACTAATTTGGGTCTGGGCAGCACACTGGTCTAACAATGCCACCTAGTGCTGCGGCCCCTGGGGACCCCAGTCCAGCCAGAAGCCCCCCCACCCACCCAGATACCCACCCCAGCTTCTGCTGAGCTGTCCTGTGGTAGTTTCCTAGCCTGTACCCCCACGCTGGGCATTTGAATCCCATGTCCTGCTCTGTGTAGGGGGATCCCCAGATGCTTCCCAAAAGCAGCAGCATCTGTGCACAGACCAACCCTAGCTGCACTTCTCTGCGCTGGGGAAAAATAAAACCACTAAAAACTTTCCAAAGAACTGTGTTTTTTTGGGATGAGGTTCCCATTGTAAAGAAGCAGATATTAACAGTTCATATTGCAATTTTCTCCCTTATGGGTTGGTAGATGCATTAAGCGATTCTCTCAAATTATAAGCCTCAAAAGGAAGCAAAACAATGTTTTAAGTGTAAGTTGTTCAGATGCTCTGACTTCTCCCTGAGTACCAGTACTTGCACAGGAGCACAACTGTTAAAAGATTTATCCGGGACTGGAAGGGAGGAACGGCCACCAAGAATAGAGAAAAGAAGGCTGGCAATCCTAACTGCTGAGGAGCCTAGGAGCTGCAGGGTGGAGTGCAACTTTTTTTAGTTATTTAAAAAAGAAAAATCCTTAAATTTTCTGATCCTCACTTCCCCACCCCCCTTTTTTTATTTCTCTGCTTCCACTCAGTAGTAACAATTTTATGACAAAACATTCAGGCTTCACAGACCTGGAAACCAACCCCTGAATGACCTCCCTTGGGAGAGGGAGAACCTCCTCGTCTCTCCAGAGAGGAAGGCCATTAATACCCACCCTTCACATCCCTTCAGGGGCCAGTTCACCCTGGAGGAGCATCAGGAGGAGGGTGTCTGAAACAAGCCTGATGGGCAGCCAGGGACAGCACCAGAGACATAGTGCACTGCTTGCATTACTCAGGAGGATAAAAAACAGTTATCTTTGTTAAAGTAGGACAGTATTGTCATGCAGACCGGAAGGTTGTTGCTCTGCCAAAAGTGAGCCTTGCAAATCCAGCCCTGCGTTTGCCATGGAAATGAAAGAAAAAGTCTTCCATGGGTGCAAGCAGGTGCAGGAGAGCAGGGAGGAGCCAGAGCAGCAGTGTACATCCACAACAAGGGGACTTTACCCATTGTAATATTTTTAATTATTTTATAATAATAACTACATCTAAGTAAGGCTGTTAAACTATGGTGGCATAGCGTATTCTCTCATCTAACACAGATGTACTCATGGCCAGGAATAATGCACTCTCAGTGCCACGGGTGGCATAACCTACTATGGGCTGGATTTTGGGAATGGAGCTGTGGTTGGGCAAAGCTTCCAGTAGGTGGGCTTGGTTGAAAATACAAGTTTTTATTAATTTTTCAAAAAATTTTAGTTTTTGAAAAAAGTCATGATGTTGATACATCTTGAAAATTTGAACAAAGAACACTGGAGTTTGCAGTGGGGATTTTTTGTTTGTTTGTTTTTGGCTAAATCTGTAGTGTCTGAAACAGTCACTCTGGCAAAGCTTAAATATGTCATTCATCCTGGGAAGGTTTTTGCATCCAAACACGTTTCCACACTGAACAAGCAAAGGAAGTTATTTGTTTTTTGGGGGGGCAGGCATTCCAGGCTGCACTACAGCCCCATGTGTGGGACCTGGGATTGTGGCTGCAGCCACAGGGGCAGCTCAGGGTGATTCCTGGGAAAACTGCATGGGTTTTGTCAGAAAGAGGAAAAAAATCTCTCCAAACCTTCCTACAAGATATTTTGAATTTGTCTGGATGGCATTTTTCTGTTGGAAAAAAATGTTCCATTAAAAAAAGAAAAATTTAAAATCATGATTAGTCCTGTAAATACTAACAGTTCATGAGCTCCGAATTCCTGCTACCCATGTACGTCCACAAGCTGCCGATGAGTTCTTCCAGTGCATATTGTGTAAATCATCTTTACAGAAGTGATGTGAATGCATCGAAACCTTTTCTGGCGTGCTCTTCTGCAAAGCAGCACCAGCTGAGTGCGTGGCAGTGTTATTTAAAAGAATATTCTTAGAAGGAATAAATCATAGGCTCTATTAATCCATGCCGAGGTCAGGGTGAGGATGAAGCCAGAGCAGTTGTTTGTGGGGGCTACAGCTTCTTTTAGCTGTCTTGGAGGGAGCTGAAAACAGTGGAGAGTTTATATTGCTATTATTTATTATTTTATGAAGAACTCCAGAGGTACTGCTTCCTCAGAGAGGTGGATGGATAAAATGATGCTTAGAAGTGCCCTTAGATTAATTAATGTAGCTATAACAACTTTATTGCAGAAACAGAAAGTGAAAAGCTGATATGTACCATTGCTTATCACGGAACACTTAAGCTACAGCTGTAATTGTTTATGTGAACATCAATCTTTCCTACAGGTTTGGACTTGGTTCAATTCTGCAGCTGTTTCACAAACCAGAACCTTTACTTCCCCATGACTTTTGTTATTCCTGCTATTCACTAACCCAGAGAAGGTTGGAAAAGGCTAAATGGTCATCTTTCTTGCCAAATGCAGTCCAACAGCCTGTGGATCACAAATCTGTAGCCAGGTAGGGGCAAGCTTACCTGGCTACAACTCTGATGATCCCCAGACAAGTAACATGCATTCATCTGCTGGGTTTAGTACAAACCAGTTGTCATTCTTCAAGCTGACTGTGAGGAGGGTGGATCCAGGATGATATTTCCTAGAAAATATTTAATCATTTGCAATAAAACGAATTGTGATTAATTTTGGTGTTCAAGGAGATGAATAGATGAAGAAAGCAAAGACATGTGAAATACAATAAGGAGGATTGTAGGCACCAGGCCAATTAAAAATAACTATTGTATATCTACTTGGAGGTTACAGAGTCCTTTCCACACCCGATCAAAACAGTGGCTGAGTTGGGCTTTATACCCTGTAGCAACTTGGCAGAAAACTAGAAGTGGACAGATGTGGTAATACATAGTAAGGTTGGTCTAAAACTATTTTGTTATTAATATTTATGATCAATGAGCACCAATTGCATTTCTTCTTTGTTACTTCTCACCCTGCTGCAGCTACATGTTATCAATTTACTGATATCTGCATATTTTTATAGCCTCAGTTTTTCTCCCCCTTACACACTATTTGTATTGGACATCGACTGATTGATCTGCCTGTCTAGTGTCACAGGTTAGTAAGGTGGCACTGTGCTATTGTCACAGACTGCAGCAGCCACTCCAGAGAATTGCGTGTGCACAATACTCGGAGACTCCAATCTTTAATTACTTCATTTGTGAGCTGAGTGATTACCAGCACTGGGTTCACATGCACAATAACCTTCAGAGTTAGGGTGTGCACTGCTGAGCATCACTGCTGGCGTGGAGCAGGCAGCATCTCCCACGTAGGGCTGCCTTTACCCCAGGGTACCCGCCTGTTTGCACAGCCATCTCCTTGTCACCTTCAGCATGCTTCCTGGCGTTCCTTTGCTTCTTGATGTTCTGGCTTATCTGCCAAAACCTTCCCATTTGGCATCACTTCCATGACCTCTCCACACCACCTCGCAGAGTCCTTCTGGACAGAGTGATTCCTGCAGTGGTGTCCGTGGTCATTAGGAAACCTCACAGACCACCTCCTACTGGGTTTTTATTAGGTGCTGTCTGCTTCTCACTCACCAAACACATCTTCCTGTCTGGCCAACCATGTGCCCATCAGCTCCCAGTCCAGAGCTCACCCTCTGTGCCTTCCTTCCCACTGTGGGAAAGGCTAGAGGGCTTTGAGCCTGGTGGTGTCTGACTGTGTATTGCACAGGACAGGGCCTGTCTCTTGTCAAGCAGTGCACAGGCATCGAAGAAAAAGTGTTATTTAACTTCTCATAGTATCCAGTGCTTTTACCCTATAATGATATTTCTTCATTGCCTCCATTTATTTTCATAAAAACAGTCCTGAAAGACAGCCTGGGAAGGGAGGGGCGGCTGTGCCCTGCAGGCCCCATTCCTGGTGCTGCAGCTCCATCTAGCAACCGGCCCTCGGAAGGTGCGCGGCCCCGGCTGGGAGGTACAAAGGGTCCAGGTACGGATGTGACCGCAGTGTCTCTGGGCATCCCCTGCCTCCAGCTGGCCCTCCACTGCCCGCACTCACCGAACGAGCTCATCACCCACTTCTTGCTGACTACAAATTGCTGTAATTAGTCCATGCCTCTTTTTCTAAATTATTTTTCCTTTTCCAAGTTCACACAACTTTTCTGAAATACCGAGCTGTGCTAAAGCTGTGCTGCATCACAGGCTCAGCTTGGCACAGGAGCAAGCTGCTGGGCTTCTCCCCCCTTTTCCCCTCCCCAGCATTACAGATTTTCAGAAAGACTTTCTTCCAGACTGTGAAGAGAGAAAAAGCCCTTCTCATCTACGTCAGAAATGCACAAGCATCAAGTGCTGGCACAGGCTGTGCAACCCGTTACCACCAGTCCCTTTCTTGTAGCAATGTAATTAGTGTATTTAGCAGATCACTGCAACTTTTATATTCAGATACATCTTATGAAAAATTGTATTGGGTGCCACTGCTGCAAAGAAGTAGAAAGACAGTTTAACCCCTCTCAGCCAACTGATTCTGCCATTTTCCACTGGCAGCTCCTGCTGCTTGGATCTCACGATGAAGTTCTTTTGCTCATTGAAATAAACATGTAAACAGTCTGCTCTGTAAGACACTGTGAAACTTTCTATACATTAACTAATGTAATTCAGTTTAAATATCAGTTCATTATCTGTTGCTTGGTAATATCTTTATCACTGTCAACTGATGGGAGCTGATTACGATGAGTTGCAGCTCACTCTTATTAATTGCAGTTGATTAACATAGTTTAATACTACAGATACTCTGCTGCTAGATTTTGCTGGTTTTCAGCAGTTCTGAATCCAAGGTACATGGGGAAATATCTCCCTCTAGTGCTAACGTCCATATTTCTTTGTGGAATCAAATATATTCACTTTGAGAGTGCACAGACTTTTTATTAAGTCTGATCTGGAAAATTCTGAGATTTTGATTCTGTCTTCTCAGGTTCAGATCTTATGGCTCCTCCTGAAAGGGCTAATGCTGCTCTGAAGTGAAGTACCACATACTTAAACGGCTAAGGGAAATGAAGGGAACAGAGATGCACAAAGGAAGACTTAGCTAAGATTACCACTGCATGTCAAGGTATGAGAAATATAGGATGCCAAAGTAGATCTGGAGGGCAAATATCAGTGTTCTGCTTCAAGTGCTCTGAGTTGCAATTTAAAGTTTTTCCAAACTAGTGACTTCTCTGAGAACTTCGAGGAACACAGCGCCTGCCCCCAGGCTTACCCAGGCTCAGCAGGGAACTGGGGGTGAACAGGGGCCTGCTGGCACCTCCACTTGGGGAAACCACCATAGTGCCAACAGGGAAGGTCTGTGGCTTCTTAGTCTTACCAGAAACTGGATAGCCTTCCTGCAGCAGGAAAATTATGCTCTGGCCCTGCTCAAATTTATGTCCAGCTCATCACTGAACGAAAGCCTTGAGCAATAACTCACCCAGATCCTCCTAATCTAACCCGCTGTTTTGGGTTTGCAAAAGCCCTGTGACAAACACTGTGAATGCTGGGCATCTTCAGTGTGAAATCACTTACAAACTTCTGATGAATTCATTGAAAGCATTCTGATATATGTGGCCTTAAAAAAATAGGGAAACAGGATGATTATAGATGACTGCAGAGTGACTGTTTCCTGCCATTAAACTCCAAAGTTATTTCTTATACAGTATGAAAATGCTTGCTATGTTAGCACTCTAAGTGAAGTGTCTCAAATGTGCATTTAATTTGGATTTAATAACACCATTTTTCCTTATGAAAACTCAGTCAATTATTGAAAGCATTTCTTGAGGTTTAGCAATTATTTAAGAGGTGCATTTACAGTAAAGTAATTAACTCAAATGGCATGTTCATGGAAATAGTATATTTAAAACAAATTTAAATATTTGTTAACAGCAGAAAATATTTTACACTACTATAAATTGATAACATTCATATTCATTGTCTCTAAAACTTTTTAGCACCATATAGTGCCTTGATTTTCAAGAGCCTTGAGGGAAAGGTTCTTGAAAATACAATAACAATAAGTGCTTTTAAATGTGATACTATACAGAATTAGGAGAAAAATGTGACTGGCTCCAAATATCCAAATACCCATCCCTGGCTTCTTTCTAAACTGTTAGGGTTTTGTTGTTTTTTTCTTATAGAAAAAGCATGAATTACATGAGAAAAGGTAGGGGGGAAAGCCCAGAAAAATCCCAGTAACTTGTTTTACAGTTATTTGTCCACTCATGAACAGATTATGACATTTTTTAATGGTTATTTTCTTTTTTTATCTTTCTTCTGCCCCTTGACCAGTGCAGAAGATGAGCCTGGCTCAGAAAAAAATTTGGTCTATTTTCCTAAAACACTGATATCATGCTAGTTCATTAAAGCCTGTGGCTAAGAGCCCCCATCTGCATCACACTACTCTTGCAGCAGCCCCAGCTCAGCCAAGGAGAGAATCCCCAGGTTCCTTCTCTGCCCTTTTAACCTCTTTCTGTGTTGCTTTGCACTGTATCAAGTCCTCTGCATTGATGGCAGGGTCCAGACTGTTCCTGAGCTCCCTGTGTGGAGTGGGCCAGTGTGGTGCAGAATGGCCACGTTGCTGGTACTGTGAGTAGCTGCTGAGGTGCATGAGACTTGTCCTCTACCAGTGTTGATCATGCTGGAGAAGGCTCAGGCTGTGCTTTGCTTTTGACCACTGCTCTGCTTGGGCACTGAGGTTTGCTAGGCCCTACCCTCCAGCCCTTGGGCCTCTCTTTATGGGCAGTTTATCATCTTGGCTCAGTTCTCTCACCTTTGTCTTTCTCATCATTTCACCATGGCTTTTCCACCTGCATATTTCCATTCCCCAGTTCCCCTTCCATCAAAGCTGCCCTGGGCAGTTGGTTATCTGCCCTCACCATGGTCTAACCCTGGCACAGTACCTGGACACTGGCTTGCCTGGTGGGCAATGAGAAGGGCTATAATGATGCTGCCAGGAATGTAAGCAAAATATGTTTTCTTATTAATAATAATAAACACACAGAGCTGAGGCATAGGAAGAGCCCTTTGCAAGAGGACAGTGTACCCTCCATGAGAGGGAAGGCAGTAAGGGAGGCTGGCTGTGGTAAAGCAGGCATGAAATGACCTATTAGGGAGATTAAAATAAACCCACTTCAGCACAATGGGTGTAGGTACATCATTACATTTATTGGGCTTTACATTTATTATTAACATAGATATTTCTCATTACTGCCTGCCAACCTAAATTAATTTCTCTCCTTTATCCTTTTAATTCTGGCATGCTCTTTCTTACAGCGTATTCTGCTAATTTAAAACAAAGAAACTTTTCCTGATAGAATTAGAATAGGTGTCTCAGAAACTTTCACCAAAACTGGCAAGGGGAGGGATATTGAGTTCCTAATTTAACTTCTAAGGCAAGAACCAAACTACAGATGGAACTATCATGGTCCCACAGTGGGAATGGCTGCAGAATTCAGATGTGCCCATGGGATGGGCAGACAAGGAAACTCAGCATTACCTTAAGAACGAGGGTTGGGACGTCACAGATGGCAGAAGTTCACTTTAAAGCATAAGGCGTCTGTGAAAACTGATTCCCAAGAGCCGCAGGATAAAGCAAGCCCTGTAACGAGGGCCCACAGGAGGCTGCCTATTAGAAAGTACAAAGGGTTTCCAATCAATAGAGTCTTGTGTTAAATGCAGATAAGCTGCAGCATGGCTGGGCATTGGATCTGTGAGTGGAAACGGTACTGAGGGAGCAGATGGGACAGCCGAGCCCACTGAGCATGGCATGGCCAACCTCCAAGTCTCCATCACCTCCCAGGAGCTAGCTTCTCTCAGCTAAAAATGCAGCCAAAGTTCTTGTATCAGCTTTGTTCATGCTGTCAGCAACCCTGAGCATATTTGATGATTCTGAGGAGAAGGGATATTGCTATAATAGTGTTACATGATACCTCAGTGAATATGCAAGGAAACAACTCCAGCTGCTCTTATGCTATCCCACATACTAAAGACTGACACTGAGTCATCATTTTGTGTCTGCTGCACACACTTGTGGTTTTTTTTTGCCTGTGTTTGTTTTGTTGGGGTTTTTTTTTTTTTGAAAGATTCATGGTTTTGGGGTTATTACTGCTAGGAAGCTTATTAATTTGTTGAAATGAGTGGAAGAAGCACAGACAGAGTCAGAATGAGTTCCTTGCGCTGTTTGAGGGTTCATCGGAAAATGCTGCATTATTCACACAAGGTTGAGCAACTGAACTTGTAATACCTGGCAACCTGATCCCCAAAGGCATTTCCCTTATGCTATGTACTTGAATGATGTCTTGTGTGGGTTTAAGCTTCCTCTTGCATGTTTGGCAAAGCTGCGAATCCATCCCTGCTCTTGGCTAGTGAGCATCTCCTGGTATTTCTGCTGCTACCCAAAGAAATTTTTTTAAATGCTTGTTTGTAACATAGACTTTACTTATTTATTTATTTACTTACTTATTTATTTTCCCCTGACTCTTTTGTCTCACAGCAGAAATATGTATGGGTTTGTTTGGTATAAACTGCACAGGAAATTTCCACCTGGATCTGGACAGTGTAGGTAGCTTTCTCAGAAAGGGGTAGGTGCTGTAAAAGACCCTGCATGGTGGCTTTGGAGCCGTCTGGGGCTGATGACACCCCCAGGCCTCTGCTGCAGACCCTGGAAGACCGCAGAATCATGTAATGGTTCAGGTTGGAAGGGACCTTAGTTCCAACGCCCCTGTCATGGGCAGGGACACCTTCCACCAGACCAGGTTGCTTCTGGCCCCATCCAACCTGGCCTTGAGCGCTGCCAGGGATGGGGCAGCCACAGCTTCTCTGAGCAACCTGTGTCGGGGCCTCACCACCCTCATAGGGAAGAGCTTCTTCCTAATACCTAATCTAAATCTCCCCTCTGTCAGTTCAGAGCCATTCCTTGTCCTGTCCCTACAGACCCTATCACAAGCCCTTCTCCAGCTTTTTTTTTTTTTTTTTTGCTCTTATAGGCACTGGAATCTGCTCTAAGGTTTCCCTGGAGCCTTCTCTCTCTCTGGGCTGCACAAACCCAGCTCTCTCAGCCTGTCTCCATAGGAGAGGTGCTCCAGCCCTTGGAGCATCTCTGTGGCCTTCTCTGGATGTGCTCCAAAAGGCCCATGTCCTTCTCGTGTTGGGGGCCCCAGGGCTGGATGCAGCACTGCACGGGGGATCTCACCAGAGTGGAGCAGAGGGGGAGAATCCCCTCCCTCGTCCTGCTGGTCACACTGGTGGTGATGCAGGACACGATAAAGTTGGTTTCCTGGGCTGCGAGCGCACACTGCCAGCTCATGCTGGGCTTAAGATGGGCTGCCCGCGGCTGCTGCCCACCACCACACCTCTCTGGCTGTGGGTCAGGAGACCCTCTGAGGCAAGTCTGGCTGTCCCTCACCTGCTGATGGGGACACTGATTCCAGGCTGTCGCCCCACGGCAGCCCACTAAGGGGAGCTCTGATCACAACTATAAAACCTGAGTTTGGGAAGGAATTTTTTTAGGGGTTTGGGTGGTGGGTGTTCGGTTTCTTTTTTTTTTTTTTTTTTTTTTTTTTTTGTTTGGGGTTCGTTTGTTTGCTTTTTTGTTGGTTTGTGGGTGTTTTTTTTTTGAGGAAATCTGACATATATACGAATTTGTAATTTAGGACTGTCCAAAATACACATATATTTGTAAAGCTAATTTTTTCAAGAAATTTGGAGTTGTGTTCTTCTGTCTGGTTTGGCTTGGTTTTCCCTCTCTTTTGGCGTAGGATTTAAAGGCTATGCTGTTTTGGAGTTTTCAACTTTATCTGCATAATAAAGGGGCAAATTATGTGGATGATTGTGTTTGGGGCTCTGTGAAGCAGAGATAGCATAAAGGTCAAATATATTTGCTTAAGAATATTAGGCCATATTTACTACAAATGTAAGCTTGGTGTGATTTTCTGTCGGAGGGCTGGATGCACATCCAAACACAGAGGGACAGGTGCCCGGTTATGCTGACAGGGCAGCTCCCATCCAGGGCTGCCCTCTCCGTGAAGCATCTGTCATTAAGACCCCCCCTCGCTCATAACAAGAATGTGCCTCATCCATCGCGGGCCAGAAAGATCTTTCATTCTGGTTTGGGGTTTGGTTAGTGTGGGGTGTTTGTTTATGTTTCGTACATGTGGTATCTGGAACAAGATGCATCTCAATGTCTGGCACTAGAAAAGTTAATTCCTATATCATTTTAAGGTGACATTGAAAATTTTTCCAATGTATTAAAAGTATCTTTAGGAAGTAACAGAACAAAGTCTAACTTTATAAGCTCTGTCTGATCGTGGAGACCTATAGGGTGTTCACAAAATACTGTTCTTTTCCCAGTGAGTAGTTAGAGCCCTTGATTTGCATGGAAATGTTATCTTAAGGGGCTCAGGTTTTGAAACAGGTTAAGCATGAGCACGGTTAGCATGCGAGTAGCTCAGAGATAGAAATGCTGTGCTTTAGGTCTTTCATTTTTACTCTGTACTCTTATACCCAGAGAGCAGCTTGGAAACAGTGCCAGGTTTACACAGGTTTCACAATGGGGTTTTGTCAGAGGATGCGTCTGTGCAGTTCTGCTTTGTGCGCACGCAGGGGCACTGCAGCCCCAGCCCCTGTGCTTGGGTCCATGGGGACCAACTCCCAGCATTTCCTGCAGCTGCTGTAGTATCTCCCAAGGAGTGAAGGACCAGCTCCTGGCAACATTCACGTACAAGTTTCGTTTTCTCTGCTCCAGACAGCAGCTGGATGCATTGCCCCATTAGCCAAAGGCAACCAGGTACAGGCTGCTATGAACTGGGGATTGGTTGGCCTGAAATCTGAGCTCAGGAAATCTAATTAAAATCAATGGAGAGCAGAAAACTGACCTAACTTTCCTCAAACATCATTTTCTGTCATGATTTAACTGAACAATGCATGCAAGCAACGTGCAGTCAATCTCTAGTAGGTGCAGCATTTGTTAGTAGCACCCCATGCTGAGCCAGCATGCATTTTGCAGACCCTTCACAACATGTGTTCACTGCAGTACAGGGGGTTTGAATTGACTTTCACCATCAGTTATGTAAACCTTTGTTTCGTACAACACTTGTTATGTGTCTGCCCTGAAAGGGTCATCAATGCCTGCAGCCTGGGGATCCTGTGCTGCTGGCTGTGTGCCTGCAGAGTGTCCCTGGGGAGGCAAGGTACACTGGCCCCAGATCCTGCTGGGTGGGCACCAGTATCTGCAGAACAAAGTCTCTCCTGCCAAGGAGCTTGCTGAGGTTGGTAACAGTGAGAAATGAAAACTAAAATTCCCCAAACCCTCAGAATTCCCTCTGATATATCTGCTTGTCCCAAAGCAAAGGTATGACCTTGTCACAGGTGCTTGCAAAAACAAAGACTGAGACCATGCCTTCACATCAGTGGTGAGAGGAACAAAACTGGGACTACTATTGGGGATGATACAGGATGGTACTAGAAACTGAATTGCTTGCCTGGTCATCTCCATCTAGTATTTAAATAATTAGCAGACAAATCTGTGTATTATTGTTTGAGAGAGATATTAAGGGGACATTATTGCGGTTAGCACAGAACCCTGGGTTTGCCTGCAAGTATCTTTGTTAGCAACCAAGCACAGGATTATCCTGTAATAACACAGCCAGGCTCACAAGATGATAATTTACAGATTTGCTCTGGATGCAGGCAATTTCAGCAGCCTGTAAAATTACAAACTTCACATGCTTAGGAAAGGATTTAGAAAATGGGTGAAAAAATAATTATGTAAAGGACATAAATTAGGATTAAAAAAGTGTGCCAAAAGAACATCGTTTCAGAGCTTTCCCCTGGCTGGTGTTCAGCAGCACTTGCAGGGTGACTTCTCGCTGCTCACAAGGCTGTTACAGCTGCTAGCACCCAGGACCTAAGTAAAAATGAATTGGAAACACATGCAATAAATACTAATTTGCCCTGTGTTATGCCATAGTCAGTAGTAGAGCTTGGTCTGAAATCTTCCCACGCAGTTTCAGGCTCCATGGCAGCTCAGGGCTGCCTACACATATCTTTGTGTATAGACTATTGATAAATATAAAGGAAAGGATGTTAAGGGTCCAGAATAAACCAGAGCAGAATGAGAAATGCTGTGCTAAAGTTATCTTTGCAATACCTTGTACTTACAGGTCCTGGCACTGTCTGCAGTTACGGGCTCTCCTATTATCTTCCTGCCTGCCATATCTGCTGGTGTTTGCTGGTCAGCACAAAGTGGTGCAGAGATAAGTGGCCTGGTCTGTCACATGGAGGACATCTTTGTCAGCACTTGGACAGTGTCAGGTGATTTCTTATGGCCTTTGGGTAAGGGGACAAGGAATAAGAAAATGGCCTGTTTCTTGTGGGAACCCCCCTGGTTTGTGCGCCCCTTCCAGAGGGGTCCAGTGCTGCTGCCAATGGGCAGCAGGGCTGGTGAGGGTAGGTTGCAGTACCAGAGGAGTGGTCTGGGAGTTACTGTGCCAGCTCCATGGGTTGGAAATTTGTTTGAGACCTCCTTAGGCCAATAAATACTATTAATGGTCATAGCTGAACATTAAATTTGTTCTGGTGGTATAACTTAAAAAGAGCATATTCTTTCCTCTAGTGGGGAGGCTTTTCACATACTAAAAAAAATGTGTTATTTGTTTTATGGGATCATATTTTATAACGAGAAAGAAAAGCTTTTGTTCTCTGAGGACAAAATTTTGCTTTCAGTTTTCATTGTCTCCAGCTAGATTTGACATCTGTTCTCACCAGGAGCAGTCTAAGGGATATTATACCCTTACTTTTCCATGGGTAATACTTTTCTTTCATGGCTAAGTTTTAATTTTAATTTTTTAATTTCCATTTTAAGTTTCAAAGTAATTATTCTCTTTGGTCTGGAGTGCTTCATCATCAGTCAGCAAAAATGAAACACGGCACAACAAGAACAGCTAAGTCTGTCTCCCCATCCCTGGAGTACTGTATTCCTAGGTCAAAGGGAAAGCAGTATGGGCAAAACCTACCATCCAGAACTACCAATTTTCCACTTGAAATGCCTTGTATCTAAGAATATGGTTTGTCTCTGAAATACTTGACTTACCCAACATTAAAGACAGATTTTTTTTATTTCACGAATGTTAATGGGAATTTCATCAAGCTTTGCAGAAGATGGAGTTGCCCTCTTGCATATTCTGCATTTTCTGCATTACTCACTTGTAATTAAACCTTATCTAAACTGCTCAAGAGTAGTTCTCAAAATTATTTGCAGGGCATCACATGCTTACTTACAGGCTATTTTTGTCGTTGTTATCCGTGTACAAGCAGTTTTCTATGCCGTGCCTGGTCCATAGACAGAGTGGCAGAAGATATGTGGCAGGCAGCTCTGAGACCATCACAGACCTGGCTGGTGACAGGGGTATGGCAGCAGTGCCAGGGGGATGGGGAATTCAGTGTGTGACACAGAATACTTCCCAAAGGCCTAGTGGGAGTAGCATGAGCTGGGTGTAAGCAGCCAGCACCCATGGTGGGACTAAGAAAAATTTTATGCCTTAGACGCCATTTCTTCCACACAGGATCTGTGTCCAAGACCCAGCATGGGAATATCCACATGGGAGCAGTGATCCTCAGCCACAGCTTCACTTTCCCTAATCCTTCGTGACCTTCCAAGGACTTTTGCAAAGAAAAAGCATCTTTGCCTCTTGTGATCTGAAGCCCAACCTCTGCAGATGGCTCTCAGCCTGGCAGAGGGGCTGCTCTAACTACCAGGTGCCCTTTCCCAAGGACCCGCAGGGCAAAATGCTGGGAGGACAGCATGATCACCTTCACCACAGTAATCCCAGGCTTCCTTTTAGACAGCTAGTCTTGTCTTGGGCGTTATGTTAAGGTTGCTAAAAACTACTTTTAATTAAAGTGTTGACCTATAGTAAGGAAAAAAACACTGGAGAGCAGTTGTCCAGTTAATTGTACAGTCCCACCCAGACTTGTTTACCCAAGGGTATGACCCCATCCTGCTGCAATTCAGAGCAATTAACCATGGGTAAATGGCAGGATTCAGCTTCCAAAAGACATTAGCACATTTTCAGTACTTTGGGACTTGGATGCTGGAACAAGCTGATGGACCATGGCTTGTCAGAGTCCTCTCTAGTTTAACACAAGGACTTACAGCCATTACTCTGCCTGTGGACAGGAATGGAAGCCAAGCCAGCAGCTTGACCCAGACCTGCCAGCCAGCGCTCTTCGCCAAAATCGCAAATGCTGAGATTCAAGTCTATTTTGCAGTGTTGTAGTTTGCCAAATATAGTGTTTCTATAGTGAGGAACACAGATGAATTTCATCTGACCACGATTAAAATAACATTTCAAACGTGATGATGTGCTATACATAGACTTTTTTTTCTTTTTTTTTCAGTTACTAACTAGAGCAATGATTTCACAGAAGGCTGGTGGAGGGATGCTGGAAGTTTTGGGCCTTAAATCACAAACTCCTCCTTGGTGCCTGTGTCAATGTATTCAGTGAAGGTACCTCCTGGCAGAGGACCCCTGACTTGACCGCACATGCCAATGGGAAAGGCATTGGGTGGGCTTTGGGATGAGTGTATGAAAGGCATGGGCAGCCAGTCATTCTAGTGAGATGAACACCTCTGGGTCAAGGAGCTGTACTTCCAATGCTACAGAAAGGCCATTTAAATAATAAGTTTTCTGGGAAGGACA
The DNA here is from genome assembly GCF_012275295.1 of Melopsittacus undulatus. Taxonomy (NCBI): domain Eukaryota; kingdom Metazoa; phylum Chordata; class Aves; order Psittaciformes; family Psittaculidae; genus Melopsittacus; species Melopsittacus undulatus. Next base: position 72,669,962 of record NC_047530.1, read on the forward strand.
AAAGGGGTGGCAGCTCTTCATCTATATTTATGGTGCCACAAATGCATGGCAGATGGCACTGCTTTTGTGTCTTCACACTTTCAGTGATGTTTAATTACAGGCCTATAAATAGCTGGGTTTATGACTTATGGTTAAATGCTCTTTCATTATGGTGGGAAAATAAGTAATATCAAGCACAACAAGAGAGCAGCTTTTTCCCCCTTCTTTCCTTCAGATAAGCTCCCCTGTAATCATAACAGAGGATTTTCAGAGACGGGGGGCTCTGCCAGATTTCTGCTGCATTCTACTCATCTCCAGCCACCTAAACGATTTAACCACAGTGGAAGGTTTGTAACCAGAGTGTTTATTAGATAGAAAAAAATCTAAATTTAATGAGATAATGGTTGGGCCCATGCACCCTTGAGTCTTACCAGGAAATAACCCATGTGACAAAACAAGAACAGGCTGGATGTAAATCCAGTGCTTTCTTTGTAAAACGCCACTGAAGACTTCACTGGTTTGCCTTCACTGTAAAAGAGCAATATATTCCTTGTTTCCTGAACCTGTTAAGTCTCATTCAAATGAAACCAACACCAACAGCTTGGCTTTTTTGAGCAAAAATTGCAGCCTCCCCACTATAACATGATTTGGGATGAAAATCATAATTGATAGCCTACAAATGCTCACAGCCATTTGGAAAATATGTTTTTTCCTCAAAGAAAAAAATTTGGGACAGTGAAGAGTCCCAGGCACAGCTACAGGTTGGGCAAAAAGGAAATTCAGTGCAGCCCTGCAGAGAAGGACTTGGGGGTGTTGGTCAATAAGAAAATGAACATGAGCTGGCTTCAGTGTGCACTCACAGCCCAGAAAGCCAACCGTATTCTGGGCTGCATCAAAAGGAGCGTGACCAGCAGGTCAAAGGAGGTGATCCTGCCCCTCTACTCTGCTCTCCTGAGACCTCACTTGGAGTATTGTGTGCAGTTCTGGTGTCCTCAACATAAAAAGGACATGTAACTGTTGGAACAAGTCCAGAGGAGGGCCACGAGGATGATCAGGGGACTGGAGCACCTCCTGTATGAAGACAGGCTGAGAAAGTTGGGGCTGTTCAGCCTGGAGAAGAGAAGGCTGCGTGGAGACCTCATAGCAGCCTTCCAGTATCTGAAGGGGGCCTACAGGGATGCTGGTGAGGGACTATTCATTAGGGACTGTAGTGATAGGACAAGGGGTAACGGGTTGAAACTTAAACAGCAGAGGTTTAGATTGGCTATAAGGAAGAAATTCTTTACTGTAAGGGTGGTGAGGTGCTAGAATGGGTTGCCCAGGGAGGTTGTGAATGCTCCATCCTTGGCAGTGTTCAAGGCCAGGTTGGATGAAGCCTTGGGTGATAGGGTTTAGTGTGAGGTGTCCCTGCCCATGGCAGGGGGGTTGGAACTAGATGATCTTAAGGTCCTTTCCAACCCTAACTATTCTATGATTCTATTCTATGATTCTAAGAGCAAGAAGGTGGAAGCAAATTTCCAGGCTCAGGAGCAGGCAGATGATAATCAGCCCCAGAACATCTCGTGCTTTGCTTTTACTCCTTCTGCCTTAAATGCTCTGCCATGTGAAGATCAAATAACTGTAATTAGGGGAAATAACAGTTGAAGCAGTATCTTCTCCAGAGACGCCTCAGCTTTGTCAAAAATAATACTCGTACTTCATGGGGAGGCTCATTTCAGCAGCAAATGCGCTGCTGCTATGGGAGGCATGGGGGCTGCAGGGAGACGCTGCGGATCAGGGAGGAGTGCCGGGGCAGCTGGGACTCTTGTGCTGCCAGTGTGCTCCTACAGGTAAAATAAGTGGATCCTACACAAGGTACTTCATGAAGAAAATTATCTGTCAGATGAATAAAAGCAGTGTAACACTTGTTTTTGGAAAAGTGGGGAGAAAGAAACTTAAATTCTGGTTAAATGAGAAGTCAAATAGAAAACTATTTTAAAACCAACATTTAAGCTTTTCAAGCTGCTTATTTCTCATCAATGTGTAAATTTGAATGCTCAGTAAAGCACTTTTAAAATCAGCTGTTCAGCCTCAGTGGCTACAGATTGTATCCAGGGCGCAGTGAGTTGGTACAGAAAACATCTGGTTATAACCAGGGGCAGTGGTCATCAGCCCAATGGTGAAGCTTTGGAATTCCGTGACCCTCGCTCTTGCCAGGACCAGAGCCCAAACATTCCTGTTTCAGTGCAGGCTAAGATGTTCTGAGAGCAGGAACAGGTAACCGCAGAGAGGGATGTTTGCAGTTTAAGGAAAATGTCCTCTGAACCAGGAATTGCAATGCATTATTTTTGAGATTGAGTTTACCCATATTTATTAAAGTATCAAAACCTGAAATAAAAATAATTGAATTACAATTTCTAGGCAAGTTTATTTTCTATGTTTCACTGCAGGTAGCCACCAAATGTTTCCCAAAGCTGAAAGAGCATAAGGCAGGGCATGATGGATAGAAGTGCACACATTTCTGCTGTGCTTCACAAAACAAAGATTCCCCTTGTGCTCTAACCTGAATCTCTGCTTGTCCATGGGCAAATATTATTATGTGGCCTCTTGTGAGCTCCTCTGTTTTGCTCTCTGCAAAACTGACCATAACTCATCTCACAGAGGAAATAAACTCATTAACGCTTGGGACCATTCTAGTTCTCGGCGATATGTTAATAGGAAAAACCATTGGAAAATAAAGAATTTTCTTACCAGCTTGTGATGACAGACAGTAAATAAGGCACAGACTACACAAATAGTGATGTACCTACAGCACACAATGTCTTCTGTTGTGTGTGTCCCAGTATAAGGTGGATGAGACATAATGAGATCTCATCCACCTCTTCTGAATCACTACTCTTGCAAACTGGTGTGGTCTTCCTAGGATAAAGTGTGAGATCATGGCTGCTATTAACAGCTTTAGCAAAACACAATACATTGGCTTAATTTGTTGGTCAGACCTAGCCAATACTTAACTTGTAGATATTAACTGTAGAAGAATAATGCTAAATCTTCACCAGAAGCAAGGGGCTGTAACTACAAATCATGGGTAGCTAGGTCTATCCCTAGGAAGCCCCACTGACAAGGGAATGATGATCTCTTGCCCCACAGATCTGTGTCCAGTATTAAACATTCATCTAACTGAGTGTCTTCATGGTATTGATTCATTTAGATTATTTTGGATTTCCTTTTTTCATAAATCTCTCTGCTTTCTTCCTTTTTTCTTTTTTTTTCTGCATGTAGCTACTTTTAGTGTCAATAATCACCTAACAGCTGGTGCTTGGCTAAATTTGTGACCATAATGTTCTGTGCTTAGAAAATTAATGTCACTCCTATTCCAGAAGAGAATCCACTCCACTACTGGACTAGTGCAGAGATGATGTGTTTTTTGGAATATTGTAAGCAATCATATGAATTACTTTGCAGGGAGGAAGAGATAAATATTTTAAGTATTATATTTAGTCGAGGTCTGGCTTGGGATAGCATCCTGCTGTATTAAACTCCTAAATCTGAGCCTGTGAGTATTGTCTCCGTGTGTGATGGACATAAGCATGATACTGCTTTCGTTTCCACACCCATTGCTTCACTCTACTTACATAGCTAGTACTTACCAGCTTTCTATCACATCTTTGGTTTTTAGTGAACATGCACCAAAAAGTGGCCACTACTGCTCTAAAAGAAAACCCCTTTAAATATTTTGCTGCATGCTCAATTTTGGTCCCAGCCTCTAAATAACACCAAAAGAGTGAGGAAGATTTCAGCTGCCACCAATACAAATTGCAAACCATATTTCTTCTGTTTAATTTATAGTGGAGTTGCATGACCCATTGGAAGGGTCACATTTGAGGATGAGCTCCAGGAGAAAAACAGAGCTCATGAATAATACTCTATCTAAGAAAAAACAGGAATTGCTGAAAACACTTGAAGTGAGTAAACATCAATCTGTGATTCGTACCTTGATGAATGTACCTTGAATGTCATGCTCCAGAAAAACAACCACGCATAAAGCTGAAGGGTTTCTCGTTTAAAATAGGAGTAATCAAATGCAGAGGGTGGGAAAGGAATGCTGTGTGCACCCAGCCCACAAAATATGGCTGGGTCATCGGGCACTACACTAATAACAGATACACTTTTTGATTAGCATGTGTGGGGTGGGAGCAGGGAGAGAAAGGCTGGTTAATGTGGGATGACATTAGATATAATGTTTTATCCTTACATTCATGGCTGGAAGAGAGGTTGATAGTGTTTTGTAGTGACATCTTGCCATTGCTCTGTGTGCCAAGCCATCCCTGTCATCATCTTCAGGCTCTATCCACCTTCTGCTTTTTGATCCCTTTCCAATGAAAAAGCACTTTATTCAAATATTATGTTTAGTACAATATATTTAGTACAAAGGTATTTAATCTAAACATAAAAAAAATCTGTTCTGTAGCAGAGCAATATCCCTTTGGTTGGGATTTTATTGATTATTTTTTTCCCTTAGAGTAATTCTATTAATGGGCTTATTAAAATAATTTGGAATGCTAATTGGTAATGTTTTCATATTTTGAAGGCACAAGCACAAGACACACCTGTGTGTCTTCCTGTCACTGCCTAGAAACGGATCTTTCTGGCTTGGCAGCATTTCAGGGCCAAGGTGTTTTTGTTAAAATAAAACAGCCCCTATCTTATTTTTCTAGAAAAATCAGTCTTTTAATTGCTTTCAAAGCTAATGACTATGCTGAGTTTATCATTGCGGCCAGTTGATATTTTAGTACAGTGTTGGCTCTCTGGCTTTGACATTAATGACATCTCCTGAAAATGCTAATGTGTTCATAAGAGATGATCCTGCTTATTAAATATATTTCACTGATTTGCAGAGTAAGTTGTTGAAAGCATGTATTCTCCCAATCAAAGATAAATGCATTTTATATGCTTTATATGACTCTGCCACTAATGAAAATTAATCAAGGCCAGATTATTTGATTAGATTTTTTTTACTGATGCAGATACAATTTAGCTAAAGAAGACACTTGAACGTTTAAGCTATGTATATTAATTTTACATAAACTTTGGGAAGGTTACTTTTACATGCACATGCCTGGATTTTCCACTACTTATTTTAGCAATGGATTTGATAGATGCAGCACTTAAGAAACACTAGACAAGAACAGGAAATATGTGTCTGTTCCACTCGCAGATGGTGTGCAGCCACTTCACAGGTGCTGGTATCTCAGAGGTAAGCATTGTTGGGTGAATTCCTACAGTGTCATTAAAGGATTTGGGTTGGATTGAGAGCAGGATGTTATTTTAGGGGCATCAGCTTAAAGGAAAATATGTAAAATGTTCAAAAAGCAGGTGTTGCCATTAAAGTTAACTTAGAAGCATGCAAATTCCCATTGGTGGCACCTGTGACGTGATATGTAACCTGCTGTGTTGTACACACCACCACATCAAATGTAATTATAGAATTGGACATATTTGCTCATGAAACAAATTATACAGTTTCATTTTCTTCTGTAAACTTGCAAGTTCACAGCAGGCATGAACCATGAAGCAGATTATCCGATGGCAGCTTTGCCCTGGGTAACCTCTTGATGGGAATGTTGAGCCACCAGGGCACCTCAGCAGAAAAGCATCGCCGCTTGCAGAGGATGAACACATGTACCTGTTTCCAATATCATAGGGTTCCTTAACATAGGGTAATCAATTTTTATTCAGTCATGCAGCAAGCGGAAGGAAGCTGTAATGATTTCCCATGGTTTAGATATTGCTCCCCTCCTGTTCTGTGCTATGGATGAATTATCATGTTGCATGCTGTAGCCAGCAAAATTCATAGCAGAGTCATTAAAAGTGGAGTTTCTCCAAAAGAATTTGTATCACCTGACATAATGAAGTAGTCAGGGACCATCTAAAAACTAAATATCTAACTTTCCAAGGAAGTGAAACATAAATCACTAAAATGTTTTGTTTATTTGATTAGAAATTTGGGGGATTTAGAGTATATTTTATCCTGCACATTAAATCTAAATTAAATCTCTAGACATTTTCACTAAATATCTGATTTTATTGCTCATAAAACTTTTTTTTTTTTACTAAAATGTTCTGATTTTAAAAATAATGGAGGTTTGAGGGCTTTAGTTCTTTCTTTCTTTGGTAACTTATTTTGGTGGCCATTCTCTATTGTATTAATCACTAACTCCACTAGCATCACGCACTGTTAATGCAAACAAAAAATATAAACAGTCCTTCTATAGGCATATAAATTTTTTATTTATATTGCACATATGCACATATCCTTAACATACACATGTAGAGGGATATCTAATTAGAGAAGATGATGAAGCAACCTGATCTAGTTGAAAATCTCCCTGCTCATGGCAGAGAGGTTTGGACCAGATGACCTTTAACCCACTATGATTCGATAAATATCATTGCATTTTTTCATTACTTGGGATGTGGTAATTACTAGCTTCTGATATCTGATAGCTCCCGATAACTATTATGTCTGTCTCTGGCAGCCATTATCCAGAGATTTTGGTGGGATTCCTGCTTGGGAGTGAGAACAATACCTGAAACAATTTCTCTTCAATTTTTTATTATGTTCTTTCCTCAATTTCTTGTTAAAGAAACTTTTTAAGAGGCAGAATAGAAAAAATATAAAAGGTCTACAGGAACCACCCTTTCTTTTGAAAACAATGTTTGAGGTTTGGAGAATATGGGAAAAGCTGCAGGACCTGGTACACCAGGGGGTCACTGTCTTTGCAAAACCAATGCAGCCCTCAGCCTCTGAAATTAGGGGAGTCATTCCACTGGTATGGTGGCACATAGACTCTTGATGCTGAGGGCTGAAGGCATTTCCTTATGCAGCCTCTTTGGTGAAGCAACACAGGAGTACTCTGTAATTCCCATTTCTGGGAGACAAACCCAGTGAATTATTATGAGGCTGCGATGTACCCAGAATCTTCTGGGAGGGTGATCTCCATGCAGGATGAGTCTCCCGCAGCAGAAAGCTGCGACGTGCCAGAGTAATGAATGCTAGACTGGGAAGCCTTGGAAGGGTTCAAGGGTAACAGAGAAGTAAAATATGCCCTGTGTCAAGAGTTTAATTAAAGAGGGAATGATGCAAAGTCCCTCAGATCATTTAAACAGTAGCTCAAGGGAGTCTTCTTTTATAATTACCAAAACATTTCCTTTATATATTCCACAGGAAAAAAAAACAAGTGTACTCGTCTATCACCTGGCTAACCCCAAGGTTTGTAACAGATAAGAACAAGGCATCATCAGGGTGAAATATTATTGCTATCCTCTCAACTCTTAAATTGTAAAAATGAGTCTTTCAAAAGTCAATCTTGGTAGGTGTTTCAAAGCAGAAATATTTTAAAATGTTAATTGTCACACCCTAGTGTAAAAATATCTGTATGGTAAAACTACAAATCAAAAGCTGAAAGAATAGCATCTGCTAAAAATAAAAAAGCAGAGCCCTGGTTAGCCACCCTTGTAAGTACCAGCTGGGATCAGAGCAAACATACTAGATTTAGAGGGAACAAAAGAAGATTTTATTCCTTTACCCAGTGACTAGTAATTTGCAGTGTGTGCCCCAGTTCCTAAAAAATGGAAACATACAAACACCTGGTAGAAGCTCCGAAGACAGCTGTGCATGTTCTGTGCTGTAGTGGAGCTCTATTCCCATAGCATAGAGCTCTGTCAGGAGGGCAGAGAGCTAAAACTTCCCATGGGACTCTGACAATCTGACAAGTATTGATGTTCTTCTTTGGGTTTGGATATGTCATTAGTAAAGGCAATGCTATTACTATCCAAATGGTTTAATATTCATCCTTATTATCAGTAGATGCTTCCTCAGGAAAACAGTGGTAGATCTCTTGTTTAAATATGCTGGTTTTACCACTTTATCTTACATACACATTTGCAAACTATCCATTAATTATGTACCTGAAACCTTGTCTGTGCTCTTGGCTTTTTTGTTAACACTGTGTTTACGGTGTTGATTTTTAAGCTGTTGTAACACGGGTTGGCACAGCCCAGAGTGAATTTTGCAAATACTGGGTAAATTGAACATTGATTTCTTCTGGGAATGCTTGCTGCTTTTCATCTTTATTACCAATATGATTAAATGCTTTAAGAGAATAATTTTTCTTCTCTGACAACAGAAACCATAAAATCTATTCTAAATTACACTATTATACACTTATTTTACTGTTGTCTGGAGAGCAAATACTTTTATGTTGCAGATGTAAATTAAAAATTTCACCGAGGCTTCCCAAACTCTGTCTGGTTTCTGTTTCCAGCCTCTTTAGTGTTCAGTGGTGGAGCCTCACACATATTTAACACACCTCCTGGATGTCATTATTGCTCAGGGAGATTCATCTCCTGCATCTGTGTCACAAATCCTCAGAGAAGTTTCTGGAAAAGGAAAATTTAACTGTGCACCACTACTGCAGGGGCCGCCTTGGCAAAGCACACCTCAAAGCTGTGCCAGTATCTTTCAGGTTCATTGCTCAGTCACGAAAATGCCTGGATTTCTCCATGCTGGCAAAATTCTCTGTATCAGTAGGTTTAGTCAGCTGATGTTTTCTTTTATGTTCTTTTCCTCCCTGTTTTGGTGCAGAGAAAGATTAAAGTTAGCTTCAACTGTGTCTGGATGGCACTGGAAATTAGGGTGGATGCTGTCCACAAATGGTGGCAGAGCCACAGGTGCCCTGCTATCCTTCCTTTTCTGCTCCCCAATGGTCCCCACCTCTCAGTGCTGCCAAGGGACTGATTGTACCATGCCCTGAAGTTTGTGTGGTGACACCAGCCTCAGCAAGAGCTGCCGCAGTGCCAAGTGGCACACCAATGCCCTTGCTGGGCACACAACAAGCTTAAAAATGTTCCCTCTAGCACTGGCAAATAGGGAACCCATGCGTTATCAGCTTAATCATGTAGCTATTCTCAAAATGACCTTAAAAGTAGTGATGTATTACACTTCTGGCTGGAAGAACGAGCATCCACCGTGGGAACAAATAAGCTCTAGCCTGCAGCAGCAGAGCAGAGGGAAGTAGGGATCTTGTGCTGAGTGGCCCTTTGCCACACACACCAGAACATTGCCATACACACCACTGCAAAATGTGTCATTAAACCCTGTAGCTGTACCCCTGCTGTGGAAAAGGTTTGAGTGCAGTGTAGCCAGGGGTGGTGGAAAGGGCTGGGATCAGGGTCTTGTCTCCTCCCTTATTTCCCTGAGTTGTTGTCTCACCTCTATCCTACCTGCTGCTTTGGAGCAAAGGGTATCTAGTGCAACCTTCACGGCGCACAACAACCCAGCTGTGACTCAGGGATCCCAGTTCCTGGCAGAGCTGTGCCAACAGGGACTGCAGCCCAGGGGAACACCCAGCCTGGCACCCAACAGGGCAGAGCAGGGTGGGAAGGAGCCCAGTGACAACCATCCTTGGCTGATGGGCCTGATGGGTTTGTGCTCCTGGAGGAGGTGACGGATACAGTGGCTCCTGTTCAGAAACTGCTCAGCTTCAGGGTCTGTGCTTTGGGGTTTTTAGTTGGTAGCTCAAGCATAACAAATGAAACAAGGTTATATTTAGAGCTGTGAATAATTCTGCACTATGAATGAAAGAACATGTCATGTGAGACCAACACAGAAAGGCACTCTCTGTGTGAAAGAACTTTTCTTCACTTGGGTGTTGTGTTTCCTTTGGGAAACAGGACTGTTATTCATTTTTGCATGATGTGCAAAAAAAGCCCTCTATAAAAATAAAACCCTCTTATTCTCATATATAGATAACGAGGAAAAAAGTTATAAATACCTAATGATATTTAGATATTTCACATGTTCATGGCTTGGAACTTCTTGGTTCTAATTTTCTACTTCCAGTCCTATCTTAGTTTGTTTTCCCTAGAGTATAGGGACTGTACTTGGAAAGTATGAATGTACTTACTTAATAAGATGTAAGCTAAAAAATATTGCTCAGGATTACAAGGTAAAGTTGCTTAACTGGTGTATCAAAACTGAGGAATTGAAAAGTGAGGTATTATGAATGAAGTTAATTTACTCGAAAATATTTTATGTAGTAAAATCAAGTTATGACCAATCATGAAAAAGACATAAGGAAAGATTACAAAATGCTTGGCTATCTAAATTCTAAGTTGTCTGTAATTGGCTTCCCATGATAGAAGATGTATTTCAGGATTTCTCCTAGCTAGAAATATGTAGGAATGGCATCAAGCCACAAATTCCAGCATCTGACTTGCAGTGCTCAGCTCACAGAGGGATAATATGTTCTAGAAAACACTGAATGTAAATGATGTTCCCATGCTGCCTGTGCAGATCTTGTGCCCAAGTCACTGGTGCTGCTCTGACCTTTCAGTCTTGAAAGATGGTGTCTGATTTCCCTTGGTGAAAGCACAAAGCTTTGAAGAACATGTCACCGTACCCCATATTTCTGATTTTCATTTTTCATACTCATAGTATTCTCATGCATAGCATAGACAGGGTGGTACCATCCCTGTTCATACCTCAGGGACCACCACCATCAGCATCTTCGACTGGAGCTGCAGGGCTCTGATCATCTGTCAGTGCTGCAGGATGCTTGCAGTCACTGAACCTGGGTCTAGCCTTGCCACACCAGCTCACCAACTAGCAAACACTTTGATACATCTCTTTTCACCTTTATTTCAGATAGGCTCAACCCATTTTTCATGTGTTCGGATGGAACTTGCACGTGCCAGGCTCCCCATGCACACCTGTCCCTGGGGTTAAAATAGTGCATCCCCACTATTTTGGATACAGAAGGAAAAGAGCAGGAAGAAAAAGTATGGCTGGAGTGTGTTAAAACTGTAGAGGCCATGTCAGAGCCCTGGTGTTAACCCTTGTAGACATAAAGCCTGCAGCAAGAGCAGACAACCAAGTGCTAGCTGCATTATGCAAGTTTCTGGGAGACTACGAAAGGGTTACTGCTCATCATTAGTTAGCTGAAATGCTAATTAGGAGCATATGTCCCCATTTAAAATCCAGCTGTGGTATAGGCTGGGTCAGCTGGGCTTCATTTGGGTGCAGGTCTTGCTGCTGGCATGGGGAACAGGTATGTATGTGGTGTTGGTGAGAAGGTGGAAATGGGCTTTGGGAAGGGGCTTGGGTGGGATTGGTTCTGCTTTGTGTGGCCTTGGAGCTGAGGAGTGGTAGCCAACAGTGGTCTCTACAGCTAGCCTGGTCCTGTGGGACTTGTTTGTCCTCAGTAGGTCTCCCTGGCCCTGCAGCAGTTGCCTTTCATGCAGTGAATGGGTGGTATTTTCCTCAAAGCCTGAGGATGTGGACAGTGCTGCTAATACAGCCAGTCTGCTTGTGTCAGGAGACCTAAAACTGAACTTCTCAGGTTTGTGAGGGTGTAAGTTTTGGGGGTGACTTTGTTTTGGTTTTGGTTTTTGGTTTTTGATTTTGGTTTTGGGTTTGGTTTTTTTTATGTTTTTTTAATATTATTTAAAAGTAGAAGGAAAGATTGTAAATGTTTGTTTTTTTTTTAATGTGTTCAAGTACCTGTATATCTCAAGTTGCACCAGTCTTACAAGAGCTTAAATGCACTTAGCCTTCTTTTCTTCCAAACTATGCTCAATGCTTTGTTCTCCCTAGAAACTCTTAATCTAAGCAGGCTTAAAAGCAAGAGCACCATGACTATGGGTGCAGCTCTGCTTCTGCTGCTTGAGGAGCTGCCAGTGCTCTGCCAGACCCCTTGTCATTTTACAAACAGCTGAATTACCACTGAGATACTTGAGCAGGATGACAAGAAGCCCTGCTTTCTTAAAAAGCCTTTTCAGCATTAAGGAAATCTGTGTAACTGCTCCTGATAGCAGAAATTCATATTTGAACCCCAAGCCTGCCTGTTTGCAGGTTTGGGAGTGACTTGACTTGAGGGTGTGATGGAGTTCTGGGAGGTGCAGATGGAGACCTGTGGGATAGAGCAGCTGCTGGAGAGAGGGTATCTTGGTGTCCTTCCTGCCTCATGGTCCCTTTGGCTGCAGGATTTGCTACTGATTTCGTTTTCTCGGATCCTGATTGGAGTTTAAGTATTCACATAGATGTGTCTGTGGAACCCTATGGTAGCTTGGATGGCTTTTCCTCTTTCCTCTGGACCAGAAGTGTGCCTGTGAATGGTATGTTTCCAAAACCTTGAGTAGTTCCAACCTGGTGCCAGATAAATCCAGCTGCTCATATAATTCCTTAACCTGTATTGAAAGATTGCTTAATCTTCACACATATAACTCCTAACCCCCCCCCCAAAAAAAAAATCCAAAACCAAAACAAAAAAACCCCACCCCTCATTATTTTGCAGTATATGGAATCATTCCAATCAAAAATAGCTTGTCTAGAATATTTGCTGAAATTTCCAGGTATAAGTGGGAAACATAATTACCAGCTTCATGTAAAAATGAAAACACTGTTTAGGCTAGAGGAGATTCAATCTGTTGAAGTACATTTCAATCTCCGTCTGATGCTAAATAGCTATCTGCATTGCAGATAAAGCTATATTTGCATGCAGACCTGGATGTTGTCATCTCTTTCTGCAATTGTTTTGATTTGAGGTCCTTTGTACAAACTCATTAGCTGTCTAGAATATCTTAGTCTGTAAGTATCTCTCTGGAGACAACATTGAAGATAGCTTGAGGACCTCTGATTATTTCATACAAGTGTTTTTCCTGCTTTGAGGGCACTTACTGTCTTGGCCACCTTGATTTAACCTAAAATGAATGCAGTCAGTGTAACTTAGTTGGGAGAGGGAAGAAGGAAATTGATTGTAACTTTAATTTCCAGGCAATGCGTATACAGTTGAATATTCCTTGGGAGTTTGAATGAAGGCTTTAAGAAAAAAACAGAATGCCCTTCCTTCATCTCTAAGTAAAATCCTAAGCTTTCCTTCCTGTGTGCTCCATCATTTCTTATATCTAAGTGTCCAGAATTTACTTGGATTGTAATTGCTTTAGCCCAGAAGCACTTTAACCCTTTACTGTTAAGGCAGGCTACTTCTGAGATATCAATATATATGTATGATATCAAGAATTTTTCTGAATATTAACATGGGAATTATCCTGTGATTTCTTTCATTCTGTAGCAGTATTTGGTCCCTTGATCTTTAGATGTATTTACAAGAACAGAGACTTTGGTTTTGGATAATCCTCTATTTCTGAACTGAATAACTAAAGTGTGTTTCTTGTAATTCATGGATTATTTACATCACTTTCCCTACTGTTTGGGTTTACATGCTAATAGGGCTTTTAAAACAAATACTAAGGTATGCAGACCAGACCTGGATACTAAAGGAATCTTCTGGGTTTGTGGGTTTTGTTAATGTGGCTGTGGAGAAAATAATTTAAATAGATAAAGTATTTTAAATAGTTAAAATAACTATCTTGGTGTTAAGTAATCCACATCCTTTTTTGTTTAGCAATTTAACTTATTTCTGTGATTGAGGCTACTTAGGGTAACAAAATAGGCAGATCATTAATATGGCCAATATTGAGGCTTGATAGCAACACTGGGAGAATTATTCTTGGACATGTCTTGAGTTTTAAAATGGCCTTAACTACTTAAAGATCTGTTTTTTTAAATGCAAACCTGCATATATTCTCCCTCTTTTTAGATTTGGTGTTCTTCACACCAGCTACAGTAATAAATATAAGCTGGATTTCATGTTTTCATGTTGAAGTTACTTTTTGGTAACTATTTGGTGTGAGTATCGTGGAGTCTTGCCATTAATCCTTTCTTGTTTGTCTGAGCTGCTGCTTCAGAGGGAGAGCATCTCTGCTGATGAACAAGAGAGGAGCTGTTTTGCTTCTCACTTGCTGTCTTCTCCAGGTGTCAATGTTGTTGGGAGACAAAAGGAATAAGGTTATCCTCTTTGTGTTCAAATTCCCTGTAAGCAGCTTCTATAATGAGTTTTTGTTTACCTTGTCTTTCTCAGCAATTAATTCTGGACAATGAATCTTGCTTACAAATACTTGTAGCGCTAGGTTGGCTCCTGGATTTTGTATTAAACTACAGTATATTACAAACAACAATGGCACAGAGCACATGTACACTATTGTTGATGCAGAATATTAGTAATTAGATTAGTTTGGGAAATGTAGGAAGGGCATGTATTCATTAGCACGTAGTTACTCAGCTGAATATTTAGGAGTCTATTTGTTAGAATAGCCCTTTGATTCAGAGGATGATGATTCCTGGTGAGTATCTCCTGTACAAATGTCATGGTTTAAACCAAGTCCCCCAACTCCCGGAGAGTTAGGAAGGAGAATTCAAAGAATGTAGCCCCCACGGATTGAGATAAGAACGGTTTAATTGCTAAGGCATAACACAAAACCCCTACTGCCATTTACTACTACAAATAATAATGATACAGCAAACAGCAAGTGAAAAGAATACAACACCCCACCAGCCACCGACCCATAACTCACTCCACCCTGCCCGGCCGAGCACAGCGTGCTCCCTCCTCCATTTTCCTCTAGAGCTCTACCCCTCCAGCTCTCTCTTTCCCAGTAGGATCTGGGCATGACGTGAATGGTATGGAAAATGGAGGAGGGAGCATGCGGTGCTCGGCCAGGCAGGGTGGAGTCAGTTATGGGTCGGTGGCTGGTGGGGTGTTGTATTCTTTTCACTTGCTGTTTGCTGTATCATTATTATTTGTAGTAGTAAATGGCAGTAGGGGTTTTGTGTTATGCCTTAGCTATTAAACCGTTCTTATCTCAATCCGTGGGGGCTACATTCTTTGGATTCTCCTTCCGAACTCTCCGGGAGTTAGGGGACTTGGTTTAAACCACGACAACAAATGAGAGCAGTGCTGGAGCAAATATGATAGCTTATTAGTATCAGAAGAGGTTAAAGCAAGTGTGGGGTTAACTGCAGTGAAACCTTTGTGTGGTGAGCTCCACCACTAGTGAGAGCACATGGGGATGGAGGAATCCAAGTGAGCTCTGGGACTGATTCCACCGGAGCTGCCTTTAACGTAAACCTGAAATTAGCCATGTACTGAAGTCTCCCTTTTTGGTACTTGGGATGATACATGGATCGATGTCTAGTCACTTAAATGAGTATAAAATGCTTTTCCTACTAATGGATTTTCTGCTTTATGTACTTATTACTGTGAAAAATGTTGCTTTATGATGTTTTGACATGCATGGATCTGAGAGGGAACTGCAGATCTTGGGAACTTTTTTAGTCCTGTGCAGGTGGCTGATTTTGGTATCAAAAATCAGCTCATTGACTCTTTCAATAAAAGTAAAAGCAACCAAGCAAAAACCCTTAGAATCACCCATGTTGGGCAGGACCCCTGGAGATAGTTGATCTGACCTCTCAAGGCCAGGCCAGCAGTACCAGGCTGCTCAGTGCCTTCTCTGTTTTCCAGATGATGGACCTTCTGTCCTCGCTTTTGGCTACCTCCTTCACACAAGGTTGGTTTTCCCTAATACCTAATCAATCTCACATGCCTGGGTTTTTTCTACTTCCCCTTGCCATGCACCTCAGGAGGGTCTGGCCCTGGCTTCCCATCTAGCATCAGAGGATACAGCCAAGTACTATTGCTGCTCTCTGACCATTAAATTATGGTGGGGTTGGACTGCTGAAGAAATGCAGCTGAACATTGGAACAGACTTCTTTAATACAATCTGCAAATGTATATTGTCCCCTCCATTTTCATGACTTTGGAAACCTGCCTGGGCTCCCTTTAATCAAAAAAAGTCATCAACAAACATGAAATAGTTGTTCAAAAGTTAGTATAGTTCAACTCTTGGAAAATTTGCATTAATGCAAGGTGGTTTATTTCTTTATTTCAAACTTGATGAAAAATCTTTCCATGATCTGTGCTAACCTATGAGGTATTTTTCTTTGTTATCTGTTTTTAATTTGGATTTGGTTTCATTTCCAGCTGAATTATTCTGTACTTTAGAAAATGATTTCCTGAAAGCTATCACAAGCATATTTTTCCCTGTGGTAGATTTCTCTGGAATTTCTTCTGCAGGTGCAGGTCCTTCTGTAAGGTGAAATGGGAGAATGTGGTATCTCCTTGTATGTGTGTCCTTGGATTTCAGCTACAATTAGTGTGCAGCACTGGGGCTTCTTCAAGCTCCAGAGCTGGGCTTCCTGCTGCAGTTATATGTCCACAGTGTTTTCACTTTCCCATTTCCTCCACTTCTGCTCTCATCTTTATGCTATATTTTTCTGTGCATGGTCAAAGGTGGTATCTGAGGTCTGCATGACTTCCATTTTATACTGAACACATAGAGCTGTCTACAAAAGTAGTGAGTATTGAAGCTCAAAGCATCTTGGCATCTCTCTTCAGAAGGACTTAGTTAAAATACCAAGAAACTTGATGTAATCTGCTATTATTTGCCCCATTTATAGTCAGTTTGCCATCTAAAAAAATGAAGGTAATAGGCTAGTAGTTATTGGCTGCAGCTAATAGACTTTATAAAGGGAATTGTAATTTTTGCAGGGTGTAAAAGGGTATTATCCTTCAGATTAAGACCAGCTAGTTGCAACTAATGAACTATATCCTACATAATGCGCAAGATGAACTCTTAGTACCTCCACATAGAGAGCTTTGGTTAATCTTCTAATTTTCTCATTATTAAAGGAATAAAATTATTCCTAATAGCATGTAATTTTGTGGTCAAGCAGATAATTATCTTTCTTGCATAAAGCAGTAACAATCTTCTTTGGAGTAAATCAGCATGTGTCATTATTGATTTCAAGTTTCGGTTGCAGCTCACTCCCTTAACCTTAAACCAAGGCTCCATGAACCAGGCTTCTCTATGGCTGCTGCTGCTCTTTGTTAAGCTTATCTGACCAGCCTCAGTTCTAGCCTTTATTTAAGCTGTTCCTGATGGTCCCAACCCTTCTTCCTCTGTTTATTCTTTTCTAAACAGCCATCTTCTTCTAGACACAAAATCTTTAAGAAATATATGATTATTAAGGCCTTTAATATAAACAGTTGAAATAGCTTTTTCCTTACAAACCCTATCCACAAAGTTGCTTGTAATCAGAGCTCTGACATTCAGACCTCTGAATTGTGTTTAGATGCCTAAAGTCTCACATGTTAGGAAAACTCTTAGAAGTATATGAATGTACTACTGAAATATACAATAAATATTGTCTCTTTCTAAGCAAAGAGGAGATGGAGCAGGAAAGTGGCTGATCAAACAAATACCACCAGCAGCAACTTTTAAGGCTGAGAGCCAAACAAGTGCCAGATGGGAGGAGACAGTATGGTACACCAACATGATGTGGGACATGGGCATTTGGAAATACTCTGTAGTTTCACAGGAGCTTTGTATGGGCTAGACACAAAGCGCTTGCTTTAGAAATCTGGTGATGGACTAGTTTTTTGTAAAACGGCTTGAATTTCAGCCTGAAATTGCTGAAAATCAGGCCCTGAAGTACTTTGCCTCTTGCTGCATACAGACTGCAAAGGTAGTTAATGATAGCTCTCTTTGTGCCATGTGTGGTATGTGTATGTGCTCCTTGCCTATGTATGGGGTTGAAGGGCAAGTGTGGAGGCTCCAGCTGGGCCTTGGTTTAGGGAAGGTAGTAAAAGGCTGCTAGTTTGGGGAGTGGGTGTGGAACAGAAGCTGCTAGATGAGTTCACCCTAGTTGCACTTGTAGAGCAAGAGGTCATACCTGCTGCCCTGATTTTGAGAGGTGTTCCCAGAGCTGCCTTTCATTTCATCACCTACGACTTGGGACTCCCTTCTCCAGGATTTTAGCTGCTGTGCACCTTTGCTGTGTTGGATCAGGACCTGAAAAGTCAGACGGCCCTTCCCAAAGGCAACCCCTGTGTGCCACAAAAAGTCAGGTTCTCTTCCTGTGTTCTGTGCTAATTCAATATACAGGACAAAAAGGCTGATTTGTAGTGCTCCTTCCAGCTGAAAGAAGCTTTCCCTGGGTACAGATATTGTGCTTGTTGAGGACCTGTGCAGCCTGCAGCTGATGCCCATTCCCTGCTGCTGAGCAAGGGCTGGAGAAAGAAGGGCTAGCCCTCACTCTGCAGGAACTGTCTGGAGGAGGAAAGAATATGTGAAGGAAACACTTTGGCTCAAAATTCAGCCATCCCCTGAATAAACAGTGATCCCAAAGCTGGTATATCTGAAATCAGCAGTAGAATAGACCCCAACCCTTATGGTGATGGGCATGCCACCAATTCTGCGTCTTTCTGAAGCTTTACCTTTTCCTGTTTTCAAGCTGGCTTTAAAAGCTCTTGGTACCCATAAGATGCTGAAGATGTACTTCTTCCTTGCACTGTGTAGTTTGGTCTCATTTGACCTAATTGGCTTAGTTTTAGCTAGGCAGCTGCTGACTTTATCCTTATTAAATTCTTATGCTGCTTATAAATAAGAAATGAGTTTCTAATAATAGCCACTTTCTTTGCTTAATTAAAGTATTTTCATTTAATGACTGCTGAGTGTTTTTTCTCATTCCTGGTTTGTTTTTTAACACCTTGTCTTAATGATTATGTAGCTTGATGGGTTACACTCAGGAGAGGGGAGAACTTTCTTGTACCAATTAGGGTGTGTTTCTAGAGATCATGGCATGAGAGGTGACATACTAGGTGTTACCAAGGGCTCTTCCTATTAATGAGTTGCATATGCATCCAATGAGTTGGTAAGGACACCTGCTGGAAAATGTAGGCAAGAAAATGAATGCAGACTACAGTAAATATGACTTCCTAGGGCAGCTCCCCCTTCCTCAGCAAACAGCAGTATAGCAAAGGACAGGGATGCTGCTTTTATGAATAAATCAAATAAAGGGAGGACCACAGAAGGAAAACTGGCACCTTAAACTAAGGATTTTTTTTCAGTGAAACACTGTAGAGTATTGCCTAACCTCTTTTAACAGCCTTTCTCATGAGCAACAGGTATGCCATTGCATGGGTCTGCCAGGATATTTTTAATTTCATTCCCTTTAAAAGCTTTAATAAAAAGAAAATACAGCTGCTTTAGAAATAAGGAGCTTTAAGGTGACAGTTAGGAAACTGTCTCACAACATAAGCACTAAGAAAAAAATGATGGGGGGGGGGGAAGTATTTGCAATTAAACTTGCAAGTGAAGCAGTTATTGTCCCATGCCTAGAGGAGGTACAGCTACTTTCCAGAGCCTCCACTATACAGCTTCAACCTCCTAGTAGTATCCTTTCTCATCTTTGTTAATTATATTATTTCCACAAGCAGTGTGTCCCCACAGCAAAAATGTTGAGAAGACTTTGAATAATACTGTCTAGTCTTCATATTTCAAAAGATTAAATTATGGTTTAATTTGACCTCTAATAATCTCTAGTTAGTTTGTTAGCTGTACACTGGGAAAACAGTTATAAAATGTATAATGAGAGAGGTTATTTTCTTGCTTCTCTCTCTCCCTGAATTAATAAAATCATTAATTGAATTTATGAGGGTGCTGCCAGGGTTCAGCACAGATGATCTGGAAAAGGTTTGGGGGGAGCATATTCGACCTCTCCTATGTGCTTATAGTAACATAGGCTCCTTTTCTCCCCTTTATGGGAAAATGCTGTCTAGATTTGGTAATCTATGAACATAGAAAAAGTTGAATTTACAATGAATTGTAGCAGGTTGAGTTTTTTGGTATAAATGTGAAGTCTACTTCTAGGTGGTTTTCAGTGTACTTTTAATGAAAAGTTCAGCCTCTCACCAGAGCCTTTTTATGGACTACCTGCATATGCACTTCCATGAGCAAACTTAAATACATGTACAGTCCTAGGTTTGAGTATAGGTTTCTGCAAAGAGGCATTTCAGTTACTACAAGGAAGAGTGGAGGTTTCTCTAACTGCCTTTTCCTGCTTTCCTCCCTCTTCAGGAGACTTTGTTTTGTTTTGGGGTTGTTTTGTTTGTTTGTTTGTTTTTAATAGCAAACTAAAACCCAAGAAAAAGCTACTTCAAAAATCTCAGTTAATCTTCAGTTTTGAAGTAGGAGTTGTTAAAAGCATTGTTGCTGCTCTCAGGATGTTTCTCATAAAAATCTGTTGCAACTTGTATTCCCTGTGTGCCACTGTGGTACTAGTTTGGCATATTCACTAGCTGAGATTTAAGGGTGATTTTAATAACTACACTGTTTCCTCAGGGTGTTGG
Source organism: Melopsittacus undulatus (assembly GCF_012275295.1). NCBI lineage: Eukaryota > Metazoa > Chordata > Aves > Psittaciformes > Psittaculidae > Melopsittacus > Melopsittacus undulatus. The sequence continues at coordinate 72,690,070 of NC_047530.1, forward strand.
CAGCCAAGTTTGTAAGTGACAACCTCCAGAACTGCTCTTTAAAGAGTAGCAAAGATGAACTTATTTTCTCTGCCTACAGGATTAAAGAAAGGCTTTTATCTAAAAATAAACCAATAACAAATAGAATTGTGGACCAACATTAACTGAGAAATAACCACAGTAAGTTGCCAGCTTGGAAATCCCATAGCAGTTCTCCCTTAGCAGAATAACTCCTGCAGTTTGAAGTGGCAAAATTTCAACAGTGCTTGCCTTTGTGCTGCCTTTTGAATAAGACAATACTTGGTTATATTAAAGTAATATAATGTCTAATGTGTAATTACATACAGCATTGTAGGTTGGGGAGAGAGGAAGAAATACCATTTTCCATGAAAATTCAAGGCTTTACATGGCTTGAAAGAAACATTCAGTTCCAGCTTTTCTACATTTCTTATGCAAAAACATTCGCTAAATTCCAACCTAATTCCACCTACAACAATGCTCACAAGGCTTTAACCCATGGGCAGGCCATGAATTCTGACCACCCCACCCCCTCCCCCCCCAGTCTCTGCACATCTCTAATCCTAACAGTGTTTAAGTTGTGTGGTGTTTGGGGTTTTGTGTTGGTTTTCATTTTTGGGGGGGTATGGGGGTGTTTGGTTTTTTTTTTTTTGCTGTAGTTGGAGGGGGTTGGGGTTGGTTTTCTTTTTGTTTTTTTTTTAAATTTGTCATTTTTAATTATCCAGTAGAGTGCCATCTGTCCAGAGCCAGTCTAGGTGGGGTGTCTGCCTATTTGTTACTTCTCCCCCATGGATTTGGGCTGGGATAAAGTTCAACCTGATGTGGCGTTACTTAGTGTTGGGAAATGGCCATTTCCAATCCTGTTGAATTTGAAGGCAAGAAATTGTTCAGGAGCTGGGGATGCCCAGCAGGTCTATGGCCACAGGTGTGGCTACCTTTGTGGGGCTGCAGCCTCTGTGCCTGCTGAGTTGCTTGTTAATATGAAGTTTTTGCCTCTGGTGTTTCTCCTGTGATAAAAATAGCTATTACTATCTCCCACCAGTTCTAATGCCAAACTTTACATTTTGCCTGACAAAGCCTGGTGATTAGGGGATTTGTTTGGGAAAGCCGGTCCTTTTTGGTTATATCTCTAATTGCAGCAGGGAAGCAATTGCAATGACCAAAAATATCTTTTCCCCAGTCTGTAATACTGCTGGGCAGTCACACTCTGAAGGAGTGACTCAACTCAGTTTTAGAAGAATAGTTATAATTTCCTATATCAAATTGCCAACATTAACTTTTATAGAAATGTGTTATTAAGAATAACCAAATGTAAGGATTTTTTCTTAGATAATGCAAATACCTGAATCCTTAATGTAGGGAAGAATATCTACTAAAAAAATCTTTCCTTGGCCTTTGAACTGACTGGGGAGAGTCCTTAAGCTTGTGTGTTCCCCTCTTAAATTCATTTTCTCAAATTTACCAATTATTTGCATTATATTACTATTTTCTATAGAGCCATTGACTTCTTTATTTTGGAAAAGACCTTGAAGGTGGGTGTGAGTGGAGCCTAACCCAGTATAACACCTGATGCTGTAACACACTCATTTTGATCTTGGCAGGCACATCCCTGTATAATGCACAAGGAGCCTGGGGACCACTGAGTGCAAACACCTTCTGCCCCTGCACCCGGAAATAACTGCATAAGCAGGCAGACTCCTGGCGGCCAGGGCCCTGCAGGTGAACAGCCTTTGTCTTGCCTTTCTTTTTTTCCCCACCTGCTTCACAGTGTGCAACTTCACTACCAAACAGCTATTAATTAAACATTATGTGTCAGGTGGAGCAGAGCAGCTCTGGGCTCATGGGGCTGGGGAGCCCCTGAGCAGCCACAGACTGGCTCTAAGCTGGTGACCAGCCGTAGGGGATGAAAGCAAAGCCACCCAGCAAATACTTTAAAAACATGTTTGCAGATGGGGGAATAATATGGAACATAGAGCAAGTGTGCAGTACTCCTGTCTTATAGCACTGCTGTGTTCAGACAGATATTACTAGAAGCCATTCCAGCATAATTTTGAAGGACAGTGGTGTTTTGAGATCCTTGAGCTTATTTTAATGCTGTGTTCATGAACTGGTTTGGGAGCATCGATTTTTTTTATTATTTTTTTTTTGTCCCTGCTCCTCAGGATTCACATCTGACTCTAGCTGCAGAAAGCCCCAGGGGGCCAGAGCCCCCAAAACTGCATCCGTGAGCTTGTTGTGGTACAGCTGTATGTACTCTTGGGACCAGCTAGAAAGCTGAGACTGGCCCCAGGGAAAATCTGGCCCAGCTTTGTATTTGTTTCTTTCTTTCCTGTGGGATTATAGGTAGTGCTCCAGACTTGTCCCATGGGTTTCAGAGAGTTATTTGGTTTTGAGTGTAAGAATAATTTCTTTTTTTGAGAGAACATATCAGCAATGTTATTTTCTTATTAAAGATGTTTCATCAAATCATAGAATTATTTAGATGTGAAAACACCTTTAAGATAGAGTCCAAACCTTAACCCAGTGCTGCCAAGTCCACCAATGATAATTTACCCCTTTGCTGCATTCATATTCCACCTGTTTTTGCCTTCTGAGCATTTGCTTCCTTGGGATTATAAAGTGTTTATGTTCTCACAGGAGGGAATTTGACCACCTCTTGCTGATCCTAAACTTGATGCAGAAATACCCATATATAAAACAAAGCCCTCCCCCCAGAAAATAAACAGCAGTTTTTATCCTTCTCCAGATTGGTGTAATTTAGCATATAGATCGGAGCAGAGCTTGTAGAGGCAAAAAATATTATAATTAAAGAGTAAAGATTAGACACTTCAATTTTGAAAATATAATTATTACAATAATTACATAAATAATAAATTAAAAAACTGCTCCCAATCCCGAGGTCCTCAGAAAATGAGCTATAAAACATGGCACTGCAGCAGGTAACTACAGCTAAGCTTAGCAAAACTTGCTTTCCACCTGTCTTGATTTATTTTTTCAAGACAAAGCATGCAGCCATCTTGCCTGTGCCCATGCCTCCCTGGAGCCTAACAATACAACACCCCAGGAATCATGGAGAAAGGGAGAAGCATTCCAGTGTGGACAGCCCCAGCATGCCATTTCCAGTGGGACAGGCAGGGACATGGTCATTTTTTTAAACTTATTTATCTGAAGAAATGAAAGGGCTGCAGTGACATTTCAAGAACATTTGCATAACAAGGGTATCTCATCTCCCTTTACTGAATGGAAGGGAATGGGCAGTGGGGAAGAGACATAGTGTTACTGCAGCCCTTTTATTTCTTAAGGTTTAAAAAAGCTAAGCATGGCTCTGCGTGTCCCATTGGAAATGGTATGCTGGGACTGTCCACACTGGGAGGCAAAGGTCCTGCAAAGTCCTTAGAAACTCCATGCTGGAGAGGGGCAGTACAATAAGTCAAAAGAACAGTAGAGTGTTTCTTGTTCTTTCCCCTCCTAATAGGTAAATTGAAGGTGTATCTATATTTTAAGTGTTATCCTGACACCCCTTTCCCTCATCCAGGGCTTAAATGACTATAGGAGTTATAATTGCTGTCATTTTTCTCTCATTTGTTAGAGGATGAAATGACTTCTACAGGTAGACTATGCTTCTTCAATTGAGAAAATGACAGAAAAGGCACTTGAAATGAGCAAGCAGGATATAAAAATAGTGTTGCAGAGAAGGCAATAATATGAGAAATAGGAGACATAAAATTCATATGAAGCAAAATGAAGATTCAGAGAAAGAATAGGTTCTTTCATCCTCTGTAATGAGGCTGTGAAACTCATTGCCCCATCAAATTTGTTTGAAAGCCGATTTTTTTTTAAATTATTTCAAATAAATAAAAGGCGGACAAACTGGGGTTGCAGCCTCAGTATTCAAGCTCCTGGTAAAGCTCTCAGGACAATGGTAGGAAAATTAGAGGGTGAATATTTGGGAAGGGCAGATTGAAAGTAAAACTTTAGCTAAATTTACATACAGATGGCAGCAAAAACTGTGGCATTTGATTTAATCCTACTTTTTAATTTATAAAATCATAGAATAGTTAGGGTTGGAAAGGACCTTAAGATCATCTAGTTCCAACCCCCCTGCCATGGGCAGGGACACCTCACACTAAACCATGTCACCCAAAGCTTCATCCAACCTGGCCTTGAACACCACTAGGGATGGAGCATTCACAACCTCCCTGGGCAACCCATTCAAGTGCCTCACCACCCTTACAGTAAAGAATTTCTTCCTTATAGCCAATCTAAACCCCTGCTGTTTAAGTTTCAACCCATTACCCCTTGTCTTATCCCTACAGTCCCTAATGAATAGTCCCTCACCAGCATCCCTGTAGGCCCCCTCAGATACTGGAAGGCTGCTATGAGGTCTCCATGCAGCCTTCTCTTCTCCAGGCTGAACAGCCCAAATTTTCTCAGCCTGTCTTCATATGGGAGGTGCTCCAGTGTCCTGATCATCCTCGTGGTCCTCCTCTGGACTTGTTCCAACAGTTCCACATCCTTTTTATGTTAGGAACACCAGAACTGCACACAATACTCCAAGTGAGGTCTCACGAGAGCAGAGTAGAGGGGCAGGATCACCTCCTTCGACCTGCTGGTCACGCTCCTTTTGATGCAGCCCAGGATACGTCTGGCTTTCTGGGCTGTGAGTTCACACTGCAGCCGGCTCATGTTCATTTTCTCATCAATCAACACCCCCAAGTCCTTCTCCACAGGACTGCCATGAATTTCCTTTTTGCCCAGCCTGTAGCTGTGCCTGGGATTGCTCTGACCCAGATGTAGGACCTTGCACTTGGCATGGTTAAACTTCATGAGGTTGGCATCAGCTCACCTCACAAGCGTGTCCAGGTCCCTCTGGATGGCATTCCTTCCCTCCAGCGTATCAACCAAACCACACAGCTTGGTGTCATCGACAAACTTGCTGAGGGCACACTCAATCCCACTGTCCCACCAACAAAGTTGTTGAACAAGACCAGTCCCAACACCGATTCCTGAGGGACACCATTTGTTACTGGTTTCCAGCTGGACACTGAGCCATTGACCACCACTCTTTGCTTGTGGCCAGCCAGCCAGTTCTTTATCCACCATGTGGTCCATCATCAAACTGATGTCTCTTCAATTTAGAGACAAGGATGTCATGTGGGACAGTGTCGAATGCTTGGCACAAGTTCAGGTAGATGACATCAACTGCTCTACCCCTGTCCATCAGTTCCGTAGCCCCATCACAGAAGGCCACCAGATTGATCAGGCAGGATTTCCCCTTAGTGAAGCCATGCTGGCTGTCACCAAGCACCTTGTTGTTTTTCATGTGCCTTAGCATGCCTTCCAGGAGAATCTGCTCCCAGATTTTGCCAGGCACAGAGGTGAGACTGACTGGTCTGTAATTCCCTGGGTCATCCATTTTCCCCTTCTTGAAAATGGGGGTTATATTTCCCTTTTTCCAGTTGTCAGGAACTTCACCTGACTGCCATGATTTTTCAAATACAATGGCCAGTGGCTTAGTAACTTTATTTGCCAGCTCCTTCAGGACCTGTGGATGGATCTCAGCAGGTCCCATGGACTTGTGCACAGTCAGGTTCTTAGGTTGGTCTCAAACCAGATCCTCTCCTAGGCCTAGGGTCTTCATTCTCACAGTTCCTGCTTCTGCCTTCCAGGACTTGGGTGGTGTGGTCAGAGTGTTTGCCAGTGAAGACTGAGGCAAAGAAGTCATTATTATATTAAGGCAAATATTATATTAAGTCATAATTTATTTTCTCAAAGGCAAAACCAGGGTGGAAATATGTTCCACAGTGTTGGAACAGCTTTCAGCAGAGGCAAATAACCTCTAAGTAAAGCATGAATAAACTCCTTGGAATGGTACGGTGTGTTTGGTGCCACTTGAACTGACACTGGAGACCTAGAGTTGCTCTTTGAGGAGCCCTTCACAATGGTGGTAGATGGCATGGTGGGGAAGAAACGGGCAAGTATTGAGATTCCCTTAAAGGACCTATACAAGGAGCAGACTTCATGGTTTATATAAATCCTATATGTACTCCTTTCAAGGTTGGGACCTTCCTCTTGGGAAGGCTCTGCTGATGCTACAACCCTGGCAGTATTCAAGGCCAGGTTGGATGGAGATTCAAGAAACCTGTTCTAGTGGAAGGTGTGAACACACACATCCATGGCAAGGGTGTGGAACTAGGTGATCTCTAAGGTCCCTTCCAATGCAAACCATCCTCAGATTGTAGGATACATGGTAGGCATAACTAAAAAGAAAAAAGCTAGTAATATTTTTTTGCAAAACTGTGTGTCATTTGAAGCTGTAATTAAGAGCAGTGTTTACTATGGTAATTTTTATTCTCACTGGTGCTAATAGACTAATAATTTTCCTTCATTTGCCAGGCTTATGATTATTCTTTAAGCCAATTTTAACTGTTGACAGTAGAGCGGAATGTTGCATTGATACATACATGGTTCAGCAGAAAATGCAAAATATGAACATTGAAGGGGTCCAAGAAGACGTACTTGAGTTATACATGCAAGATCTTCAGGATAGAGTGTTATACATGGATCTCTGAAGTTTTACTTTATTAGCACACTTGTGTAATTTCAATACATGGCGTGCATCTTGAGTAAGAGGTATGATTACTGATAACTCCAGTATTTTTAGAGCTGTTAATTCTCCTGCCCCAGCACTTTGTGTTTTCACACACCAAGTCTCATCCTGCCTGTCACCCAAAGGTGGTGGTGGTTCTCAGACCCACAGGAACTGTTGTGTGGCTGCTAAAGGCTGAGGATCACTTAGCTTTTGCTAAATGTTTTGACTATGCAAACTTGACCATTTATTTTTGTAGCACTGCCCCAGCCTGTCATGTTTTAATCCATAATGCTCAGGTCTGCTGCAGTGACAAGCTAGAGGAAACAAATCCCTGCCATATAAATGTCATTACAGTCAGGGTCCATAGGTGGCATTTGGGCTAGGTGATACAGGAACAGCTTTCCAAGCAATAATGTGGAATCTAGTGAAGTGCACGAATGCAGGAACTGAATCCCATGCAAAATATGCCTCTGCATAAACAAGCACAATTCAGCACAGTGCTCCATATTAATGGAACGTTAAACCCTGTCCTTTTTATGCAAGGTGGTTTCTATGGCAACAGGCCAGGATTGCTAGGACCAAGTGTGTCCTTGCTCTGTGCACTAATGGCAGGAATCCTGGTCAATTCTTTTTCACATTTAAACAGGCAGCTAGTTGCAGCTGGTGCAAGGGATGCTGATAAACTCAAAGCTACTCTTACATGATCTGCCCCTATGCTCATAAGAGAATTGCATGATTTCTTTTTATGTAAAAGCTTGCAGTCCCATCATGGACCAATGGTTAGTCATGTGTTTGAGGTCTCTGTTGCACCTTACTGAAATCCATCCGTTCCCCTGGTGCCAAAAAATCCCAGTCCCTCCAGCTGCGGACCTGAGCTCTTTGGGCCATTGCTGTCCATGCCAGCCTTCAAAGTGCCGTGGCCTCATTTAAATGAATAAAGCCAAAAACGCTTGCAACATCCCTGGTGTTCCCCTCTGTTCCCCATGTGGTTTCACTTTTATTTTCAAGACTGGTTCAAAATAGCTTGAAAGAGTCTGTGGGTGACAGCTCTGGACTTGGAGCTAGTGGTCCCCATTCAAAAGGGGAAAGTAGAAATGTTTAATAAGTGGCAAGGTTCTACTGATTAGGCTGAACTAATTAGTGAGTGCTATATCCATGATGGGCAGTAAGTACAAAACTATCATTTTATTGTCTGTTTCAGAAATAGTATTTAATGAGCCTTTGGGGGTGTAACACTGCCACAATGACAGTGCCTGCTGTTCTAAGTGCATTGTGCCTCTTCGCTTTTTTAAATGATAATAATATGGAATATTTATACAACAACTCTTCCTTTTCAGAATTGGCAACAGAAAGAAAAATCCTTCCCCACTTTCTGTAGCTTTTGAAATATACTTTAATTGGTATTACTGAAATACTACAAATAAAATACAGCACATCTGTAACAAGAAATTATAGATGTGGAATCATGCTTAGATAAATCACTGCTCTTCTTTCTCAAAGGGTTGAAGAATATGCATGGTGTATAACTGCTTTTCCCTATGGTGGATACTTTATGATCTTGAAATGGAATGTGAATTATCTGCAAATATCTAATGAGCTTCAGCCTATGACCTGAAAAAAAAAACCATGGCAAATAAATCTTTTCAAAATAGCATTATTTAAGTGCCTTCTGGAGTAGGGAGCTTTCACACAGCTAGCAAAGTTTGAGGGGTGTCCATATACACCTGAGCTTCCATGCCAGTTTTTAGCTTAAATTATTCATGCTAGCTGAAATGTAGTTTGAGTACTGAAGCTAGAGCTTGGGTTTGAGTAGGTTTTTTTGGGGTAAAGATATTTCTGTTAGTGGTCATAGTCAGTGCTACTCAGTTCAATTAAACCTACTCCAGTTCCTTGGCTGTAGTCACGGTGAAGCTGATCCTCAACTGTGGAGGCAGCTGTTTCTTGTCTTGTGGGACAGCAGAAGGGTGGATGTGGAACATGGTGCCCTGCTCTGCCTGGAGAAACAGGATTCCAATGGCAAAGCCACTAGATTATGCAACCTTTTTACAAACAACTATTCACTAATTGCTTACCTTTAAGCTCAGGGGATTGCAGTTATCTAGTGTATTTAATGTTGCCTGTTGTTCTGGTGCCTTGTCCTTCTTTCCTCTTGTTACAAACCCTTCAGTGAAACAAGACAGACCTGTCTCTATAGAAACGGACTCCGGGTTTTTCTGCAGTCATTTAAGTGTTTCATTTAATAATGTTCTGAAGTTTAAAGGCAGGGGAAAAAGTAATGAGGAATAGGGAATGATCAGTTATGAAGATCTCAAATCTATGAATTAAGGGAATGTTTACCCTAATGGAGGTGGGGAAAGCAGAAGAAAAATGACAGCTATTTATATATATTTCATCAACATTTTAATATACATGAAAGAATGGAAGCATTTAAATGACTCCTCAACAAACAGCGACCATCTCAAATAACCAGAGTTTAATGGAAAATAAATACAAGTTTAAGAGTATCAGTCTGACAGATTTATCTCCCTGCTGTCAGTGTTTTCCCCTCTCTGAAGGCAGTAGTTCAGTGTTTCTTTGGTTAAATATCCTCCTCTGTATTATACCTTGTGTGGTTTGGAGTACTATCAGTACTATATTTCAGTTTAGAATAATCTTTTTCTAATGCATACTTTTAGCAAGTCATAGAAATTCTAATAAATGCTTGTACAGTCTATACTTGCAAAATACCCTGGAAAAAAAAAGAATTTAATGCACTGTTCTAGCTATGACATTAGCAAGTGCTGTGTGGGCAGTTGTTTTACAGAAACAGTACCACTTTCTTTCATAGCATGGTAAAAAGTAAAATAAAAAAATCTGACGTTTTCACTCCTGCAAATTGCTAATTTTAAAAAGTCTTTGCATGCTACATTGTCTTCTGCAGGAAGCAAGGTCTTCTCATCAGAAGACTTTGTTAATGACGATAATGTCTAAAATAAACCAGGGGATAAATATTTAAAGCATTCATATAAAGTTCACTCTAGAAAGTAATCTCGTCTTAAAAATTTGCTGTATGGTCTGTTATATTTTGAGTTATATAAATGCTTTGCTCTCACTGCATCTTCAGTAAGAGGCAGGTCACACCCAAAATATCTCATGGTAGCAGAAACCCTTCATCTTTCTTGGAGCAGGAAATAACGCAGCAGTTTCTCTTTCATTTTGGCTCTGCCAGACTCCATGAGAAGCTGGTGCTGTCTTTCACTGTTGGGTGACCATGCCAGCCTATGTGCCTGCTGTCCCTCTTTGTCAACATGCTTCTGTGAAGGTGAAATTAAATGAACAACAAAATCATTGTATTGATAAGAGTGAACTAGGAAAATATTCCAACTAGAAGTGTGGGGGGGAGGGGGGGCTGGGAGTGGGGATCTCATCAACCTATTGTTCCTGAGTTGTTGGGTTGGTGGTTTTTTTTTTCTCTCTACAGATTTCTATAAAAGTCTAAAGACAATTCAGAAAATACCAAACCAAGAAACTTGAAAGCCTTCCTGACCTTGTAGGGCTCTGAATGGCATGTATGCAGCAGTCTGAAAGTACTTGCATTGAGCTATTTCTCAAATTACTGTTATTACTCCAGGGATGTGAGCTGATGAGGTGACCATCAAAGCCTGCTTGGGGAGTCTTAAGGACCCCTTTCACACCAGTCTGCCTCTCCTGCCAGCACCAGCCCATGGGAGCTACAGCGTGTTGTGGTCTAGCCAGCATCTCTGACTGGCTTTGGCCGCCTCACCCACTCCCTCCTGAAAGCCATAATTTCTCTCTGAAAAGTGAGCTCATAGAGAACACACTCCAAGTCGTGACATTATATTTCTTCTTTTAGAAAAAGCATGCATCAGGATGATTTACCAAGAGAAAATTACCTTTGCTATCAAATGTTTATCCGTAGTTTAGTCCTGAATTATCTAACTTGTAGCCATTGTGTTTCCTTGTTCTTGTCTGCAAAACTGAAGAGTCTTTCTGCTCTTTGCCTTTCCTTGGATGAAACTTAGGAGGTTTTCACAACAAAGATGGTTTTGTAAGCTTAAAAATCATTCTGGTAGCTTCCTTGTGGCACCCCTTTAGATACATCATCTTTTGCTATAAGCCAAAAATTCTGCAAACTGCTCCACTTCAAAAATCTGATCTTACTCTCTATAAATGCGTGCCATAATCCTGTTCTACTTTGTAACCTCTTTGAAACTTGCTTAGACTTTGTGATGCAAGCCTGCTGAGGCATAGCCCATAACCACTGATATCTGGTGTTGAATATTCCAGAGTTCTATAATTGAACATATGTTGGTTTTATAGCCAAGAAAGTATTGTTTAGCAACTACACAAAAGTAGTTGCTAATTGTTAATACTCCCAGTTTTTCTCTCTGATCACTGGCAAACTCAGTGGATTAGACTTGCCACCAGCACCACACTGAGATTTTCACAGTGCTGGTCTAATTTCCATGACAGCTCTAGCTGAGCAACGAGTCCTCAGTATAAAATCCTTTTCCTTCTCAACTGACACTCAATTTCTGTTTGACACTTACAAACTGTGTTAAAATTTGCAAAAGAACATTGCCTTCCCTAAAGAAATGAGTTCTGTTTGTATGCTTCTAATAGAGCTTGAAATTATAAGTAAATAGGCTTTGGCCTCATACATTATCACCTTTTAATATTCCAGGCCTCCAGATATAATAGCTTCCTAAAATTATTTCAATTAGATAAAATTTGTGCAACTGGAGCAGACAAAGTAGATGCAAATGACCAATAAACCAGAAGATTTAAGTTCATCCTTTGAAGTAAAGGATCTCATGGAGCTAAGTTCTTCAATGATCCATTACTTGTAGAAGGAAAATGATGAGTGGTTAATGTCAGCTTTACTCCTCGTGGCTCCTTAGGGAAAGGAAAGAGGTAAAGAAAAAAAATGCTAAAGTCTTCTAATAGGCTTGTTAAGTAATTATTATTTCTACCACAGTGTAGAGACCATTCCTGAAAATTTGGATTCTCCTGTATCTTGTAAATAAAAATAGGGAATAGTATATATTGATGTGCCCTGTAAATGAGGGAAAATAAGTCACAACAGAGATCTTTGCAGTTGGTAGTGAGAAGTTCAAAGTGTATATTGAGGTTTAAATATTTGTTGCAGATGTCTGCTGGAACACTCAGGTTCCTAAAGGAGGCTATAACAGGGCACATGCAGGAAACTCCAGCTCATGAACTATCTATGACATAATCTTAATTCTTGAACTTTCTAGGTAACAGACCTACTTTTAACAATAAACCTCTCAAAGTTTGTTTTTATTGAGAAATTGTGCTGAAATTCCCTTGTGACACTTGGCCATGCTGAGATCAGTGACAAGTTTGCATCAAAGTTTGCAGTTTTACCCCGAGAACTGAAGTAATTAAGACTATCCTGATGAAATGGTAGAAAGAAACCTTTTAACTAGAAAAATCACTATGTTTGGGGATTTTTTTTTTTTAATTTGCTCTATTCTGGCCAACAAGATCAATTTCCAGTTATATCTTCACACTCCAGATATGACTCACATAAAACCCACACTGAACTCACTCTGCTCAAGCCCTGCATTCCTGCCTCAGGTCAAAAGCTGTTAAAGAGGGAAATCTCTGAAGGAAATGCCTCAGGAAACACACAGATAAGTAGTGAAAGTGAGCCTGGTATGTAATGTCTCCCTTGAGGTCAAGCCTGTTTCTGGTGGGTAAAAAACAAATCCTGGAGAAGCTTTGTTAAACTAAAATTTTGGCGTGTAAGCTCTTTGGCTCTCTGTCCACTGCATATCAGCTCTGCTGGCTGCCTGCTGTACTTGGAGTCTGGCTGCTCAAACAGGGGTGGAAGGAAGGAAGGGGCTGAGGAGATAGTGTGGAAATCAAGGATGCTGAGCAGCTGAGATCACAGACCAAAGGTCACTGCTGAGGAGCCTTTCTCAACATTTACCATCATGATTAAACCAGAAGGTACTGAAGTACTGATAGGATGACAGCGCAACAACCATTGGGTGAATCTGACTGAGGCTGCTCCTGTCACATCACCCAAATCATTAACTGAGCTTGCTTTGATGGCTTTCTGGTAATACCAGAAATATTATGCTTTCCCTAAGAAATTCCATTGCTGTGTTTGCTGCAGCCTTTCTGAAAACTACTGAGCACACCAGAGGGGAGCTGATGTTTTGTCAGTTGGATGTATCATTCTTCTGCAAAGCCCAGTGCTGGTGTGGCAAGCTGGAGTGGCACAATGTAAAATCGCAGTTTTGGCTTATTTTGGGCATGGTTTTGTTATACTTTTATTCGCCAAAACAGCTCGGATGGGTTTGCAGAGGGCTGGTGCTGGAGGTCTGTCAAGGACTAAGTGCAGCTGCTGACTTATAAACAAGGTCGTAAAGCATGGAGTGGAGGAGAAAGAGCTCCAGAAATAGGAACATAAAGCTACAGTGTCTGCTTTCTCAGGCACAGAATGTCATTGAAGTTATTATGCAGTGATGCTTCTGAATGTTTACTCCAGGTGTGAAGTTCCCCTCTGCAGCCCCAGTGGTGCAGCCCAGGGCCCCCTCTCCCACTGATACCCACATAGGAAAATATTTTCAGGGTTCATTCAGGAGTTTTATTTTCCTTAATCCAAAATAAAGGCTTTTTAGACTCCTCTAAAGGTTACGCTCAAGTTTCAGTATGAAACTTGCTGCAAGGAATATCATCCTGTATATGTACAGGTTTGCATATAGGAGCTTCACACTAATTTTTTATCCATTAAAATAAATTTTAAGTTGTGAGAAGAATAAAAGAAATTAGACACAATTATTTTAACTTTTCAGCCCTAAGTGGTCATATTTCAGGATACCCATCACTGTTGCATGCTTGTATTTTGATACAGTAGAGTGGAATATTATACCCTTAATTGCACCAGTATTGGTTACCTCACTATGTTTTTTTTTTGTCTTCAGTTGTAATTTTTAAAGGGCACCTTATTTTCATGGAAATAACTCATCCTCTGAGCACAGTGAAAGCTTTTATGTGACACTGTGGAATGCTTTCGTTGCATATAAATCACAATATTGAAAGTATTGAAACATGTAAGAAAAGAAGAAATTAAAGCACATAACAACAAGGGGAAGGTGAATGTCTTAGAGGGGATCTCCTCCTGCTCAAAAGTATTCCTTTGGATTCACTATTAGAGTAAAACTAATGCCCTTGTGCAGAGTTAAAATCTGCATCTATATGTGAACTTTCACTTCCCTACGTCAGCAGCTGTGCATGGATTTGAGATTTAGGGCTTCCCTCCGCCTGATATCTACAGTCATACCTCAACCTCTCCAAGGAAAAATGCAGAGGGGCCAAACTGGGAAGGGAGATTTTCAGTGGTTTTCAGAGGGGAAGGTGGTAAAGGAAGGAAAGTAATTTCTTATGCTGAATGGATATGCAAAAGAGGATTCCTGAATTACACATCTAATGATAATGGAAAGAAAGTCTTTTAAGCAGAAATATGGCGTCTTCCTTCCTGTGGTCATTGTTGGGTGCCATTAGTATCTATTCCAATCAATACTGGATATGCCCTGGGATATTCAGAGATTTAGGTTAAATAGGTTCTACTACAGCTGAGCCATATACTCAATTTCATTAGCACACTGCTGCATCCTTAACAGGAAATACTTTGCCTGTGTATGTTTGTATGCAAAATTATATAAATGTTTCCTTGTAATGTAGGACTGCAACCCAGCCTGACTGCCGAAGATGGACTTTGCCCTCTTCTGAACCTTGTAGAGTAAATAAATGGCAAAACCAAGTTTTCATTATTTAACTGATACACAAAATGAAGTCATGATCTTGTTAGTCAGTGGCCAGTGCGTTCCCTGGCAACAAGTCTGAAGCTCTTCCCTAATGTTGTTTCTTGCAGTGATTTTTGAGGAGCAGAGCAACTGCTGGCACCCGGTGGGCTGCTAGGGAAGCTGCCCTGCTCTTAGGCCAGCTCCACTGCCTTCCAGTAAACCAGTTCCATCGCTTCAGACTTCTCTCTGTCTTTAGCATGACATATAATCCATTTAAGTAATGAGAGGTGTTTACCTCTCGGCCTAATTATGTGAATTTGCAAATAACCCAGTTAAAATCTGGGCATGAATTAAACAGACCTTGTCTGGTCGGGCAGGGCCTCTCTTGCAGAAGCAGCACCTTAGGGTCACACAGCTAGTTGTGGTGTCTGGCTGTGCCATCACACTGGGTAGTCTCCCTGGGCTTCCCATCTTCCCAGCAACAGCAAGGGGCTGGCCACAGTTTGAGATGGTGTTTTGGTGAGAATGTGATAGAGAATGATAAAAGACAGCTTAAAGCTAGGAATGGTATTCAGGTGTAATAGTGTAACAGTATCTTTAGCTGTGTTGTATGGAGCTGACCTTTCAGTAAAGGAGTACAGTAGTCTGCATTTTGACGTAACTCATTTCAAAAGCTGTTAACCAAACCTGAAACAAAGCCTGTCTCTCTTAATGCCTGCATGCAGCATTAAAGGCTTGCTCAAATCCCAGTTACTGCCCTCTGTGCTTTCAGCACTTTTTGCAGCTACATCTGTGCCCCTTGAGGATGTCTGCCTGTGGGTTTCTGCACAATGGGAGTATCCAACCATAGCCTCCATATCAGACCATCTATTCATGCTCCTCTGAACCACCTACCCTCACCGTCCAACCTTCTTGGGAGAAGCCTGACACTAACCTCTCTGCACTTCCCACCACTTTCATTCCTAATTAACCAGCATGAAATTTTAAAGAGAACATTTTTGTCTCCTGCTGCCTGAGCAGCATCTGCACTGGTACAGACAGTTCTGCCCAGCTCCTTGCCCCAGCTCGGCTCCTTTCAAGTCATGGCAAAATTTCTAAGGGGTTTATAATAACAAACTTTGTAATGAGTTTTGGAAGGTCAGAAGGAGGGGGGAAACAAGGAAAGGGGCTGCACAGGTTTTTCCTCCTAGCCCACTGGCCATGGGCAAATACCACTATGAGTCCCTTCACCTGCTCCTGCCTGCTGCTGCACTGCACTGTGGGGTCGAGGAAAGAAAATTTAAAACTTCAGCATTTCCTTGCATGCTTCCAGAATTTGAATGCTCATTATAATATGTATATACTTGGAGGAAAAGCAGTCATCAAAATTTCCATTTATACCATGGGAATGACTATAAATAAATAACATAACTCAGCTGTTTTGAGGAGATTTGGGGATTGTCTTTGATTTTTATTGTAAGTCTAAAAAAGTGCCACAACAAATGCAAATTAAAAGTTTGAAAGGATTTCTATACAAAATGGCATAATTTTTACCTTTCCCTAAAGTTGCCTGAACGTTGGCCACCTTCAGTAACAGGGGAAATGGATACACTGCTCTGGTAGTTTTGGCTCTGCTGGCTGGGAGCTGGCTTGTGGTTTCTCCAAGGACACAGCACTGCTGTTTCACTGCTGCAAGAGCTTTTGTGTTTGAAACCTTTGTGATTCCCAGTGGTATATTTCATAGTAGAATTAATTTGAAAAGAAAAGGAGTGTCCATGTAGTCCTCAACTGTCAGCATGAAGAATAGAATCATTTCTGTTGGAAAAAACCTTTTAAAGCACTTAGTCCAACTGTTAACCCAGCATGGCCAAGTCCACCATTAAACCATGTCCCTAAAATATTTCTTTACATGGAGAAATTCAACATGGAGTTGGTGGAGACTGAGCAAAGTCTGCTTGTAGGGCTAGTGGGGTCTTCTGTATCCCACTGAACTCAGGGGAGCTTTAGGTCTGGGGAGAGCAAGAGCATCTGCAGTGTGAGTTGGGGTTTGCACTGAGGGATAGCCCCATCAGCCATTCCTGTTCCTGTGAGTCAAGATTTTATTGTAAAGAAATGTAAGTTAGGCCAGTGCAATGTTAGCCCTGAGCTATGCTTGTAAAACAATTCCAGTCCCTTTTTTTTATTCCCTATGAAATAATAATAGTATAAAATAATTCTGTAAAACATGCTTCAGACTTCTCAAAAAATCAAATATGATCAGTGGAGTAAATGGGCTGTAATTTTACGTGGCCTGTAGTATGTTATCTGCTCCCTGCAGTAACCAGGAAGCCATGGCTCTTAGTGTTCTGGTTTGCTAATGAATTTTACTGAGAGGACAGGGTTGATGAGTCCATCTCCCTGTATCTTACCCTGTCTTAATGCAGTCCTCTAAAGCCACTTTAACAGGAATATTTTTGTGCAAGAGTGGGACTGAATCAAAACGGGGTAAACTCCAAAGTAAATTTCATATAAATATATTCAGGAGTGACTTCATTATTTTATTATTTTGTGTCAGTAAATTTTGAGGGCAGAAAACAAATAATAAAATTCTCAAAGTTTTGAATTCTTGATTATGCTTCTTCAGGAGGAAGGACTCTACAGAAGCAGACTGTTGGAAATGGCTTAATCAAAAAAAGGAAAATTATGTGAGAGAAAGCTATCATAAGTAACTTACAATAAGAGGTAGGGCTGCAGTGTGCTCTGGGGAAATCTGAAGGCATGTATTGAATGAAAATCAGAAGATTCTTTGAAAATTTAGTCCTTTGCTGTTGCTTGTTTGGAGAATATGAATAATGCAATCTTCAGAGTCCTTTTTGTAAATGACAAAATACATTGGGTGAAAGAATGGGAGAAACCATGTACATACCTTGCACAAACACCAGCCGAAAGGCACCAGTAGATTGCAGCATAAATATGAGGAACAGCCTGAGGACCCTCCTTGGCCTCCCATGCAGGTCACCCCTCTGGTGCCCTGAGCACACTCAGTTCAACAGCACCAGGTGTTTTATGGCTTTCTTAGAGGGGCAGGGAAAAAAGCATTTTGTGTATACATGTAATACTTGAATTACAAATACGTTTCCACTCCTGCTTTCTTGCAGCTCACATCTTTTCCTGGGCAGTGGCTGGTGTTTGCTGCCCCATGCTGCGGCACTGTGCTCTGGGGTTTCCTCATTTCACAGAAGTCTCCAGGTCATTTTTTGGGTCATTACTTTGTGATAAGCAGCCCTGGGACCTGTTTCCTTCTCCAGCACTGGGTCCCAAGTGGTATTTGAGATGCAGCCAGCACCCCATTTATCTATCCATCATCCTAACTTTAATCTTAAACTCAACAGACATTTGACACAACTTATCCGTGATGCAATCCCTTTTTTCCTTTCCCTTTACTCCATACATGTTCTCCCTTTTTCAGTTCATCAGTTGAATCCTTTCCTGCTTTTCTTGCTCCCATCTTGCTCATTCAGTTCGTTAGCCTAATCACAGCACTACAGTAGCAATAGTCCACTTTCCTGGGATTTAATGTGAAATAACGCAGAGGCCAGTCTCTCTTTAATCTTAAACTCTTTGATCTGGGTTAGAAGTAGTCCTACAATTTAATGAGTTTCAGTATATGCCATGTCCCTTTTTGTTTCAGTAAATAATGTATATCAGAGTGTATGTAACCAGAATTGTTACCAGGAGATATAAGACCCATTGCACCTACACAAGCTTCTTTAAAGTAAAGCGAATTTCTGTTCAAGTGAGGACTTCAGATTTCATCTGCAAAACATCAGGCTTGAATTTTATCTGTTTTCCAAATTATTATATTCTTTAGCAAGAACAGGAGCCATCTGCATCATGTGAGGATTTCCATGTGATAAGCTAACAGAGCAACGTGTGGATTAAAAATATTATTAGCTTTTCTCATTGTCTGGTGGCATTGCCTGTGCTGTGCATTACGAGAAAACCGGCAGTAACTCCCTTTTAGTCCTGCTCTCTCTTGGTGCCAGATAAGCCTGGCTTGATCATGACACACTCTAAGGAAGTAGATTATATACAGTTTTATCTTTAAATGCAGTTTAGGATGGTGAGGGTCAGGGCACCAATACTGCTAGGGAGAAAAAGGAAAGAAAAGAAGGAAAACCCGACCCCAGAGCTGATCCACACTAGGCAGCATAAGGGAGGGCTCCCGCAATGAGGTGGGAATATAATTTTTAAAGGAAAGATTGTCTATGTTCCTGCATTTTTATGTGACTAGGTACTTGCAGATGCTGTGTGGTATGGCTCTCTTCAACACAACACTTATATGTTGAGCAAAGGCAGTAAAGGTTTATTTAAAATACCGCAATGCCACTTTTGTCCAAACAGATCAATTTAATGGTTATTTAGTGGAAATAAATTCAATCTGGCACAACGGAAACAGCAGCAGGAGACTCTAAATATAGCAGCAGCAGGCCCTGGTGTATCATTTTTTTCCAACTGCCATGTTGTTTTTTAGTAGGGCAAGAGATGCTGTAGGAACTTAAGGAAGCTGGATTGCTCTCAGAGCCTCCCACCAGCACCAGCGGCTCCACTGTGGTTGACGTGTCCAGAGAGTTGAGGTTGAACAGACCTGGTAAGTAAACAGTAACTAATGGCTGTAGTGCAGGGACATTATGTCCCAGGGGGATATATCAACCTAAAGGTATTTAGGGGGTGTAGGGGCTGTAGGAAGCAACTTAGATGTATATACAGGATAAAGAAAACCTGCATAAAGTGGAATGATCAAGTAGTTGAATAAAAGAAAGGTATTCTACAATGCTAGATTTTATTTATAGTTCACTTGCTATAAATACATTAATAATTTAGGGATGCTTTAGGTAAGCAAAGCAAATAAGAGGGGGCTGTCTGAGAAGCACATGGCTGTGGCTGGTGGATACCAGTGGCTAGTGGAGCTGCACATCTCTGAACTTCTCAGCTCTGTTGTCCTCTGACAGTCATTTGGCAGCCCCCTGAACAGCCTGGCTCTGCCTCCCAGGTGATAGATGGCTTTTCCTATGGTACACATCATGGAACAGATGTTTTCTTGCTTTTTTCCCTTGCAAGAGATATTCTGCACACAGAGAACCAGGCAGCAGGATAGTGCTGGGGGAACTGGGCCATCTCCTGCATTAGGTCCTTGTGTTTTAGAGTCAGAGTTCTTTCTATAACATGCTTAAACTGTGTCTAATGCTCCAAAATGCTGTGGAAGCATTTGCCAGGAACAAACTGCCTGAAGCGTTGCTGTCAGTTGCTCTGGCTCAGTGGTGCTCAGGGACAAGAAGTGCCAGTGGTTTTCTCAGCAGTTCAGGCAATCGTGTTGATCAAATTTGTTCCCATTTGAGAGCACCAACTCCTCCTTGTTCCCTGCCTCTGCCCCAGACCTGCTGAGATCCAAAGTCCATAAGGGAAAGAGAGCTGCAAAATAAAAAACACAATTTCTTCCCTTCTGAGCACCTCCTCCGGCCCAGAAGCACTTGGTCTGTAGGTCCAGCAGAGCCCCTGAAAGGCAGCAGTTCCAGATCATTAAGCTAAATTATTTTTGTATTATCATTACTAAGTTACCTGTTGGAAGAAGAATTCTCCCTTCATTGTGAAGGACAGATTTTATTTCTGCAAAAACATTTGCAGCTCAATGAACAGAATTAATCTATAATTTGGCAGTTAATGTGTCCGCAAGCTCTCATGAAAGAAAAAAAAAAAGCTTATTAAACTTAATCAGGTTTTAGGTTTTCATTATTTCTGCTCTAATAAACACAGGAAACCATACTGCAGAAATACAAAGGCTCAGCATGCTTTTGAGGGGAGGGGTCTGCCATCCCAGAATGAGGGGTTAAAACTGCATGACTTGGGTGGCTGCCTCTCAGTGACTTCTTGTTACTGAATTATTGGACTCAGCTCAATACAGCCCTTTCTGCTATATACATACATATACATATCCAAACACACACACATATACATATATATATATGGGTTTATGTAAAAAAACCCATGCTTGGCACCATTAGGCTAGTAAACAGAATGTATTTTATAAGTATTATATATAACTATAATGTTAGTAATACATATATGTAAGCTGATGATATTTACTAGCATTGATGCTTTCCCAACTAGCTGTTGATATTCAGGACCTTGCTAATTAGTTTCACAGAGCTGAAATTAATGACGCAGTGTCAGATATTTAAAATTCTCTCTTTTTTTGCTGTTGTGTTTTCCCCCTTAGATGTTGGATGTGTTGCTCTTAGGTGAGGTATTGGGCATGGTGCCAGACCTCTGCTGCACGGCATATGGGCAGCTCTTTGTGGGTGCTGGGCAGCCCCAGGAACAGGCAGGGGTCACAGAGATGAAGGAGGGATGTGATGGCCCATTCTAATGGAAAAGAGCTCTTCCTAAAAAAAGTGGAAAACCTACTATTGTGCCTTTTTTGTTTTTTGGGGTGGGGTTTTTTGTTTGTTTGTTTTTTTAAGTAATTTGCAACTAGTGAATAATTTTAAAAGCAATCTTTTCCATCATCTCTCCTGAATGGACTCAGTGCTGGGTAGCAATCACCCATTCCCGTGGCAGTGATCAGCATCTGGACCAGACCTAAGGTACTGGAGGATCTGCTCTGCCTCCCTCTTCAGCTCTGACCCATGGCTCCCTGCACCAACCCAAGATCCCACACTCTGTCTTTCACATTTTAAAGGATTTATTTTTTTTACCTATTCTGCTTCCTGTAGTGTAAAATCTTACTGTGCCAATGCATTCATTTGGAGTCACTTCTAAAACTGACCTCCTGAAGCATAGACAAACACTGTTGTCCTAGTGATAGCCATGATTTCTAGGTCTCAGTCACCCACACAGAGTCACAGGATAGGGATGCTCGGTGTCTCAAGTTCTGCAGATCTTTTCTCTCCCTCTTGCACTGATGTGCCTTCCCATCTGCGGTCTTTGCTTGCTGAGTGTATTTTTAGTGAACATCTTGCTCCAGATCGTTCATCTCTTAGTGTAGCTCATATCCCTTTGAAATATAAAGATACAGCAATAAAAGACCACTTTTGTCTCATGCAAGAAATAATTATTTAAATGCAAAAAAGGTTTCTTAAAGAATTTGGCTTATCCATGTGAAGTACTGGTGGAAAATGCATGTGATTAAGAGGTTTTAGAAATTCACATGGGAATTGAAGGTACAATCTGGAGCAGGTACCTAAAATTCTTTCAGTGGAAGGATGTGGGAAGTGTGTGATGTTCCTGTTTGCTGGGTGGGCTGGGCTCTTATAGCCAAGGTTAGGTTAAGGGATAGCTATTTTCAACAATTTTGAGGTGCCTTGGGTACCAAATTTAACAGCGTATTTACTAGCTATTGTAATTTCTACACCTGTGCCTCACTGAATCACTTTTCTGCTATCAAAAAACAAGGGGAATATGTGTTAGCTCAATGCTTTTTGCAGATAATTTACTGAGGGATGTTAGGTAGATGCCAATGGTATTAATAATGTCTTCCTCTGACAGAGAAATGAAATTATTCATGTGCAATAACAGCAAAGGATCGCAGGAATTGTAATGGGTTTGTGAGACTCCTGCAATTTTCTTGAAGCATTTCTTTATCATACATTGCGCTGAAATTATTGTGCATTTGAAACAAGATTATCAAACATCTTTTTTTGCTCAGTCATGCCTTAACAGCTAAAATATACCTTTCAGATGAAGGGTAGCAAATCAGCTCTGCAGAACTTGAAATACCCTTTCTGTGGCACCTTTGCTGGTACATTCTACAAGCAACTAGGAAAAGTTCATTTTATTTCTTCATGTAGTCACCCTATGGGGAAGGCAAACAAGCTGCATCCAGCACTGGGGCCCCAACATAAGGATGTGGACCTGAGGAAGTGAGTACAATGGAGGCCACAAATATGCTCTGAGGGCTGGAGCAGCTCTCTGATGGAGACAGGCTGAGAGAGCTGGGCTTGTTCAGCTTGGAGAAAGCTCTGGGAGCCTTCTGGTGTCTAAAGGGGCCAACAAGAAAGCTAAAGAGGGGCTTTTCGAAATGGCAGGTAGGGATAGGACAAGGGGGAATGGCTTTAAACTGACGAAGGAGAGATTTAGATTGGGTATTAGAAAGAAGTTCTTCACTGTGAGGGTGGTGAGACACTGGCACAGGTTGCCCAGAGAAGCTGTGGTTGCCCCATCCCTGGCACTGTTCAAAGGAAGGTTGGATGGGGTTTAGAGCAAGCTGGTCTGGTGGATGGTGTCCCTGCCCATGGCAGAGGGTTGGAACTGGATGATCTTTAAGGTCCCGTCCAACACAAATTGTTCTATGGTTTTATGATTCTATGAAGCCTGGGGGAGTGCCAAGCTTTTATAAGATTTTCCCGAGGGGGTGCAGAGCACACTGCTTCCCTTTCTTGTCTCTCTGGTTATTGCAGGGTGCGGAATCCTGGGTGCTCCCAACACTCTTGGCTGTTGTGCAGGCACACGTTATTCTGAATGTCCTTGTGTGCATGACCAAAATGCTGCACCCATCCTCAGCAGAAACTATCCTCAGCAGCATTGTTTAAGCAATCATCAAGAAATACCACAAGGTTTCTTTAAGTTGGAAAATAGAAACTGTTACTATTTTTTTACTCATGTTTGTAAAGACCTCTGTACTGGCACACTGCTCCTGAGTGCCAGAGATTCTGTCTTGTTTTGATTTGCCTGTCTCAGTGGGAATTTTATATATGCAAGGCAAGTCAATGCAGTAGCTAGGCACTGCTTTATTGAGAATACATTGTAGTGAATGCTTTTAACTAAAAGAAATAGGTTGAATTAAGATTTAAAAAAATGTTTAATAAATAACTTAATAGTATAAATATAATAAATATGTAAATATAATAACTATATTAAATATGTAATTAAATTATAATTTAATAAAATTTAATAATTAAAATAATAGTAAGTAAATTAATTTTTTTTAAGAAAGAAAATTCACAATGCAAGTACTAAGCCTGAGACTTCTACCAACACTAAAAATTATTTGTTCTCCCAGGATTTTTAATCAGGTAAAACATATACAGAAATGGTGAAATATGGCTCTGAGGAAAAACAGTAAATAAAATGGTCATGGCAAATGTCTGAACTGCAGAGAAGCAGCAGACATAACCTGCACCATCCCAGGCATTCTGAGGATGCTGGGGGACACATTGCACCTCAGAACAGTTCAGTGTGATACATGTGCAGTGTTTGGGTAGAGCCTGCCATAACTGCAAAGGGATTGTATACCCTGTCACCACAATGGAAGAGCTGTACAGCTGTCTGAAGTGCGTATGTACACAAAGAACGTGGAGAAAAAAGCTGTGCTTTCTGGAACAGTTTTCAGGTCTTCTTTTCTGAAGGACTGAAGTGTGAACACTGTGTCTCCCATGGGAAGATAGTTCTGCTGCATGTTTTCATAAGGCTTAATGTTTTCCCCATATGAGTAGCCTCATTAGTTACAAACTGAACCCTGCATGATCCAGGTCCCACACACACTTGGAACACAGCTGCATTTCTTCCCTTTGCTATAAACCTGTACAGAAGATACTGCTGTTGGATTTCAACAGATGTAAAGAATTCAGACCACTACATGCCATTACTGGTAATTACTTGTAACATAACATTTCTTTTGTGATTCTTTGCAGTGCATTTGCTGTTGTGCAAGCTGTGCAAGCCCACAACTAGCATTAATTTTTTTTTTTCCTAGTGTTTTAGGTTTTTTTAGAGTTCAAACTATTCCCTGAGTGGTATAAGCTCAGTTAGGACTAGCACATACAAATTCTAAACTCATTTATGGAAACTCATTTTAGGGGTTGATTACCTGCTACAGGTAGTGTTGGGAAAACTCATTTCCCCATTAATTTCATTAGTGTTTACTGATTATTATGGTTTTTTTTTTTAAACTTCTGATTCCACATATGATGAAAAAAATCTGTCCTGGTAGAAGAGCTTTGGTCTGGGAAGAAAACTTCTTATAGAACTGTAAAAAAATAATCCCTGTACATAGATTAAAACTCTAGCAGTCTCTTTAGATGCCATGTTTAAAAAACTAAGAGAGCTACAGGAAGACTGGGCAAATAAAGGAAAATAAAACATGAGTTTATGGGACAGAGGTCTGAAAGTATGGTGGGCGGCATTGCTCTTAATCCAGTGAAGACTGAAAGCTAGCTGCATTTCACACCACATGCCTGAATCCTGTAAGATACCCTCCAAGCTTCTCTCTAGACATCCAGCACAACTCTTCCCACGGGAGACACAGTGTTCACACTTCAGTCCTTCAGAAAAGAAGACCTGAAAACTGTTCCAGAAAGCACAGCTTTTTTCTCCACGTTCTTTGTGTACATACGCACTTCAGACAGTTGTACAGCTCTTCCATTGTGGTAACGGGGTATAAAATCCCTTTGCAGTTATGGCAGGCTCTACCCAAACACTGCACATGTATCACACTGAACTGTTCTGAGGTGCAATGTGTCCCCCAGCATCCTCAGAATGCCTGGGATGGTGCAGGTTATGTCTGCTGCTTCTCTGCAGTTCAGACATTTGCCATGACCATTTTATTTTATTTATTGACTTCTCATATTTATGGCACTTTCATAGAAGGTCTATCCAGAAAAATTATCGTCTATGTCAGTTCAAGGGTTATATATGTATATAGCATAGCTTTCATGATTATTACACGGGAAGTTTATCTAATGGTTCCCTGCAGGCATAATTTGGCTAGGTTTTTGTTCTGCTTCCTGTTCTTCCTGGTGAAGCGTGGCAATTGCTCAGTGCCTGGCCACTGTCATGCTTCTCCAAACTGCAGAGTGGTTTAGTTGGCAGGGAGAAATCACTTAGTCCTGAATGCTTACCCAGCCCGCTAGCAGGTCAGGGCTGCATTATTTCACTACAAGGACAGGCAGATAACTTATTAGTCTTTGAACATAATGTAATATTTCATAATTAATTTTGTTAATGGGTGTTTGTGCAGGCTAAATGCAGTGCTGAGAGACTAGTCTGCCTTGGTTCACTACTCAACAGAGAGCAAGAAACCACTCCAGCTGGCAACTGAGACAGAAATCTAGCTTATGAGCCCTGAGCCTGTGCCTGCTGTACTCTTGCCTCCCCATCTCCCAGGGATGCAGAGGGAGCCTGGGGAAATTAAACTCTTGTCCTTTTGGTTTTTTTTTTATTTTTTTTAAATCTCCCTCTCTATTTGTTCAGTCATGCTGTTCTTTTAGTTTATGCCGTCTGACAAACATGACAAATCGGTCATATTTCACAAACTCAGATGAGAATCTTATGGGTAAAATGTACTCAGGAATACCACCATACCTAGTTTTGTATTTACTTTGACTTTAATTTGCAGAATGCTCTTTTTTTTTTAATAAATACCTAAAAAACTAATGAAGGCAGAGAGAAGCAAGAAGTGCCTGTGTGCTTGCCAGTGCTTGTAGAAACAGCTGAAATTCTGAGTGCTGCTGTGCCAGGATCTTCTTCAGGACTCTCAAAGCTGAGGGAGGTTAAGAGAAAAATCACCCGTTGGCAAAAGCCCACAGGGGCAGCAATGGCTTTCTCTCCTTCCTGAAAGAGGTGTGAAGGTTTTCTGCTGTTTATAACCCTTATTAATGCCTGGCAATGGAGACACTTGTTTCTGCCTCTTCCCTCTTCCTCCCCTCTGTCACCTGCATGTCTCCCCATGATGGAGTTAATTACAAGGGGGTGGAGGAATGAAGCATTGCCAGGGAACTGCTGAGAAATCAGACCTGTCCACCTTGTACCTGTGAGATTTTGCTCTCCTAGCTAATTATAGAAAGGTGTTCTCATTTTGACAGTGGCATATGGGTGGATGTGGCACATAGACCTTCATAAGTCATGAGTTTCTTATTTTGCTGAGCAACTGTAGTATGACCTTTCAAAAAAGCAAAGATTTTCCCCTAAAAGTCAATAATTGGCAAGATTCATTTTCATTTGTCCAGTAAGTTATTTAGGCAGTATCTTCCCTTGGATGATCTATATCTCCTGGCAGCACCTTGATGGGTTTTTATTCTCTTCAGGATTAGATAGGGGCTTGAATCCCCACCTAGACTAGAGTGAACCTCGTCTCCCTTTCTGTTTCTCCTTTCCTGAAATGGTCCTTATTTTTCCCAAACTTCTTGGCTGTGTGCTAATCCTTTGCTGCGGCCAGGCTCAGGGAAAAGGTCCACAGTAGGACCAGTGCTTTATGTTTTCTGTAGCTTAGGAGTCATTTCTACCACACTGGGCCCCCAAATAATTGTACTGGTATACTTTTTCCAGTAGAATCAGCCATTTCAGGCTGAAATCCTGTGTGTTTATGCATCTGGTCTCCTGGATTTACACTGATAGATTCTTTCTGGTCACAGTGTTACAATGTTCATATACATACACACATATATTAATAAAGTGTATATATATATATGTAAATGTATAGATGTATTTTTATATACATAAAACTATATATATATAAAATATATATATAAATATATATGAAAGCTTGCTAATCTTCATGTGCCTCCCAGCATTTTATTTCTTTGAGCTGGTGGTTGTATTTTCATTTCTTTATCTTGCCCTGTAATATACTGAATTCACTAACACTATTTCAGCAGGGCCTAATGAAAAGATCGTTAAGTGAAGGTTATTGCCATTACAGGATTTCAGCCGCTATCAGCACTGTGGTGATAATTCAAATCATGGACAAATCCCTTTATGTAAGCTTATTATTACTCCAATTAATGCTACATTGCAGGAGAGTTTTTTTCCAATAAATAAAAAAGTGATTAAAAATACTATGTCGGGAGGGTTTAGTAAAGAATTCATTTCTCCAGGTGGCTTTTCCTTAGCATGAAGCTGTGAGCTCACTGAATACATTTGCCTGCTGAAGGGCTGGACCCAGCTGCTCAGCAAAGGGGGTTGGCACAGTACTGGGTTCAGCCCTCAGGTCCCAGGAGCCCTCGGTGCTGCTTGGCATCGCCCCTCCAGCCTCATCCAGTACTGCTGGGACCTGTCGGGGTGACTCTAAACCCTCTTGAGTTTTGTTTTCTGATGCAGGGTCAGTGCCATGGCTCAGTCCACAGCAAAAAGTGAGCACTCAATGTATGGATCACAGGGAGAAGAGGAGCCCTGACATTCCCTGCTTTCTGGGGTATCCTGTCTAGACTTGACATTGTGCATGTGACATGGCACAGGCCTCTGAAGTGACTCCATGAGTAAAATGAGACGTCTGGGAACTGCATGGGAGGTGTTTAGAGCTGTGACATGAGCGCAGAGTCCCTGAAAACTGTACCACTCAGCAGTGACAACTGAGCAATAACTCTCTGGGTGTGATATGCAGGTAGAAAGGTATTAATGACACATTAATTAAGTCTGGAAGGGTTATTCCATCTAGCCCAAATTTCTCTCAAATGGGACATTTAATTTTTTACTGCAATGTAGAGTATAAAAGCTTGCATTCTTTCATTTATATGAAAGGTATAAATGATTGTGATAGAGGCTAAGAGGTTGCCTGGAAAACAACCGTGATTGATAAGTACATGGTTCAATGAGCTGTCCTCCAGGCATACAGAAAAAGCAAAGGGGATATAATCTACACATTTACATCCTGTGGATGCTCAGACTGAAACCTGCTCCTGCTTAACATTGTTTAGCTATTCCAGTGGCTTCACTGCAAACAGTCAAAGCCTAAGATATTTTAATGTAAGTACCTGAAATATCTTTGCTCTTAATTCTGAAGTTAGTAGGATTTCTGCAGCTTACCACCTGTGAAATTTGGCATCTCCTAGAGAGATGCAGACACCATGAATCCAAAGGTGCCCTGGGTTCTGCCAGTCTATAGGAAAGCCATAGAAGAGAGCCCTGATGCAGCCAGCTCAGGTCACCCTAGCTTACTGGGGCTGTGCTCTGTCAGGGCTGCTGCTTCGAGAACTTAGTGAAATATGGGTGCTGCAGGCTGTGGGCTTGGCCACCTGTGGGCTCTGCCATGGAGCGGGGCTGGAAATGCAACTGCAGAATGGAGGAGTTTAGCCACAGGCACTCTTGCTGCAAAGAGACTAATGCAAAACCAAACAGCAGAGATAGTTCAGAATGAAAAAGGGAGGGTGATGAATGGAGATGTGGCGCGTAACGTGTGGTGACTAAAAATCCCATTTTAGATTATTGCCTTTCTCAGCCTGAATTAACAGTGACGTACCTGCAACAGATACATAGCTCTTGGTGCAATTTTAGAATTAAAACTGGAGGCGCTGCTTCTTCATAAAATCTCCTAGGAATTATTGTGGCTCCTAAAAATCCACTTTGTTTGCTTATTCTTGATTTCATAGTTTTTCTGGAATATAGCATTTGCTTGTTCTAAATATACTGACTTCTAAATTGGTGACAAAAAGAGAATTTCACTGATTATGATCTTGATTGGTGATTGACCCTGGTGAGCTTTGGACACATTTTCTCTTTTTTCTTTCTTTCTTTCTTTTTTTTTTTAATTGTTTAGTGTCTGATTTCTTCTATGGCTGAAGTGAACTGAGTATCACCCAAAGCAAACACATACATATGCCACATCCCCCACTGCTGAAGTTGGATGAATCTAGCACCAAAACCTTGGCTTCTGCAGCCAACTGAAGTGGATTATCTTTGGGATTTTTATGATTTTTAGCTATTCCCTTATTAACCCTGAATCCTCAAAGCCAGGACAGAAGGCTGTGGCCTGGGTTGTATTGGGTTGGTGGTGACCATGTTCTGTCACTGCATGCACATCTGTAGAATGGAGCAGTGACACAGTGGGGGCAGTGACATGGCAGTCAAATACAGTCCAGTACCAATGAAACCAGGGATGGTGCTCTTCCAATTAACATTTAAAATTTAGAATAATGGATAAAGCTTCAGAAACTTCATTTATAACCTGCTCTTCCAATTAACATTTAAAATTTAGAATAATGGATAAAGCTTCAGAAACTTCATTTATAACCTGAAACTTTACATTTTCTAAACTTTATAAAGCTTTAGAAACTTTTTTTTCATTGCTCCTATCTCATCCATCCTCCAGAGTGATGATCCCTCAGGAGGGCCGAGGGCCACCCACTGGCTCAAGGCATAGCTGGCTCAAGGCATGACAGCTGCCTGCAGTGAAAAGCTGTGGCAGCTTTACTCTTAAAGGATTTCTTATTGTTTCTCTAAGGTCAATAGTACTGCAACATCTACCAGAAAGGGTTTTTTCTTATATATAATTGTAGACATATGGAAAATATGTTTTTCAATATAGCAGTATTAATAGGGTTTTGATCTTTTCTATGCACATACTCATAAATATAGACTGATGCCTGCACAGATGCCTATGCAGATGTATGTGCAGACAAATGATAAAGACAAAATATAAATACATCTCAAAACTTCTGGGGATCTTCCTAAGGAAATGTAACTGACCTTCAAGATGTAGGACTCTGTGGTCTTTATAGCTGCTTTTTAAAATTTTAATTAGCAGATTAAAAAGTAATGTGATTAATAATGCCCAAATAAAATAGTCTTAGATGGTATTTCAAGTGTGTTAATTTTAGATCTTTAAAAAATGCATCTTAAGAAACAATCAACATTGTTTTCATGTATTCATTACAATTATGCAAGCTTTTTCTAATTGTATAATACATGTTTGTTGGTAGGATCCAAAGCCTGACATGTAAGAGCAGGGTTCCCTAAAATATCCAGTGTGTCATTTATGAATATACAAGAACATCTTTGCTTCTAGGGCAAGTTTGCACAGTAGTAAATCAGATTAATCTCCCTCCAGCCTGTCTTGGGGTATTTTTATTTTCTTTTGATTCAACTAAGTTTTATTTTCCTCATTTCTGGTCTGACATGCAATAAGATGTAATAATACACATTAGGACCAGCATTAACTGCCTGCATGACAAGGCCAACCATGAGCTGGGTGTTAGAGGACAGTATGCATGGTGGGACAGACAGAGCAACCAGTGGATTTATAGAGTGCAGTCTCAGCCCCGGGCCAGTTGGGGTGCAGCAAAGTGGTATCCTTTGGGGTCTGCCAGGACCAGGCTTAGTGCTGTTGGAAATCCTCTGAGAGCACTGGAGGATGGAGAGCTGCAGAAAGTTGTGCTGCTGCATCCCCAGACTGGTCCTCTCCTCAAGCAGGGCAAAAGCAGAGAACAGCAGAGCAGCTTTACCTGTTGCATTTCAGAGTAGGGAAAAAAATTCTAGACCACAAAGATAGACTCAAAACCATCTCCCTTACAATAGCTAATAGCAAAGTTTTCAATTTAGCCAGTACTGGTTTATGCAACTAATTATAAAACTAACCTACAAAATAGCTAGCACATTATTCACCCATGGAAAGCCAAAGTCTTCTTGGCTTAAGTGTTTGCTCAGTGCCGTCAGGATATTTTCCTTTTGCTCTGCTTCTCCAGTGTTTTCCTGTGCAGTCCTGCAGTGCATTGATTTTCAGGACCCTTCCAAAAGCTGCTCATGGGATCAAATATGGTCAGCCAAGTTATTATGACTTCTGTTTCTTTCAGTCCTCCACAGTAAGTCTATTAAGGACTGCATACACAGTATATGGATATAGTCTATAGTATAGATACAGTATACACCATATATAGTGTATCTTGTACAGCCCAAATTGTTCTGGTAAATTAATTTGAAGTTTCTTTCATGTTGCCATCTCCTAAAGCATTATTAAACAGGCTGAATGCCATTTTTAAGGATGGATTAAAGAATGGAAAATTGAAAGACTAAAGAAAAGCCAGCAAACTTCCTTACCCCAAGCCTCCCAGCAAAACAGTACTTAATGATTGCACATCAGACAGGAAAGCCAGTGCTCTGCCAGCTGGGCAGGCTCGGCAGCAACAGCAAGGATTTCTAATGACAACGATGCAAAAAAACAAAATCCCCAGGGAGATGGTGAGGTGCAAGTCAGGGTGATTGTGCTGCAGTGGTACTGCTCTTGCTGCAGCAGGATCCCTACAGACACCCATGGGACCTGGAAATCAGAAACCCAGATGAACCTGGCCATGATTCAGAGATGCTTGACTGTGCCGAGAAAACAAATACAGTTTGATATTTTTTCACAGCTGTAGCAAATCCTTAATAAAAGGATTTAGTTATAAAAATATCTCGATTCGCAGGGAAATGGGGATGATTAGCATGCTCAAAGTGCACCCCCAACTGCTGTTTTGGAAGAATGGTTACAGAAAATCATTCCTTAATCCTGATCTCTCCTGGAAACCCCAGGAAGCTCTTTCTTCCTGGATACCTGTGGGACCAGGGTGGGTACTCTCCTTTTTGTTTCCACTCCAGGGTGAATAATTAATTTCAAAACACAAAATGGAAAACACCAGGGATAAAAAGGGGAGCTGTTACCATGGCACCGCAGGATGGGCTGGCTCCATCCATTCCCACACCAGGGTGGCTTGTCTCGGCAGTGATTTAAGACCAAGAGGAAGCTCAGGGTTCCAGGTGGCAAAGAACAAGCCCTGCCTGGCCACTGCAGAGGGGTCCCTGAGACTGGCATGTCCACCAAGTGCTGCCAGACATGGAGCTGAAGGCTGCACACCCCGTGGCTGGGTGGTGAAGTCCCTGAACTCAGTAGAGTACCTGGGGTGTCTGGGTTGGTGCTGGGGGGAATGCAGCTCTGTCCTGTCTTAACAACACACAGGAGCTGCAATGCAGTCAGCACCCCCCTCCCGTTACACAGCTAAAAAAAAAGTCTGAAATTAAGCCTTAAATGCCACTGCGAGGTCTGACATTTGAATCTCTCTCCCTTCAGCTTTGCACCAGTCGAAGGCTGGTACCTAATTGCTGCGCTTCATGCAGCAGTGTGCGATACGTCAAGGGCAGGGTGCCAGTACTGCGAGAGGATAAATTCACACCCATAAATGAGGGATGTGTGCTAAAATTCTGTACTATTAATAAGGTACATTATAGCAGTCTCTTAAATGCTGTAGTGTGTAGTTCATACATACATAGCTAACAAATCGTATTCCTACTTTTCCACAAGCACATATACTGTGCTTATTGCTCCTTCATGATGCCTTTTAAATAATCCATCTGGTCTATTAGCATTTTTGCTAATTAATGTCAATTCTAATCACAACCACCTACATAAAACCACAAAATACTGGGAAAAGTGCTTTTACAAACAGCAACATTTCAAATTGGCCTGGCTACACACCTGACAGAAGATTTTATTGAGAGCAGAAAAAAATGAAGAATACACAGTGTTTCATCAAATATGACAATATCAGATTTGATTAGGTATGAGGAATAAGTTCTGAACTATGAGGGTGGTGAGGCACTGGCACAGGTTGCCTCAAGAAGCTGTGGATGCCCCATCCCTGGCAGTGCTCAGGACCAGGTTGGGCAGAGCTTTGAGCAGCCTGGTCTAGTGGAAGGTGTCCTGTGGCCGGGCTGGGTAGAACTAAATGATCTTTAAGGTAACTTCCAACCCAAACTATTCTATGATTCTACATGAAGTACTTTCTATCACTTTCCTCAGATCATGGGAGATTATGAAAGTAAGAAAACTGGACAAGAGTTTTTTGAGAGTCTAATAAAGATTTGTGAGTGTTTATTAAACATTGTTGTTTTCCCAGACAGAGTCTACATTCCTGCCCTGTATATTTAATTTATACATGATAATCATAGAATAGTTAGGGTTGGAAAGGACCTTAAGATCACCTAGTCCCAGCCCCCATGCCATAGGCAGGGACACCTCACACTAAACCCTATCACCCAAGGCTTCATCCAACCTGGCCTTGAACACTACCAGGGATGAAGCATTCACAACTTCCTTGGGCAACCCATTCCAGTGCCTCACCACCCTAACAGTAAAGAATTTCTTCCTTATATCCAATCTAAACCTCTGCTGTTTAAGTTTCAACCCATTACCCCTTGTCCTATCACTACAGTCCCTAATGAATAGTTCCTCCCCTGCATCCCCTACGCCCCCTTCAGATACTGGAAGGCTGCTATGAGGTCTCCACGCAGCCTTCTCTTCTCCAGGCTGAACAGCCCCAACTTTCTCAGCCTGTCTTCGTAATGTTAACTTAAAAGGTCTTGGCAAAGTATTTGTGAGAAATATCTACAAAGGGATGAAGAATGTCCACTGGATTTGAAGCCTGGAAAGGATCTCTGTGAGCATGTGCCAAAAATGCTGACAACATCTCTGCACTGGGCCCAGGTCTGCTGCTAAGAATAGTCAAGTCTTAATTTTAATACTTGTTGCTTATTTACAATTGGCATTAACATCTAAACTTTCCAAAATGAAATTCATCAAACAGTTTAAACCTTAAATTTTAAAGCCTGGCTTTAAAATTTTTACACA
Source organism: Melopsittacus undulatus (assembly GCF_012275295.1). NCBI lineage: Eukaryota > Metazoa > Chordata > Aves > Psittaciformes > Psittaculidae > Melopsittacus > Melopsittacus undulatus. The sequence continues at coordinate 72,723,761 of NC_047530.1, forward strand.
CCCCAAGAAACCTGTACCTCATGTCTGCTGTGTGTGGGATCTTCAGCAAATGTAACTTTGACAAAAAATACTGTATCTGAAGTGGAGGTATTCCTCCAGCATGCTGCCTTTGTTTGCTGCTTTGCTTTGGCTTTGGGCTTTAATTGGTAGAGTTCATCTTTGTACCTAATCCAGATAAGCACAAACACTCCACACCAAAGTAGTGAGCTCTTATGCTCTGTGAAACCATGGTTTTCCAGTCAGTGCTTCAGGTACTGAGTAGTTATGCAGTTTGCTGTTCAATTATTTATTTCTTATTTCTACAAGTGAGACAAGTAGTAAGCTACCATTTGGAAGTGTAACATATTTAAATATTTCAATTCTACCTCAATCCAAAGGGCAATCCTCCTGAGTGCTGTGCTGAGGTTTCTCCTATCAGGGAAGAGGTATCTAAATATGAATTTGAAATATTAAATATCTAGGAGAGGCATGATGATACCTGCTCTGACTGCCAGTTGTGATGTGAATCGTAAGAGGACAGGAGAATAATCATTCTGGTTTTATTCCAGCAAAACTTGCATTCCAGGATTTTAGATAACATTAAGAACAACTTCAGCTCCTGGTGATGTTTACAGGTGTATAAGGATCTGATTAGTGTTTCCATTTTTAAATCTACTGACTCCACATAGACTGTAGAAAACTCTCCTGGTGGGTGTAGAGCTCCCATCAGCAGTTCTAGCCTTTGCCTACTGATGTGGAAGCCAAATTTGGAAATGGCAAATTTCAGATATAAGGATAAAAGCAGAATATTTTAGAAAATACATCCCTTTTATTATTAACTCCCTCCCCCCCACACACACTCCCCTCCAATATTACAGCTTTTAAAACTCATGTCTGCATCAGCCCCCTTTTTTATTACTGAGTAAGCTATCTATGAGTTTTCCATTTTCTGGTCTGCCCATGACAATAAGATGTTTCTGGCTCTAAAAGACCAAAACTGAAGAACACCCTTTTACTTAATTTTTTTTTCTCTAATTTTACAGGAATTCCTAACATCAGGAAGGTGATTATTATTAACTTTCATATTCAGTTTTGCCACAGTGATTTTGCATGGCCTAAGCCTGTGATATTGTCCATAAGTTTCAGCTGATATAAGGAGAATTAGATGCTGTATTTTTTATTGTTGATATTGGAGACCTTGCAGAAAACAGGCAGCTGAAGGCAGCCAGGACCACAACACATTTGCTCCAATCTATCTCCATAGAAACAGATAATCCACAAATGGTCCATTTCCACAAAAACGGTTTACAAGATGGAGTAGGAAGAAGGCTGCCTTATTAAACAGCACTTTACACTCTATCAAATGCACCTGAGGGGAAAAGGTCTGGAGAAAGGCATTTACATCTAAGTCACCTTGACACCTATGCATGGGTGATGTAGACAGCCCTGTGCCAGGCCAGGTGGGTTTTACTTGCACTAATCATCCACTGGTGACAACAGGAACAAAGAAAACCACCACAATAATCCCATATATGAATTCATAGGTATGAGACCCAAGGAACTCATGGAGGAGGGTGGCCATAGCAGCCTGGAGCCAGTTCAGATCCCTATGTAGGAGAGCTCTGCTTTCCTGCTCCTCAGAGCTGGGGCTGTCACTGAAAGCTTTATTCACATTTTACCCAGATGTTGCAAAAATGTAAAGCTTGATACAAGACATCCTTCAGGAGGAACATTCACTGGATAGGGAAGAAGAGACCTTTGCAGTGTCTTGTTTAAGCTGTAATACAGCCACTTGCAGCCTTATTAAAGAGACAAAAAAAAAAAGCCAAGTCTAGAGCAGGAAGAAGGGTCATAAATTGTCACAGATCATTTCTTCTGCTTTAGAGGAATATTTTGCAGAGAATAAATACAGTGAAAGAATGGATGCTCAGGGGTTTGCAGAGCTGCATCCAGTCTGCAGGAACCACCTCCCTCTGCAGCCCCCAGCAGGGTGGTGTGGGCTAATGGGATTTCAGAGTGACTACTTGTAATGTGCTTGTTCCACACCAAACCAGCTCTGGAAAACTCATGGCTCAAATGGAAAGCTCCTGTTAGTCATGGAGTGGGGGTGTTAGGCTGGATAGGGTGACCAGCCTGCCCTGAGGCAGAGCCTGGGGTAATGCCAGCTGTCTCCCTCTCCATCCTGAAGAGCAGTGATTTATCCAATTATTTGTAATATGCTAGTTCCTAAAACTTTGGTAAGGAAGCTCAGCTTTCATTAAAAATATCCTATCTGTGTTACTTCTATTTCTTGGCACTCTTTTGAAGCAGTCTATATGCTCCAAACTAGTTAAAAGGCACTGAAGCAGAGGGCTAGATATGTAATTCAAGTTTTCATCTCTTAAATCCCTTCCATTTTAATGCAAAGATTAGCTATTTATGGAAGCAGCAGCAACCTGACTCTTACGGCAGTTGGCTTAGCCAGACTAACTGAACTCTTTACCATAACAATAATTACATTCATATTTGCTTATTAATACAAAAGTAAGGGGCTTCACCTGAGATGCCCAAGCTAGCACAACCTGCCAGAGCAAAAGGCCCAACTGCTGCTTGCCTCCTTCCCTTCTGTGGACCCAGTGTGAGTATTTTTCATTTTCAACAAAGGTCTTAATGAAGTAGAATATGTTTTGTGCTCAGTGTCCTGCCTGGGGTTCCACACCTTCAATACAATGACAAGCAAGACAGAAAACTGAACCCCACTATTAGGACACACTAATCCAGAGCAGCGGTATGTCTGCATGACCAACTCCCCATCAAAAAAAAAAAAAACAACCTGTTTTTCCTAAGAAACATGAGAATCATTACTTCCCAGAGCAAAGACTTGTATGTAAAAAAGCATAAAACCAAAACAAACCCAAGAAGATATCAAGGAACAGATTTCACAGTATTAAAATAGTAATTTCTAAACCAGGAAGGTCTTTTCGGTTAAAGCTGCAGGAGAAAGCTGCAGCCAGCAGCAGGCAGCACGCTGACACAGGGCAGGAGCAGTTCCCTTGCCCCGAGGCTGGTGTTTGACATTTACCCATTTACTCTCCTTTATTCTTTTTTTTTCTTTTATTCTTTTAGGAAAAAATTCAAATGCATCTGCTTGACTGCAGGTTCATTTCCACACTCATTTAAATAGTTTGCTTTTTAACCACTCAATACCCAAATCCCACAGAGCCTTGAGTCACTGGCCTTCCCAATGAGGCCTTCTTTCTCTGCAGAAAGAAGCAAATGGCTCATAATCTTATTACTATGCAGGGTTTTAAGCCCAAGGCAGAATGATGTGCAATGCTCGGAGAGCACATGAGCACTTCCAACTCCCTTACTGCTGGAAAGAAAAGGCAGCCTGAATAAAGAGGACAGGGACTAACAGCTAAGCTAAATCAGCTTTTTATTTTTTTTGTGCACATCCAATTGTTTATAGGTTAAGATTTTGATGTCTGGATTTAAGAAGACAATAAATTGCCTTCACAACACCTAGACCTACAAGCACTTAAAAACATTCTTTCACTGTTGGCTTTCTGCTCCATTAACTTTTGCACTGAAGTATCAGAACAGCATCTGACATTTCTTAGTGTGTGCCATTTCCTCACATAGATATCCTGAGGGCTAAGCAAACTAAGTTTGTATGCACAAGGAAAAATATAATATAAAATACATAAATTATGCAGTAGTATTAAGGTATCTGTATGGAGGTCTTGTGGTCTAGCCAAGTATTGTGTGTGTGTGCATGCAGAATTGTAAATGTTTATAAAACATTTGCACTGTGCATTACCTGTGGTAGACCTGGTATGATGCCTAATTTTATAACAGATACTTTAGGAATACTATATAAAAATTAAGAATAGGTCTTGTTAAAGAAACTATTGGTTCAGGGTTAATAAATTATAAGTTATGTAATAAGAAGGGGACATTGTGTTTTTTGAATGTTTATCATTAATGCTTTGTGCACATTTTAAAATTGTGTTTCATGTTCCCTATTCAGTGGTATTCTTCCCCTGAGCCACATAGACCAAAGCTGAAGGCTACCAGCTCTACCAAGTGAGATATCTGTTCCTCTGCAGCAGGGAGGAGAAGGGACCTATTCTGAGAGAATCCACTGCTCTTTGTAGTCTTGCAGTAGCACTAAATAGTGCTAATCACAGAATCATCATAGAATCCTAGAATGGTTTGGGTTGGAAGGGATCCTAAAGATCAAGTCCTGGTTTGGGCTGGGATAGAGTTAATTTTCTTCCTAGTAGCTGGTGCAGTGCTGTGTTTTGGCTTCAGTCTGAGAACAATACTGATAACACACCAGTGTTTTAGTTGTTGCTAAGTAGCACTTACCCTGATCAAGGACTTTTCAAGTCTCCTGTGCTCTGCCAGTGAAGAGGGGCACAAGAAGCCTGGAGGAAGCAGAGACAGGACACCTGACCCAAAGTAGCTAAAGAGGTATTCCATACCACAGCACGTCATGCCCAGTGTATAAACTATGGGCAGTTACCTGGAAGGCCCAGATCACTGCTTGGGTTGGGCTAGGTATCAGTCAGCAGGTGGTGAGCAATTGTGTTGTGCATCACTGCTGTTTATTGGGTTTTTTTTTTTCCTTACCTGTTTACTTTTGTATCTCTCTTCTTATTATACCTCTTCTTCTTATCATCATTATTATTAGTAGTAGTAGTATATTGTACATCATTTTAATTCTTAAACTGTTCTTATGTCAAACTGTGGGCTTTACATTCTTTTCATTCTCCTCTCCATCCCACCACCGATGGAGGGGAAGATAGGTGGGTGATCAAGCAGCTGCATGTTACTTAGTTGCTGGCTGGGTCTAAACCACAAATGATCATCTCATCCCATTCCCCTGCCATGGGCAGGGACACCTTTCGCTAGACCAGGTTGCTCAAAGCCCTGTCCAACCTTGCCTTGAACACTGTCAGGGATGGGGCAGCCACAGCTTCTCTGGGCAACCTGTGCCAGTGCCTCACCACCCTCACAGGGAAAAGCTTCTTCCTAACATCTAATCTCAGGCTGCCTTCTGTCAATTCAAAGACCTTTGCCCTTGTCCTATCCTTACCTGCCCTTGTAAAAAGCTAATTTGCAGCTTTCTTGTTGGCCCCCTTTAGGCATCAGAAGGCTGCTCTAAGGACTCCCCAGAGGCTTCTCTTCTAAATTAAATTAATTTTGCTATAAAGTGTGAATTTATCAATAATTTCAATTAGTATATTTTGCATAGTTCCATCTTGTAGAGTAATGTCATGTTTATACAAGGAGTAATGGGTTCAAACTTTTATGGGGGAAGTTCAGGTTAGATATAAGGTAGAAGTTCTTTACAGTGAGGGTGGTGAGGCACTGGAATGGGTTGGCCAAGGCAGTTGTGAATGTTCCAGCCCTGGCAGTGTTCAAGGCCAGGCTGGATGAAGTCTTGGGTGATGTGATTCAGATAGTGCGAGGTGTCCCTGCCCATGGCAGGGGGGTTGGAACTTGATGATCTTAAGGTCCTTTCCAACCCTAACTGTTCTATGATTCTATGATCCCAAGCAACGTCCCAACATAGGACTTAATTTTCTCTCTATGTTGGCACATGCATTAATTTGGCTTTTCTGACTGACAAAGGCTCCAAGAACACTTCAGGAAATGATGCCTGGAGCCTTCCCAGGGAACGTCTGGAGGGTGCCAGGAGAAAAGTCTCCTGAGGTTATTCTGACAGCGAGTGATGCTGCCATGCCCATGCTCTCTCTTGCTTTCTGTCTTTTGCACACTTGTCCATCTGTCATGAGCTTTCCATCTCAAGCAGTTAGTGTGGAATGAGTCCAAAGTCTTGATTCCAAGGCAGTGTCCAAAAAGCTTATCTAGACCCACAAACATTTTATGCAGAAATTAATGTAAAAGTTTGGAGAGTGGAAATGGGGAATAAATCTCATTTAGCAGACAGCTGTCTTGACTGCTGTTACCTACAGTATTATGAATACACAGCCATCAATGGTTATATATTTTCTTAAGAATTTATATGTAATTATTATGTGCACACTGTTTATTTCCTTACCTGTATATTGTCTTACTTAGTGTATCCAGATATATGATGCTCTGTTAAGCCCCCTGCATTTGCAGTCACCAGTACATCTCATCTTCATGTTTTGTTCAGGCTGTTCCTCAGTCCTCCACCACCTTGGCAAAGCCCATTAGGGTGGTGACCTGCAATGGGCTCTGAAATGCCAGCTGCTGTGTGGTGATGTGTTAGCTCTGGTGGGAGCTAGTGGACCTCCTTACATGGGCTGGCAAGCAGTTTCAAAGACAAATTGTGTAACTGGTTGTCATGCGTGGCATTGTGCTCACACCTCATTGTCATCCCCCATCTGACAGGAGGAGAGTGATGGTAGCCTTGGTGGTTTCTCTGAGTTGTCCAGTTATCATAACCATAAGACAGGCTTAATAGTGAGAAAATGCTCATGGACCTATTGGCTTGGTGGAGGACTCTATGTGGTGACAAGACTTGGGTCAAAAGAGCCTTTCTGCTCATGCATATGTATGCGTATGTTCCTGATAGGGGTCTCTGAGGGATGAAACAGTCAGAAGTCTCATCCAGGGGATGTATAGGTAGTTAATGTCTATAGCCAAAACATACATAGCTGTGAAATAGGAGAACCCTGTTTCCCTGTCTTGCAGCCAGGTGGGAGTGACAAGATGCCTGACCATCCACAAGCGATGGTCCATTGCTCATGGGTTCAAGCCCATTGCTCTCCCTGCAGTTGACTGGATGGGCTGTGGCAGGTCTGATGCTCACTGACCACATCACTTGTCAGGTCTCAGACCGCATCCCCAGCAGCAAAACTGGTGGGTGCCCCAACAGCAGAGGTGGTTGGGATAGCCCACCCCTTCTGTTTCTGCAGCTCTGTGGCCAGTTATGTCCACAAACCTGCTGGATCCCCCAGAAGCAGCTCACCTGGGCTGCAGAGGGCATAAGCCTCAGAAGCACCTCAGTGCTGCGCCCAGGCATTGCCCAGTCAGCTGTAGTGGTGATGACGGAGATCACACACAGCTGAGCATGGCTGCGATGGCTGTCCGGCATCTGATGGATGAGGCACAGATGTTTGTCTTGGGAATAATAATTCAAGTGCATTTTTTTTCAGCAATCAGAGTACTTGGAAGTAGTGTAAACAGATTAACAGAACCAGTATTGCACTCAGGCTAAATAGTACTTATAACCACAGAGAAAAATTAGGTTGCCATAAAAGGATGTGTTCACTTTCTCACCTTCCCTGTCTTTCTCTTTCTTGGTCTTTACTTTCCCTCCCCTCCCCCCACCCCACTCCCCTTTTGTAAAGTGGAAATGTGAGAAGCATAACTATAAATCACCTTGAATCTGTGTGAGTGGTGATTCTATTTATCGCACATAAATACTGCCCTTCCTGCTCCCGCTCCCTCAGAGGGGCTTCTGTGAATTGCAGCATTCTCAGGAGCCGCCTGTCACCACCATCTAATATTTTTAAAAGATATGTGGATGCAGCTGCCTTCATCAGTGACCTGATCCATAAATCCTGCCTGTGATGGGGCTCACAGCTCAGAGGGCTGGCAAAGCCGGGGCTGCTGCAGAGCTTCCTGGGCACAGAGCTCCCCCTCCTCCCTGGCAGTGCCCCCTGCCTCGCAGTGGGCAGAATAAAGCCCTCAAGCCTCCTTTAAAGGTGTCTAAAGGGGTTCTTCTTGTTTGTTGCAGCGCTGGATAGGAATATATTTCTTTTTCAGCTCTTACACTAGGGATGCTTCTCTTTCTGTCTTGCTCTTCCTCCCTGTCAGATATGTTTCCTATGTAGCTATTTACAACCTACCTTCAGTGTCATTTTCATATCTCCAAGTAAGCAACACAAGTTCCCTTTGTTTCAGCCATAGGTGTGGAAACGAATCTAAATGTATCCCACACCCAGTGATGCAGGATGATGGATACAAACCTGTGCTGTCATACCTCTGTTCTGCCACACACCATAATTCAATCATACCAAGCGCAGTGCTGACACCTCAGTGGCAGCATTTTTAACACAGGCAACAGCAGCATGGCTCCTTGATTAACCACGAATTCGCCTTGCAAGCTGAGATATCCACTGGCCAATAGAGGGTTGCCCAGGTGACTCCAGCTATACTGTATCAAGGACATGGAAATAACATTGAGAATAAGACTGTGAATGGAAAACAGATATGTGACAAAAGAAACCTCCAGCTTTTACTATCTCATCACTTCTAATAATATGGATAACACATTAGCATTTGGTGGCAAGTGTGGACCACCTATACAGGGTTGGGACCCAGAGCAAGGCAAGCATTTAACAGAGAATACCAAAACACAGTTATGCTGTAGTAACCTTCATTCATAGTAGCTTCCTGAGGTGAAGCAGCTAAAAAATAAGCTATCATCACACTTCTTTTGCTGTTCGCTCATTATTTTTATTTTGTTAGCAGAGAATATATTTTCCTCACCCTGAGTCTTGATGCCCAGCCACCAATGGGGCAATTTATAGTGAAAAACAAAGAGGAAGGTGTGGTCTGCCAGCAGGAAAAGATCTCAGAACCTCTACTGATTTCTGGAGCTTTAGTTCCTGGGGTGGCTGAGCAAGATAATGGTAAAAATCCCTACTTCTCTATGCAAAGGGAAACGAGCTCCCCAGTCTGCTACAGAGAAAACAGCATTTCATAAATTAATCAAGCTCAGCAGGACATAGGCATATCGGGGCTGCCTGAATCACAGAGCCCATCACCTCTTCCCAGCACATACCTTGGGCTCTGCTCTTTGCTCCCCTTTAGAAAGGAGCTTGTGGCCTCAGAGCTACTGGGGCTGGGCTCAGCCAGACCACTTCCAAAGATCTCAGAAACACGTCTCGACTAAACATGAGGTTTATTTTGCTGCTTTTAAGAGGAATTAAGAGTTTGGCTTTTTGTACACATTAAATGTGAAATCGGAAGCCCTTAAGATAGCCTGGATACATGGTCATTTATTAAAGTGATAAAAAGTGAACAGGGAAAAAAAGACAAACACATTTAAACTGAACAATTTTTCAAAGTTTAATATAGCTTTAGATAAAACTGAGCTTGCAGTATTAATGAATACAAGAGATTGTTATTGTGTATAATTCAAATAAACTTGTACATTTATACAGTTATAGACTGCATGCCAGAAAATGCATTTAGTTTGTTCTAATTTGAATATGTACAATTTACAATGTAATTCAAGCATAAATTCAGCAGTAGAGAACACAGACCGGCTGTGCAATCAGTTACTTTTTCTTAAGTGTCAGAGTTGGCTAAAATGTTACTTGGAGAAAAAAAAACAAAACATAGCCACATAAATAAAAATTAAATACTAACCAGAAGTAACTTCCTAAAATAAATAACTTAAGAAAGTTATTGTCCATGTTTGTACTTTCACTCTCATTAACGAAAGATGTATACATTGTCACCTTAACACATGTAACACATTGCAATACAACCCACAAGCCTCAAAAATCTTGCATCCAGCAAGGACAGGTGCATATTTTGATTAAAAAAAATCAAACTTTTCAGTTAATCATAACAATATTTTCTATGGCATTAATTTAATAAAAATGAGGCTACTTCTCCAGTGTTTCACATACTTTCAATATGTTCATACAGGCTACTGAGTAAGCTGCAGCCACTCAGACTGCCAACATTTTTTACATCTACAGCGCTTCTCCCTGTCACTCACTTTACATTCAATTTGTAGAATACATCCACACCAATACTACATAATTCAACCTTGGACAAAGATTAAACCCAAAGTTTCCCAAAGAAAATTGCCACTTGACTCTCCTGAAGGCTGAGCAGCTGCCCTCCCTGCTGAAGGCATGGGAAGCCAGGCTCCTTCTCCATTCCCCATGGTTTTTGGGAGGGAGGATGCTGGTCACCCCAGGGCAGGACAGGTGAAACACCACTGCTTTTAGTCTGGGGATATGCCACATTTACTCTTCTATAAAAAAAAAAGTCAACTGGACCATGAGCAATCCCCCAAGCTGATGGCAGGAGAACGTGGCAAAGATGGGCAACCTCCAGGGAACCCCACCTTGCACCTGCACTTCCAAACCAGAGGCACAAAACTGTGTGCAGCACAGGGGAAGAGAACAAGGTGAGGTAGGGTAGGTAGGGTAAAGTAGAGTAGGATGGGACAGGACGGGACAGAACAGGACAGAACAGAACAGAACATTTTCCATTCAAAGGGACCTACACTGATCTAGTCTAACTGCCATGTCACAGAAAGGCAGTGGGTTGGTTGGGTCATGCTTTGGCAGCATCCTGGGAGGAGGCAGTGGTCTCCCATCCATCCCAAATAGACCAAAGTAGTTTTTGAAAGAGGCCAAGCTGCTGGAGACAGTTCTTTCAAAACCAGACTGATTTGTTCAAGCTTGCCGGCAGGACTCATCACTTGGCTGAGCATTTACCATGCTGATTAACATTTTTGGCTCTCTGGTTTGGAATTTGTGGTGTTTTTAATGTTGGCACCTGGCAATTGTACATGGCTATTTTTGCTGTCAATCAAGGACTGGTAGAAGAGTTACATGTGGTAAAATATCAGTCATATTTTACAAGACAACCTGAGGAAATGTTAGTAAACCAGGGAAAACAAGTCCAGATTTTATCTCAGCACATCAATAATCTGCTCACCACACATGTAGAGCACAGGATCAGCACACAGGGAGCAGCTCACGCTCCTCCCTTCAACAACAACGTACAGCGAATAAGTATAGCCAAAGGTGTAAAAAGCATGCAGTGCCACTCAGAAATCATGACAAATGATGACAAGAAACTTTGGAAATCAGTATAAAGTCCTTGGGTGTATAACTGACAAGTCATACACTGCAACTTCCAGGGAGAGCAGAGTCACTGTGGTGTCTGAGCCAACCCTCCAGCAGTGTTAGTGTTGAGTTTCCAAGTTCTTATTCCATGCCAGAATTTATAACAAAAACTATTTTTTTCCTCAAAGATCATCGGATCTGTTGTTACCAGTTATGTAGCAAGTGTCAGCATTCATGCAGGATAGTCCAGAGCCTGCGAGTCAGAAGTGCCCATTCATGACTGTGTGTGCACCTCCTGACCGACATCTGTTTGTGTCCAGGACCACCTGGCTATCAAGGCTTTTACATACAGACGATGTCATGCAGAGCCCTTTTCCTGGCCGCTGCTTGTGGTGCCTTCTGTACCCTGCTCTCTGACAGTGCCACCCATCACTCCATCTCACTCAGATTTCCTCCTCCAGAAAAGAGCCCCTAGGAAGCCACTGCAAACTGGCCCCCCAACACAGACCACAGGTGACCCTGGCCATCACAACAGCCTACCTCTGGCATTCTGGGGAGGGTCCAGGGGGCATGGGATGCTCCAGCCAAGATGACGAGGGCACCTGCATGACACTCATCCTGACTCAACCCTGCCCAAGCAGAAAGAGATGGATAAAGGAAACCCAAACACAAGCACAAAGGACATCAAACCAAACATTTATACAAAGTATTACTCATTTTGAAACCCACAGGGTCAACTTCAGTTAGGAACGTGTTTAAACATTATTTTCACCATAGCGAAAGCAGTAAGGAACGATGCCACCAGCTTGGGACTTGCCACGACTCCACACAGCTCTGGCTGTTAGACCGCAGCTCAGCGACCACCACCTGCATCGCTGCTGGCCCAGCTGGACCATCAAAGCAAGAATGAGCAAAATCCGGGCACTGCAGAAGCAGAGGGAATTGTGACTCTACCTTTGGTGTTCATCCAGAATAAATGCCTGCTTGGCTTCATGGAGACATTCAGCTAATTTCATGTTCAGCTATTCTATTAACATGATAAATCAAGTACATCCTGCTTATTTAAAAGGTTTTCTTGCACAAATATTACAAATCACAAAGATTTTTTTAAAAAATTTACTAATTATATCTAAACTGTGAATTTTGTTCATTTATTTAGTGTTTTGCCTAGGCTTATTAATACAACTTTCCTCCCTAAACAATGCCTTATGAAATACTTTTTTTTTTCTGGTAGCCTAGATGCAGAAAAGAAATCCTAAGAAAATGTTAAAGTAAAATAGAAACCAGCAGTTAATTTAAGGCTAGCAGATTTGGTGTTAGGAATTAACCAATATACCTTCTTTTAAGAAAAAAGACATGCACTATAACTACTTTGCTGAACAAAGCATCACAATCCATATCAGGAAAAAAATAAGCATTTTCAAATCAAATTATAACTCACCCTGAAAGTTACCCACTTGCATGTTTTACCTACTACTTACTCTTAAGAAATACAGGGGAAAGGAACACCCCTTCCCACATTTTTCAGAATATACAGTATAAATATAGTAGGAGTCATGCCATAAAACTATATGCAAAAATTGCACACTATTATTGCATGCGTGTTGTGATACTACATGCCAATGAACATCAGCTCGCTGATCACCCTGTTGTTCGTACTTACAGCACAGCCACCACTACGGAGGGGAAGCTGCTGCCTCCCGGCACACCAGGACCAGAGAGTTTAGCACACATATGGCTGGTGGAGGACCTGCTCTCCTGCCCGCACTGCCAGTTCAAGCTCTAAATGATAGCTGGAAGTCCCGTCAGGTTATGTAAACCGGTCTGAATTCATTTTTCGCAGTTTGGGTGGAAGGTTCCCTTCCATCCTGCCGCCACCTGAGAGCTTCTGCAGCTTGGGTGGCAGGTCGGCCACTGACTGGCTGATGGGATCCGACATCATCTTTGTGGTTTTAGACACCAGTTTCTCCTCTGAATTCCCAGGGACCGAGCTGATCCGCTGAAGTTTCATGGGTAAATCCCCCATGCTGTAGGCCTTCTCAGAAGTGGTGGAACTCATCCTGAGGAGTTTTTTTGGGAAGTCTTCCCTCCCAGTTATTTTCTGCAGTTTTGAAGGTAGCTTTGTGCCAACTTCATCAAGACCATCCAGGCACTCCACAGAATTATTCCTTTCCTTGCTGTTGCTCACAGCGGGTGCTATCAAGGGAGAGGACATGAGCAGCATCTCCTCCTGTTCCTTTACACTGTACGGTGGGGTTGGGACCTCAAACGTTGCATGGAACTGGGAGTAATCAACTTTAAAGAATCCTTCTTCCAAGGAGATAACAGGAAAGAAACGATGACCCCACAGCACCTCATCCTCAGTATAGGAAGTCCTGGCTTGGCACGTCATCCCTGAAACAAGCAAGGGAAAAAATCTTTCACCAGTTATGGTCAACTGTGGATGCACATAAATCTCAGGGACTTTTTAATATTTCAATATTCAATATTCATAATTCAATATAAAATACATTTTATGTTTTTAAATGTATAAAAGAAAAAGCCATTGCCATACAGTACCTATTAACATACAGTAGCTATAGTCATCCTCAAGGTGAAAAGAGCAAATACAGGCAGGAGTGTAACTTAATAATTCACATCTGCTATTATGGTCACTTTTGAAGGTGCTGCTGAAAAAGGGGAAATACAAGGCTAACTGATAACACTGGTATTAAATTAGCAAGAGCTGCTAATTGTTGTGTAAAGTTGGACTTATCAGGATCTTAAAGTATAAACTAAATTTATTGATGAATGCATACAAAACCAGACCCAACATGTCACGCATTCACATGCACAAACCAAGCCAATGTCAGCCCATTCTGACCCACCAGTGAGCAGTAGTTATGACCTATGAAATACATTTATTCCTCTTTAAGGGCTTCACCAGCAATCTGCCCATCACCGCCAGGCTGAGATTCAAGTTTCAAATATTAGCAGGGAAGACATATGACTAAAAGGCACACCACTGCCCTTCCTCTTCCCCCACTGCCTCCCGCCATGGAGAAAAGTCCTCCTCCCAAGCACCTGGACTTGACCATCCCAGTGACCCAATCTGACCTCAGAAACCCAAGGGTAACGCTGACCATGGACTGCTGGAGGTTTCTAGAAATCCTGCTGCTGCCCTTTTTTTAAAATGGTATCTGTAGCGATCTATAAATAGCATTACCCTGCCATTTTATCCTAGTATAGCAAACTAGAAATATGACATTTGGTTTTCAGGAAGCTAAATCTACCTCTGCAAACACATCCTCTGCTTAGCTGGCAAGAATGCCTTCAAGTCAAGATAAAATTAAAGGAAACTTCGAAAGGCACAAGAAAACGATAGAAGGGCTGTAGCGAGGGGGAGCAGAGGATGGATATGTTCCTGGTGACATACAGCCAGAAAAATACATTCTTATGATGCTTTACATTACTGCTAATGCAAGTTTTAGTTTCACATAGCAGTTTCTACTGCTAATATGTCTGAGTATTCACGAGACCTCAGAAACCTCAGTTGTCTGTTTTAACTCTTAGGAGAAAAATATGAACCCAGGGGTTTTTTTTTTACCTAAATGCCACTCCCATCCCCCCTGAGGGCTCCTCACCTTAGCTCACATGCCTGCAGGGGCATGCCCTAAGACCAAGCAATCCTACCTCCTACCCACAGCCTCCAACAGTACAATAGTTTATTCTTTATAGCGTATTTTCACCATGTGTTTCAGTTTACTATGTGAAGTGTAAGCAATCACATACCTAATGGGCTCAGAAAAAAAAAAACAAACCTTGCAATTTTAAGAAAAATGGTAATTAGAGTGAGTACTTCTTCCATCTGTGTCCTTTACCCTGCAGCTGTTCATTAGCTGTACCTTTGCCGCAGAAGCTCAGACCTTTCCCCTTCTGCTTCTTCAGACCTGACCTCCGAGGGAGACCTCATTAGCCAACAAATGCATCTAATAATGTATGCAAATGGAACTGGGTCTACAGTGCCTGTGAAGCAGATGGCTGGTTAACTCCAGTGGCCTATGCTTTAGATAACATATTGCTTAAAATGCAAATCACTCTGGATAGAAAAGTTGATAATGGTCAACCTTGAGGTGCTGCCAGCTTTGCCAAGGTGGGTGAGCTGCACCTCCAGCATGACCAGAGGGCTCGCCTGGGAACACCACCAGGGTGACCAGCCATAGCAACACTGCTCTGCAAAGAGCTGATCGTTGGGTAGAAATCCCTTGCATGGCATTTGCTTTGCACTGGCAACACTAAAAGAAAATAAAATAATTATGCTTTATTGAATCCCAGGTTGGAAGGGACTTGAGAATCATCTGGCCCAACCCTTCCAGGCAAAGCATGACCTAGACTGGATGGCCCACTACCCTGTCCAGACAAATCTTAGAGAGTGTCCAACACTGGGGAGTCCACCACTTCCCTGGGGAAAATTATTTCAGCGGCTGATTGTTCTTGGAATAATCCTCCCAGGGAAGTGGTGGATTCCCCACAATTATTTTTACCATAATGAGATGGTAAGAGATGTGCTATCGAAATGCCATGTGGGGGGCATAACAAGGGAGGTGGAGGGGAACACACTGTCAGGAACACTGCCAGGGCTTGGGGAAGCAGATGGGTGCACAGAACTGGCTGGCACCTGCACCCACATCCCCATTCCCATCTGCTTCCACATGAGGTCCCGTCGGAAATGCTGCACACCCAGGGCAATGCTGGGGCACAGGAACTGCCTGGTTAGCCTCTTCCATCCCCATCAGCTGCTGTGCTGCAGGGCTATTTCTACCTCTGATCTATCATCCTGCCACCTCCCAAGCCTGTTGTTGCCAGCAGGCTTTCAGAAGGAATGTTATACCTGCTTCCTATCGTAAAATTTATTAGCTGAATGGCAGAAAAATAAGCTTCACATTTTGTTCCATTGATGGAACCCTTTGTAAGCACAACGGAGAAAGATATTTTGCAGGTATGTAATTCCTTTAAAATCAATTTATCTTATCCACTAACACCAAGCATGCAAACAGCCTCTCAGGATAAACAGCAGCAATTAATATGTTTGTCATTATAGGGAATACCTGTCACACCAAGTAGATGATGCTAAGAGGTGCTAACGTGCTCTGATAAGCCTCTGGACAAGAAATCAATTTTCAGGTTTTCTGCAAGCTCTGCTGCATTTCTTGGCTCTCGCTTTCCTTTCTGTTTTCTCAGCAAAGCCTTGGAAACCCAGCTAGAAGCTATGCAATCCTTTTCTACTATTACATGCTTCAAACAGCCAGCTGACAACAGCTCTGACTATAACCATCTCCTTTGTATTATTATAGCAGAAACAATGGAGTTGCATAAGGCACTTGATGGCAGGAGCCATTATCCACATCCTTGTGCAGAAAAAGCATCAGCTCTTTGCAAGTGTGCTCACACATGGCCTGTGCTCCCTCCTTGGGAGAACTAAAGCTGTCAACAGTTCTCGGGAGAGGCAGAGTCCTCAGGGCCGCTGGCCAGAACAGAAACATGGTGTACATAGAAACATAGAATGGCTGGGACTGGAAAGCACCTTAAAAGACATATAGTTCCAACCCCCCTGCAACAGGCAGGGATGCCTTCCACCAGACCAGGTTACTCAAAGCCCCATTCAGCCTGGCTTTGAACACTGCCAAGGATGGGGCAGCCACAGCTCCTCTGGGCAACCTGTGCCAGTGTCCCACCACCCTCATAGTAAAGAACTTCTTCCTCATATCTAATGTAAATCTCCCCCTTGTCAGTTTAAAGCCATTCACCCTTGTCCTATCCTTATAGGCCATTGTCAAAAGCCCCTTTCCAGCTTTCTTGCTGGCCCCTTCAGGCACTGGAAAGCTGCTCCTCAGAGTCTTCCCCAAACTGAACAAGCCCAGCTCTGAGCCTGTCTCCATAGGAGAAGTGCTCCAGCCCTTGGAGCATCTTTGTGGCCTCCTCTGGACTCACTTCAACAGGTTCACGTCCCTCTTCTGTTGGAGCCCGCATACATCCCACATCAGGAGCATCTCATCTCTGTCAGAACATCCAAAAGTCATTCTGCTGCTTCTCACAGCAAGGGTAAAACTAACCACAGCTGAGGCAGGTTCATGCATTTCACAAAGCATCAGTGTCATAGGGAAAACACATTGCCCACAGCTTGGTTCTTCCCTTACTTGCACCATGAACTGTGTCTTAACAGTCTACCTGGACAGGAAAACACCAGACCAAAATACCAGTGGGTATTTTCCCATAGAAAAAGCAGAAGCACTTGTGTGCAACTCACCAATAACAGCCCTTCCTGATAACTACCTCAGAATTACTTTCCATTAATTTATGCTCAGACAAATATAGGCTTTACATTTATTGCAGATGTAGTTTCTTTCTGATGTCTCAAAAATAAGAAGCACAAACCAGCAGGAGGCTGGTAGTCATGCCAGGCTACTTCAAGGATGTACATCTATGGTGGGACTGCACACTGCAGTGGCCATGGACTCATGCCCCTGATGCCTCTAATAGATCAGGCCTTTAACGTCAGGAAATAAGTTTTCCTCTCCTCCTATGGTATGAAAGGCTTTCTGGTTTTTTGTTTTTGGGTTGTTTTGGTTTTTGTTTTTGGGTTTTTGGTTTGTTGGTTTTTTTTTGAGGGGTAGTGGGGAGTTGTGGGTTTTTTTTGTTTTTTTCCACTAAGGAGCTATTCATCATCAGGTTATGCAGCCTGATGCCTTCATCATGTTAACAGCCCTGTTAAAATTTTACTGAGTTGTCTATATTATTAATATTAATTTGTGGTATAAATTTTAAACTCTCATTTGGAAGCAAACACACTGTATGCACTACATATAATTAAAAACCCATCCACTTGTCAAAGTAAAAGGTTTCGATGCATTTCATTCATCGCTCCTAACAGAAGCTTCCACCACAAAGTGCTCTCCAGAGCTGTTAATGGATGGTAATTGCAATGCACATTAGCAAAGCTCTGCCTGCATACCAATCACAACAACACACCTGAAAATGAGGTACACTTACGTGTATATTACAGCATAAAACCTGAACCAAAGAGCTGATAAAAACCCTCTCTATTATTCAGAAACAGAAGCTGCAAAACCATTGTTCACTATGTCCAAGGGAAGAGATTGCCACCCAGAAGCACTTCTCCTATGGAGACAAGGAGTGCTATTTTGTCTGAATACCCCTTGCTTTCATGCTCGCTCTTGCATATTTGGGACCACCCCTACCCAGATCATGTCTTGCTGCTTTCAGGATTTATATTCCTTCTGCAAAAACCAGGAGCTGACTGTTTTCAACTGAATGAGCTTAAAGGAAGAAAAGAGCGAAGTTTTGGGAATATCTCCTCACAGGCAGAGCCTGAAGCATAATTTAGAGAGAGCTTTAGTATTGGACTTTAGCTGAGATTTTGCTACTGATAAAATTAAATCATTTACACCCACCCATAGTGACTGGGAATCCCTCTGTAGAGTCCAACACATAACACCACAGTCTATAAGACCAGAAAATTCCAGCCATGCATATTTAGGAAAATTTTCCATTAACTTCCTTAAATAGCATACAGCAGAGCAGCCCTGGAGGATGAGCACATCCAAATTGATGGATTTTTCTCCTCAATTTAATATGAAAGTCTTGGGGTTTTGTTTTGTCTTGCTTTTAGGTTGTTTTTTTAATAATCATGCCTTCTCCTTTCAGCATTTGCTTTGTCTGAAGCAAGTGCTACCACTGGAGAACAATGCATCTATCTGTCATATCACAAGTTATCAATTACAAGTTGTTATTTCTAAAGAGGCAGAACTCTTGGTTTTAGAGCTCTAGCTGAGCTGAAAAAGTTGATGCAATTATTCCACCCTTGGCCAAGTAGCAGGCTGTTTAAGCTTTTATTTTTCTCTTTCTGTACTTATTACCTCATTTCCAGGAAACACCAATGAGAAACAGGGTTATGCAAACACTCAGACACAGCTGACAGGGACCGGAGATCCCAGCATGCTCACTCGATAAACATGCAACACAAGAAAAGGTTTGGTGCCGCTGGGATGATGCTGGGGGCAGAATCCCTCGGCATCTGAAATCCTGGTAATTCCATTAATTATCTTGATAGCTTCTAGCTTTGCTACAGGGTAAGACTAGTTTCCCCATAAAGGCAAAGGCATCTCAAGCAACAAGGGTTGTCTTCCTGATTTAATAAAGGGGCAGATGAAGGACAAAAGAATCTGTAAATAAGTGCTTTGACTAATTCTACCCTATACTAACCTTCAAATTATTTCTAGATTTCTGAAGTACTCACCTGGAGCTGGCTGTATTCAGGCAAATTCTAGAACTTGTGATACATGCTTTTTTAAAAAAATCACAGGCACGCTGTGATAAATAACAATTTATATGACCTCTTGCATTTTATTGCAGAAGTTGCTGACAAATCATAGGTCACCACCAAGCTTTTAACAGCCATTCCCCTCCCCAAAGTCTTCAGAAGCAATTTAGGCTTACAAAGCTTATATGGTTCTCTTCTCTCTCCAAGGTAACGCCAGAAATTTCACCTTAAATCTTTTTTGTGTTTCTGGGCTGCAATTTGCTGGTCAAGGGCTGGGCACAGTGAACACCAGGAGGTGTCCTTCTTAATATGGAAAACTTAACCAGTCAGGAAAGAGATAATTACTTTGGCATTATAGCAATCATCCCAATGGCCCCACAAAGGGCATCTTGTCATCCCACCTGCCAGGACTGGAGCAAAGGGAAATCCTCCAGCAGAAGCTGGTTGCAAAAATGTACAAATAGGCTTACATTTTATTACTTTTCTTTTTTCCTTTTTTTTTTTCTTTTCTTCTTAGGAGCTATGCATGTTAAAATGGCTGGACCTGAGCAGTGTCCAAGAGGCTGCCTGTGCTGCAGGGTGACTCTCCCATTCACACACTTTACTGCTCATTTCAAGAGGTATTTACCTCCCTTAAACCTGTCATTTATCTGAAAAGCCTCAAAAATAAGTTTTAAAGATTTATCACCCATCTATGTTAAACTAATTACTAAAAATTAAGCTAATTTACAACTGCAGTCTAAGGCAAGGGTAAAGCTTGATGTGAGACTTGATATAAAAGTATACCCCACTCATTCTGTACTCCTGCAGGACTAAGGGGAGATTGACTGTTGTAGAAAAAAGGGAGTTGCATGATTTCCACAGCAAATTCTCCCCTTCTGGGAAGTGGTTTTATCCCATTAAGCTAAATAACAGTGTGATATCCTGATGTTAACATCTGGCCTGTGCTCCACTCTGTATCTGAAATGCCACCAGACGTCTGAGCTCCGTGATAAGCCAGAAAATGGGAGGTCAGAAACCAAACTCTGAGTGAAAGATGCTCTCAAATATCTCCTCTCAATGTTCACTGCCATGTTATTTTTTAATGTAAGTTAAAATAACAGGCTGTACTACGCACGGCTGAGAAATGCGCAACCCGACGGAAGGGTTTCTAAGCAGGCAGAAAGCGTGGTGTCTAAACTGCAACACTTCCCGTCTATTTGGAAAGAACAGCTATTCTTAGCATTAACATTTTCCCATCATAATTCAAGGGGTATTTTTTTATTAAACTGACGGTGGTTTCAACGCAGTAAAACTTTCTGTCAGTTTGTGGTTGACAGCCCTTGCCGTTGTCTGCTGTCAATGTCTGCTTTGATGCACTGGCACTTTTGCAGCTTGATTTTGTTTAGTAGAAGGGAGATGGGCATCCACCTTGCCATCTATATAGGCCCTATATAGGGCCACCCTAACCCTAACCCTTGCCTTTAGTGCTGCTGATCACTGTTAAAGCAATGTTTCAATTAAAAAACCTTTTTGTTAAAGAATAAAAAAAAAAAACCCAGACAAAAAAACCCCAAAAAAACCAAAACCAAACATTTCCTGAAATACAGAGACAAAAAGAGTCTTAAGGGTGCCAACTGTAAAAAGATGCTCTACCAATACATTGAAATGGAAGTGTGTGAATTCCAAGCCTTGCCTGAAGCTATGGGGGATGTTTCAGGTAGCAGGATGCAGGCAGTGACAGAGCAGCCATTTAGCAGAGACATGGGATCAGGGAAAGACACGAGACACAGCCTGCCTTACCCTGTCCTGGCCAGGACCTTCTGGAATGGGTGAACATCCCCATGCTGCCTATTTTGTTCTTTACGCTGATCTCTGGTTTCTTAGACCATGACACAAACAGGTATTGGGATGAGACCCACAGCAAAGCAGCGGCCCTATGGATCAGCTCCTCAAGAGCAGTGCCCCTTCTGCATAGCAGGAACTAAAAAGGGGAAAAGACATGGAGGGCCTGCTGTTGCCTATGAGCTGGCAGTACCATTGGAGAGGCACTGGCATGGAGGTTCACCCATGTCTTCAGGCACCCCCTCCATACACACACAGCACGACAGACTGAGGGTGATGAGTAATTCAGGATGTTGGACATACCACAGAACAGAGCAAAGCAGCCAACTGGTCAAGTGAGAGCATTGTTTCTCTTGAAATGTCAATCTTCAGCAGGCCTTTCTAGAACATTTAATGCTTACTCACCATTTATTACTGAGACCTAGAAACTGCCCCAACAGACAGGGGTCAGAGATTGAACAAACTAAGCATGTTTGCTAAAGGAAACCAAAGGAGCAGAATGGCTCAAGGAACGCAATGCACACATTCATGCAAGAGTCAGATTATCAGTCTTATGCTAAACATTTTAATTTCTTATCGCAGTGAATAGCAAACCCAGGCTTCTGCTCCGCTACCAGATTTAGACACGTTGTTTATGCTCCAGCACTATAAATACCTCCTAGTTTATTCAGACTGTGCTGTTCTCCCAGGAGCGATCTTGACGCTTAAAAAATAGCAGTGACAGCAAAGGTATTTTTCTTATCAACTGGTGCTCTTCTGAGGGCAATTTTTAATCACTCATACACACATAGTTTTCTGACATGTTGCAGACAGGTCATCTTGATATTCACCAGGACCACAGCTACCCATCATTAGCACAAGTTATAGCGGGTTTCGAAAATGTCATAAAACCAGTTTGTAAAACAACTGCAGATACTAATAATGTTCCCATGTAGATGAATGCAGCAGGCTATTGTCAGGTGAGGTAACCTCCCCTCTTCTGTATTAGTCATTTACCAAAATAAAGGGGAGGAAATAAGAGCTTGAAGCC
This sequence comes from Melopsittacus undulatus, assembly GCF_012275295.1. Classification (NCBI taxonomy): domain Eukaryota; kingdom Metazoa; phylum Chordata; class Aves; order Psittaciformes; family Psittaculidae; genus Melopsittacus; species Melopsittacus undulatus. The sequence goes on from NC_047530.1 coordinate 72,745,713, forward strand.
CTCAGCACTGCCCTTCTGTGCTCAGCCCGCAGATGTCTGCAGCATTTTCTATTCTTTTTACAAAAACAAAACAGAGCCAGAAGTGCAGTTATCTGAACAAAACTGTCTAATGCACATTTCTTGCAGTGACAGAGATTTACACTATGTGAGAATCTGGACCAGTATTTTTATTATCTCTGGGTTTTTTTCCTAAAACCAGAACCTCCATGTTATTCTGAAAACACTGATCTGTTCCTGTCTACCTACGTGCAGGAGTGCGTCAGGGCTGATTTCAGCCCCTTCAGCTCCTTTCTTTGAGCAGATTTTTTTTGCAGAGCCATCTGCCACACTACTGCTTTTGCATCATTTCCCTCCTACCGGGATGTTATTGAATAAGAAGTCGCAGCACCAAAATGGAAGTATTTAATTCCCATGCAGCTCTCTGCTGACAGGAGGAAGGGGCAAGAGGACGAGGCAGGAGGAAAGGAATAGCGGGAGGAAAGGAGGATTGCAACAGGGAGAGGTGATGCACCTGTTCTACCTGGATGGGGATATTTACAGGATGCTCATACACAGAGCTGGTGATACTTATGAATTGGTACTCTGGCATAAAAGAGAGTTACCCATCCATGCCCTGACAAGGTGCAGTGGATGCTCTCCAGAGCTCCCCTCCAGCCTCAAGTATTCTGTAATTTTTACTGATAACACAGTCCTATGATGACTTTCCTCACACTGCTAGCTGATAATATTTTCAATGCCCTCACCCTCCCCAGATCCAGCCCCGGCACCACATGCTGCATAACCGAGAAAATTCTGCATGGCTGCTGACACATTGCAACTGACAAGGGGACATCTTCGATAACCCCATAACTCTTTCAAGCTCTGTGCCCCTCAAGTTCTGGTAAAGTAAAAGTGTTTTGTTTAACATTAGTGTGTGCATAGCTCATATCACAGGAGAAATAATTTCTAAAAATAAAAACTAACACTTATAAAATGCACATTTCAGTGTCCTGTGATGCTGGAACTTCTCCACCGTCATGACCATGTTCCCTGGCTGTCAGAAAGGGCAGTGCTCCCTGGGACTCTACCAGACCCCAGCTCCCACTGCAGCAGCATCATGCTGGGTCCCACCAGGCACAGTCCTGCTGTCACCACCCTCAGGGCTGCAGCATCAGCCTGCGCAGGACCAAATTAAAGGGGGTTTGCTGCAGAGGGGAATGGCTGTGGAACCTCAACCTGCTCCTCTGTGCATGCATTGAGATCCATCACCCATGTGGCAGCTAGGGAAGCCTCACGGCAAGCACCAGCAGCTACAACCGCAACTGCAGGCATTCCGGATGGTTTCACAGGGATGAAACCACAACTCATGTTGTCTTATTTCTTGCCTGCTCCACCAGCAGCAAGCTTTAATTTTAAAAGCAAGAAGTTCTCAATTATCCTGAATTAATATCAGAATAACTTTCTTCCCTTGTTAGTATCAGAAGTGACTTCCCTCAGCCCCAAAGCTGCCTGAGTCACATCGACAGCTTACAGAAAAGCCAAGGGTAGCTGCCTCGAGGCTGTATTTCTCTTCAAATTACAAATCCATTTTTTTTACTAAGAATTAAAAAGTTGGGTTCTGCAGTTAATGGAGTTTTGGCTCCAAAACATAGCCAAAAATGTGTTCTATTTTGCAGCGCAATGCAACTGTCCATTGGGGTTGCATGGGCAGAGACACAGGAAGAAAGGATTGTTTTGTCAAATCAAAAGAAAATTGTTTGTGGTCAGAGAATGCCTCAGGAACACACAGCTACAGTGAAACATGACAGAAGTCTGCCCCTTAGCCTGTTAGAAAAGGGGGAAAACCCCCCACATTTAAAATAAATTATCCTCTTCAAATGAGAACACTTTAATTATGAGGCAAGAAACACAAACCCAACCCTTCCCTTTGAATACATGATTTCGTCAGCAGCCCTATGCTTCTCCAAACACCCACCAAGCCATATGCCGCTCAGCACCAAAATAGAGCACTTTTAATCTTCAGGGGTTTGGCATACCTAAAAAAATATCTGAATTTAGAGACTGCCTTCCTGGGATGCAAAAACTATTTCTCTTTGTACGGAAAAGTCCCACAATATGGGACACACAATATGGGCTACACAATATGGCCACATAGTTGATACAGTTTTGGGCTCCATGTTACATGGATGTCCTCTAACTGCTGCCTGAGAGAAAGAAGGAAGCTTGGCAGTGGTGCTGGAAGCTGAACCCACTGCAGCACCAGCTCCTCTTTTCCAGCTTCCTTTCCTGCATCCATGGTATGGAAAAAGGCTCTCTGGGGATGGCCAAGAGACATGTTTAAATATACCATAAACCTGACAGCCAGTTCCTAAGCTGAAAATAATGTGCCATTCAGTATAAAGTTCAGGGGAACTCAGGTTAGATGTAAGGAAGAAAGTTCAGGGGAAGTTCAGGTTAGAGTTTAGGAAGAAGTTCTTTACTGTAAGTTGGTGAGGCACTGGAATGGATTTCCCAAGGAACCCGTGAATGCTCCATCCCTGGCAGTGCTCAAGGCCAGGTTGGAAAGGGCCTTGGGCGACATAGTCTTGTGAAAGGTGTCCCTGCCCATGGCAGGGGGGTTGGAACTAGATGATCTTAAAGTCCTTTCCAATACAAACCATTCTATAATTCTATGAACTGTATCAATACAAAGATGAAATGCAACTAGGAGCTGAGTTTGGAAATGAACTTTTCTTACTTAGTGTTGTCTGTCTAACACGCATATTAATTTATTGAATATCTTTGCAGCACTAAACATTTCAAGGCAATCAATTAATCCTCAGAACTGCTTCAAACAATCCTGCTCCTGTACTGGTGTGACTTTTGCTCTCAACCTGCAGCCCCAGCTGACCATGGCTGCTTCAAACAGAAAATGCAGTGTGAGATACTCCCATACAGACCATGAGCCACCCAGGAAAGAGGAAAAAATCTCATGTACCATTGTTCTCTCTTGGTGTACTAGTATTTAAAAATTATGGTGATCACTGACTGTCCTAGCACTCATATGAACCCCACAGGTATACCAGGGCTAGATACAGGGATGACAGGTGTACTCAGCTGCCGGAAACCAGAGGGTAGCCCCCACACAGAGGGCAGATGGGGGCAAATAGCCTCTCACTTTGGGACAGCGGCTGCCTACTTCAAACCCAGAGCAAGATCTGGCAAAGCGGCCAGGCAGCCTTATTGGCAACCCTAACAACCCTAAACCACTGCCTTCAGTTTGGAGGGATTGTCCTGTTCCTTTCTGCTACACACAACTTCTGATGTGGCGTTTAACCCAGCTTTTCTAACTACAGCTCTTGTCCTGCAACTAAGAGTGCCTGTCTTGCACTTGAAAAATTCATAGCTCCCAGCTCCATCACAAGCATCAACCAGCCTGGTACAGCTTCTGTCACATATTTAAAATTGATGCAAAGTGCTTAACACAAGATCCCCTGAACTAAACATAGCATATGCTGCACAGTCTTTGGTTTTAGCTGACAAACATCTCATACAAACACATCAGGCACACAGAATTTCCTAGGGATGAAATGCATCAGTTTTATCAGTGCTGGGGGAAATGATTGTCAGGCTGGAGTTTGGGCTGTAAAAGTCTCTTCAGGAAACCAGAAACACCTTGATGCACAAGATACCTATATATACATGCAATGATATATATTTAGAAAACAGGTTATCCTCTTCAGCATAGTGCTGAATGCCTCTTGGGCAAGATCACAGCCCCACAGGTTGCTACAGCGACCCAAGCACCAACATCAATTATCTGTACTGTTCTATAATGTCAAGAATTAGACTTAAATTACATCAAAGCTGCGAGAGCAATAGTATTCACACAGCTTTCCAGAAGTGATCTGCGAGAAGAGCATCTGTGCAAAAGCTGGGAGAAATGGGATGCTTCTGTGGGAGAAGCCAACGCCCAGCCAGGTGCCCACCCAAAATAAGCAGTTTTAAATAGTGCTCTTAGTCCCAGCAGCTCCCACAGAAAATAAACACAGCTGCATGAAGACGAGTGGAAAACCGGGCAGTATATCCCTGCAAATACACAGTTTTTCATTAGGCTTCATTTCCTGGCAGCAATTTCAGGTTTTCACGACAACCATATTTCTATATAGGTCCAGAAACGCCTCTGAGGTTTCAAAATAATCATGAACTTTACAAAGAAGAACATCTTAAAAATCAGGATTTTCTTGTTCTTATGCAGTAATTCGTTGATGGTGTTGATGCAAGCAGTTCCAGGAATATGTATGAGCATATCCAACTAACCCAACACTTATTTATTGACATTTTGGAGGCAATCAACACTCATTCTATGATTCCAGGTTAGTCTCTCCCCTTCCCCCCGCATGTTGTACACGCTTCACCACAGGCTCTGTACAAACCTTCAACAAATCTGTTGCGCTCACTTTGATCAGGTGTTACATCTCTCAGCTGTTAGCGAGAAGGGAAAACGATGTTCTTGCTTGTACTTCCAGTGCAAAAACCTCTACCTAAACATGAGTCCAAAATACCTGTGCGCACCACTTCTTGCCTTCGCTAGAAGGCAAACCAGTGCAGGCTCTGCTCAGTTTGATCAGCTGGAAATCTTGCTAAAATACAAAGTTGAAATGGCAGTACTTTTAAAGGACATTCTTTAGCATTAATTACCCAGAATGCAATTGTTTTAATTTTCCTAAGAGCCATGACTGAGCCCCAGGCACCCAGTGGGACATGACTGGGTTTTATTCTTCCCATCTGAGCAGTTCCTGGCTACAGAGAGCAGGGAAAAAGGTTGCCTCTAACCTTGTTTTTTCAGCCTTTGAAGATAGGGCTCACTTAGCAGAACACCACCACACTTGTAGGTGTCCAAGAGGAGTCTCTAAGCCCTGGCCTGATGACTGATTGTGATTTTTAAGGGAGAGAAGATGGAAGACAAAAGGTGCTTGTCTTGGGAAAAACATGGAACTACTTTGTTTCCCCCTTACTCCTCAGAGAAAGACATGCAGAGCTTTGTAGCTACAATCACATAGATGCTGGCCACATGAAGCCACCAACACACTTTCTTAATAACAAATCCCACTTTGAAATGCATTGAGCACAGAAAGATTCACACTCTCTTGCCTCTGATTGGGTCTTTTCACAGATTTGAGATGTGAAAATCATCCTGCCCAAATACAAGGTTTCCCCCTCCTCTTCAGTGAGCCCATCATCTTAGCATTACCTCCCCAACCTACTGAGCTCTTACTCCACTAAACCTGGGCTTCCCTCCAGACAAACTTCTGAAAAACCATCTTCTTATGTTCAGTAATTTTGTGGGTTTTTTTGTTTTTTTTTTTTTTTTTCCCCTGGAAATACACTTCAGTGATCCCCACAGATTATACAGGTATATTCATATCGCCAGATGCACAACATTTCAGAGCTGCTCATCTGCAGCATCACCAAACCTCTCCTATATTAAAATAAAAATCCCAAATAAAACAGGACCAACATTTCCTGATGCAAGGGCAGGAAAGGCAGATAAGGCTCAGTTATTGAATGCTGTTTTTCTTCATATGGCCCCATATTCCATTACAGTTTATATACAAAGTATGAAGAAAATCATATAACAGAAAATAATTTCCTGTGGCGCACACAGGAGTAAGACTATTACACCAGTCAGCAAAGGTTAATTAGTGACTATATATACTGCGATGTGATGTCATGCAGCATATTTGTTACCTCTATGTGTACCCCAGGAGAATAAATAAGCTGCAACTCAAAACTGTACTGTACAAATAACCATATTGCTATAAGGAGTATCTAATTTTACACACAACCCCTTTCCATACATTCAAATTGCACTGCTAATAACTCTCACCAAGCTAGTGTAAAATCCTGTAAGTCTGGGCCCTTTTTGAAATTTTGAAGAAAACCATGACTTTTCTTTCTGAAAATTTCAAAAGCAAGTCAGTATTTTTGACATTTCCTTATGAATTTCCTATGCTATTCTTTTTCGCTTCCAGACCTAAATGTCAGTGTACTGCATTTCTTCCAGGAAGAGACCCAAGAAGCTGTCACTGCCCCATCCCTGAAGTGTTCAAGGCCAGGTTGGATAGGGCTTTGAGCAACCTGGTCTAGTGGAAGAGGTCCCTACCTGTGGCAGGTGGGGTTGGAACTACATGGTCTTCAAGGATCCTTCCAATCCAAACCATTCTGTGGTTCTATATTCTAAAAGCAAGCCAAATTTCACCACCTGAAACCATGGCAATGCCACGACACACTGAAGGCACAAGCACTGACAAAACAGGCTCCTCTCCACAGCTCAGCGAGGGAAAAGCCTGCTCTGCAAGTACAAAGTTAGAGAAAACAAAGAGCTGAGGGCAACCTGCAGACTGGTCTAGTGGAAAAGCTGAAGCAGAGCTTTAGCTGCTGCTCAGGTGCGGAAGAAGGGCTTGGTTTACTAGCTACACTGGAGCATGACTGTGTTCCCCTGGGTTGTGTGTTTTGTGCTGAAGAAGAGACCCACACAGAGGCAGGCAGGGCAGCAGGCTGGGGCAGGGGGTGTCAAGCAGCCTCTGGGGGAAAAACCTTCCTTTTTCCACTCAAACTCAGCAGAAGTGTCTTCCTCTTGGAAGGACTCAAGGACACCTCTTCCCGGCTGCCAGTGCCCGTTACTAGGATATGCAGCTCTTTTTCTCTCTCTCCCCCAGAAGGACTTTCATCTCTAATGTCAGGCTTCCTATGCACATTTAGAAAAACCAGTTAAATCTGCACAAATACAAAGCAAAGTTATTAACTTCAATCACTTTCTAAGACAAGACCAACCACATCTCAAAAATTCTGGCTTCTATCAGGAACTGCTGTGACCGGCTACTCTCCAGAGCGTTACATTTCTTCATCCTTCCCTTTGAAACTGTCTTCTCTGCTCACTGAGGTACGAAAAGCCATTTTGTGCATTTTCTGTGCATCTTCTCTGCCTGCAAGATGTAATGTTTACGAGAACAACAAGAGAGATGGGGGTCTTCTGCAGATGGGTTGCTGCTGCTTTTCTGCTGCAGCCCCTCACATAAACTGCAACAAGGACATGCACTTCATGGACCGTGGAATCATAGAATGGTTTGGGCTTGAAGGGACTTAAAAATCACCTAGTTCCAAGCCCCCTGCCATGGGGGGCGTACACAGCACTAACCACAAGCGTAAGCATCATTTCACAGCACACTGGAAAAGCCCAAAGGTCTGCTCCATCCCACTGTGCTGGGCTCTTCAGTCTCCTACTCCTCCCTTCATTATCAACAACAAACTATCTCGCATTTTAATATTTTTCTTACATATATATATTTTTTTTAAAAAAATTAATTTTCTGTATAGCAGCCATTGCTGCTCATTTTATATTTTTTTTCCCTAAAGCTCACATGCCTATTACTTCTATGTACCTTGCTGGAGTCCAACAGGGGGGAAGCTGCCCATGCAGAGCTGCAGAGACTGAAGCAGGAGGAGATGCCCATTTTACCCTATCTGCACATCAACACAGCACAACTCAAGTCCCCAAAATCATCTTTTCCAAACCACACACCTGCACCCTACCCACCTCAGTATTCACAAGGAGCAATCCCAGCAGCCAGAGAAGCATTATTACACTACCTGAAAGTCCCTAATTATTTTGTTTGTGTTTACTGATGTTCTCAGGTTGATCTGTTCAACGCTAATGAGCCATTTACTCTCAATTAGAAGCCTCTCTCAGAACAGAGCTTTAATTCCAGAGAGTTTCACTGATGAATTAATTACAACCCAAGCTCAACCTTCTGCAGGAGCTTCTCCTGCCCTTGGAGCAGGTCCCCTGAGCCAGAGCACCCAGAGAATATAATTTACCTTTATGCTACTGTTAGTAACACATTCCCACTGGTAATATATACACACAATCACAGAATGCAAAGACGGGCATCATGGATCAAGCAACATCTCAAGGCATGTTCGCTGGATATGTTTTAAAGGCTTAAACTATTTCAGGTTAAAAAAAAAAGAAAAAAAAGAAAAATATGATTTTTTTATTATGTATGTGGTGCTTAGGCTAAAGCATTATATGAATTTCCCACAGCTTTAAAAACCTGCCTAGGTCTGGCTGCTGAGCAGTACTGAGAGAAACAGCCACAAGCAGAGAAATCTTGCACTGCGATTCCTGCTTGAAAAAAAATATTAAATATAAATCTGTGCTATTTCATCACGCAACATTAAGTCAGCAATGTTCCACTGTGGGAAATTTCATCCCCATTACTGTGTACCGTGTGAATTTAATGCATCTGCAGCATAATGAGGAAGAGGAAAGGAGCTCCAGTGAAACACTGTGAATATGCTTAGTACCACAGTTTGCGTCCCATTAGATGATTGCGGCTAATGTATGTGAAGTGTCATGCTACAAAATAAAAAGGCAAAAAGGAATGAATAATTAATATGGCCCTGAAGGGTCGTTTGGAAGATAGCTATAGTCAGAGGGAGGTTCTAGGGTCTGCTTTCTATCCGGTACTCAAGATTGCAGACCCTGATGGTTGTAACATAGCCAGCTCACAGGCACCCCAGGGCGAAAGGACACACAGGTAGCCCCAAAGGACGCAGATAACCTCAATACATTTTCAGTGAAGTTTCTATATTCTAGATATCAGGATCTCCAAGAGCTGAAATTGCCATTCTGAGACACAAAATACTTGGGAACAAATTTTGGTTTACATGGAAGGTGACAAACTGGAGACAAGGAACTAAGAAATAAAAAACCCCTAATTCTTAGAACCTGTCTGAGAAGCAAAAGCTGTGAGATATGCTTGGCTTGGTCATGGCAAGACCAAGCAATGTTCAGCAACATTGAGATTAAGGGAAAGGCAGATGAAATCTGTTCCAGGAAACTACCAGCCCAGCCAAGGGTCACCCAGTGGCATGGCACCTGAACCCACACGTCAGGAATGGTGTAGCATCACCCCAGCACCCCTTGCTGAGCTACACCCATGGTATTGCCACAAGTACTTAAGTGAGGGCAGGAAACCCAAAACCTCAAAGGATGCTCACAATTTACTGCCATGATAGCTTAGTGCACTCAAGCTGTCTCCAGAAACTTCCAACAGACTATTGAGAAGACACATCCCTGCATCAATCCCTGTCTAGCTCTTTGCCTGTTACATAAAATAATGGAAGCAACCAATTCTGCCCAGCTTGCCACGTTTTTTTCACAAAAGGAACTCATGTAAATTAGTATTTCAAAGAGCAACTTGTGGGTGAACATGAATTGCTGAAGAACAGTTTCTATGCAATGCATTACACAGTTTGTTAGAAAAGACCTGGTAATAATGCACACCAAGGGATGGAGATACAAGCTTCTAGCCACAGTTAGACACAGAAAGCTCATTGTAATTATTTACCCCCGTGGGCAACATCTATTTAAATGGGAAATCCTGGGGGCAATGACTACAACTTGCACGCCACCACAAAGTAAAAGCTGTCAGAGACTCTCCATCCTATACCTGCCCTGCGTCTTTTGGGAGATGCTAATAAATCTCACATCCCTGCACTTTCCAGCTTCCAAACTGTGTCCTGTGCACGTGGAGGCAGCAAAGCAAGCCCCATCCCCTGCTGAATGCTTTATCCCAGCCTGACACCCAGGTCCCAGAGAACCAGCCTAAACTCTGATCCAAACCTAAGAACACCAGCAGACATGAAAATCCTCCTGGAATATTTCAGCTTTAAAATCTAAGATACAGATAATCATTCATAGAAAACATTACTGTCTTGGATGCCAAAAGGCTGTTTCTACGTTGCCCTAATAAAGTCCTGGTATGAAGCAACAGAGGGGTTTCAGCTTTTCTTTAGGAATGAATCTCCACTTTGTTCTCCTGGGAAGACAGAAGGTGAAGAAAAAAGTTGTGTTTTCACAGGTGAGCTAGAGGAAAGGCAGGCTATCATGAGAAAACAGAAAATTCATATCCAAATGACAACATCAATAGCACCACTTTGAAACAATCTCCCATTAGGAGTAATGGTAATAATATTATTTGAACAATAAATCCTACTGCCAGAGCAAGCCACTTCAGAAGCACAGCAATCTGCATGCTCTTTGAGCACCAAAATTGGGCTCATTTATGTTAAGAAACATAATTTAGTTGTGTATTATTCCCTATTCCCCCCTCCCCCTCCACCCCTGCATCCCGCCCCCCCCCCCCCCCCCCCATCTTTTGGTTCTAAATATTCTCCTAATTAATTTCTCTTTCCTGTAACATTTCCTCCCTTCATCAGTGAAATACTTACCGGGACATTCAAGCTGGCAGCAAAACTCAGAGAGAGAGGAATTCAGAGGATGACACCAGCTACCTGCTAACTAACAATTAACTACTCCATGGCCCCAGGGTACCCTCAAACAAACAGCTTCTTTGGACATTCTTTGACTAAATTAGTAATTGAACAGAATCCAGGGGGATACCCAATCCTCTGCTGCTGGTCAGTCACCTCTAAAAACTTGGGAGTATTTGAAATTAAAGCCTTCGCGCTCACATCATTAGCCATAGGAATAACAAAACACAGAACAAAAATACGTTTACATATCATGTAACTTGTTAATTTTCGGTAATTACTTTGCGTGTTTCTGTATTCCTTTGATTACACACAAAAACTTATCCACAAAGCACATTAAGCATGATGAAAAGGTGTGGAGCCAGAGCCTCTCAGGCTCGCCATGGTTGCAGACACACACACCCTGCATCTGGATTACCACTGGACCGGTTCTGGCCTCTTTACTGCCTCTTATCTGGGGTAATGATTCCTAAATTAGAGATCTTACACTTCTGGTGCTGCTATAGCATTTAGCACTGCAGCTGTGAACTTCTGCAGACACGGTTTTTAATGGGGGAACTAAAATTACAGCTCTAGGAGCGAAGGTGAAAGGGGGATGACCAGGAGAAAGAGCCCAGGCAGTTCATGGGCCGAGAACATCAGTCTGAAACTCTCCATATGCAAAGGAAACCAAATTTAGCACCAAACGCAGCAGGTGATTGCTGGTTCACAGCTCCGTCCAGGCGTCATCTTTATTACCCTTGCACCTTCCTATACCCTGAGGTCACAATTTTAACTTTAAAGTTATTCCAACTCTTACTCACTCTCATCCCAAAAGCACCACAGAAGCCAAAACCAGCCTGAAACCCACATTCTCCTTATACTAAAAACACTGCAGGAGGGAGGGAAAGCATAGTGGGCTTGCTGGAGAAGCCACTTAACAACACAAAACTATGAAATGGCTAACAGCAATTGGTAAGAAGAAAGATTGAAAGACCTTAACACAGCACAGCCTCATCGGACATGGTGTACACATGTCCTTAATCACAAGCAATTAGTCATGCTGTGTCCTCAGTTATTTATGCAGGAGATGGGAGTTCTCAGCCTTGTCCTGAATCATCCCACTACACACACAGATCCATGTCTTAATGGGGAGAGGAGAAAATCTTGTCAGAAAAATTGCTGTCCCAAGAGGCCACCTCATTTTTACTATGTTTATTTCTGTATTCATGTTTTATCTTTCCTTAGACCTGCCTGAAATAAACACATGGCGATTGATTCCGAATGGGACTGGTGTACCTGAGTCACGTTGGAGGAGCTATGGGACCCCACAGAATTTCGAAGTCCTCACTCCCACAAATATTCCATAAGATCCATTCTCAGCCTGTGGAAAGGATGCAGACACTAACCCCCACCGCAGCAATGATAAGTGCAACTACGTCATTTCTTGTCCAGAGGTTTACCCAAAAAGTGAGCCCCCCCCTCCTCCCAGCCAGCTCTAGGCACAAGCTAAAAGCAGCTGGGCAGAGCAGCACTCGTCCTTCCTGGACATTCTGACCATTTTTCAGGTATCTTTACGGCCCTGACTGCTGTGTACTTGGCCACCAACCCAATGCCCTCTATGAAGTTCACAGTACCACATCTCCGACAAAAATAGCTGCTTCTGTGCCTGTGCTGGGGGAACCCATTAGGGTGAATGACTTAAAGGGGCGATTACTTTTTTAAACCTTTGCCTTTTTAATAGGTAAGTAGGATTTTTACATCATTTGCTTAGCTCAACCATAGGACATTAATTCCATTTTTACTTTAAGTTGCCAGAAGCACACTGGCTCTGCAGGGGCAGAGCTGACTAAAGACAATGTATATAATAAATAAAGGTTGCTAATCACCCTCCCCTGGTAGCCCTCAGTACATTTAGGTGTATTTCCCCCACTGCTGAGCAGGACACAGTCGCTGTGTCCCCCATACAGCATGTAGAAATCCCATGGTGGTGTTATGGGGAGAGCCAGCAGATCTGCATCCCCATGGATGTTCCCTGTGCTTTCACTGGGCTGCAAAAGCCTCAGTACACATGTCACACCTCTTGATGAATGTCCTGTTATCAACACATGCATCCTTATGATTGCTAGTGGTATTTAATGCATATCATACACAGTTTGTTTTGGGTTTTGGTGTTTTGTTCTTTGTCTTAACTATGCCAAGTAGTTGACTTTCTGTTTCTGCAGAATATTTCTTGAAAATACAAATTTTGCAAGCACATTTGGAACTGGCAGAACAAAAACCCACAAGAAACAAGCAATTCTGCCACCAGACAGTAAAACGGTCTATGAAGTCTGTTTATCCAGAGATTTATTGTTCATGGGATTAAAGCTGGCTCAGAGCGTTACTGGTATGAAACTGTGGCAGACCTGATGCAGTCCTGGGCTGGAAATCATCTGTTGTTTATTCAGCTTCTGGATTTGCTTTATACATGTGTCCTACCCACTTTCTGTTGTTAGAGATTTATTTAATTTCTTTCCTAGAAAGACTCTTCATGCCCATGTTTTGTCACTAATGATAAAGATTCAAGGAACGATTGTATGACGAAGATGCCTCAACATTGGCAACGAATTTTGTGTCCTTACATGACCGTAGAGCTCACTGACACACAAAATACCAATGCCATGTCTGGTTATCCTATTTCCAAGCACATATACCAATAGTTTAAGCATTAAGTCCAGGCACCCCTTGCAAAGAAAAGCTCAGTATCATCAATCCTGAGGCTTCATACCACAGACCTGGCTAAGGAGCTCTGGACAATGATATTTGTAAGGGCTGATAAAAAGAAATAAATGCAAATAATACATAGAATCGTAGAGTCATTAATGATTTGCGTTGGAATGGACCTTAAATATCACCTAGTTCAAACTCCCCTGCCATGGGCAGGGAGACACCTTCCTTTAGACCAGGTTGCTCAAAGCCCCAAAATGCTGACTTTTTATCTGTTTTGCAGTACTTCAGTGCCAAATAAGCATGCTGGAGACATGTCCATTTCAGGGGACAGCCAGGCTGTGTAACCAGACTGGCTTCCCACTGCTAAAAGGCAGAAAATAACCCCCAGTGTCCACCACATTCTGGGGATCAAGGAAGACCATGGCCTCAAAGAGAACACAGCTAACATACAACCAGGTACCTAACCTGACTACTGCATTCATTGCTGCTTGTGAACGCAACAACAGTTACAGTACAATGATCAAATACTGCTCTGAAGACCCTACAGTCATGCATCACCTCAGCAACGGCATGGCACATTGCATATTTATTTCTTAAAAACCAATATATTGCATAAAGACCCTTAATAAATCACTTGCCAGCAGTAATGTGTGCCAAGCAGGGCACACAAAGGTCCCATATTGTATTTTCCTCACATCAGTAATCCAAAACAATAATTCCTGTCAAAAAGCATCTACACTGTGGACACTGAGTACAAAACAATAAGCAAGACTCTCCCCCTTCACTAAGAAATAAATTGTTAGATATCAGACAATTTCTTTTTAAGAAACCTGAATTTTTCTGGAACTTCTGAGATGAATTCCATGAGCTCCTAAACATCTTGCCACAGAAATACACCAGAAATTGTGACTCATGATATGAAATGCCTCTCAGTATTCAGAGATCCTCAGGCAACTAAGAAACTTTTTATCAAGTCATATGTGACAGGAGACTGAAAACAGGTCAGATTCAGGAAAAATAAATCTCTTAACAATGTTAATTCTACCTCTTCTGCTGCCTTTCTGCTTCCCACCTACCAAGAGAGCTGGCCAGGGAATGTGCAGCTCTGCACCATGAATCCATAATCCACCAAATGCAAATATTTTTTTGTCTACCAACTTGTGAACATACATTTTCCTCCAAGCAAAGACCAAGCATGAAGAAAAACCAGTCCTAGAAGTTAATTGACTGGGAAGTTATAAATAACTGGAAGCAGAGCATTACAGCTGAAGTACGCTTGTGACCCTACCAGGGAGGAAGGCAGCCAGTGAGTATGCAGATCTCCCAACAGGAATAAAAGTTCCTAACCCTGATTCAGAAAATGAGAATTTACTGAACTAAGAGGGTAAATGTGTTTTTTGGTACTAGGTTTGACAGTTCTGTCAACATCAGGGCTGGCAGCCTGGCATGCGGTGTTCCCCTCCCCACAGTAGTACCTTACCTGGGCACTGCAGGTCCACAGTGGGTGGTGAAGAGTTTTATGATTTATTAATCTACAGCACAAGTGATATGTTGAAGACCCACTGAGAGCTAATAAATATAGGGAAAAAAAAAAAAGATGATTAATCTGTAATAAATAACACAGAGAAGGAAGCGGTTCTCAAGATCCCCAACATCTACTACCAATATTGTGATGACATACACAGATAAAAAATTCTTTGTACCCCTATGAATCCAGCTGACCCTAAGCTCTTCTACTCACTTTAATGTGATATGCCAGAAGCAGGACAGATCAAAAATGCTGCCATTGTAGATAACCATGAAGGCAAGTTTTCTCAGGACCTCTTATTTCTACTATAGCCTGTGGTCCAAAAGTAGCATGCCCATCCCAGGGCAGGGCACACAGGCTGTCCTCCTCAATTCTGGCTTCCCTAGCTGCTCTCTCCAAACCCCACACAGCCAAGCCATCAGAGCAGGGAATGGATGCAGAAGGAGCAGCCCCTAAAGGCAGGCTGCCAGAGCCCACCACAAGCAGGCCCCCAGCCAGCCCCCATAAAGACAGTGCCTGCAGGCTAATCCTGTCACCCCAACCCCAGCCTGCAGGGCTCTCCCACAGCCCACAGCACTTGAATAGCTTCTGGGCTGCTTTCAGGCTGAGCACAGGTTCAGGAGCTCCTAATTATGGTCTTTGGATGTACATTTTGGATGACTCTTTCCTAAAACATCACAGCATTTTACCCACAATAGGCTCTTTCCCCTTCTTCCTGAAAAACAATTTCATCATCGACTTAGTTAAAAGTAGTGAAGGTTTGATTTTGTTAACACAGCTAAAACAGCTGTCCTCTTTCACTTAAATCTCACCTTGGCTTGACAAATGAAACCAAAGCAGACATATAACAAGGTTTTAAGCAGAAACCATAACTTTTTTATGTCACCCATTAAAACCACATGAGCCCTTCATGCAGTAGGAAGCCCTGCATCAGCAGCAGGCTGCAAATTGTCCTTCTGTCTGTGGATGAAAGAACAAATCCTTCCTGAGGTTCTTCCTCTGTAAATGAGCCCCACATTTTGTAACCTAGTTACAGTTTGCTGGGAGCAATTGGAGGCAGCCATTACTTGTTTGGGTAAGGCCGATCTGCTTTGGGATATTATTGATGATTGGATGATCTCTGCAAATACACAGCCTGCTCCCTGCACACTCCCCATAGAGTCCCTTAGGTTTTCAAACTTCCAAAATTCATCACAAGGAAGAAGTCAAGATGATGTGCCAATGAAGTCTTTTGCAAAAACCAAGTGTTGGTGCTTTGTGATGACAATGATTGAACCATAAAGCCATTTAAGCCATTTGGAAATGCAACACCATGGTTAAACCAGTTTTCCACCTCCAGTAACGAGTGTCACCTACAGAGAGCTATCTGTGCCGCTCCACACACAAACCTTCACAGAGAGGTTTTGTGGAAGAAGCTTCAAATGATGGTCTCTCAAAATAACCATATTTAGTGGATTAGTGCTGAAGGCACTGTATCCCTCCTCATCCAGATGCCTGTGTTATCAGCAGAACCATGGCACTGCTACTTCTAGTGAGACTAAGATTTCATCTAAACACTCCTTTTGCTTGGCGATTACAAGCTTTGGCTTGACAAGCAATCTCTGCACTGACAACAAATCTAGCAGGCAGATTGCTGATGGGGAGAGCTTTGCCATAAACACTATTTGTAGTTGTCAGCATTAAAAGCAGTTTGCCATCCACACCTGCCACCCCTGCACACATCCCAGCAGCACCACGGCACTGAACAGCACAGTGAATCATGTTACTTCAGAGCAAGCAAAGCCCAGATAAACTCCTTAGGAAAAAAATAAGTGTCCTTTAGCACTCTGAACACAGAAATTATATTAGAAGTGCCTCTTCTAGGGCTTGCAGAATACAGATAGGAGAGGTTTTAGGGATATTTAATATGTTTTTTTTCTTGGATTGCAACTCATTATCCTTTAGGTGAGCAAGTACATGAGGAAACACCTGGGAACAACCTAATGGGAGCTGAAATGTTTAGTAACCCTGCCCCCATTGTGTAGTGCTCTAAATAAAGAATAGTGAGCATTAAGGTATCCAGGACAAGTAACAGGTATCCATGGAGAAGCCAACTGGGCATTTTTTCCACATTTTGAGCAGACAGAACATCTGCCAGAGGCAGGTACTCTGCTGAATATAATTTAAACTATAAATAAATAATACTTGGGAGGTATCAATTGGCTGCTGACACAAAATACTGACAATATCATTAATAATTTATTGAGGGTAACAATCCAGGTGAAGCCTGCATGGCCAGTTGATCTGACATGTTAATTAACGAGAAGAAATCATTTCCCACATAAAAATAATGGCTAAGACTTCAGTACAATAGACAAAACACTCCCTTCAAAGCCAAGCAGCCCCACTCACTATGCTGCTCCACAGCACCCTGGGGATCAGAGATCCCATCTTTGCCTGAAAGACATCGGCTACTGCCACAAAAATGTTTTCTCAGCATAGCTTGAACACCTTCTGAGGAAAACCTGCTTCTCCCAATTACAGAAATGTGACGGAGTGCAGGAAAAAAACCATTTCTGCCCCCTACCCAGCTGTGCAAAAATCAAGAATACTGTATATTAAACTGTAAGGCAAAGGGGAAAACAAAAAGAAGGAAAAAAAATGGCGGGGAAAAAAAGGAAGAAAATATGAAAAAAATGAAAAGAAACAAAAGAGGAAAGAGAAAAGTTACAAAAAACAGAAGAAAAAAATTAAGAAAAAATGGGGGGCAGGGGGAAGGAAAAACAAAACAACAACAACAAACTAGAAAAAAAAACCAACATAAAAAAAGGAGAAAAATTGGAAGAAACTGTAAAAACAAAACAAACCAAACCAAAAAACATTCTTGCCCCCCCCCCCCCCGCTATGTGAAAATCAAGACCAACACATTAATCTGCAAAAGGAAAGTCTATGTGGGTCTTATAAATGTAAAGAACTTAAGTAAGGATTACCAAGCTCTCAGTATTACCAAGGGGTTCTGCATTCAGTCAAACACAAATTGCCCATGTCAGCAGGACTGCCAATACACCTTACTTGCCACAGAATGTGGCAGCTTCCATTGCCTCCTTTGATTCACGACTTCTTCAAGGTCTGAAGGAGAAAACACATTTACGGATGCTTTGAGCTCTGACCCAAACCCTGAGCATCCCTGAGGCTGAGATGACCCACAAGCCGTCTCATAGGCACTGACCACTGGGCCTTTCAAAACACTCACTGAGCTGTATATCACAGAATGGTTTGGGTTGGAAAGGACCTTAAAGATCACCTAGTTCCAACCCACCTGCCATAGGCAGGGACACCATCCACTAGACCAGGTTGCTCAAAGCCCCTGCCAGGGATGGGGCAGCTACAGCTTCTCTGGGCAACCTGTGCCAGGGCTTCACCCCTCTGACAGTAAAGAATGCCTCAAAAGTGAATATATTTCCTTTTTTTCTGCACCAAATTTTGGAGAGAAAAAGAGAAAAACATGCACCACTTGCTGTCATGAGGACACCAACAGGTCTAGCCTTGCTGTCAAAGCCAATGGCTTAAAAAAAAAAGAAAGGAAAAAGACACAGCATCTTTTATGTATGGCAAAGCCAAGAGAACAGGGAAGGGTCAAGCTCATTCCCACAGGACATTGCTTTAGGAAAGGAGTCTTTGTATGGGTCCTGGTACAGAACCACTGGTGGGACACCAGGAGCAGCACCCAACACCCTCTGCCTGGTGCAAGATGTTCAACAGAGTCAAGTAACCCTCAAGCATCACCACATCCTACAGCCCCAGCAAACCATAAGAAACCCCCAGGCATGGGAGGCTGTGCCCAAGCTTTGTACAGGGCAGGCAGACAACTGCAATGTTGTCACCAAAGGCTGTAACAGACCCTGCCTCCCAGGAGAGGTAGCACAGAGATGCAGAAACCAGGCATGGGCTTTTGGAGAGCTATTCTCCATGCAGAAAACTGGAGGCGCTTTTTACATGAAACAAGCAAACAAACAAAAAATGTAATAATAAAGAGATTGTAACTCCAGGTAAGTGCAACCATTATGCCTCAAATAACATCACTATAATGTGGGACACAAAACACTACATTTAATAAGTTATAATAAGATCACTACACACAGTACTTTTAAGGAATATCTAAAACTATGAGTAAATAATTCATAATTACACTAAAATATTCGGCAATATGAAGAAAGGAACCTCAGTCCTAGTCTCAAACATCTACTTTATCATGTTCTCCTAATTCCCCTGAATTACATTACCCTCTTTTTAATGAATTAGGAAATATGAACCCGCTACCAATGGTACTATGCCTCCACTTGACTGTGCATCCTAAACACATCCTTGATGTGTGTTGAGTACCACCCTGAGTCATTGTCCTGCCACCAAGCATCAGCAGCAATAAATTGCACTGAGTGCCAGTAGCAATCGCCCTGCGTATGGGGTGAGGAACAAAACAACTACCACTCCCACACTACAGCTGGGCTAAACAAAGCATATCAGAACAGACTGCTTTGTGACAAGCTTGCAGTCAAAAAACCCAGAATAATCCCAGGGAAGCAATGCAAAATGTCACTCCAGTCCAGCATACTGACTGGGCAGATGAATTGCAAATGGTTTCAAACCAGTTGCCTAAAGATGCACTATTAAAACAAAAAACTGCAAATGTTATTTCAATTAACAATGATTTAGTCATTTTACTAAAAAACCTCATTCTTAGTATTCATTTCTTTATCATTTCTATTCCATGTAAAGGAAGAAAAATTAATATTCTAATATTCTACAATTTGAGTGACAGGTATTTATCTTTCAATTACTCAATTTATGCTAAGTTGATTTTTGAGTACAGCCTAAATTTGTCATTGCTCCCCAGCCTTCTGCAGATTTTACAGAATGGAAAACCCCAGCAAACTGTGATGCAGCTTGTGCCTGTCACTCCAGGAATATTTACGATTGTTTTAAAAGGGCAAAATGCACATGTAACATCTTCCCCCGCTGTGGTGAGCAGCACCTGAATGTCCTTCTGCTTGAGGAAGTTCAGCACTGCAGGAAACATAGGGCAGCAGCTGCACATCCCCTGCCTCAGCAGGTGCACATTTGGGGAGAAGAACTCAAACACTGCTTTGCAGCCTGGGAAAATGTCCACATGTGCAAGCAGAGGATGCATACACCCTGCCCTGCATGCAGCATGAGCAGATTCATGTCAGCATCTCTCAGCAACTGATTTCCATGCTGTAAGCATATTTTCAGATTACGAATCGAATAGGAACAAAACTTTGCTGGGTTTCCTCTCTTGTGGGACACATTAATTTATGTGCAAACAGAGTGCACAGGTGTTTACAGGGTGCAGAAAACAAATCTATTAACATCAGATTTTTAAAACAAGGAGATTTGTCTGACAAGGTAAAATATTTCCTTTGCTTGACTTGCTGTGTGAGCTGGTATCTCACAAAAGAAAGTTAATATTGAATGAGCAGTATTATGCTAAGTTAAAAAGACAATATTTGGTGTTGAAAACTGTGCTTAGCAGAAGGCGGATGATCTGGGACACATCTGAAAGGGTATCAAACCAGTAAGTACATAAATACCAAACACAAACCTTCCCTTTGTCGCAAACACAAAAAAAAACCCCTCTCTTTCGAGAGAAAGAAATTAATGGTGAAAAACAACATTGTGCATTAAAACAGAAAAACCACACATTCAGTACCACACTCACAAGTAACCTGCTGACTCCAAACCTCCTTGTGCAACCGGGCTTTGGAAATTCTACAACTAACTCAGCTGTTGAATATAAAAACTAATTGCAATCTCAACCTAAAAGACAGAATTTCTGCGGCAAACAGAAAGTACTCGTTTCCTGAAACACCACAGTAAATCTCTCTTTATTTCCCAGCAGTGATCAGGAAACACCGGTTCATTCTTTTTCTTTCCCAGCTAAGTATCTCAAAGACATATTTTAATTCTGTGAGCCCCATGACCAGCACTCATCATTTCCAATACTGAAACAGTTTCCAAATGGAATTCCAAACACTAATACAGGATGTGTAGAATGCAGATTTTATTTCCCACTTGCAGATCTTGCCTGCCCTCCCAAAGAGAAGCATGTTCTTATTTGAACAGGGCAGCTCTAGGGACTCATTTGAGCTCAGATGATAGAGAGAAACGGGCAGTGGGCCATCCATTTGGTCTGTGTCTCACGCAGGGGATGCCCAGCGTCCTCGCCAGGACTGTCCCAGCAAGGCATTCCAAGATAAAGGATGACCCAAGCTCCACCATCCTCCTGGGGGGCTCCAGCTAAAAAGAAAGGCCAGGCTATGCAGACTGGATTCTCAAGGGCAACGAGGACAAGTCCATGATTAATAAAATGCAGCCCAACAAGGAACAGAGTCAGCGGAAAATTCTTCACCTTAACTAAGTTTAATGGGTTTAATTTCATTCTTTCTGCCTTCTCAAACAGTCCTGCCTGCTTTTCCTCCCCTCCTCCTTCATCCCAGAGGACTCTTCTCTCCATCCTTCCCACAGGGAAGTGACAGCCTTGAAGGGCAAGACCCACATTCCCTTTTTTCTCATTTCATTTAAGAGCCTAGGTTGGAAGGAGCTTAGGCTGAGTTTAAAAAAGGGTGAAATGCAGCTACTTATTTTTTATTTTCCTCCAGAAGTAAATAAACTCTAGACACTAGCCATGTATTTTCCCACCAAATAAACTACCTCTATCTAAAGCAGAAATTAAGACACATAGAAGAAAGCTGAAGAGGCACTTTTGCAAGGGCCTGTAGGGATAGGATAAGGGGGAATGGCTTTAAACTGACAGAGGGGAGATTTAAATTAGATATGAGGAACACGTTCTTCCTTGTGAGGGTGGTGAGGCACTGGCACAGCGTGCCAGGAGAAGCTGTGGCTGCCCCGTCCCTGACATCAAGGCCAGGTTGGACAGGGCTTTGAGCTACATGGTTTAGTTGAAGGTGGGCTGGGACCAGGTGATCTTTAAAGTCCCTTCCAAACCAAACCACCCTATGATTCTATATACAGACTATATCACAGAGTGCTTGGAGACATTATTAACAATATGCTACACAATTATCTTCTACTGGCACCACAAATCTTTTTTCCTACTTAGTCCTGGAAGCTGAATTCTCACTAGTACTCAAATTATTTTAAAGCACTTGCCAATGTCTCAGGACTTTATCTGATGCCTTCCCAATCATACCAAGTCATGCCCACTAAGCTAAAAATATGGGCGGGTGGGTGGCCCTTCAGAAGAACGTGGCAACTTCAGGTATCTCTGGGCATTCTTTCCCTGCCTCAAAGGCATGGCTTGATTTTGATTAAGTAGTTATGAGAGATGCCAGGTTTGCTGGGGTGCAAACAGCATGCAGATAGATGGGCAGGCCCTGTCCTAGCAAACAAACATCATCCCCTGTGCCGCAGTGTACATGTAGACAGGACTGGCATGTCTGCAGCATTTGAAACAGTGGGGAGGGTGGAGTGTTAAATCTCATTTTTAATCTTTCCTGACACCTCTGTGAGTTAGTATAGTTTCAATATCAAGGTTCTGCTATGAGAAAAAATTAAAACATAACAAGTTCTAAGGGACTTGGCTGGAAATCAAGAAAGAAAATGCATTTCTGCACCTAATGAAAGAAACAGACCTTCACAAGAGCCTTCTACCTTGGAAGTTAACCAGATGTTTAAAAGCATAGGTTTCCTCTGCACTCCACCTTTCAACTCACATCATTGACATGCATAAAGAAAGCATCGTTTTCGTGACAGGCCATAGAGGTCTATACCTCTACATCCACGTGATCTTTGCTTCCATGGCACAGGCATGCACATGCAATCACACATCAGCAGCTAAAAGGCTGCCATTAGGACATGGCATCCCTTTGCGCCCTGCCAACACCAAACACACTAAATACACTATGTGCTGCAGACCACAGCTTTGTGCATCAGCCAGAGGTATCACCTCTTTTACCCCTCTACAGTACTGAATTTACTATGCTTACATACTTACTCATACGTTACATATATACTGATATACCATATTAATTATATTACCTTATCACACTATGATCTGGCCCAATTATAAGCCAACAGAATGCCCTGATAAGCATAAAAAAGCAGCAAGAGCCTCTTACTCTAATAGTTGAAACTTGTCACTTCAGCAATTTCAATGTAGAATAAAATACCTATAAAATTTTTCATGAGTTAAAATGTCCACATAAGTGGTTAGGCAAAAGTTAAAGAGAATTGAAAGCCTTTGTTAATAACCAAAGCACATAAATAACCACTTATTTTCTTTTTGGGCATATATGGACATTTTTGACAGTTCAGATGCATCCTGGAAACACCTAAAGAGTATTTCTGAAGTTTCTCATGAATATGAAAATTAAATTGGCACTATCACTCTTCCCAGTAGCAATCCACAGTGAATCCCATGAGAAATCACATAACAAATGCAGGAGATATTGGAAGGTCAGGCTCCCTTCTTCCCCCTTTCCACCGTCATGTCCTTCTAACACCCTGAGAAGAAAACTGCTACCTGATTGATAGAAGTGCTCTTTAACTAAGAAAAACCTATGGAAACTCCACGCAGCGCAGACATAAACCCTCCTACAATATCTGTGGGCAGATCACTCTTTGTCATTGTATGAATGCTAAATTTAGGAAAATCTTACTAATATTATGATAGTACAGCTGTATGGCAAAGGGCTGGGGGCCAAACTAACAGAGAGTATGGCCTCACCTACACATGCCCTTCTGAATTAGGACAGTTTACTTGAAATATGACAAACAGAATGATGTAAACTGTAAGCTACAGCAGGTATGCTTGCAAAGATAACAGCAAATTACAAACCTTGATCTATGAGGACCAATTGGATCTGAACAGAAAAGGTAAGAAATGGCTCATCAGACTGCTGTCACTTTACAGACCTTCCTGGGACAGCCTCTTGCTCCTAAAGATGTTCAAAGAGCTAATTGTGTGGAAGGACAAGAAGAGGTTTGTGCTTATTTACATGAATGAGTTAGGATTTGACTATTAGATCTTGCTAGAGAGCGCTCAGTAATGAGCACTTTGTGTCTTCACAGATGACCTCTCAAGCAAAAAAGTAAAGATCTTTGGGTTTACAAGAGATAAGATTTAACAGCAATAAAAGCCATATGAAGACTGAAGGATGCTGATGCTCAGCAGTGTCTGTCCAGAATTAGCAAGCAATGAAAAGGTAGAAATTTTTTTAATTTGGAAAATACGAACATTTCTGGTTATGTGAAACAAAGGAAGACTGCAAAGCACAAATTGCTCTAACCCCTTGGTTTGCATCAATGGAATACTAATTAATCCTGGTTTACAAACTGAAGTCAAGCTAAAAGGGCTTCACCAAGCTGGCTACCATCTGCAAGCCTTTCCCAGGAACTATCGGTATTTCCAGCTTTGCTTTTCACTCCTTGATATTATGAAATCCTTTTGCTGATTTGCCACCCCACTGCTCCTCCACTGCTTCAGAAGCTGAACAACGGTGAAGGCAGAGCCCATGCTGCTGGAGAAGGGGAAGGCAGGGGATGGGTAGTTATACCCCATCAGGCCAACTTCAAATCACGGAAAAACACTGCACAAAGTAATCAAACAATTTTCATCAGCTACAAGACAAGGTTGCAAGCAAGGGCCAAAATAGATTTGTCAGAGCAAATCAGGTCAAATGGACTTAATTTCCTTCTGAGGCAGAAGAACAGAGCTGCTGAGTAGAAGAGAACTTGACTGCCTGCAAGAATACTACTTTTATAATTGATTTTACAATACTATTAACAAACTACAGGAAAAAATAATGCAGAGGCTGAGTAAATGGCTAAATGAGTAAATGGCTAAAAAGCGCAGCTCTCTGCAGCAGGAATATATTTGCTTCACCAATAGAAAAGTGAGGATTTCCCATTTATTTCCCATCAAATTCCCTGTAAGGTGGCATCCTTGCTGGAAACACCAGCCTGGTCTCCAGGGTGGTCCCTCCTGCAGCACTACCACTCTGAAAATGCCTCCAGCCTTTACACCGATCTCACCTGGGATTTCAGGGGCAGTCCAGGACCAAAGGGGTCAAGTTGTCCCCCCCCCAAGTCTCACTGGGGAGTCAACACCCCAAAATCCTGGGCACTGGGATTTCCAGCTCCTGACACATTCTTGTTCTGCACAAATACAGCAACAGGAAAGGCTCAAATTAAATTAGAATAAACTTAGCTCTCAGCCCAGCAGGAGCTGCTCTTCTCAGGGCAAAACTGCTTGGTACTAAAGGGAGATCTGGGGACAATCCTACACTGAAATACCGTGGAAGGAGCTATTATAGAAAACACCGACATGGCAAAACCAAATTATGCTCACACTAGGCCATGTTGCTCAAGGTTCTGTCCAACCTGGCCTTGAACACTGTGAGGGTTGAAGCTTTTACCATTTCTTTGGGCAACCTGTTCCAGTGCCTCACCATTTAAAATGTTTCCTGAACTAAGATAAAAATAGCCATTCTCAGATTAGTAGTTTCAGTCTTTGCTCAAATTATTTTGCAGGAACTTTCTTATTTAAGATATGTCATGCTTCACTTCCACATCTGGCCAAACAAAATGTCCCTCAGATTCATGGTGGCTCAAATTCAGATCCTGGCACAACCCATACACTATGTGAGTCTTTAAACTGAACTTCTCACAGATCCACAACAGCATCCTTGTGACTCCAATACCAGGACTACTGCCAGAGCCTTTTTCTGTCCAGAAATACAAAATAATCACTAAATCATTTATAAAACTCATTCGGAGAGGCAGTGATGGTAAGAGGACAAGAATAAAATGAAGACCTCCAATTTATGCTTATTAACCAGAAAAATAATAGATGAGAAACCGCATAATTTGATCACCGTAGAGTTTTCTTAATCGCTCATGAATTTCTCAGAGAGGAGCACTTTGGTCTATATTTAGCACGCAGTGTCTCCACATCCCTGCCCACTGGTGAGTTTACAGGAGTGAAGCATTCCCTGCCTGACACTGCAGCATGAGAAAGCAACACTCCTCACAACCACATTGCTTTTGTTCTGTGAGAAATTCAAGCGCTTCACCTTCCACACATTTCCAACCAGCACTCACACAACACATTCAACCTGCCAGGGCTTGACGTGTGTGAACACCATTCCCCAGCCCCACCAGTGAGATCCTGCCCCCCAGCACCCCATAACCCAACCCACACAGCCCCAGCTGCAGAAGGGACAGAGTTCCCACGCTCACAGGGAATCTGGTATTCATATATTCCTCTTTAGATACATTTGATTTCCTGGAGGCATGGCACAGATTTGTATCAGAGATCAAGTTTTAGTGCTCCTGAGTTTTCTCAATCATTGTACATGTCACTCTCACAGAGATTACTAGCTCTTGCTTAGCCCTCCAATACTTATTCAAGGAAAATATTGATCTACATGTGTAGACTGATGCTACAAGGCTCGTCTGTGCCAGCACACACAGCACAAGATCAGCACAAGAAGTGCTCAAGGAGAATGTATTCTGTTTGATTAACCGTGAACAAGTATTTTTTGCAAAGACATGACTTCTGATGAATCACCAGTTATTCAGATTATATATGGTGAAAGGAAAGCTCCTGCCGAGCTCCAGCTTAAAACTGCTATCAGTTTTCTCTCCTATATCTCTAAAGAGATCTAAGGGGGTAAAAGGAGAAAGATCCACAAAAGCTTTCTGCATTGAAGCTCAGTACTGTGGGAAACTGCTGTTTTATGCAGGAGGAAGGATGTGTTACCCAAAATTCAATGGCTGCAAGTTATATAAGAGCTGTAGTTACCAAAACTGTTCATTCCCAGTTGTGTCTCCTTAGAACCAGCACATAAACCACTACACATTTGCATTTAAAAATGGGGTGGGTTTTTTTTTCCCCTTTTTTGATCCAGCTGGGCCCTTTGGCTGTGCTGCACCTGATTAGCAGCTGCAGGAGGGGCAGCAGGAATCTGAGCCATGAAGGTCCAAATTTCAGCACATGATCACTTAGCAACAAATATGTTTGCCTCCTTGACCACCAAATACTGTTTTTTTTCCACTAACAGATATTTTATATAATGGCAGCACTGGAAAAAGATTTACTGAACTGCTAAGAAAATAAGATTTTTATATCAGTTTTGTATCATGTTTAGGTTACACTCAGAAAAAAAAAGAGAGAGAGAAAGACTTCCATGACATAGAGCTCCTGAATTATTTTTTCCCTGTCACTTCCCATCTAACACACCTTACTGATGTCTCAGCTCATATTCAAAAGCTGTCTAGACATAGTCCTCAGTAACCAGGTCTAGGTGGCCCAGCTTAACTAGTGGAGTTGGACCAGACGACCTCCAGAGGGCCTTTCCAAACTCAACAATGTTTGAATAGGTGATATTTTGCAGAGAAGTGGTTCACAGAGATGGTTTCTAAGCAAATTCAGTCATTGAGTTGTCCCTGGTGAAAGCTGGCTTGGGTTTCCCAAGACCCTGGTGCCTTCCCACCAATGCAGAAGGCCAGGACTCCCTCATCCTTTGTCAGAGAATGTAAGGAAGAGGTCCACACCACACGTGCAGGTCCATGCTCCACCAAACCCAAGCTAGAGGTGGCTTTCTGCCATTCTGATGCAGACAGGGAAACCCAGTGGGCAATGGCCCATCCAAGGTGGAGCAACACTGGCATGCACAATGTTGCAAGAGTCTGTGCTGGACCTTTGCGTTCCTCACTCTACCTCTCTATCCAAATTTCTACCCTGTCAATACAATGAGATTGTCTGAACACCAAGACCTGGTCACAAAAGCTAGTAAGACAGTGGAGAAGGAGAGGAAGAAGATGAACAAGGTGTAATTCATGAACTGTACCAATCATTGATTGATGCAATATTTTGATTCTGGTTAGCTCCTCTACTAACTCCAGAGTATTTTCCCTCCCTTCTGTCCCCTGCCCACAACACTTCGCCAACATTCGCACACACCCCACACCCCTCCCAAAATACAGATGGTAAGATAAAAATAGAACAACCAAACGTTCCACCTTTAAAGTTGCTAAATTTGTACTGGGTTTTCTTTAAAGCTAAGCGACCATGAGAATAACACATAGGAGAAACATCTTTAAATGGCTATGGAAATTATCTATATCACAGCAGCCTTCAGATTTGTATTACAGTTCTTTGTTCACTCAAGTTGTTTCAGTTCTGAAATCGTTCCCCTGCATCTGTTTCTGAGGGAAATCTTTCTGTGGAGACCCACAGTTACATAATTCAAGCTATTCACATTTTTAAAAGAACACTGGAATATGCCTTTGATTTCATCGCTATTTATTTAATTAAAAGCCTGGCAGGCTGTTTGATTTATTTAATCAGAAAATGATGTTAAAAGGTTTCCAAAATATCATTTAATGAGTTTCGAAAATGGATGCATATACCATTGCTGCCAGGTTTCTGTACATTTCAGGTTCATATTAACTGTTCAGGCTTTTTTAGCCATTTCAGCAGCTTATCGGTAAGTCGCAGGATAATACAGCAATTGTAAAAGGCTACATGCTCCTAAATGCATGCAGAGGTAAAGCCCCAGAAGGGGAATCCAAAGTAACAGTCAAAACCTGTTCTCCCCATGAACACCATCGTGAAGGTTTGCTGACAACCGAGCTTAAAATCCTCCATCACAATAATGTGAAATCAGGACAATAGGTTTTGAAAATAAATGCTTTGAATGTTCTTCAAAATTATACGTTATCATAATAATGGAGGGGTTGAATATATATCAAAAATAATCCTAAATGGTTAGCAATTACCCTTATGAATCATAACCATCTTCGGATTCTGAAAAGCCATTTGAACATCTCAGCTGTGAAACTCTCCCTTTGCTGACAGACACTCCAAAAAATGGAAACAGTGCAAACCTCAGAGCCAGACCTGAGCAACCCTGGGTGTTCCCAGGGAAAGCTCTGGGGTCTGGTGTCAGGCAGAATCTCAGAGCACTCCCCCCACGCAGGAGGTTTAGACTGTGGGTCATACAAATGAAAAGACCCAGGAGCCATCTGTGCATGCTCACCTCAAATATCTGTGGCCCCTAAATCAAAATCTGTTTGTGAGGGAAGGCGAGGGAACGGGAGACAGGTTCTGCTGAGCTCAGCCCTGCTGCTACCCCAGGAAGGACCAGGAGGGATCAGCAGATCCTGGCTTCTTTTCCTCTAAGGGTGTGCTGGGTCTGCTTTCCACTTTCCACATGTTATTATCCCAACAACCTAAAAGCTGTATGTAATTAAGGAGGATAAGGGAAACATAAAGAAAAGTCTTCTATTTCCAGAAATTAACGTTTTGGTGATGAGGCAGTAAATTATCCTAATCAAGTTTGGAGGCATCTATGAGAAATCATTTTTATATGATTTAATGAGAGAAGGCATCAGAAATGGTGATTTTAATCAGTCAAGTGGGATTTATAAGCAAGAAGATCCTGCTTAAACAACTCAAGACTTCTCAGAAAAAAAATCTTTACTGTCTCTGCAGACAGTCAAAACAAAATTTATTGTATATATTTACTAATTCTCTAAACCCCTTGGTAACATTGCATATCAAAAGTCAACTGATTAAAGTGGAAAACAAAGTTAAAGAAAAAAATCTTCATAAGCACTTGCTAGAGAAAAACAAGAGGCTCTGAGTCTCCATCAAAAGACAGGGCTGACTCAAACCAAATGCTATTAGGACTCATAAATCCCTATTTATTATAAATCCAATGGCTATATTAGAGTGAGAAATACTCAATACCTTCTAATTCTTTTTCTAATTTGTAAGTCACTTGCACCCCGGCCTGCACCACACAGCGATAGCAGAGGACTGGAACAAGAGTAACATGGAAAATGGCAAATTAAACAGAATCCTCCAAAGGGCTCAGCCTCAAATTGTACTCTCCTGACTTAATCTAACCACCATGACATGCCTCCCAAATGCTACGTCCCACGGCACCATACAATCCCATGTCATTGCAGAATGCAACAGTACTGTTACATCTATTTTGAAATCATGAATTATAGAGTAGATCAAGGTTAAGATATTTCAAAACATGTCAAGATCCCTGAATCCACCCCACTGATCCTTCCAGTGACTTTAATTCTCTCTTATTTTTCATTTGTTGAACCAGAAGTCTGCATTTATTTTTATAGGTATTTCTACCTCCTTCAGTTCCAGACTAATGAATGTCTGCCTCTGTCATGTCAGTACAGAGAGAAGAAAAGAAGTGCTAAGAGTATACCATGAAATAAGTATTTTTTGTTACTTATTATTAGTCACTTGCCATCTGATTTTGATGCTGGGAGCAGGAGATCTCCGTAGGACAGAGGAGACACGTGGACTCTTCATTAGGGACTGTAGTGGCAGGACAAGGGGTAACGGGTTTAGACTTAAACAGGAGAAGTTTAGATTGGATATAAGGAGGAAGTTCTTTACTGTAAGGGTGCTAAGGCACTGGAATGGATTGCCCAAGGAAGCTGTGAATGCTCCATCCCTGGTGGTGGTCAAGGCCGGACTGGACAGAGCCTTGGGTGACATGGTTTAGTGTGAGGTGTCCCTGCCCATGGCAAGGGGGTCAGAACTAGATGATCTTAAGGTCCTTTCCAACCCTAACCATTCTATGATTCTAAGATTCCATGAGTAGCCTGGTTATTTACAAAGGATATTGCAGATCTGAGCACAATTCAGACACAGAAAATAATTTACTTAAAGAAACAAAGAAGCGTAGGCTGAAAGCACCTAGTTTTCTCTTAAAACCCTAGAAGTTGAAGAACTTGGATGACTATCAAAGCCTCTTCCACTAAATATGCTACAAATTCCCATCCGTGAAGACACAGTGTAGGACCTCAGGCAGCCCAGGCAGCAGCTGCTCCCTGCAGTACCTGTTGTAGGAATATGGCAGTGGGGAACAAACACAGCAATTCCTCTGAGCCATATTTCTGGGGTGGGTAAGAAACCAATTTATCTCTATGGTATTGATGCTCCTCATGGCAATCTTACAGAAAGATAAAATAAGACAGCAGCTTTGGAAAATTGGCTGTATTCTAAGGATGCTTAATGACTATGTGCAGAAGCCATGTTATTTTATGAGATCCCCTTTGTTGTTAAGTCAGGAGACATGGCACAGAAGCCAAACAGCACATCTGGCACTGGGGGAAGGTTCATCCTAAAACTGCTGCTGTGCTCAATACACAGTTCCCCACTTGGGACTGCAGACATCTGAGTGAAATCAACTGCTTTCATGGGGAAACATTAGAGTGGAGTGCAATTTTAAAATCAAAATATAGTCCACAGGCAGGGTTTCCCAGCCCTAACAAAGGATGCCTTGGTCTGCAGCAGCACAGGGATACAGACATCATGACATGAGCACAGGAAAGGGCACATATTACTACCAGACTTCACTTTGTCTTTTGCACCTCATCTTTGGAAAGAAACCAAATGCCAAAACTGCATCACTGTACAAATTCATCCATTTTCATCATGTTCTAGTACTGAAATACAGTCTTCTGAGTTTCAAAATCCAATTCCATTTCAATTCAATTTAATGATACAAAATTATGATTTTTTTCATTGATAGGAGGGTAACAGATAAACACTACAAAGGCAGCTTTATAGGCTGAAAGTTAGAAAGTTACATACACTGCATTAAAGGTCTCTTACTTCTGGGATGTGAGAGAAACCCATTATAAAAACGGGGTTGTAGAAAAGAATTGCTCCCTGGAGGCTGCTGTCCCATCTGCATTGGTTTCACTGAAAACAAATGCTGCTCCCAGTAGGATTAACAGAACATTGGGATTGTACTTCAGAACACAAAATGTAAAGAAGCTTATCCCACACTAAGTGAGAAGCTGGAAGGCAGGCAGGGTACCTGGTGAAGTACCAACTAGGCTGATGCCAGCAGCACAAATGATCTTGTACGTAAGTCAACCTTCCTCTCCGCTCAGCCTTGGCTGACTTCTGTCTAATCCTTCTGGGCTCAGCTGGACCAGACACAAAAAGAAGTCCTAAATACCCTCTCCCATTTGGTTCAGATCGAACACTTGCACCTGTAACTTCAGCTAATGTGCAAATCAACCATAGTTTAATTAATCTTCCTCCAACCTACTTCCCACAGACAATATATTCATCATCCCCAGGATTCTTCTGACCTAGACACAGATCCATCAGACTCACCCCCAGTAACATCACTGCTCTTTCTACAGCCAAACACAATTGAAATTAATTGGAAAAACCTTTTCAAATGTACAACCTGCTCACTGACTTCCTGAGACAAAAAAAACCCCAAACTTTGTTTTTACACCTAACCAAACCAGCACCCTGGCTTCTCAACAACTGCAAGTTATTTCTGTTCTTTCCATGCCAGCAGACATTTCAAACTTGTACTGCCCTCCTGGCATCACGTAAAGACAACAGCGAGAGCAGGTAACAGCCCTACACCGAGAAGGAAGAAAGCAGACTGAGTCTCTTACTGGCTTTATCTACAGCACATCCAACAGAGCAAGCTGGAAACAATTTTATATTTCTAATAATACCCTTCAAATTATTGCTTCTATTTTGCAGTAGCGGTGGGTTGTCAGATGCAAACTCTAAGTTAAGATAGTTTAGATGGCAGATTTTTGCAACATATTATTTCCACAAAGAGGAGAAACTTATCTTGCACAGCACATATGATCAATGCTGAGGCTACTATCTCCTGGTCTTCAGCCCAGCTCCAGCGGCCAAACGTCACAGCACCACACTCAGCTTCTCAGAAAACTACCTCTGAATGAAATCCATTTTTTGCATTAGCAGAGGTATTCAGGTACATAACCCATATGAAACGTATCCCATTTTTCTTGATCTATTGCGTACACTCCTAAACACAAGTTGCCCACGTTTGTGTAGGAATGTTACTGCATGTTCCCAGAGCTAGAGCACTGTCTTGCCAAACGTATTTCAGCTTCCAGCTGACTGACAGGGCAGATTCCTAAAGAATCTGCTGAGAGAGCACCAAGATAGAGAGATGGGTCCTGACTACCTACTAAAGTTTTAACCTACTAAACATCCAGCCTTCCCTTCTTCAAAAAAAGCACATGCTGTAGGGAGGACTGCACCTTCCCTCGGGTGTGTTGTTGTCTTCCCTCCCTGAGCCAGGGAAAGCTACCTGCTGGAAATAAATTGCTGCAGCTTATATAGACCCCCTGTGCTTGTGCCAAAGGCAGTGCCACGAAGGAAGACTTTTTATCTCCTCACCACCTCCATCTTCCTATTTACATGCTCTTGTCATCACTGATACTGATTCTCCTCCAGTCCAGCTGCCCTCCAGCTCCAAACTCTACTCCTCACCCATTTACTTACATTTTAAATACTTTTTTGACTTAAAAACTCTTTCATCCCCCAATGTTTTATCAAGATAGGGCACATTTTGCTCTACTTTACCCAATATTCATCTCATCTTATAAAACTAGGTCACAAAATGTGCAAATTTATATGAGTTAGACTTTACAGATCCAGAAAATACCTCCTTTTCTTGTTGTTGTTGTTCTGCATGTAATTTCTAAGCCAGAAATATTTGCAAAAATAAATTCAAAAGTATACAAACACACCACTTTGTTTTGAAATTCTAAGGAGTTATTTAAAAAGTACCTTTTCTTCAATGGTTTGTGTTTTAAAACAGTTCTGCTAGGAAACAGAAAAACCAGACACCTGGAGTCCTCTTGCCTGCATGTCAGCCCAGAAATCTTTATATAAGGGAGAAAACAGAGAGTTTTTCTTGAATTATCAGGGAGTGTTTCTTGAAATATCAGCAGTGTTTCTGGAAGAGCGCAAGCAAAGCACCTCTGCTGCCCTCAGTCCCTCTGGATACTGGGCTGAGTTACTAAAATGCTGCAGCCAGAGGCTCTCAGAAGTGGCCTCCTGCACTAGAAAAGCAGCACATCAAGGAAATGCTGGGAAACCAGCATATGGACTGAAAATCTGATATTCTGAATATTCCCCTCTGAATATTCTGAATGGCTGGCAGCCCACGCCAGTGCTGCAGCATCGCAGGCTGCCAGGCGATGCCACAGGGTGCATAGCACACCAACCATGCTGCAGCATCCCCACACCACTGAACCACAGTGGAAGTTTTCCCACCTCGCCGAGAGCGCCGAAGTGCATCACCTTGGTAACAGACACATTGCCAAAAATCCCTTGAACATTTTCACTTTGTAGGAAAAAACAAGTGAGGCCATCTCAAAGCATTTGCAAAATTTGACTGTGTCACTGAATTAAAGGGCAACCTGAGGTATACACAACTTCCAAACGTGGATGGTAAGACCTGCAAGGTGACATTTGCTTCACAGAGCATTTGCTTTCCCTACTCACCCGTCGTTTCCACGATGCCCTCCAGGATGACGACAATCTCAAACTGTTCTGTTTGCATGCTGCGCTGGGAGAGGTCGTAGAAGGGGCTCTTGGCATCAATCACATGGCAGATGGTAAGCGGGGACACAAGGAAAAGCTGGTCGGCCCCTGTGCTGAAGCCCACGTCGAGCTCCAGCTGATCAAGTGGGAGGAACTCGCCCTCTGGGGTCTGGCGGGACTGGATGGGCAGCGAGGGGAGAGACACAGAGAGAGAGATATCACCACTGGAGCAGCCATCACCCAGGCACCCAACAGCATCCTGCATCCCTGACAGAGCTCTGTACCACCTGTCACATGATGCAAAACCTGGTCCAGCCATTAGGCCATGAAATGGGTGGAAACCTAGTACTGGAGAGGTAGAGCAGGAACAAATTACTTCTAATACATATCTTACAGCAATTGCAGCTCACCAGCATAGAAGCCCTAGATCTTTAAGGTCCTTTCCAATCCAAGCCATTTTATGATCTTGTGAAAATCACAGGCCACTGATTAGAGTGATGGCTCTGGCACTGACCGCAGCATCACCCATCAGGAGGAAATGAACATCCAGCCCACCCTTCACCCAGCTTTGCACACCATCCCTTGTACAATGGGTGCGCAGAGTGGTGTACCCATAAAGGGTCCCCTGCCCAGGATCTCAGACAAGGTATCAACCCTTGAGATACCCAAAACCTCACCAGATCCACACTGCAACACAGTGATCACAGGAGAGGGCTCACAGCCACCTCCAAGGTCCCTCCCATTTCTCCCTGGGGAAAGTGGCAGCAATTACGTTCATTAGCAGCCTTTCCCATAAGACAGAGCACCTCAGCATTAAGAACAACCACTGTCAGCCCCACAGCAGCTGGGCACAGTCCTCCAGGGAAGTTTTTAGATTGCTGTCCTTTTGACAAAAGAAGTCCAGAGAAGAGGATGCTGTTATTGTGTTAGTTACCACTGCCTGGTAAGAGCAGCTGTAAACCACAATTTAACAGCTATGTGACAAGTCCATAAAATCATGCCTGGAGCTGCAGCCTCAGATTCAGCTCTCTGGCTCGTGCGCCTTGCTGCAAGCTTCACATCCCCAATCCGTAAGGAGCACTGTAACCAGCACAGCCCTGCCCAAATGCTCCCACTCTGGCTTTTATTGCTTCTCCTTGTGATGTGAATAGGCAGGAACAGAACATTATAGCCCTTCCCAGTCATTACTTTTATTACAGAATTTTCCATTATTTGCTATTCAGATTTAAAAAAAAAAAACAACAAAACCAAACCAAAAAACTCAACAACAAAAAAAAGTTTTGCAAACTGCTGTGCCTCAAACACAGCCAAAACCCAGTGTTAAATCACTACTTGGTTGTGGCTGGCCCATCCCTGGAAGTGTTCAAGGCCAGGCTGGACAGGACTTTGAGCAACCTGGACTAGTGGAAGGTGTCCCTGTCTGTGGCAGGTGGTTGGAATTGCATGGTCTTTAAGGTCTCTTCCAACCCAAACCATCCTGTGATTTTATGACTCTGATACTTGAGAGGCATATCCATCATTCCTTACATTTTCAGCTGATGTCAAACTTCCAATATTGAGCAATATTACTCACTTGAAATAGGCTGTTTTTTTCTTTAACAGGAGCATGATTATGCTTGCAGGAAGAAGCATAATCATTCCCTTAACTTTTCTGCTGTTCCCATTCTCCTCATTATTCAGATGCATTAAGCACGAAAGGGGGGCAGGAGGGAGGCAAGATGCCTCATTGAACAGGGACTAGCACAGACATCACCTCCAGATTATCAGCTCTTCTACAGGTGACACCAACATCCCCTAGGGAAACCCAGCCCCACGACTTCTATAAAACAGCCCTGCACTGGCTGCTGCAGAAGGGGGAATGCCACATGTTCCCAGGGCAGCCCCCAGTGAGGGGTGCAGCCATGGCCGAGGGTCAGAAACTGTAGGGAGCCTAAAAGCAAAAGGGATCCTAAAAGCAAAAGGCAGCAGACAGAGCAAAACCGGATTATGCGCCTCGCTTAGGACTTGGTTTCTATTTTTAACATATTTCCTGAATGGTGGCTAGATTTGAAGGAGACCTAATCCCAGACAAACAAATGTGTGTTTCATTGCCCTGAAGTTTTGGCTAAGAAACACGCCTTAATTTTTGTGTGTGAAAATTCAGATTTATCACCTCTGTCTCTGCCACCCCGTTCTAGCATACACCATACAGTTTTAGATAAAGACATCAGAGCCAAGAAACATCTAGAGCACATCTGCATAAATATCCTGCCTGCGGGGTTTTGTTTGTTCTTTTATTAGAGAGAAGTCTATTTGCCAATAAAAAGGAAAAAACACAAGCAAAGCACCAAATATAACACCCGTTAAGCAGAGCAAGGAGCAGCTTCAGGGAGAGAACTACTTCCACCAGCCATCCCACACCCCTAAAATACCATTCTAGCCCCACAGAAGGCAAGGGCTGGCCCATATCTGGGTGACATGGATGTAACAGGTACACAAAGACCCATGCACCTGGCCTGGCTTTGAGACAGAGGAAACTGCTGGCCCTGGGTCAGACCCAACAAAGAACAATTGCATGCACCCAGCTTCAGTAAGAATGCTAGTGGTTTGTGAAAGTCCTTTAAAGATATGGTTGTAAAATTGCTGCTTGTTCTGCCTTCTGGCTCTCCTGCTTAGCTTTTCATCTATCACCGCTACTGTCCAAAGTGTCTTGCCTTTTCACGTCACGTCTCACAGAATTATGGAATACCAGGTTGGAAGGAACCTCAAGGATCACCTGGTCCAACCTCCTCCATGGATGCTTTCCAAGGGATACCCAACAATACCTGCCCCAAAATCTTAGTGTGAACCTAACAGCCAAAAATCCCCTACCAACACACAGGAGAGGATGAAGAAGCAGAATGAACTTCTTTTTTTTAAAAAAAAACTCATATAATGGACATCTTAACAGATGAAACAGTGATGAAAAAGGAGACTTAAGACAATGCAGTTCTTGAGGGACACAGCAAAGTCCAGAGAAATAGGCAGGAGCTACAGATGGGAAGAAAAAAATAAATTCTTTACTGTTAGGGTGGTGAGGCACTGGAATGGGTTGCCCAGGGAGGTTGTGAATGCTCCATCCCTGGCAGTGTTCAAGGCCAGGCTGGATGAAGCCTTGGGTGATATGGTTTAGTGTGAGGTGTCCCTGCCCATGGCAGGGGGGTTGGAACTGGATGATCTTAAGGTCCTTTCCAACCCTAACCATTCTATGATTCTATGATGGGGAAGAAAGGTTAAAAATGGGTGGGCTGCTATAGGAACCCCAAGATTTTACAGCCGCAGTAAAACCAAGTGTTACATTATCAAGCTGTGAAGTCATTTACACAAAGTAAGATTGCTTCTGTTCTGAGGGAACTGAGATAAAGATCAAGAGCTAAAATGTTACAGACAAACCAAGTATTATTTTATAACTTCCCCCCAAGTTACAGGCAGTATACAACCCAAGGCAGGACACGTACTATTGACCATTTTGCTATTCAAGCCAACATAAAAGAAATTACCTTGGGTGACCCTTTTGATTCAATGTAACATAGAGAGGAGAGTACAGAGCTTCTAAGTGTCATTCAAGTTCTTTACAATCCTGGAGATTCGGAGATTCATTAAAGAAAGTGAATATTAAACTGAGTGAGTCTTTGCCCTAACTTACCACTTTTAAGGCTTAATATTTGGTTTTTCTCCAGCATGGTCTAACCAGGAAAAAAAAATAAAAAGAGTATATTGGGATTTCCAATTTTACATAGGTTTTGCAAGAAGAATAACCTGCTGTGAGCAGCCTTAAGGTTAACTCTGCCTTTCCAGTTTTGGAACAAATCTGCAATAAAGATTATGTGTAAATCAGAGCAGGAACACTGAAGCAGCAATAGACCCCTGCCAGACAGAAGGACTGCCCATGTGTGGCAGCACCCTCTGGGAGAGGGATCACTCTCCCTGCTGCAATCCTTCTCTTTTTCCCTTCTTGTTTTTTTATGGCTAGGAGGCCCAGCCAAGCACTGCTCCCCCACAGCAGCAGAAGGATGCACCATGCAGAGACATTTGGTAGGGGCTGTACAGAGCCAACCATAACTGCATCCAGAGATTATCTTCCACCTTTCCGACCTCAGCACTGCCTGCTCAAAACCAGAAAAAATATGGCTATGAAACTGCTCTTTCACATATTTAAAGTTCAGAATTTTATTCTTTTCTTGGAGCCACACTAAGTTTTAAGCACCAACTTTTAAAATTCCCCCCTTAAAGCTATTAAAGAGCTATGTTAAACATGATGTCCCAACCTTTCTCTAGTCAGGATGGCCTCCTGAAACAGGTCAGTCAGAGGGGTCACCATGGTACCCTCTAAAGATAGAATGATTACTTACCAGCCTAATTGCACATCATTCAATTTACCCAGCTGAACTTCTGACACAAGGAAACAATCAAGGATAGCTCACGCCAGGGAAAAGGGTAACTGAGATCCCAGCTAATTATTCAAAAAGGAAAGAACAGGAACAGGCACCTCCAGGTCAGTGGCAGCAAGTACATTCTCATCAATGTCAGTTCCCAGATACTGCAATCATCCAGGCTTGGCAGGAAGGGAACAAGTGAAATGATGGGGATTCTTTACATACCTCTTCCCACCCCAGCTTGCTGAGTGCAAGCACTGCCCCTCCTTCAGGTCAGTGGCTCCCTCTTTGTTTAGGGTGCTGTGCAGGTTCACTGAGAATGCAATAATGATCCTGCCTGCAAGCCTCCCATCAGAAACATGTCTTTGGACCAAAACAGGACAAGCCTCTAAGCAAAACTGCCCAGATCCGGGCATAGAAGAGGGGGGAATGAACATTCCTCTGCATTGTGGAGCCACAGGACCGAGGACAAAGTCAGAGCATCACTCCCAAGTGGGGTCCTTTCCTGGTAGGAGACCCCATCTGCTCCTACAGTGCACCCACTCCCATGGCAGGACACCCACAAACCCTACCAGCCACAGAAACAAACTCGGGTGCCCTGCATACACTAAACATCACCTCTGAGCCATCCCCTTCCATGCACACCACCCTTATTTCATATGCCCTACGGATATGCAGCTGTTGTAGCAAGCCTCAAACAAATACTTAATTTTCCCTAGACATACATGGCCATTAGCAGGATTTGTAAATGTCTAACCCTGACATCCTGCTTTCCATGAAGTTCCTGGCCCATACCAATAAAGTTCTGCCTGGCTGGACTCGGCATTGCCTGAAAGCACAGAAATATGCCAGAAAGGCAAACAGCTTTCTTTGAAAATGCACACCAAAGAACTGAAGCTGCAAAGTATTTATTTGGCAGAGAAATCTAGTACTTTATAGAAACATATAAATATGTATGTAAATCCAGGGATGACTATAACCGTCATCCTAGACGGCTGCTGGTAAATCAGTTGAGAGTGAACCTGGTGCCCAAGGAGCATCACAGGATGCGAGGGCAGGAGTGAGGGGCAGCGAACTCATGGCTCCAGGGTAGTGCAGAGGTGGGGACATCCCTGGGGGACCAGCAGTGGCAGTAGGGTGAGCATGGCAGGACAGCACTTACTTTGAGCAGCTTGCAGCGGATCTGCGCGGAGACCATGTGGCTGTTGCGAAGGTTGCCCACCCTGAACATGAGTGTGAGCTTGCCATCCCGCATGGAGATGGCGGCATGTTCACTGAACATCAGGGTCTCAGCCCTCTTCTTCGGCTGAGACATCTTGATGAACATGCAGCCAATGAGGAAGGCATCAACAATGGAGCCCAGGATGGACTGGAAAAGGAAAAGAATAATGCCCTCAGGGCATTTGTCTGTGATGTAGCGGTACCCATAGCCGATGGTGGCCTCAGTCTCTATAAAGAAGAGGAAGGCAGAGGGGAAGTTGTAGACATTGGCCACGCAGGGGGTATAGCTGTCATCGTGCGCCTTGTTGAGGTCACCCCGCATGTAGGCAATCACCCACCACATGGAAGCCATGAAGAGCCAGGCCACGGTGTAGGTGAGGATGAAGATGAAGAGGTTCCAGCGCCACTTGAGGTCCACCAGTGTGGTGAAGAGGTCCGAGAGGTACCGGCTGGTCTCGCCGCCCAGGTTCCCGTGCTGCACGTTGCACCGCCCGTTCTTGTCCACGAAGCGCTGCCGCTTCCCCCGCGGGGCCGCCCGGGGCGGGGGTAGACCCCCGCCGCTGGCCGAGGTGCTCACCACCTGGTACTCATCCCCCAGCTTCCGCCGCAGCGCCGACATGCTCCGCTCCGCGCTGCTCCGCGCTGCACCGCCCCGCGCAGCGCCGCTGCTCCCGCCCCGCCCGGCCCCTGCACAGCCCAGCCCGACACAGCCCAGCACAGAACGGAACGGAATAGAACGGAACGGAACAACCCGATCCTCGCCGCCGTCTGGGGGCGCGGAGACACCGCTCTGCGCGGCCGCCACCCACGCGGAGCCGCCGGCAGCGACGGCGCGGCCCGGGCAGGGCGACACCCGCCCCGCGCTCCGCCCCCCGCTCAACGCCCCGCGCTCCGCCTC
Organism: Melopsittacus undulatus; assembly: GCF_012275295.1. Lineage (NCBI taxonomy): Eukaryota > Metazoa > Chordata > Aves > Psittaciformes > Psittaculidae > Melopsittacus > Melopsittacus undulatus. The sequence continues at coordinate 72,786,143 of NC_047530.1, forward strand.
CCGCTCCGCCCCCCGCGCAGCACTCCCGGGTACCGTCCGGCGCCCCAGCCGCTCTGCTTCCCTCCGAATCCTCGGAGCATCCGTCACCTTCCTCCCCCTTACCGTCCTCCCCGCCGCCGCTCGCACACGGGTCTCCCCCCGTTCCTCCTCCTCCCCGCCGCGGTGCTCCCTCTCTGCCAGGAGAGGAGAGGCCTTGGGGTGGGAGGGGGGTGCTGCACCCGCTCCTTTGTGTTCCGTTTCATTTTTACTTTTGCCCGTCGCAGAAGCTGGACGAGGCCAGCAGCACGAGGTAGGCCAGGGCAGCCTTTCCACCTGCCTTGGTTTCACCTCGCTCCATTGGCAGAAGGAAATTGTGAAGAGAATCAAAAAAGTCAAGGAAGACCCATCGTCAGCAGAGACAGTGGCAGAGGTTCAAAATGTGTGTGTGAGAGCAAACAATTCTGCCAACAGACTTGCCAAATATGATAGCAAGAAGGCTGACAGTTGTGCTCCATGTGTCTGTGGAAGGGCTGGGTGATGCAGCCATTGCACCACACCCGGGCACGTTTCCCACGCATATTTTTTACCCCATTTCTGGGTCACACAGTCAAGGTAACAAGCACAGGGGGGATTTAAAAAATGGTTGGATTTGGGTATTTCTCTGTTGCTAACAGCCATTTTTAATCACTCTGCAAATAGTGGATGTGTTCCCACATTGCAGACGGGGCCGCAGGTGACGAGCACGAGCAAAATAACTGAAGAGCTGATCATAACTATTTCTGAGGCATCAGTGGAGGCAACCACAACGTTCATCAGCTCAGGTCTATGGAAAATACATGGTTAAAAGTTAATCTGTCCTACATTTTTGTTTGAGGAGCAGAGCAGGGGGACACAGCTGGGTAGGATGAAGGCACGCTGAACTCAGCTCTCACAAGCCTGGATCTGAGAGAGATATGGCACAAGTACATGAAAATTACACTGATGTGGGAAAGTCTCATATAATGGATGTTTGCAGGCAGAAACAAAGCAGAAGTGGGACCATGAATGTGTCCTTATATCTATGCCTGGCCATCACATGAGTGCCAATGGGATATTGTGTCCAGTGCTCATATCCAGTCTTCAAAAAAAGACAGGCGTGAGAGGTTCTGGAGAGCAGGGAGGGAAGGTGAGAGAGGGGAAAACAGCAGCAGGATCCTTTTCATGCAGCAGAGCCACAAAGCACAGCTCCTGCCGGGGGTTGGGCAGGAGACTAAAAACTCAGTCCAAAAATTCAGACAAGTAAACATTTTCAAACTGAGAGGGAGAAACCAAAACCCAAAACCTAGAAATTGTGTCTGGGGTACAGTGGATGTTTGGCCAATGGGGATTTTTAAATGATTAAAAAGAAATAAAAAAATAGAAGAGGAATAATGTAATTTAAATGTTTGGTTTCAAGGGGGTTGTAAAATTATGCTGACAAAATACCAAACAAGAACTCACGCTGCATAAGCAATACCTAGATTTTGGTGTGGTTTAGCTCTCCTGGTTATCTGAGCTGCCAGCTAGCCAGGCCGCATGGACATAGCTGCTCCTTGTTCATGAGCAGTCATGGGAAAAGACTTTTAAAATTCAATCAATTCAATAATTTAATAAGAGTGAGTGGAAATAGCTCATAACTCCATGGCGTGGCCCCTGACCCTGGGAAAGCAAAGGTACGGCACCAGCACCTAGTGCTGACCAAACACCTGTCCCTACGGCACATTTTCAGTGCTGTCCTATAAAGCTTAGTCACCCAAACAGATGGGTTTTAATACACGAGAGAGAGGGGGTGTCCTGCATCCTTATCACTACTTGCCTGTTTGTAATACACTAATTTTTATGGCTCATCCCACATTTCTGTAATAACTTCAGTAAAGTTTTATAATAGCTTGTGTGAACCTGGCAACGTTTTCCCACCTGGTCTTTTTCTTTAGTGGTCCATGCGGCTGCTGCGTTTCCACGATAACCCTTCCACGTCCCCCGTGAGGAGCTGGAGGTCTTTCCTCCTGTCAGTTTGTCATGACAATTCTCTGAAGGTCCTTTCCTCCTCACCCACTCTTCCTCCTCCTGGTGTTCATGGGCAGGTGCCCACCAGCACTTGCCATCTGCCCCAGCAGTGCAGCAGGAGGCTACCCAGAGACAATTTGCATTGTTAGACATGTTATAAAGCACAATTATACCTAATTTTCTGTCCATTATCACCTCAGCATTATTTTCCCAGGGTTTTCCCTGCCACTGCATTTGTGTTTCAGAATATTTTTTGTTGTTGTTTTCACAAGATGAATGTACTTTTACCAAAATGACTCTACTTTGCTATTTTCTGTTCACATTTGATCTCTCAGGTCCTCTACCTTACTTTCCCTCCTGCAGTGTATGATGCCTGTTAATCCCCCTCCACCCTTCAGGTTAATACAAGTGCTAGGTGGAGTTCATCCCAAGCTAGGGCTAAGCAGCACAAAACTAGTGGAGTATTCCTGGGACAGAGGTTGTCCGTGCTTTCCAGCCTTCTCTTTCTTGTACTCAACATTACTTTTTAATTCCTCCAGCTCTCCCTGGTTTCCCAGGCTGGCCTCTCTCGCCTCTTCTTTCCTGTCTATAGGCTAGAAGTAGGCAAAGATTTTCTGTTATTAATCACAATGTTATGGTAACAGAACTGCAACAGACTAAGGGGAGCTATTTCATTCTAATTACTGAAATTAAAATCAAAGTTATTATTGCTTTTGGGGAGACAAGCAGATTGACAATGTGCTTGTTCTGTCATCTGTGATGATGTAAGGAAATAATGTGAGTGGAAAAGAAAATGATAGACATTAAAAACATGTCCTCTATCATACGAATGGTCTTGGTGACAAGAACACTCTGCTCACAGGAAAGCCCTGGGAAGAGTTATTTCCTCCCAGCCATGAGTCCCAAAGTGATGCGAGTCCTTGCTAATTTCATTACATTACAGCTGCAGGATGAAATGAAAACACCCAGAAGCAAACTGTGTCTAACCTCTAATTCCTCCTGATGTCTGTGATGCTCTCCACTTCATGCCTACATCTCAATTCAGCCCAGACCTCAGCAGCTACAGAGTTAGGAAGGAAAAGCCAAGAACACTCTTTTCCACTCCATACCACAAACTGATTGATATTCTTTCAGCCATTGATACAAGCAGCCCTGCCACTTGCATGGGAAGAAGCAGTGATACCTGGCAGTGCAATGAAATGGTTTTTAGATGCAAAGCCACTCAGGGAACCCATGTGGGGATTTCCAATTCAAATTCAAATTGATATTCAGAATATTCTTAGGTTGCAGAACAGAAAATTCCACCATGATTCATCTAAATAGTTCATAAGCAAATTCACACCAAAATCAGAAACACCACTAATGACTGCGCAGTTGGCTGAATTCCTGAGTCCAGAGCAGCAACCTCGCTATTCCTCAGGGTGACTGCAGGTGGGCTGGGCTAACATCCATATCCTATGGCACTAGCTATGGATGAGTTCAATATTAGTTATGTTAAAGGGCAACATTAGTCATAGAATCCTAGAATGGTTTGGGTTCGATGGGACCTTAGAGACCATCTAGTTCCATCCCCCTTCCATGGGCAGGGACACCTTCCACTAGACCAGGTTGCTCAAGGTTGTTGGAGCCTTGTGGCCTCTGTCTCCCAGTGCATTCCCTGCCAGTGTAAACACCCTTTAGCTGTGCCTCTCACCTGAAAATCTAATTCACAAATAGGAAAGCACTGCTATCCACTGTGGGAGGCCACCTGCAACAGATACACACGACACAGTCCCAGGCACCCTTCTGCAGGATGGTATTTAGTGTCAGTGTGCCCAAGTAATTAATTTGTTTCTATTTTTTTTTATTAAGTACTGGGTAAATCCAAAGAAAAAACTGTGTGTTGAAAGAGGATGTCAAATATAAATACAAGTGTCATGAAATATTGTGGTGGCATAATATCCAGAAGACCTTCTGGACTGTGACATTCAACTGAACCATACACTCATGGTCATACCACCTTGGTCACATTTGTCTGTTTGAACATCAGAAGGCTAAGAGGCAAAACTGGAAGTGAAGCTCTGACCCTTGTGAAGTCCAAGGCCACCAACTGCAGCCAGGAAGGTTCACCCAAAGCAAGAAAATGCAGATGTGTGTTGCTGGCTCCTAAAGAGTTTTGGGAAGGGGTAGAATATCCCCCTGGCCCTGGCATCTCCAGCTGCTGCCCAGGGATACATTTCTGAGCCTTCTCTTCAGGACAGACACCACACTTTAGGTCTCTCTTCTTCCCCATGAAGTAGAAAACCACTGTAACAGCAACGTGACAGTATTTGAAACCCTGTTGCTTACCATGTTGTGTGACAGCAAAAATACTGCACATGAACTTGTTGGTAGCTGGGCTCACAAACCAGGAACTGCAGTCATGGTACAGCAAGCTCAATCAGCATCTCCTTGTCTTCTAAAATGCAAGTCACAACTAACATTTGTTCACTTACCTGTTACACAGTTCATTCTGGAGAGGCAGAGCATATTCTCAGGTGGCTGTCAGCATGTAGAGCCCTCTCTCCTCCCAGCCCTGGGCAGCTTTCAGGCACTTGTCATTCTGCTGACTTCAGAGAAGCTACTTCTGATTTATGCCCAACTAATCTGTAGCAACATCAGCGTCCTGGTTTCAGCTGTAACAGTTGTCTTTGACTCCTTCCCAGTAGCTGGTGCAGTGCTGTGTTTTGGCTTCAGCCTGAGAACAATGCTGATAACACACCAATGTTTTAATTGTTGCTAAGTAGCGCTTACCCTGATCAAGGATTTTTCGGTCTCTCATGCTCTGCCAGTGAGGAGGGGCACAACAAGCTGGGAGGAAGAAGAGAGAGGACACCTGACCCAAAGTAGCTAAAGAGGTATTCCATACCACAGCACGTCATGCCCAGCATATAAACGAGTGGGAAGGCCCAGATTGCTGCTTGGGTTGGGCTGGGTATTGGTTGGCAGGTAGTGAGCAATTGTGTTGTGCATCACTTGTGTTTATTGTTTCTTGCCTTTTCCTCTTTTAGTTTTATATTCTCTCCCCTTGTTATTTCTCTTATTATAATCATTAGTAGTAGTAGTAGTTTTATATTATACTTTGGTTACTGGGCTGCTCTTGTCTCAATCCATGGGGTTTACATTCCTTCTATTCTCCTCCCCATCCTGTCTGGACAAGGGGTGTGGTGGGGGATGAGTGAGTGGCTGAGTGGTTCTGAGTTACAGGCTGGGCTTAAACCACTACACCCATGCTTCAAGACTTTGAGCTGTCAAATGCAAATGGACACAAACATAATTTCCCCCCCACTATTCTGAAGCTAATGTCACTTTTACAATTACTGTAAAACCTGGCAAATTCAGAATCCTTTGTATCCACTTGCCAAATTTGGAATATTTTTAATCCAGCTTCCACTGTCTTGACAAATATGATAAAAATATTAGTCAAAGTAGAGTCTTGACCAAAAGAGTACTTTTTCCAGTGTGGGTTTTTCCCCCGTCTAGACTGCTTTCATGCTCTTCTTTCAGTTTTAAATGAGCTGCTGGCCATGCCAAGGCTCTCCTCGGATTTCCTCCACTAAAAGGGCAGTGTTATTTGCCTGGAGGAGGCATTAGGTTGCTCTGAATGTATGGTCAGAGCTATTGATTTGATTGCAGCACATACTTTTGTGTTGGCACTTAGGAATCTTTGCTTTACAATCAATGCCCATTTGCTGCTTTGTGAGATCACACACAGACCAACATCCAAAGGAGAAAAGAAAAAAAAAAAAAAGGAAAAAAAGAAGTGTTTCTTCATATGCTGCAAATACCAACCCTTTCTGCCCCGTGGGACTCCTCACAGGGTATCAAGGAAGATAAAAATATACATGAGCTCAATAAGCAACAGGGGAAATGCAGTAAAGATCTGTCCCGGAGAAGTGGATACACAGGTGCCATCTCGAGGCACTAGGGCTGAAAGCTCTGTCAGTGTTTGAGAGAATTGTCACCAAATCCCGTGTCTCCTGCTCCTCCCTGTATATGAGTATTCACCCCAGCAGAGCACACTGCTGGGAACCGCTGTGTCCTGCCATGTCATATGAAGGTATCACATGGATGATCTTGCACATTTTGAAATCAAAATAGTTTCAGAGTAGAAGTGGTGCCAGAGCAATGCTCACTGAGGATAAAATTACTCTGTGAGGGTGCTGCACTGGATGTATGTGTGTGATCAGCAGGAAGCATCACCATGTCTGTATTTCTCCAGGGCACTGTGCTCAACACCCCTTGTACAGTATCACAAATTGAATTTTGACAGCTGTCATGGTTTCTGAAATATTTTCTTTCCTCTAAAAAGTGCAGTGTATTTTGTGTGAGTTCTTGAAAAGCTGCAGCTGGTGTCTGCTAAGATTTAGAGGCTCAAGGCTGGACTAGAGAGATCAATAACCAAGTGTCTGCAGTAGGTCCTCTTGGTTCCAGGTCAAGCCATGGGTCTATGGATGAAGAAGGTGAAGCAGGTCTGTTAAATTTACAGACAATATTGAACATAGAGGCAGTACAAGAAGATTGAGGACAAAGCTAGAATTTAAAATCTTTTGATAAACTGAAATAATAATTTGGAATTAAAAGGATTAAATGTACATTTTAAAAGGATAAAAATGTACAATTCAATAAGAAAAAAATCAAGGTACTAGAACTGCAGAGGAATAATCACCTTCAAACCAACACAGTGAAATGGAAGAATGACTATAGTAGTCCCATAAAAGAAAGACAGCATGGATTATACTTGTAACTAACTTAAGTTCAGGGCAATAATTCACCAAAATGCACAGATAAAGCTGGCAAGATATAGAAAGCTATGCTGAGTAAATCAATCTTCATTTCAGACAGTTATAGCTGAAATGCAGCAAATATCTTTTTCTCCAGAGAATAAATGGCTATTAGCTCGAGGCAGGCATTCAAGCAGTCTCTACATTTCCTGTCTGTGCTATTAGCAAACTAGTGTTTTCCCATTTTTCCTACAGAACAAGTGTAAATGATGACAATAAAATACTGTTGTTATCGAAAGTTGGCACTAAAGCTGGAAAACCTTTCCCCCCACTGCTGGGGCAGTGGCCAGTTCATCCCTCAGTGATGGCTGGAAATATCCCTGCTTTCTGCTCTTTCTTCTCACTATGGAGAAAATGAATCCTGGCAGAGGAAGAAAAAAACAGAGGAAGTACCTTAGTGAAGAAATAGCTGGATTTTCCTTAAGAAAAAATCCCAACCAATCAACACAAGAAAAAACCAAACCAAAACAACAACAACAAGAAAACTATTTTAGTATTTTGACCTGAACTGGTCAGGCAGTTGGACCGGATGATTGTTGTAGCTCCCTTCCAATTATTCTGTCCTGTTCTTATAGTTTTTCATTATTTCAGTTTCTGTGTGAAGACAAGCAACCTTGAGGAGACCCCAAGCTGCAGGAGAGTACACAGACAGTGAGAAGATGGTTATGGGACTGCTGAATACAACAAATGGTGTAAAAGGGCAGTGACTGGATTTCTGCTCCTGGGAGCAGAGGGGAGCCACAAGCACTGTGGCAGTGGTCACTGCGCTGTGTGTCTTTCTTCCAGTAAATTAGTCTAAATTAAAGAAGCCAGTATGTCATACTGTCTGCTTTGTATTGTACTCATCCCTGGAGTGAATGAAACATACTGCAGTGAAGACAAGAGTGGAAAAAATGTTCTGGTATTAGATTATTATTTACTCTTGCAGTGAACCAAACAAAAGGGGAAAAGTTAAGACAAACCATGCAGCATTAATACAAACTGGCAGCTGCAGCTATTGATTATTTTTATTTTTTTAAATGTGATCCACTTTTGAACAATTTCTATCAGCAACATCAACACCAGCCTTCCCTTGCACTACTTCCTTCTGCTCAGGCTCTGTGAGGTTAATTTGTATTCTGCTATTCACTGAACATCCAGAAGAGCAGGAAGTACATACCAAATTGCAAGGCTTTCGTTTTTAATGCTAAGTTGAGATGTTTCAGGCCTGGCAGTTAAAGAAGCAATTGCAGTCTAATACAGAGGTCTGTGCATTCCTCCAGAACATTAAATCAGTGGCACAGCACACAGCATGACTGGGTAATGACTTAGAGAACCCCAGAACTGTGTCTGATTTTCTCCCATGTAATAGCACAGCTCTCCGCGCCGAGGTCAGTAACTGCCTTGAATTATCCCTGGGGCTTGACCCAGGGGTCATTGCTTGGGGAAGCAGATAGGCGCCTGAATAGTAATTTGCTATTATAACCCCTCCACTAAATTAGATCATACAATAAAGAGCTGCTCATCGGGAAAAGAAGAGGTATGTAGCCTCAATTTGCATGAGATTAAATATTATTGGAATATTTAAAAGCCATAGTAAGAAGAGTGTATTACAAGAGCTTGTATTCTATTAAAGAATTGAGCACTGCAGGTGACCTCCACAAATATCATCCATTTCTGTTATGGCACACAAAAAACCCTTCTGCAGTTTCCAACTCACTGCCCACTGATGCTGAGGCGCCTGATGACTGTTATTTTCCATCAATCTGTCCTGTCTCCTGTTCTGCTGTTGCTCTTGGACTCCTGCACTCTCTTTCAACCCTTCCACTGCTCATACTGAAGTTTGTGAGACAGAGCAGTGATACTTTACAGAACAAAGAGATTCACACAGGCTACAAAGAGAGAATAAAGTGTATGTATCTACAGCTCTTTGACTTCCCTTACAAACACTTTTGCAAAGTTTCAGTGCCAGAGAGGTGACCCCAGGTCATCTGTAGGCATTTATGAACTTCCTATTTTAGTCTGAAATCATTAATTCTTCCCCAAGTAAACTTACACCTTGTGAAAAATGTGCAGTTTGTTCTGTTTCTGCTGGAATGTAGACCCAATTATTTCTGATTGAAATGTCAGTGCAGGCAGGTCTGGAAATTATTCCCTTCCCATCACATCTTAAATAAACCAGCCTAGGTCTCCCTTCTGGAAGAAAGTTTTATTTGCTTATGAAACCTGGGAGAGAAGTGAATGTGAACCCAGGCACAGAGCAGGTTTCTTTGAAAAGTTTGCAGGAAACAGAGGGGAAAAAAAACTAAGCTTTATGGAGGAAGTTAGGCTCTGTCCTAGTTGGATTTTGTAAATTTGGGGATTGAAGGACCTATTTGTGCCGTAGCTCTCCCATGGATTGCAAGAATGGGTACCAGCAAGAAAGGACAGGCCCTTTGGTAGGTCAGCAACAGGGCACTCACTCACACCCTGTTCCTCAGAGTCAGGTTAAAAATCACCCATACACTAACCCCACCAAAACATTCATATATATGTATATATATATTCTTCATAGGGAGAGCATGTGTGTTCTTTCCTGTGATCAAAGCTGCGGGGGGGGGGGGGGGGGGGGGGGAGGGAAGAGGAGCTTTATCCTTTTTTTGCAGGAAATTCTCTGTCCTGCTCTATATCTGTAACCTGCTTGCTTTGCCACTGCCTCATCCCTGATCCCCTGTGTTCTGCTCTAAAGTCAGGATCAGAAGCAGAATCCAGATACCTATAAAAATCAGTCAGGCTAAACACAGTTGAAAACCTGATCTTAGAGGAGCTTGAAAAAGAGCACAGGCTGGCGCTGGTTAGAGGATATCTGTACTAATCTTAGCCACTTAATTCAAGATGGAGAAGCTGCCCATTTACATTTTATCTGATTCAAGGCATGGCTTTCCTCCGGATCATGCTCAGTTTAACATAACAGCAACTTAAGCCTCACATGTTTAATTTATATCTAACAGGAATTTTTCAGCATTTCTGTAGCCTGGAATGGTCCCAGTGTATCACATCTTGGGGATGCAACTTCTAAAGCCTACAGAAGGCAGGGAATCTTACACATCATGCCTCAGTTTACCAGCTGAAAAGTACTGGGTGTTATCCACTGGCAGTCAAGTCCATTAGCCATGGAAAACTTGTATGGAGACTGATGCTCCCTTAAGCCACTGCTGCAGGGATTCATTATTAATCTTAGCAAGCACTTCCTTATGACTGTGCAAGTCTCCTCTAGTGCTAATTCAGGCTGCTCAAAATATTCCTGCAGACATTTCTACTACAGCATCCTTCAGCTCCCTTTTTCTCCTCACTCAACACCTTCTGTTAGCATTCCTGAGGAAATAACGTCACACCAATAACTAATATCACATTTTATGGAAGATTTAAGTGTAAGTTTGTAGTAAATCAGAGCCCAGAAAACAGCTGCTGTACCAGCAATAAAAGACTGTTTATCAGTTTTACCAAACCCATGGGCTGTCAGGGCAGGACATGCACCCCATAGGTTATCCTTGTACCTGAGTTCCTGTCTTCCAGCTGCCCAGGAAAGCTCAGTGCTGATCGCTGCATTTACTGGCTCCATGCTCAGTCCAGAGCCCTGTTACTCAACCTGCCAGTGCATCCTGTCAGCAGTTTTCACCTGCATCACCCGTCCAACAGTTTTTATTGATGATAGAATTCAAGATTGCTGGTGCTAAGTGTCCACTGGAGGTGAGCCACTGAAAAAGAAAAAATACAATTTTTTTTTTTTAATTTTTATTTTATATATAATAGAACATATATATTTTATTACTCTCTCTCTCTATATATATATAATTTTGTAGAATGCATTCCTGGGAAACTCATTTATTTATTTATTTGCTTTAATCCTTCCTGCTGTTCATAGGCAAGGTTCAGCACAGGAACATGAAGACTGTGACTGTTCCCACTGTGACAGTGCATTCAAGCTTCATGAAGCATTGGAAAATAAAAAAAAACAATGACAAAGAACAATTTGTGTCTGTTCCTTAGATACTTACTGAGTGTTAAGCGGTGCTTGCATATTAGAAGCTTAGTGCCCTGCGGCCACTGGTGCCAAGCAGTTCTGCAGCATCCTCTCAGCTGAGGATGCCGGCTGCCAAATACTTCCTCAAAAACTCCTTCCCGCTTCTTCTCCATGATGTGACACAGGCTATGCTGATAAAAGCTGGTAAAACACATGGGAAGTCACTTGCCCTCAGTCCTAGCAGGATACGTGGGGTGAGAAGGGCAGAGTGGTGTGGGCCCCCACATTTGCCCTCATTGGGGTGGTGGGAACTATGCCCCCAGGGAGATGGTATCTGGCACATAGATCTTTTGCCATCATGAAATTAAGCATTTTATTAGAAAATGCCAGAACTGAACTTGCCTGTGCAGCCTGAGTTTGCTTCACCTCCTCTTTCTACAGGACTACAAACTAAGTTTTAATTATAAGACTCTGTGACAGGTGTTTTCTCCACTTCTGGCTTTCTGTGCAGCCTTTTGTGCAATGCTTTAGTTCCTTCCTGTTCAATGTCTTGCCCAGGGCTTTAGTTATTGCACATAACTTGAAATTTATTCCAGACAGAAAAATATAGATTTCCCCCCATGTTCCTCTGTCACGCCTGTCATTATGTTATCGGAGTACTTCATAAAACCTAATTGGTTTTTACCAGATTCCTGGGAGGCAAACAGATTTTATCTTCCCCTAATTTTACAGGCTGGAGCTTAAGACTGAGGAATTGAGGTCAAAAGTATTTTGAGAGCTCCATTTAAAATACCCAGTGATGTGATCTTTTGTAGTTCTTCACACTATATTGCATTTCATGCGTTCAAACAAGGGCTTTACTGACCCCAGTTGCAGAACATCCGCAAATGACACTGTAGTGCACCAACCAGAGCCAGAAACAGAGTCAGTTTGACTAGAATATTAAAAAGCCTGCAAGGAAGTAATCAGACTTCTAAAGCATCGAAGTGGCAATACTTCTGGCAAAAAAACCTCAGGGTGCCCAAAAACCCGCTGGCACAGTGGGACAGAGCATGCCCAGGCAGCCGGCAGCAGTGGGACCCTGCAGAAAAGTCCCAGTCTGCCTTCAGCTGTCATCTTGGCACTGAATCGAATTCGTACCGTGCACAAAATCACAGACTCACAGAATACCACCTTGGAAAGGACCTCAAGGAACATCCGGTCCAATGTTTCTAGGCAAAACATGACCTAGACTACATGGCCCAGCACCCTGTCCAGCTGGATCTTGTGTCCAACACTGGGGACTCCACCACTTCCCTGGGGAGATTATTCCAATGGCTGCTTGTTCTCACTGTGAAAAATTTTCCTGTTGTGTCTAGTCTGAATCTCTCCAGACCTAACCTGTGCCCATTACCCCTTGTCTTTTCCATCTGATTTCCTGTGAATACAGTCTCCGTTTTCTTTGTAGCCACCCTTTAAATACTGGAACATGGTGGTCAGGTTTCCCCTGAGCCTTCTTTGCCCTAGGCTGAACAAACCCAGCTCTCTCAGCCTTTCCTTACACAGCTTGCCAGTCCTTGTATCATCTCTGTGGCCCTTCTCTGGACCCTCTCCAGCATGTCCACATCTTTCTTTTTTCTATAGGGGACCAAAAAAGAACACAGTATCCAGGTGTGACCTGACAAGTGCTGAGTAAAAAAAAAACAAAGTACCAGAAAGGACTTTATAACATGAAAATAAGTAATATTCTGAGCTATATTTCAGTCCTATTTTTATTCATCTCAGAAGAGATCTGCTGTTCAGAAGCCCATCATAGCACATAGTTCTGGTGTTGCATCCTTTGATGCACTGCCTTGTGTGGCTTCAATTTGCTCACAGAAAAAAAGGTGAGATCTGGGCAGTGCCTTTGTGAGCTCATCAGGATCTGCTTCCATGGGTCAGCAGTGCACTGAAGGTGGTTGCCCAGGGGATGCCCAGTTCCCTGGGGATGCCATGGCATGCTTCCAAGGGAGCAGGAGGAACTGCTGGAGGGGGATACAGCCAGGCAACAGCAAACAAAGAAAGGACCCCAAAGCACTTGGTGGAACCCTAGCACTGCAATGTCAAAACATACAGGGACTTTTGCAGCCTGCTTTGAAGAGAGCATTTGGTGCCCACTCAGGCCCTTCAAGACAGTGTGACTAATTATTGTGGCTGCTGTCTCTGGCAGAAGGAAGGGACTCAGCATTCTTGGTTGCTTGAACTGTCTTTGAAAGAAAAATGCCTTTCCCCATCAAGGAAGGGCTGGGCAAGCCACTTGGGACAGCAAAAGGGAATGCCATGTACAATGGGCTGCTCCTCGCTGCTCCCAATTCCTCTCTTAGCACCAAACACCATGAATCACGCTGCTGCATGCATATTTTATAACCACTACCATCAGTGCAAAAGGACAGCCCCATAAAGCCAAGAGAAACTTGCAGAGCATCCCCTTCCCCTCTGCAGGTGGACTGAGGAGGGCTGGGCTCAACAGTAAGACAGATAACCCGGGATGGTGACTACCCCCACTGTGACCTGTGGGATCAGGACTGCCTAATATGGGCTTTAAACCCATATAACTGAGTCTCAGCATTTCTTTGATGAAAGAATCAACTTTTCCCTATCTTATAAGAACAGCCAACCATGTGAAGATTTTTAAGCTCTCAGAAGAAACTAAAATGAGCAGGACATGGGAACTCAGGAATCAGAGACTTAGACTGACTCAAAACCACTTGCCAAAACAATGGGGGTTGTGGTGAAATCCCTCTTTGCCCTGACTCCACTCAAATGAGCGTAATATAATTAAAAATGCACTGATCTGTTGCAAGAATAGGTTTGGCGTATTAGATGCTGGGACAGCACATTTCCTAAAAAGCATTTAGAAGAACACTACTGCGGTGAATAGGCTCACCTGCAGAACTGAGGGCAATTTGTTACTGAAACAGTTTTCCACCTGAAGTGCTAGTTCTCCATATCAAGAGCTGATTCCTTTTTAAAATGTATTTCACTCAAATACAGGAAAAATAGGCTGATGCCCTCCAGCCTACACTGTATTAGCTAGCCTGACCTTTAGTATAATGATCCCTTCTTGCCTAAAAACCTGTGAGTGTCTACAGGAAGGCAGCACTACTGTTTGCTTTTAGCAGCTGGGTAAATGGCCAGAGACACCCAAGGTGCTGCTCAGACTCAAGTCGGATCTGTACCCAAAGCCTGGCATCCACACAGTGCCCACTGCACTAATGCAAATCACTCAAGTACCAAGAGCAATATTTAATGGCAATTTGAGAGTCGGTGCCAAACCTAATACATAATTTATTTTTCTTCATTAATACTGCACTACAGGGCTAAATAGAAGGTAAACAGCTCCAAGTCAAATGTTGAAAAATGGTACCTTATAATACGCGTGGCTGTGGTGCTGCAGTACCGCTGCTCTTCACAACCTGAGCTATGCAGACTCAATATGAATCTTTACTTATTAAACAGCTCTTTCCAGGAAGGGAAGGCCTTGATAGATTGTCAAATCATTATCTGCTGAATGTGGATAGGAAAGCCCCAGTGCTGAACAGCTTGTCCCACAGGAGGAATGCTCCGTGGTACCCCCTGTGTCTGCAGGTGGCTCGGCTTCAGCTGCAGGAGCACCACAACTGAGAGCTCTACACTGCTGAGATGCCTTCCTATGGAAATAAGGCTGCTCTTCTGCTAAACTGCTGTTTTTCAAAATTAAATCATTTAAAAGCCATTACTAGAGGTGTTTTCATGCAATATTCATGAGACCACTTATCTCTGAATTCACTGAAAACTAAGCATATCACCTGCAACAGTTACATTAGCAGATCCCTTCAGCTTTAGTTTAGTTTGACCTTCAAAATAAATTCCAGGGAACAATACCAGTTAATTTACTTGAATTACTGTGCATATTTTCTTTTTTTTCTTCCAGTACATAAGAAAGCCCAGTGTCAGTAAACAGAGGCAATACCACAAAGTGAGTATGACTGTGTTCACAGTCATTTCTGACCATCAGAGTCGGAGGCTCCAACTGATGTCTGATGTCGAAGTCCTGCCAAAGCTGAGGAGAAGCAGGGGGTAAATATGCAAACTTTCTGACTGCCTTCAGCAGTATCCATCCCAAAGTCAGTACTTCTCCAGGAGACCTTGAGAGAGAAAAGTAAATGAAAAACGGGTATTGTGTTGTGTGGAAATACACCATAAATCAAGGAAGCCCTTGCTGAATCAATGCCTTGGCTTGTTCCATATTGCTCAGGGTTTGAACTGGAATGATGAGACTCCATCCTTCACGAATGAACCTGGAATTTGATTTATTTGCTCTCCAGAGACATATAAATTCTCTTTTTAATATTTAGGCTGTCTTCACAAAGAAATAACACTTTTTTAGGTAAAATAAATGGCCACTAGATATTATGGCAAGGCAGAAATTAGGAATACATAAACAGATTAGATAAGAGGAAAACACTGATGTGAAACCCAAATACTGCATCCGAGACTGTCTAGTATTTCTACCCATAGAGCATCACAGGTGCATTGTGAAGAAGCAGATTTCCTTGTTGGCACAGCTCACCGGCCAGCCAGGGCTTTAGTCTGGAAACTGCAAACTCACGTATGCAACCAGCTCTACCCGTTTTCTCATAACAGGTTTATCCCTCTTGCTTTCAAAGTTATAGAGAAGTTGGCTTTAGGTGGGGTTTTTTTCTGTTGTTGGTTGGTTGGTTTTGGTTGGTTGTTTTTTTTTTTGTGGGGGTTTTGTTTGTTTCAGCTTTTTTTTTTTAACACATTTTTTCTGATTTATGCATATTCACACTCACTGGGAACCTGAACTACTGACTCCAGGGAGAAACACCAGTTCAAATGCTTCCAGTCTGCCTGGGAAAAGGACAAAGAAATTTGCAAACCATAAACATGAAATATCACCCCTCACTTATCTTTGATAATTAAATCCTCTAAGTCCAACTGGTGCCAGCACTGCTGCAATACATGGTTATTTAGGGAAACGTTTGCCCTTTGGTATTGATCTTTTCCAAGCCATTGTTGCAGTGTCCAATTTCCCCCATACCGTGTTGGTAACAGTGCTTCCTCCCATCACATTTAGTATGCTGGGGTTGCTCTGAACAACATGGGCCAAAATTAACCCTGTAATTTCTGCAGAATTATAGTGACGGCCTTTATTTAAAGGTATGCTTTCTTTATAAGTCCACTTGATGTCATCCAGTGCAGGTTCATACTGCATAGGGAGAGGCTCATTTTGCACAAGGCAGTATCTTATCACAACAGACAGGAGATTTGCTGGCACTTCCAGGCAATGGACAAGGTCAGGGTAATTTAGAGATGGCCAAGAAGGTGGCAAATAGTGGCTTACATTACGTGAAGCCGTAGAGGCGCAAAAGCAGATTCTGATCCCCAGTTTTTCAGCCAAGTTAGAGGAGTCTCTATTTCCCCATGGAACATGAATGGAGCTGAGCTGACGTAGGGGCTGGCTGGCTAAGGGAAGCAGGAGGTGGGGAGGGAGGCAAAGTCCAGGCGACATGGGTGGGAACAACAAGGAAGCCTCACTTTCTTAGAAAAACTGGCTGTAAAGAAATTAATACTCACATTAAACTTTGAACAATACTTAACCTCCCCGTGTTGATGGCTTACTTGTCAGACAGCAAATAATCTTCATGACATAATGGAAAGAAACTTTTGATATATCATCACATCCTCACAAAAATCATCTGATGCTCAACTGGACCTATGAAACACTTCTATCCATCACAGGCATAGGGCTGTTACACAGGATCACAGAGAATTGTCCCAGTGCCCTGACTCCTGCCACCTCTGTTTCCAAATTTCAGCCTTCAAGCCTCACTCTCCTGCCACACTTTCATCATTTCTCATGCTTGTACTGCACAACTGCCACAGCTTCATTCTGGTCAGATGCGGCCATCATTCCAGATGGCAGGGTTTGAATTTCATCCTAAATCTTAAGGGTATGCAAATTGTATATCCATCTTATTAACAGATTAAAAGGACAGATTTGTCTCACATGCTTCATCATGCTGAAAGGCAGTTCTCATTAAATGCAATGATAAAATGACAAATCTTCCTATGACTTATGAGACCAACACTGGCTTGATGGACCTTATTAAGCAGAAAACAAAAAGCAAAAGCTACATTTTTTTAAACTACAGCTTTACATCCAGAATTATATGTAAATTGAAAACAAATGTATTAATTTGATCTTCTTGGGAACTGCATAAGGAAAACAGCACTTCAGTTCAACAGGCACATGAGCAGCGGCAGGAATACTGCTCTGCATTCTGAAAATCAAGAATTATTCAGTAAGTTATTTAGCAATTTTCTCTCATGCTAATGATCAGCCTAGGGAAATATGTTTCCTATTGCATGCCTGGATCCATCAGTATTGCTTTCATACAGGTGGAAGCCACAGCTGGAGCAGCAGCAAGGGCAGTGATGGCAGTGTCTCTAGCAGCCACATCATGGGTGGGGGACAGAGACACTACTGCTTCAGTGCAGGCTGAAACTAGCCTGTGTGCATCTTGTGCAGCTGCACACCAGAAGAATTTTCTCTCTTTCCAGAGAATCTGGGGGTGTGTGTGGCTGCGTCTGCAGAAACACATATTTTGCTTCTGAACAGAGCTGGTCCCTGTTTTTTGTTATAGCCCCAGCACAATTTGAGAGACCTGTGATGCTTTACTGAGGAAATACTGATGTGAGATGACAGACATAAGTGACTGACATTGATGGGCCAGACAGCAAACCAAATCAATGGTATTAAACATGCACCACCCTCCTCAAAGGGAGCTCAGGTTCTCAGAGGCAAGAGGGCACCAGGCAGATGTGGCTCCCTTTGTGGCAAGGCAAATCCATGTAAGCAAGAGAAAGAGCATTTTACTTCTACAGCAAAGCCAAATCTGTGCAAAGCACACATGGCTCATTGCTTGTATGTGCTTGTAGTCCTGATTTTTATTCAAAAAGTTCCCTCTGAGGCAGCAACGAGAGATTAGGATCCACTTCTATTTTTAGGAAAGACAATAATAATGATATTATTAACACATAAGATCTTAATTTACCTAAGGCATGCCTCTTCCTTTTCTTGCCTTATGATAATCATGCTGGACTCATAAAGGATTATCAGGAGCTTAGCCAGTACATCATATTAGAAAATAATCATGCAAAAAAAACCCCACTAAATATTACTTTTAAGGCTAGAAATTCAGGAGTGTAGGGAAAAGAAGGAAAAATAAAACCGTAATCAAACCCTGTCCACATTACAAAACCATGACCCAATTAGTCCATACCAATGAGGCAGAACTGTAACTGCCCCATACAGTAGTTCCCAGAAGGGCAAATGCAGGGTGTGCACATATGCACACATCCATGAATAAAAACGTGTCAGGAGAAAGAAAGTAAATTAAGATCTATCAGCATGCTGGGTGCTGGCAGGTGAGTTAAAGCTGGCTTTGGAGAAAGTTTGTATTGTATTTATCATATAAAGGATCAAAAGAGAAAGATCACCTCCCAGCTTCTGCTACAGGTTTTCTCCATGTCACCAAGCACAGATCTCCCATCACTCACACTCACATGTTCAGCACTTTTTTCCTGAAATCATTGTGCAATCTGGTCTGATGGAAGGTATCCCTGCCTGTTGCAGGCAGTTGGAACTGGATGAGCCTTAAGGCTCCTTCCAACACAAACCATTCCATCATTCTATGAAGCAGCACTAGTTTTTCACTCAGAAGCATTTATAGAGGTGCTGAGGTTCAAAGAGAGTTGGAAGTGGCCATCAAACTGGAAAACAGCCTGGTTCCAATCTTTTCCATATGCAAAGTTTATTGGCATAATTATATACCCTTTAACTGTTTCCATATCATTCCTCACTTACTTTGGTGTTAAAGAATGCTGTCATTGAAAGCACCTTAAAACTGGGATAAAGCACCTGGTTTACCAAGTCTTTTGTGGGAAGCTACCGTGAAACCCCAAGAAAAATAGACTACAAAATTGAAGGGGATGGAAAGACCTGAACCAGATCCACTGCCTCTGAGGAGCTGAAAGGGGCACATAATGCATAATTACCACCATCTGTGATGTTAAATGAAGGTGCATAATGATTCCAGTGAGGGCTAGTAGCACGTTCCACAATATAGTAAATTATATTCCTTATTCCCTGACTCAGGACAGAATGAAGAACACAATCAGTGAAACAGAATTCATTAAGGTGATAAAAAAAAGTCTTGATTCACAAGGATGATCAATAGTTATATGAATATCAAGAATATATAGCATTAGATATGCCTTAACAATGGTATCTTTTAAAAGAAATAGTATGCGCACAGGGGTCTATGTTATGTGAAAGGTTTTCTCACCTCTACCTAATGCAGGATTTTGGAAATGTTGGTGGGGCAATTTCTTACCCCATGATAAGAAGGAAGAGCTCATGTAGCATAGTTTTCTCTTTTTCCTTTCAGTTTAAAATTAAGAGTAAGCACTGAAGTGCAAAAGGACAAGGAAAGAAATATATGCCTTGTTAGTTCCTCTTGGTACATTAAGTAAGTTCAGGGCTTTCAAAACCATTTGTTAGGTTGTTTTAAAAGCACAGTATATAAATCCTTCCTTTCTTTCTACTGCTGCATCTATGAAATACCAAAAGAAATTTACTATAATTCAAAGGAGAATGATTTAAAATACATTTTTGTCACATTTCAAGCATGCACTGGAAATGCACAGTTCACATTACAGCTCCTGGGATTTTGTAATTGTAATAAATTTTCACTCCTGCATATACAGATTTGGTTAAAAGCATGTCAGCCAGGATCTGCTAGCTCCCACACTGGGGAGCCAGTTGATGGCAAGATGTCGTGTATCACACGACATCCTTGTCTCTAAATTGGAGAGACACCAATTTGATAGGTGGACCACTCGGTGGGTAAAGAACTGGCTGGATGGCTGCATGCAAAGAGTTGTGACCAATGATTCAATGTCTGGCTGGAGACCAGTAACGAGAGGTGTCCCTCAGGGATCAGTGTAGGGACTGGTCTTGTTCAACATCTTTGTCAGTGACATGGACAGTGGGATTGAGTGTGCCCTCAGCAAGTTTGCCGATGACACCAAGCTGTGTGGTTTGGTTGATATGCTGGAGGGAAGGAATGCCATCCAGAGGGACCTTGACATGCTTGTGAGGTGAGCTGATGCCAACCTCATGAAGTTTAACCATGCCAAGTGCAAGGTCCTACACCTGGGTGGGAGCAATCCCAGGCACAGCTACAGGTTGGGCAGAGAAGAGATTCAGAGCAGCCCTGCGGAGAAGGACTTGGGGGTGTTGGTCAATAAGAAAATGAACATGAGCCAGCTTCAGTGTGCACTTGCAGCCCAGAAAGCCAACCGTATTCTGGGCTGCATCAAAAGGAGCGTGACCAGCAGGTCAAAGGAGGTGATCCTACCCCTCTACTCTGCTCTCGTGAGACCTCACTTGGAGTATTGTGTGCAATTCTGGTGTCCTCAACATAAAACAGATATGGAACTGTTGGAACAAGTCCAGAGGAGGCCACGAGGATGATCAGGACACTGGAGCACCTCCTGTATGAAGACAGGCTGAGAAAGTTGGGGCTGTTCAGCCTGGATAAGAGAAGGCTGCATGGAGACCTCATAGCAGCCTTCCAGTACCTGAAGGGGGCCTATAGGGATGCTGGTGAGGGACTATTCATTAGGGACTGTAGTGATAGGACAAGGGGTAACATGTTAAACAGGAAGTTTAGATTGGATGTAAGGGTGCTAAGGCACTGGAATGGGTTGCCCAAGGAAGCTGTGAATGCTCCATCCCTGGCAGGGTTCAAGGCCAGGCTGGACAGATCCTTAGGTGATATGGTTTAGTGTGAGGTGTCCCTGCCCCTGGCAGGGGTGTTGGAACTGGATGATCTTAAGGTCCTTTCCAACCCTAACCATTCTATGATTCCATAAGAAAAAATATTCCACAAGAAGTAGCAAACAACTGTCAAGGCCAGGTCTTTGCATGTTAAAAAATGAAAAGGAAAAAAAAAATCAGTGTCATTCATTAACAATCTTCTTTCTAGCTGCACCTTGTAAGAGACTCTCTGAAGGGCTGAAGAACTGTGACAGCTTGTTTTGTTAATGTTTTTAGAGCAGCCTCCAGAGAGAACAGAGTGGAGATGCAGGTGCAGTTTTTGCATTTCCCTTTTGAACATGAGTTCATCTGAAGTGGGAACTACTTCACTGTCCCTGCATACAGGCTCAGTCTCTATATCAAGCTCCCAAGGACCATGTAGGTGAAACACTGAGGAGTGTTTCTCTCCCATTGGTAGTGTTGGGTCTTGGTTGTTTTATGGATGGGGAACCCCAGCATCACATAGAGAGAAGCAGGGCAGTGCTGGCACAGTGGTTCTGCTATGCTCGCAGACACACCACACCCCCACTTTATCCAAACCCATCTGTGCCCTGGGGCACAAGGCTGTGCCAGGGAAGACTCGTTTAATGGAGTAACAGAAACATGCATTTAAAGCCAGGTGAAATTAAAAAAAGGACATTTGTGGACAAATAGTCTCAAACACCCAATAAGTCATTTACTTTCTCACCTGGGATGCTTTCCTTCTTGCTAGTCCAGGATTTTTTTTCTTCTCTCCCCAGGAGCTGGTTCTAATGTGGCTGAGGATGCACTTATAATGTTAAAGATACTTTATTAGGCAGATCACATGCTCTAACTGCTGATGTTCTGGGAACAATATTGAGCTATTGAGGAACAACTTGCATCATCATAAAAGCTAACAGAAAAATTATTGCTTTGCCAATATATACACTTACCTATGCAGGGCAAGCTGCACTTGATCTGTTAGAGAGAGATGTTTCATATTCATATGGATTTCTTGTCCTGTGAAATTTCTTGTCAATAGAGAAAAGATCCTTCAACAGAGCTTTGTCCAGCCCTGATGGGTGGGTTACAACCCACATGCTGATTTGTAAGGCCACTATTTTGCAACCAAATCCTGCCAAAGTCCCCTTCAGAGAGCAAAGCCCTGTATCAGTTCTTGCAAGGGGAGATGGAGAGTTAGAGCAGCGAAGTACCTCACTAAACACAATGTGCATTTACTTGCAAAAGAGTGGCAAGGGCTCAACAAGAGGTCCCTGCTTCTCACATCCCACCCCTGAGCAGATGGGTTTAAAATATGCTTATGACAAACCCTGCTATTTCCTTGTCTGAAATCTGTCTTCTCTCACATGGTGAAGAACTGTCAGGGTATTGCAAAAAAAAACAAACCAAAACCAACCAACCCAGGTTTTGTAAGATTAAGTACACGATCCCTCTGAGAACAGGACTTCCCATTGAATATTACTTTCCAACACATTTCACATCCTAAGGAACTGCAATTTACTGGGATATAAATCTGATAATAGTCTTCATTAAGCAATATTGTAAGGATTTAAAAAGGTTAATGAGTATGTTACTAAACCTTCGAAGCAGCTAGCCAATATAATCTCTTCTTTATACATTTCACGCATAAAGAAAAGAGATTTCAAAAATCTCAAATCAAATTCTCTAATCTTAACAATGTGGCAATACCTTGAGCTTTCTCCCTTTCGCTAACAAAAGTTTAAAAGGTGATTAGTTGTAGCTCTGTGAAGAGCAGCCTGTTTTTCCTGGTATGAAAATATCTCAAGCTTTAGCTTAGTAATAATAATGATAATAATGCTAAGAGAAATAACAAGGGGAGAGAATAAAAACTAAAAAGGGGAAAATAAAAAACAATAAACAGCAGTGATGCACGCACAATTGCTCACCATCCAGTTACCAATACCCAGCCCAATATGAGCAGCCATCGTTCCCTTCCAGGTGACTACACCCAGTTTATACACCAGGCATGACATGCTGTGGTATGGAATACCCCTTTGGCTAGTTTGGGTCAGGTGTCCTGTTCTCTGCTTCCTCCCAGCTTCTTGTGCCCCTCCTCACTGGCAGAGCACGAGAGACTGAAAAGTCCTTGATCAGGGTATGTGCTACTTAGCAACAGCTAAAACATCTGTGTGTTATCAGTACTGTTCTCAGACTGAAGCCATAGCCCAGCACTGCACCAGCTACTAGGAAGAAAATTAACTCTATCTCAGCCGAAACAAGGACACTTTTAAAAAATATCATCCCATCAAAGAGACTTGACCTGATTTCTAGCTACCTCTAACTGCTGGTAAGCTTGAGTTCTGCTGAAGCCCACAGGGCTGGGAGGCTGCTGGACTGTGCGTGTGAGAAAAAGCAACAGGGTGTTGAATAAATCCAGTTAAATATCAGTACAATACAGAAGAAACTTGCTAGCAAATGTAGATGCATATTCAGAAACTAATATTGTGCTATTTGCATTTCACAGTGGATGGTCCATGCAGGAGAGCATGGACATGGGTATAGAGAGTGGAAAGGGAGTGAGATGGGGCGTGTGTGTTCAAATGAGCTGAAATTCACACCCAGGGCCACTGTACCCCTGCCTTTCTCCAGGCTCATTGCCTAAAGGCCCCAGGGATTATTATCACCAGCTCATCAGCAAAAACAGATGAAACACACAACTCTTATGGCAACTGTGCCATAAACACTTTTCAGGTCCTCACATGTGCCAGCCCCAAATCCATACACAGATCATAAAGATATTATCTGCTCCTCTAATTGTGAGGGCTCTTACCAAAATTAGGACCTTAATATGCACAGGGCAGAAAAAGTTACTGCCATTTTAGTTTATAACCGAAGCCAGAAAATGTAAAAGTTATTTGAAATGCAATGTTTCCCAGGCTGGAAGCTGAATTCCACTTTTCCTGTCAGCACTTCCTGGAACTTAAACATGTGAAACTTAATTACCTGTTGTGGCAAGAGAGAAAGGGCTCGGAAACAGCAAGAAATTTCTATTGACCCCGAAGTGACTTTCTTGTCACTGACTCATCACAGATTTGTCACTGGTGATGTCCTGCTTAGAGGAGTTTGTAAGAGCTCCTGGCATGTACTGTGGCTCTCTTTGGATAAATGCATTTCAGACCAGCAGGAAAACCCTCACAGGGCAGAGAGCATGGAAAGTACGCTAGAAAGAGATGCACAGCTGGTGGTTTGCTGCCCATCTGGCTGCTATGTCACCATGGCTCTGCTTCTCACATGACTGTAGCTCCCCACTGGAGGGACAGAATCATGGAGTGGTTTGGGTTAGAAAGGACCTTAAGATCATCTAGTTCCAACCCCCCTGCCATGGGCATTACACTAAAACTCCCATGTTTACTTTGCTGCAGGCAGAACACAATATTTTATTGAAATCTACTTGCACAATGAAAGGATCATGGTTGAAGGGGGAACTCTATTAATGAAAGCTGACTTGCAGAGCACCAATTTAATCCCTTCCAAGTATGACTCAAGCCTTGTGGCAGATACAACCCTGCAGACTATGAGGGTGATGCTATCAGGATAACAGCAGAGGAGAACTGAATTGTCCCTGTTCAATGCCTAAGATCTTCAAGCAGATGAAATATGTTATGTGTGCAGGACCAAGACTATCATTCATGCATTCCTAGCCCATGAAACACAACTTTACCTGCACTGGTGGGCACAAAGGGGCATATGGAATAGCTTCCTCCACAGAACCTGAGCTTACTTTCTCTGCCATGTCTGTGTGTGCCCTTTCTCATTCCACCCTCAGGAGAGCCTCAGTCATTACATGAGTAGTCAATGTTAAGTTCTGTACCAATGTACAACTTCTGTACCTTTTAACAACCTATCTTTGTGCCACCAACTTAATGCCAATGGGCTAGGTAATTAAGTTCAGTTCTAATGACACCCTGCTATTCAGGGTGGCTGCAGGGGGCCCTCTGCATTCCCTGGCAGAAAAATCCCTTGCCCTTTCTCAGCAACTCACCTGATTTCCCAGTAGAAGGAAGCCCAGCTGTCAACAAGCAGCTTGCACCATGCCATCAGCAATGCTGAGTGCCATTTGCTCTCCAAGAAAAGGATATAGTTTTCTCTGCTAGTTTCTCTGAAATTCAAAAAACAGCTAAAATTTATTTTTAAATCAGCTCTGCTCTTGTCATCAGTGATATCCTTCCAGATCTCAGATACATCAGAAGGCACACCAAGTAATGCTTCTCCTTCATTACCTCCTATAGGTCCAAGGTCAAGACAGGTAATCCCATGGGCTGCCCTAAATCAACAGAGCTGGTTAGTTCTTCCCCAGTTTATCAGCTGTCCTAATGGTCCCAGGGTGAAGGCCACAGAGGTACACGTTATGCAGGAATGATGACCTGTGACACAGCCAGATCACATCAGAGGAGACATAAGCAGCAGAGGAGATACAAGCGGGCAGATGCCCAGAGAGAGTGGAGAGATGCTGCTGTGTGGTTCTAAGGACACCTCACCTTCTGCTCCCCCCAGTTCCTTGCCAACACCAACCCCTCCATGGGCATCCCCTCCCTGCCAGCCCTGCAGCTGCCTGCCTTGCAGACCCGAGGGTGCATAGGGATTTGAACTGATGAAAATGCACCATGACACAAGTCACATACAGGAGAACGTCAAGACAGGGTTCTTTAACATTTAATTCACCAATTAACTTAAAAATAATTAACACTGTTCTTCTGTATGTACTGCAAATGGAATGACCTGGAAACAAAGAAAGAAAATGATAGAGAAATAACACAGAATACTACTATATACATTATATATAGTATTATATATATAAAATAATAAACAATACTAAAATAAAGGACCTTTTTGAAAAATTAAATAAAAAGCCGTCTTCGAGTTGAGTTTATATTGATGTGATCTGCAACGTGTCAAATCATAGAAGCTTTGTAACTGTCAAGGGTAAACAAGCAATAGAAGTTTAATTAGCTCACAAACCAAAACTTCTTGTATCTGCTTTACTTCATATTTGGATGCTACACCCGAGGTTTCCCTGCTGCCTGACAATTGGGAGACATCACCAGTAAGAGCCCTGAAAAAAACCTGTGGCTGATTACGTGAGTGTAGGTACTACAGGTATGGACGGAGCTGCTCTGAGGCTCGTGTTTGGTTTGTTTCAAACTCACCTGGGCAACAGTCACCTCTGGAGCCATTTTGCCTATTTCCATTTATTATCTGCAATTACCTCATTTCAGCACACATCAGCATTTTCAGGGTTTACCTGATCAAAGTACATGGCTTCTGCACTGTGGGCACAGAGAGGAGCTGGGTATCTTGGGAAGCAGGGTGAGCTGATGACAAATAAAATGATTAAGCTAATTATTTATGACCTGAATTTACAGTCCCAAACTTGTGTCATCCAACGGGCTTGCAAACTGCCTGAATATGGATTTTAGGGTGGATCCCACCAACTTTATTTGGTAAAAAAACTTTGCAGCTCAGGTGTGAAGTGCAAGCTGGAGGTCTGGCAGCAGTGCCTGGGCGACGTGTCCTGCACCCCTGTGACACCCGGCAGGGCTTCACTGGGGGGGGTGACTCCCTAAAATCCTTAAATAGATGTAAAAAAAAAAGATATAAAAACGTGTACAGATTTTAGTGAAAATCAGAAGTAGGTTGTTGCCCTCACTGCAATTTTTGCTCTATAATCAGTCCTGATTATTAACATTTCTGAGAAATGCAAAAAAAAAAATTACCTCTACATCTGCAATCTTTACTCATAAATAGATTATTTTATGATTCATTTAAGTCATTGACATACTATAATTAACATGAGCTCTATGGTTAATTGCATCTTTGCAAAATAGTTTAATAATCAGAGTAGAAACTTGACATGTCATTTCTTTAATCGCACATACGCAATGAATGTTTTATATAAACTGCAGCTCATCAGAAACAGATACACAAACATGTATTTCTCTGAAGACAACCTGAAGCAAGTAAAGAGGGATAAAAAGGATGTAATGCTTTCTCCTCTATAGTTACATGAGCAAAGATGGTGCTCTGGTGGGGCAGAATCCTGTTAAAGGAGACATTTACCAGCAGTACTTCTGTGAACCAGTCGATTGAAGTTCACTGCAGCAGCAGAGAAAGATGGATTATAAAACTTGTCTAAAGTCATTATTATAACAAAAATCTTTATCATCTTTAACATTATCATGTCTTTTTCAGTTATTCTAAGATAATGCAGATGAAAGGTACATAATATTCTAACCCTTAAAACACTCTTACCACTTAACTTTTTGTGAGTTAACAAAAAGGCTGCATTTTGCCCAGCAATTCAAATGAACAGTAAAATCTGAAATAACTCAATATTGTTGTACTATTATTGTGATAAAATTCCTTAGGAACCACTCATACTACAGTGATGACATGAACTGATCTCTCCCTCTTGGTCTCCTGAGGGTTAACTTTCATTTATGCTCATAAATGCTTTGGTTTTAAAATACTGTCCTTCTTCCCTTCTTACCAGAATTTATCCACTTCAAGATCAGAGATAAGACTTAAAAGAACAAAAATCCTCCCATCACTGAAATAAGACTAAAGTTCCGTTTCTGGAACCATGTGTTATATTGACTAATTGATGGCTTGGCTTCGCCAGCGAAGATTTGGGAAGCGCTTTAACCACACTTACTTCAAGCACGATGACCAAGGGCACGTGGGATATGCAAATCTGGTTGGAAAACAGGGTGCTTAGGCAATCAGGGAGTGTCCGACCAGGACTGTCATCTCCAGAGAAATCTCGAGCTACCCATGCGCTGGTCCGCCCGCATGCAAGGTTGGATCTGCAGCTTCCCATGCACCTTGTCACCTACCGATTCGACCCTCACCTGTCCATGCAGACAAGTGAGAGCCAAGCCCTTCCAGCCTGCGCAGGGGATTTTTTAGATATATTTATAATATATAGCCTTTCATCACATTACATATTAAGATATAGCTAATGTAATTAATAAAATTAATTTTACAAATATATAAATAACAAAAATATATTAAAACATTACTAAATTAAATTAGATACAATATATTTAGATTAATATATTTATTACAATTTTGTCTGTTTTTTATATATATCATAGTCTCCTTATAGGTCCAGTATCATGCAGTCTTGTTACCTGAGGGATGAGCAGCATTACAAACCAGTCATGATGCCTGCACAACATCGTCATCCAATCTTCCCTGCTTGCTGCAGGGAGGGCTGGAGCAGGATTTATATGCAGGAAATTACTTCTTTCCCATTGAATCATTATTTTTCCCAACATACAGATGGTTCATGAAGTATACGGGCAATATCCAACACAGCAGTGTAAAGGCTAAAGGTTCAGGTGTGAGACGCAGACCCCAGTGTGCCTCCTTGGACTCTACGTGACACATAGCTGAGCTCACTTTTCCTGCCTGACAGTGTTTTCCAGGAGATGGCTGGAAAACAGAGCCTTAACCTGCAGCTGGGGAACAGCTGCAAGTAGCTGCATTGGCCCAGCCATGGTCTGTGTGCAGCCACCTCCCCATCCCTTGCTTTACCATACAAAAAATAAGTACATCTAGAAAAAGACAAATGCACCAGAAGAAAACTAAACCAGTATATTTTAATTCTACAAAAATGTATAAATATTTAAATGTACAGCAAAGAGTACCAGTTTACCATTTGATAACTGTTACGACATTTAAAATATGTAATTCTTTATCCACAATCTACTTTTATAAATTTAATTTAAATCTGTGTTCCCAGCACTTATTCAGGAGCCTTTGCAAGCATGTTCTCCAAGCCACTGCACCTCAGTCTCATCCTCCTTTGGAAAATACTGAGCAGAATTCCAACATTTTTCAGATAAAGTTGTAGTATCTCAGAGCACCATAGCCTTTTCACAAGGCACTGCTTACCAAGCTGTCCTGAATATGTGCTCACAGAGGAAAAAGAAAATAAAATGGGGGTGGCCACATATTGGAGCAATGGTTCTGGCTGGATGTGATTGTGGGTCAGCATGGACATGGAAAGCCACACAAGCACTGTAACACATTGCTGGTGCTCATCCAAAACACCACTGGACCAGATCACAGCTCATCGTTAGTAGCAGGTTACATGTGGTGTAGCCTCACCCGCAGTGTGAGCCACAGGGATGCAGGCAGGCTGTCAGCTCCCCCCAGAAGCACAAATGTCCCAGGTAGGCTGTGACATTCACCAGCACTGCCCAACTCATTTTTATCTCCCCAAATTGTTCCAGTATGTTTAACAGCTCTGGCCTTTGGAGGATCACCATGTCAGGCTCTGCCCAGCACCCCCTGAGATGCAGCCTATGGTGTAGGATCTGAGGAGATCTCCAGTTGTAAATTAAAAAGTAAAATCAGAACATGGAGTTATGCAACTTCTCTTCACAGCGCTATTCCTATTAGAGCACAACAAATAGATAAAATCCTCCCAGCAACCAGTGTATATGCATCAGTAGAAAAACCCACCTAGGTCAATTGATCCAAATGCCCATTTCAGTTTGGGGGTTATTCCTGGGTCTCATCACCCCCATAGATTGCCAGGAAGTGCCAGGAGATAAAAAGGATTGCAGCTTTGTACAGTGTTTATGGTTCAACTTACTCCTCAAAGGGGTCAGTTTGCTGATACCACCCAGCATTACAGCTCACTCCCATTTCATTGTGTCTTACAACCACAAAAACTGGCAACATTTTTCAATTAAAACAATAAATATTCAGCATCTGTAAGTCCTTTATATTTTAAACACACTGTGCAAATCAAAGTTAATCCTCCTGACACTTTTCTGAGATATTTTACAAATGGGAAAACAAAGATCAAGTTGGTCATTTGTGGGTACTGAACTTCAGATACACACCAACTGAGGCAACCAAACAATCTATTTTAAGTTATTTTAGCCCAAATCACCTGCCAAGGCAACACCTGAGTCCAGTGACAGAAGGAAGGGCAGACACCCAAGTACAGTAACTCACATTCATTCTCTAAACCCCATCATTTATCATCTCCAATGCCATATCAGCATTTAAGGCACCTCCATCATCACCCCCTTGCTCACTGTACATGAGGCTTAGCCTGAAATTCCCATGCAGTGAGAGTCGCGGGGTTTCTGTATCCTTATCCAAGAGGGACAGAAGTTGAACAGCTCTTTCAACGCTTTCCTCTAGGTCTGAGCAGAGTTTCTAGGCAGCAGGCCTAGCATGCTGAGGACCTACAGCAATAGTCCTGCTCTGGTCATGAGGGATGAGTGCACCTGCTCCTAAATTAGTATAATCCAACACAAAGGAATCTCCCTTCTTCCACAAGCAGGGACACAGCAGTGCAGGCACCAACCATCCCAAACACTGCAAGCTTGCTATCTTGGTCAAGGGATTATAAATTTTATAAGAATAATAACCCTTATAATAATTCTAAGGAGAAAAATATTTTTTTCTTTATCCATATTTGAGACTGTGCCTAAAGGCTACACACTTGCACACTGATTGCACTTTGTCATCACCCTCTAGCTACGGTGCCAAGAAAACCCTGGGATCTGAAGTGAAGGCAGTGAAGGATATTAGGAGAATAGGAGAGTTAGGCTTGTTTAGCCTGGAGAAGACTCCAGAAGACCTTAGAGCAGCTGCCAGTACCTAAAGGGGCTGAAGAGAAAGCTGGAGAGGGACTTTTGACATGGGCTTGTAGGGATAGGACAAGGGGAGATTCAGATTAGATATTAGGAAGTTCTTCCCTGTGAGGGTGATGAGGCACTGGCACAGGCTGCCCAGAGAGGCTGTGGCTGCCCCATCCCTTTAAGTGTTCAAGGCCAGGTGGGATGGGGCTTTGAGCAACCCAGTCTAGTGAAAGGTGTTACTTCCCTTGGCAGAATGTTGGAACTGTATGAGCTGTGAGGTCCTATCCAACTCCAATCATTCTATGATTCTGTGATTCTACAACTTGTCGGCCTTTGCCCCCCAAAACTGGGGGTATTTCCAAATTACCACCAGAGCCTGCTGCCCTCTCTCAGTGCTCCTGGATGCTGCAGGACCTTCCACAGTGTTTCCTTCTGCTAAACCATGCAGAAGCCAAGAGCCCAGATACATGACCTACCAGCACAAGTGGTTGTGCACATGGCAAAGCCCTTAGAAAGGAGATAAAGATACAACTTATTTTTGTCTGCATGGAGACAAAAATTGAATTTGTGATGTTTTCATGCTCTTCCTATGAAGGAGAATTATGGCCATCTCCTGTTTTGCTAGCTTTTAAGCCACATCATGTACTTCTCTAGTGACCTGAAGATGAGAACTGGAACTATTTGACCCTACTTCGAGCAGGAATGCTGGATGAGCTTCCAGTCTCAGTTAACCCATGAGACCCTGGCTCTCACGCATGCACAACAATCACTTTTTCAATTTAACAAAGTGTATTGAGAAAATATGGATGATCTATAAATTTATAGTAGGTACATATATGACACTATTAATCCATAGCAACCAGAGCATTATACAGAAAATACTGTCATTTTGAATGACCTAGTGCATAAACAGAGCTTTTGAGGAGTTTTGAGTGAAATAATGGGACGCCATTTCACCACTTACCTGTGCTGAAGTTACCTCACAGCTGCTGCCCTGTGATTTAGGTGTCTTGAACCCTCTAGACAATAAGAAATTACAGAGTATTGCCAAAAACCCAGCCTAGCCCATCATGCAGCAGATGCATTTTGGGGAATGCCTTCTGCTGGGGGCAGCAAAGGAAACATCAACAGTACATATAGGAAATGTCACCCGTACATATGGGTCCCTTTCATACACCCACATGGCCTGGCACAGCACCAGGTCCTGTGATGCTTCCGACATAACTGTGTGCCATCAGCACATTTTTAATAACCACGCTAATGAAATTATTAAGCCACAAAATTATTAAAAATATAAATAAGCATCTGTCATTGCTATCAAAGCAAGAACATCTGGAGCAAGAACTGGGAATCAATCCAGTTTTATCCTTTGTGCGTAGGGGATGCACGGATGAGGTTCTTGTCTGTGCCTTAGACAGGATGTGAGTATATACTAATGCTCAAGGGTAGCAGCTAGGGACCAAGTTCAGACCAACTCTCAGTCTCCAGCAGTCTCAGAGGGCCAGGTTTTGGAACTTCCATCTGCAACCCTCTTGCAGCTCCCAGGTGTCAGCCCAAGCCACTTCTCTTCCCACTGTAGGACAGTTCCACCTGTGCTGGTCTGAGTTACCCACATGCATCAGTGCTTCTTAACATTGTGTCTTTTGTTGCTGCCTCATCTGATTTAATTTCAATTTCTGAGTGCAGTCTTTGCTCAGTTTTGTTGCTTTTCCAAACACCAGATCCCATTTTTTTCCCTGAACAAACCACAAAGCTGAGAGCCTGGCAACGTTGCTGCTCAGTGTGGTTCTTCACCAAGTCCCTTTCAACACGAGAGAACAGCAAATGCCTGCCATGTGTTCCCAAGAAAGACCAGAACCAATACATCCAGCCTGGGAGATACCTGTCAGGATGGTTTAGTGTTACAAGGCATTTTATGCTGGGTCACTTCTCTGTAGTGGTGTGTGACACACAGAAAATACCCTCCATCCCAACCTCTTTGACATAGGGTTCATAGAGGTTTCTCTGGAACAATTTTGGAGCAGATTTGTGTTGGTAACAGCACACATTTCGACATTTACAGGCTCAGATGAGCTTCTTTTGAACAGTCACAGGTTTTGAAGGGGCATGTGGAGACCTGCCGCATCAAGGAACCCTGCCCTGTGACTTTGCTCTGTCAGCTGGGATTTGGAGAGGGCTTCAGCACCACTGGCCTCAGCAAGGAGGATGGGAGGAGGAGAAGGAGGAGGAAGAGAATGAGAAGAGATCCCGGACGAGGCAGAGGGTCTGTGCTAACTTCAGGCACCCAAGGTCATGTTGCGCAGCAGCCATTGCTGGGAACGGCTGTCACCACACTCCCTCATGGTGGGAACCATCTTATCCTCCTCTGACGGCTCATCCAGACACTGGTTGCTGTTGACATGCCTCAGGGTGAGCTTCTGCAACAGAGAAGAGTGAGAGCTGCAGCAAGATAATTACTGCTGGAAACCAGTAACTGCATTTTTTGTCCTATTTTAATCCTATTCTAGCCACTACGCAAGCCACGATACCAGTACTCATCCCTGGACATCACTTGTACAGCTCTACAAAACCCGTACCACGCTATGGGGCTCCCAGCTCACCTGCTCATGCATGGCCAGGCAACTCAGAGAGCAAGCACGTCTGTTGAACCCAGCAACAAATAAATACAACAGAAAAGCACAAAATAAGTGCAAGGAAGTATTATTTCAAAGCAATGGTGTTCTGGATTAAGGATTTTAGCTTCCAACAACCTGAACACCTGTGCATTTCAGACCAGTGCACTAGTTCAGAAATAATTGCTAATGGCAATACATTTGCTAAGTATTATGTGAACAACGGCAACATGCAGGCAAAAACTCTTCTGTTTCCAATACATTTTTTTCTTCTTTGTGACACCCTCCCACATGACGCTGTATTTCTGAGGGATGAGAGAGTCAAAAGGCGATGATAGAAAATAGAACTTATTTTGAAGAAATAAATCATCTTCCATTCAAAAGCATTGGGAAACATGTCCATGAAGACATCCAGGGCAGTTAAACAAGAAGTTGTGTACTCAGATAAAATGAGACAGGCACATGTGCAGCTGAGCAGTTGTATCACTCCTCTGGGGTTGACCGGGGGGTTTTACACACAAAATCACAGCAATTAAGCACACACCCTAAGCGCCTCTGCTAAGAAGTGTTGCATTTACCAATTTACTATTACCTAAAAGGTCTTCCAGTGCCTGAAAAAAAACCCACCTCAATTAAATCTGCGTAATATGCAAACCTGCTCATGCACCTGGATACACTTGAAGTCCATAGTGGCATATCTGTGACAGAGCTGTGTAGCCCGTACAGTGACACATGCAGGAGCCAGGGCAAAACATTGGTACAGGGCAGTTGTGGTCTCTGGCCAGCTCGGAGCTGAACCAGTGCCTCAGGGCTGGGGACCACCTCACCATATCTCCACATGCCAGCCCAGCATCTGCCCTCCCCAGCCAGAGTGCAGAGCCTGGCTCCCAGATATATTTGCTATAGCCAAGCCCTGCACAATGCAATAGCCAGGCACTGCACTTGCAGTCATCCATGGCCTTGCAAGCTCAATATCAACTTAATATTTTGGCAATAAACATCTGTGTTTGCCTCTGTACCTGGCTGAAAACGTCATTATTTTGGCCTTTGTTTAGTTTCAGGATAGGTCCTGCACCAGCTCCACTACCCCATAGGATTATATGGACTCTGTTCACAGAATAACAGACTGGTTTGGGTTGGAAGGACCTTAAAGACCAATGACACCTTCCACTAGACCAGGTTGCTCAAAGTCCTGTCCAACCTGGCCTTGAACAGGCCTTGGGATGGGGCAAGCCACAGCTTCTCTGGGCAAACTGTGTAAGTGCCTCACCACCCTCACAGGGAAGAACTTCTTCCTTATACCTGATTTAAATCTTCCCTCTGTCAGTTTAAAGCAATTCCCCTTGTCCCATTCATACAGGTCCTTTTAAAAAGCCCCTCTCCAGCTTTCCTGTTGGCCCCTTTAGGTATCAGAAAACTGTTCTAAGATCTCCCCAGAGCTGCCTTCTTCTTCAAGCTGAACAAGCCCAGTTCTCTCAGCTTGTCTACATAGGAGAGGTGCTCCAGCCCTCAGAGCATCATTTTAGCTTCCTCTGGACTCGCTTCAACAGGTCCCCTGAGTCAAGCAGCCTAACACAGGTAGCTTAATGCTCCAGGTAAAGTGGTCAAACAAGATCTGAGCTGTTGCACAGCAGCTCCACAGGGATTATAACCCAGCCACAACCAGAACAATCAAGGGAACTGGCAATTTCATGACTGAAATTGTGTTTGCAGACCCTCCACTGGAGCAGAAACCAATTTTATGTCAAACACCATGCAAAGCAATAACTAAGGGAACAAAGGTGGGGAGTAAAAGCCTGCAGCCTCCTGGAGGAGGGAGAAAGGATGAATCAAATGCACAATAGCAGAGCCCGACCCAAAGTCTTGGAGGAGCAGCAGTATTGCAGCAGCACTGTGTTATATATTATTTATATATAATATAAATAATGCTACTGTAACTGAAGTTATGGAAGTAAGTTACTTTAACAACTGGTGTCTCTGATGTACCACACAGTACTAATTTGTGTATCTTTGTATGAAAAAAAGACTACTGTCTGTTTTTTCAATTAAACCACTGGGAAATGCTAACAGTGCTGATGTGGTCTTATTATCCGAACTTATACCTGTGCTATTGTACTGTATAATTTTAGTTCATACCGGATTGCCATGTCACATATTAACACTCCAAATTTGTATTATAAATACTCTTTTAACAGCTTGCCCCTAGAGATTTGCCTCAACTTAAAACAAACTATTACACAATTCTCAAAGAAAGCCTACAGATACTATAACAAATCACCGAGGGGCCATTTGATATGCATTCAGTGATGAATATAAGGCATTTTTTCCTCTAATTACAAGAGGAAAGAATTAGTAGTGCTAACAGAAGTAGCTTGTTTACTAAATAGCACTGCTCAAAGCATCACTGATTCTTCACTTATATTGTTTTAAGTGCAATTAAACTGCTATCATTTTCTACTATAACCAGAAATGCAAACAAGTCTAAAAATGCTGCCGTTGCCTCCATCAGCTGTTCCCTTTTATTCAGTGAATAATTTCATGCTAGATTACCATATCATTGGGATTTTCAGCCCATCTCATAAATTTTTTCTTTCTGTGTTCTATCATTATTTATGCTATTACAAAAAAGGTCTCATTTGCTTGGAAAACAATTAATTACTAGGCAATGTGATACTCATACAAGCCAGCCTAAAATGTTTATTTTACACAAACGTGAGAACACATGCATGGGTACAGAGCTGCCTGTACAGCTGTGCAGATGCTCAGTGGTTTCCTGCTTACCAAATGCATGCAAATAATAGCTCTGATGAGTGAGGACTCTGAACACATTATGGCAAACAATGAAGCTGAAACTCCACATCACCTGCTGAGATGCTGCTGGCTACAGTTGTTATGGGTCTGCCACTAACAAAAGAGGCTTCCACCTGATTTCAGCAGGATGCACTCAGACAGGAAGGTGACATTGGCTGACTGGGGAGGAGATGACAAATGAGAGGAAACCCAGCCTGTACCCCTGCACATGCGCTGCCCCATCACTATCCCCGTATTACCCAGCTATCTAGGAACTAGACAACTACCAAGTGTCTAGGAAAGAACAGTAGTTGCCACAATATTTTGATTCCTTCAGTGACTAATATTTTAAAATTATCTGTTGATCATTTAAAATTATCTGTGACTAATATCTCTAAGACTGAATTACTTAAAATTGGGAATTTTCAAGATGAAGACTTCTGAAAAATATTATGCAATTAGCATAATTTTTATGTCTTAGAATAGGAACCAAACCTTCAGCTGTCGCCAACAGTAACAAGCACATTGACATCAATATATCAAGGTAGTTGAATTAATCTAAATTAGTTAAAATTAATAATAACTGATAACTAACAATAACCATACATACTATTATATATCTACATAAGCATCTGCGAAAACAAGAAAGAAATTCAGCTGAGTTTAATAGGCAGAGAACGGAGAAGCAATTTTCTGGGAACAGCTTAAAGCATCACATGCTATATTTGCTTTTTAATACCAACCTCCAACCGTTTCTTAAAGGAAATAGTCAGTGGGGCTGTAAAAAATTTTTCTAAAGACTTCCAGCCTTGTGTAGTTTCTTAGAATCCACATTTGTAAGGGGCTGCCATCGCAAGCCTCCACCGTGGGACCACGGGTGCCATCCTCTATCCTGCTTACTGTCAAGCATGACTGGGTGATTATATGAAGAAATGTATGGGTCTGCATAACAGAAAAATGGCAAAAGTAAACAAAACCAGCAAAGACAATGACAAAGGAAAAAGTAACAGACTGTTTGATTAGACATCCACAGCAGTGAATCAGATAAAGCTAAGTGCACTCTGATGGGAATCACTAATGGGTAATTGCACCTGTGAGTGCACCAGTGCCAAACCATAAGGAAATTGTGCTAGCTTACACAGCCATAACACACACATAAATGCTCATATTATATATATATAATGTATATATAACTAAGCTTTAGTTTCATAAAAAAATGTTCTCACTGCTTTGCTTTGAGGGACCAGTCCACCTGAGACCTGTTCACTTTACAATTTAAACAGAGTATGTCTCTGAACCCTCCTCCCCATACTTGCTGCCTAGCTGCAAACATGATTTCCCATTGCACAGCAAGATTTGGGTAGAGATGATGTTTCTACTGCAGTAATAACCTGTACTAACCATCCTGAAGCCTACTCAAGCATTACTAAATTAAAAATATAATCAATTAAACATTTATATGAAGGGGAATAAGAATTTCTTTTGTCAAGTATGATTTCAGCTCTTTTTTTACCAGTCAGATAGACAGAGTTAGAGGGCAGCTTTTATTTTCCTAAATCTTACCCTATGCTGCGACAGCCAGATCATGGCAGGTGCCCAGGGCTGGTGCTGCTTGGGGATGCTCCTCCTGCATCCTGGCCCCAGCAGCTGTTCCCTCACCCTCTCCTGCTCTGTGATTTTGGCTTGGTAAGGGAAAAAGTAACATACGTATAAAGAAGCCACTAAAAATACTGAGAATGAATGTCCTTATAATGTCACTTTGAGTAACCAGTGCAAACATCACTGCTTGGTTTTGTTTCATTGTGTATTATTGCTTCATGTTCACTTCTTGGTACTATTCTTTTAAGGGAATACAGAGGTACATAAATAAATTACTTCAAAATGTTACAATTTCTCTATATTGCACATTTATATTACAGTAAATGCCTAAATTTAGTAGATTTTTCACATGGGTATAAAAAGTATAAACATTATTTTGCTAATCTGACCAGACTTTTCTTTCTGGTACATGGTACAGCAAGTTTAACTTGTGTACATCAGCAAGGCTGCACTGACTTGAGAAAATCTGTAGTATTGAAAGAATTAAATAATTTGGTCCTCTCCTCTCATTTTATTAAACATGACTTTCTAAGAAGGTAATTTTAAAAAATAATAAAAATCCCTGCAATGTTTTCCTTACTGATTTTTCAAGCACTAACAACTTTCAATTACACAGCAAAAAGACTGCAGTTTATAGGACTATTTGAATTATAACAACCTCCCACAGTAGAAGTAAGTAATAAGACTGTAATTTATAGGACTATTTAAACTACTAGCCATAATCTCTTCTGGCAGAAGTTAGTTTGACTACACCAACTCCAGCTGGTCCCATAACTTTAAGAAGATAAACAGTCACAGTCTGCAATTGTTTGAAGGATGCAGACCAGCAGATATGACATTGATAATGCAACGTGTATTTACATCATTTGTGAACAAAAAATGCACAAGAAAAAAGGCAGCTGTTCCCAGACATTGTGGCCATGTGCTCATGTGCTTCTCAGCCATCAATCTTTACACCATAAATTGATGTTCTCTGTTTTTCTCTACTCACAGAATCAGAGCATGGTTTGGGTTGGAAGGGACCTTAAAGCTCATCCAGTTCCAACCTCCTGCCATGGGCAGGGACACCTTCCACTAGTCAAGGTTGCTCAAAGCCCCATCCAGCCTGGCCTTAATTTAAAGGGTGGGGCAGCCACAGCTTCTATGGGCAACCTGTGCCAGGGCCTCAGCACCCTCACAGGGAAGAACTTCTTCCTAATATCTAATCTAAACCTACACTGGTTCAGTTTAAAATCCTTCTCTACATGCCAGCATCCTCTTGTGCATGCCAACATTAGCATGTGCCTTTCATCAAATCACTTTTCTGACATGATACGTCTGAGTTCTCACTCTGACACATATATTCCATAGAAAACACTGGCAGCCTGACACTGTGTATTGATTACCTGAATAAATAACATTTGACATGTAGCAGCAACATCTATGTAAAGGTACTAGGACACATCACTTTAACACAGCACTGTTAAAGAAGCAAGCGAGAGATGCGCTATTCTAGGGTTTGGTGCAGGGGTTGCAGTTGTTACCAAACTTACCTCAAAGCTATATTCCCATTTACCAACATACTGGTGGAAGGGGAAAAAAGAAATAAAGGAAATTGGAATCAAACAGGGACTCGAGAAACTGTTTTTTGTGAAGACCTCAGCTCTTTGTGAACATCAGTGCAACGTCTCTGCATGGACAAATACTGCATCGAGTGACAAGTAACAGTAATTGCGCAAGATTCAAATCCTGACATCATCATCCATGCACGAGGAAATGAAACTATTTTCTCCCAGGTATGACATATTTACAGCATTATTTTTCCACCAAGTTCATTCATGTGTGTTACATGTCATAAAATTTCAGCACACTTTACATACTAAATTTGCTGGGGTGCCACAGGGAAACACAAGAGGAGTCACCAGGGACATCAGCACAAACCTGGGCCTGATGGCTCTATCAGGCAACTCCCTGCCGCTCCTGCACAATATCTCCAGCAAGACCAGTGCCCCAGTACAGGGACAAACCAAGCAAACAGCTACATAGCAAAATTGGTAAAACATGTTTCATTAGACAAGCAAGATCAGACGCTGAGGGAGAAGCTCTGGCTCCAGCCCATCCTCACTACCAGATCTTTTTCTGCTGATCTGCTACCTTGTTTCCCACCCCCATTCCAAAGCAAACAGCTTTAATGCATTATAAATATGCTATAAAACACACACTGACAGGAAGCCTTTGAAAGCTGGCTGAGAAATGTCTAACTTGGCACATCCCCTTGACACAGCTGATTTATAGAGCTGCCCTTACAAGGTAATGGGCAGCTTGAGAAAGGGCCAGGAATTTTACTGTTTTCCAAGAAGCAGGAAAGGAAAGCATCAAAATTCAGTAATGGAAGGCAAAGGAATTAAAAAAAAAGAAAAAAAAAATCCTGACAAGATGCTGAAACATTCAGTAAAAGAGATGTTTAGAAATGCTGTAAACTACTTCTACCTCAAGTGTTAAAAGCC
Source organism: Melopsittacus undulatus (assembly GCF_012275295.1). Taxonomy (NCBI): domain Eukaryota; kingdom Metazoa; phylum Chordata; class Aves; order Psittaciformes; family Psittaculidae; genus Melopsittacus; species Melopsittacus undulatus. The sequence continues at coordinate 72,825,933 of NC_047530.1, forward strand.
ATTTTGCATTAGAAATGGAGACTGCCGCACAGACTTGGCTACCCTTCCTGGCAACAGCTTGCTAGGGGGATATGCAGGCTGAAATTCAGTGCTGTTGTTTCTCCTGGTGACAGCAGGTTTCTTTATTTAGTATTCCCTTAAATCCAGACTATACTATTAATATAGTATAAAGGCTTCTTTTTAGACTATATAGATATGAGTATCATAAAATCAAGGAATGGTTTGGGTTGGAAGGGATGTTAAAGCTCACCTAGTTCTTTCCACTAGACCAGGTATCAAAAATAATTCATCCCATTGGGTTAAGAAAAAGATGCCACTCACTGAAAACTGCCTTGCAGGAAAAGTTAATGGGATAGAAGGTTTAGGCAACCCTGTACAACCTGCAGGTCAGACCTGTCAGCCCCAGAGCTGTAACCAGTGTGTGTTATGCTTCTGTCAAACTGAAAAACAGAACTATGGAAAATCTGTTTGAACAGCAAAAACCCCCACTTTCTGATTGCAAATTACTCCGTTTCGGCATGGAGTTCCATTTTATGCAGATATTAAAATGGAATGCTTTATTTGAATCCATAATTCAGGGCTTTGCAAAAAAAAAAAAATCAACTTGCTTTTTAAGCTTCATGTAAAATATTCTCCATATTGCAAATGAAACAAACAAGCAAGTGTGCAACAGGTTATTCACAAAAAGTTCACTGAACAGCTTTGTTTCTTACACCAACCCTCTCAATTTTATAGGATTTTACAGGTGTACCTGTCACTCAGGCTGTGTACTGCCGAGTCCTATGCCACTAAGCAGAAAGTCCATAAAACTAATTTTTAAGGGGTGTGTTTTGGAGAAACATGCAAGAATAATTTATCGCTCTGACTGTCCATCTAGTTACATGACATGACACTAATCCCTGCAAATACCAACTTAAATGTTTGCTTTCTTCAAGGTGAGAGCAACCATTTGGGAACTCTAACATTCCATTCTGTTAGATGTAATCTATCAGCCTGTCACCCTTCCAGCCTCGGAGCCCCTTCATGGTCCTTCCCTGGACTTGATCCAACAGGTCCATGTCCTTCTTGTTTTGAAGGTCCCAGATCATAAACACCAATACTGTTATCAAAGGAAAGTTTGCAAGCTGAAGTCTGAATGGTCACAGACTAACACTGCTAACAAAAATATTCCTGTCACTAAACAGAAATGTTCATGGAACAAATAGCAAAGCCGTAGTCTTGGAAGTCCCTTATATAAAAAATTGTGTATTTCTTTTTTATGAGCTCCATCTAATGGTTGATTCTGGTTTTACACAGCTCCTTAGAAATTTTCCATTGTGGATCTCTTACGCTAAGCTTAAGAGAAAAAAAACAGCATGTTTCCAACGCTAAAATTGAAGAACATACATGGTTGAATGAAAATCAGCTTTCATGCAGAAAGGTGAAACCAGCTGTTTCTACGAACACACTGGAAATACTTTCTAGACTTCATGCCTTTTAGTACACCAGTATTTTTTCAGCTTTACAGTATTTTTCTCTCATTGCAGCCATGGAAATACACCAATGCTAATCTGGGATTTCTAAGCAGAGAGTAGCAGAGCCACATAAGCACAGACCATGGGGCAGCCACTAATCTTAAATCTCAGGTGTTGATTACAGGCATGAACATCTTCAAAAACATCCCAAAATCATCAAAATATGCATGCATTTTGTCAAGAAGAAAAATAGTCTCCCTTATGAAAGAGAAAATTTGTTTAAACTCAAGAAGGTAACAAAAGGTAACAAATAAATTGCATCTCAGTGGTATTGTTGTTTTTCTACTTGGCCGTTCAATATTATGCAGTATTTGCAGGTTTTTCTTACCATAACATATTAGAAAGATGCTACCTTGAAGAGAACACTAATACTTTTGTCTGAATTCCACCATGCAGAACTGCACCTTCATCTCAAAAAGCAAAAGCTTAAATTAAATGTCTTAGCTTTCATCTGCTCTTTCCTATCCCATTTAAAAAGAATAATTATTCAGCCATAACATACTAACATATTTACACGTATTTTGTATTCATTTTGCAAGCCACCTCACATAAGCCACCGAATTTCTTGAAACTGCACTCCCTCTCAACACTCAGAAGCCACCTCCCATCCCATGGTAGTGCTAACCTAAAGAAGTGACAGATAATAAGCACAGAGAATCATTAAACACAACTTAAATGCAGAGTAAATAACCCTGAAAAGCCAAAAGAAAGAAACCAGAAAAACTTTAACTAAAAAAGAAATAAATCTTGTTTTCTACATCACTTACATAAAAAATGCAGAATACTTTAAGTTTACAAGAAGGCAAGTCAATGCTAACTACTAGAAATAAGCTTTTCTAAACAATAACTGACTTTTTCACCCCTCAAAAAATGACATTTTGAGGAAACACCATTTAAAACTCAGTGGTCAGCTGAATTACTTTGCACCCTCAAGCCTGTGATATGGCAGGAGTCCCCACTGCATTGGTGCACAATGTCATTCTCAGGCTCCTCAGGATACAGCCATGCCCTTCTAAGAAGAAATTCCCAGCTCTACCCTGGTGAGTGTGGGTGCAACAGTTTAAGCCATGGGTACCTCAGCATCATACTCCCAGAGCTGGTTCCCCCTCATGTGGTGGCACTTCAGCATGATGACAGGGCCATTCAGCCTCGACACGTCCAGGCACAAGTCGTCTGTGCGGATCTCTTTGTCAGCAGTGTAAGAAAAGACCTGGAAACAGAAAACCATTGAAGTGACAAAGAGTCAGCAAAAGTCCTAACAACTGCTGATCACTCCAGTGGAGCAGAACTACTTTCTTCTCCAAACACTGAAGTGGTGCCTTGGATTTCATGAGTTTCATGCAAGTTTCTCCACTTGTGAATGTCTGCTGTATGTAAGAGAAGGAATACTGTGTTGAGGAAAAACAATTTTATGGGATCAAGCCCAGGAATCACCCCAGCATACACTCAGTTTTATCTCCTGGGAATACATGAATACTATAGAAGTATGTAATTGTGATCAGTATCTTCAGGAGAAATTTCCCAGATCTTAATGATGGATTAATCAAGACCATCACTGGAAGATTCCAATCTTTCTAAATTAAGTCTTCCTCCTAGTATCAACCTTAAGTTTGTGTACCAATATTGTTAAATATCCATACAGATGCAGTTCCAGCTGAGCTCTTGGTGCAGCACCACCGAGGTCCTGGAGCAGGGATCCATCTGGCTGATGGGGAAGCACGCTCAACCAGATCTCAACACTTTGTGGGTGGGTTTGGAATCTGAAGGAGTGCTAAAGAATACTGACTGAACTTCCGTGCTAAGTCTAATTCACTGCAGGGTCTCCAGCCAGCTCTCCTACATGCTCCTCATGAACAACACAAGGAACAAAGTCTGCTGCCTAGAGAGGGATGAAAAGGTAGAAATCACAGAGGAAGGGGGAGGAAAGGAAGGAAGCTGGTAGATAAATGAAAGTATTTACACAAAATTACACAAAGGAATCATCTCCTTGCTCCTAAACCACTGTTTGCAAACTTCATAATGTTGGTGGACCTACCACAAAAACCCTTGAATGACCTTACAAAACAGCCTTTGGTCTGTATTGTTTGTGCTTTCCTTTTCTTAGCAAAAAGTGAATTATTTCCTTTTTTTGGTTCTCTCTCCTCGGCAGGAGGAGACCAGAGTGCAGAGCCACCAGCACCCATCATTCAATTACAAAGAGCGTCTGGTCTGCTGTTAGAGCCACGGGGCTGCAGTACCACTGGGGTGGAAATGGGACATAGGAGAAAGGCTGCAGCTAATAAAATAATGTCAAGACCATGGCAAATCATAGAATTATTATGTCCTATTCAGGTTTTGATTGGTAAAAAAAATCTTTATCTATATACCTTCAACAAAGAAATTGTCTTTTGCTGTCAAAAATATACAAAATACTCAGGTGGCAATGCTTAAATGAACAGAGACATAATAAAAGCACAGACAACTACAGCTTGTGAACATACACATACCATACTTGGTGCTTTCAGAGTTCCTGTACAACCTATTCCTCTTGTAAAACGACTACAGTATAATTAAAAGAGCCAGGACTAAGATATGAACCACAGATAACACAGTGCCCCAGGGGATGTCTATCCATTAAGACTTCCAGTGAAACACTGACTTGTACTCAAGGAATAAAACTCAAATCAAGCAGGAAATGGAACTTTTTCAGTGAATTAAGCAGAGGGTGGGAGATATCATTTGGAAACACGATGCTTAGCAGTGGTGTGCTACTAAAGGAAATTCTCCCTATGTTACTCTTAAACCTATATGCTGAGCAAAGCAGTCAAGGGAATAAAGGCAAGGGTTTGGAAGTTGGAGGTTCAGATAAACCTTCCATGGAATTTGAAAGTAGCATGCCAAGGTGGCAGTGGAGCAGGTAGGTCCAAATCAAAGCGAGGGAGAGCATGAGCACCCAGGATCTTTCCATTTTCCAACTTTCTTATTCAACATTCACCAGTCCCTTGTATGGGTGAAAATCTGGGATCCAAATGTCAGCAAAGCACCAGCTGCTTTTTGCATTTATTCATCCAGTGTTAAATCACTGAGATAAAATCTGAGGGTCTCAAAGTATTGCCTTGCCTTAAAAAAACCCTTGGCCATTGGCCAATACTTGGACTTTTCTCCAGTGGAAAGAAAGACTTTGAAATACCAACCTGCCAGTGTTCTGCAGCCATCACACTCCAAAGCACACCAGCCTTTTGGAAGGGAATGAAATGAGACCATACCACCTCAAAAAATGCCACCTTTTCTTCACATGGACATTTTCTGCTTCCCTTCCCCACTTTTCTGTGTGCAAAAGCAAGTCCCAGAGCCTTTAAAAACCCATATAACCTCAGCCAAGGTGCTGGAAACTATACATATGCACTAGCTCATCCAGTTACATTCTGGAAGTATTTAGAGAAGGGAATATATGCTGAGGGCTGACCAGAGAACAGATACTGGGGTAATTATGAAAAGCAGCTCTAACTGTGCCCATCTCTGTTAAATCTCAGCAAGAGCTAAAGCATTCACAGCTACCTGAGCAGGTTAAATCCATGGCAGTAGAGGTAGATTTTTCAAACTTTCAATTCATATAAGCTGTCACACAAACACTTCCCAAGTTCCAGTTTGTACCCTGAATCTGTGGGTTTTCTAATTTATTTATATATATATTTTTTTACAGTAAGATGCTGCATGTTGTCCCTAGTAAGTAAAACCCAAACACTGATGAAAAAAGTCTACACTTCGCAGGCTGATTACTGGTTTGGTTTGTAGAGGTCTGACACATTAACATAGAATCATGGAATAGCTTGGGTTGGAATGAACCTTCAAAGGTCATGCAGTCCAACCCCCGGCAATGACCAGTGACATCTTCAACTAGATCAGGTTGCTCAAAACCACATCCATCATGAGATGAGCTGTTATTAGCACATCAGGTCAAGTTCATAGAAGTACATAAGGTCAAAAAAAAAAAGAAAAAATTCAGGATCAGTTGTGAAGTTTCTTCAAGATAGCTACAAGAGCAGTCTATGTTCTGGACTAAATGGAAATCTGAGGGTTTTACAAACAAATTATTCAACTGTTCATGCTGTATCTGGAACAAGAAACATGGCCAAATAATCTAATAATCTGAAAATCACTGGTATAAGGTGTAGCACAAAGTATGTCTCACTCAAAGTACCATTTTGGCTTCAAAAAAATCACTCAATGAAGATATTGTACAACTATTTAAACTTTTTCTGTGCTTATTATTAGGAGATTTATCTATTACCATTTATTCTGAAGCAACTTCTAACTTAAATATTCAACTTATTTGTGTTTTCTGACACTAAACATTTGCATCAGCTATTTTCTTCTACACTCAGAGATATGTTCTCTGCCTCAGAGAGATGCTTTCTTCCGTGCTTTATAAAAAGCAAATACTTATATTTTGAATTGTATTTCCATTTGCATATTTCTTTTTCCTCTCATGTTTGATAATTGAAATACCCTGTTCTATTGTATCTTTTGAAAAAGTGGCATCTGAATTGACAATTACAGAAGAAGCATTTGAAAAAAACACCATCTTAAGAAAGAAAAATTAATGCTAATTAAGATGATGTAAAATTATCAGGCTAGCATTTTGCTACCATCCACATTAATTATAGATATAATTATATTGATGTCATTTAAAAATAGAGGGTGAGGAACACATTGCATTTTATAGCTAATTAAATAGTGTATTTCACACTACACATTCCATGCAAGACAGGAAAGGACTTTCTGAGCAGGAGTCCAGTCTTCTAGTGCCATAAGCACCCACATTTTGAGCTGGTTCACGGACCTCCCCAGTGAGCAGCAGCGGGGAGGCACAGCCTGGCTCCCCATGGCATGGAAAACACACTAATATAACCACCCAGCTGGTGGCAAAGCCTGAAGACTAGCATGAAGTGAGAAACTGTAGGGGAACAGCATCACATTCACAGACACAAGGTATTCTCTGCGGCTTACAGACCCACCAACACCGATTTATTTTATCTTTTTCCTGGTCTGTAAATTATTTTATGAATCATAGAATCATAAAATCATAGAATTACTTGAGCTGGAAGGGACCTTAAAGCTCATCTAGCTCCACTCCGCTGCCACAGGCAGGGACACCTTCCACTAGACCAGGTTGATCAAAGTCCTGTCCAACCTGGCCTTGAACACTGCCAGGGATAGAGCAGCCATAGCTTCTCTGGGCAACATGTGCCAGGGCCTCAGCATCCTTGCAGTGAAGAAATTCTTCCAGTAAACTGATTAGCTAATAACTATACCTTTAGTGCTTTGGCCCCAGAACAAATGCAGAACAGCCATGTAGGAAAGGAACACCACAGCTCCAGCAGGCAGTTTCTGTGTCTCCATCAAAGAGGACTTTTTGGAAGACTGGTGTTTGACAGGCAAGTCTACCCCATGTCAGAGAAACACCACACTTACTCTTTGCAGGAAAAAACACCCAGTTCCAACACACCACTATACGAATAACAGCTCTTTAGGAGTAGAATTTAAAAAAAAGGTATCTGATTTTCATTCCTACTTGTGCAGTATGCAATCTAATGATATGAAAAGAAAGACATGCACATACGCTTTCCTCACTTCTGCCAAAGCTCCTGCAGCCTCTAGCCATTGACAGGAATGGGTAGAGATCAGCAATGTCTGTGTAAGAGTCCTTCTGATATGCAGTCCTTCATCCAGAGCCTTTGGGGCTGGATGTACCCAGCCCTGCTTTAGTTCCAGATAATTTATAGAACAGGTTTTAGTTTTCGCTACTCTAACAGCTTCTTTTTGCCCTGAAGGAAGATTTTTAAACTAAAACCAAGCAAACCCACCAGGAGGATATTAACTCCAGTCAAGGGTTAACCTTCACTTTACTGGGTAACCTGTAAGACATGCCCAGTTCCAAGCCCCTGAAGACCTCAGGGGTTTCCCTGCAGCCATTCTGGATGCAGGGATCAGATCTATTTTTAAGAAAGAGGTTACGCCAAAATCATTAATGCCATGAACACAACTAACCCCATCCCACAGTCATCACTGAACAGCACAGGTGCTGCTGACCCAGAGCTGACTTTCGCTTTTTGGGTAGTTCATATGAAACTTGTTCTGCCATTGCCTCAACCTCTAACCACCACTGCCAAGAATTCCCTTATCCTGGTGCTAAGCCCCAAGGAGAAAAACACTGTAATTTAGAATGATTCACCATAATCCAGAGGAACACTGTAATTACCACCAGCTATCACAGACTGAAGTCAGTAGTCAGAACTATACTAAATGGTAAACATAATAAAAATATAAGTAAAGAAAATGGAAGGGAAAGGGGAGAAAGGGCAGAAACAGGACATCAGTGAAAGCAAAAGAGGAAGAGAAAATAGAAGGGAGAGAAAAGAAGGGAGAGAGGAAGAAGAAAACTAAAAATTAAAATAACAAAAAAATAAAAAAGAAAACCTGGTTGGCAGCATCTACTGGGAAGATGTACAGTACCAACTGTGGGGATCTGCAGGAAACACTGGTGTTTAGCAAGGTTTCCAAGGGTTGTTTAGGAACTTGGTTTTATCATGTTCAGAAAACGACACTGGAAAATATCCTGGCATCACCCCTTTTGCTGACAGCAAGCACACCTTCTCACTACTCAAACCTTTGTGCTCCACCAACAGAATCCTTTGTCCGTCTCAAAACCAGTGTTATTCTGTAAGGCTTTCAGGTGCATTCAGCATTTTGAACAGAAAATGAAAAAATCTATGTTTTTTGCTCCACATATAGGGATTGTGGAGGGTTTTGTGAGCGTGTTTTGTTTTGGGCTGGTGTTTTTTTTTGGGGGGGGTGGTGGTAGTGTCTGTGTTAGTGTGGGGAAGGTTTAATCATTTTTTTCAGATAGCTGTCACTTCATAAACGATGGTTATCTACACAACTGCAACACAAAGCTGTTGTTGCTTCCAGGATCTCACAATGCTGTGCCAAATTCACACTTGTTAGCAGGTACCATACAAACACTCATATTCTGCATTTTATCCACCCAGACTTCCTTACTGTGAATGTTACACATCCAGTGCTTGTCTTCCTGCATTCCCTGGTGACTATTTCTGACAGTGTAAAGAAACAACAATTCCATTTTTCCATGGTCTCTAAAAAGAAGACATTATTCTACTTCTACCTCTGCTAAATGAAAGATACTGCTATTTAACATGCAGGCATGGCTCCTTTGTTCCCCATTAATCAAGTTATTATCATAACAGTGCTGAAGATCACTGAGGGTTCCATTGTGCTACCTCCTGAGCAAATCCAGAATATTAAGACAGTTCCCACCCCAAAGGTTTATCACCTGAGTCCATAATAATGATGTAAAGCCTACAATGGGAATCATATAGCAGCAAAATGGACTAAGAAAATATAAGCAATAACTAGTTTCATTCATAATGGGTCTGTTTAGGAGATGAAAAGCTGCAGAGAAAGCCAAGTCAGGGAAAACAGGAGATTGTAAAGGTGAAACAGGTAGAAAGAGCAATGAAGGGCTAAGTTCTGGATAACCCCTTAGAAAACCTAGTTATTTACCTAAGGTACTACAATTAATAAAATCACAGCACTAAACTCATACAGTCTGTAACAGGTGCTGTGTTTCCTCACCCAGTGAGCTCTTGAAGGAGATTATTGGGTTGGGATCAGCTGCACAAGTACTGTGCAACTCCCCTTTCTGTGTGGAACTTGCATCATTTGCATGGATAAATGTCTAACTGTCACTAAACTAAAGGCTTTGTTCTACTCAATTTTGTACATAAAATGCTTTTAGATGACTTAGTGGCGGCCTTCCATTACAGAAACATCTCATGAGTCAGACACCCCATATTCCTATCCATTCCCAGCAGTAAGCAAATTATCATAGCATACCAATAAATTCTTACAGACTGAGAGTTTATAAATTATTTTTCTATATACTGCTACACAGAGAGTTCTCCTATTCAAAAAGGCATTTGAAGACATACGCATTTACTGTGAATAGGAAAAAATTGAAACTATGAAATAGAATGGTTTCTGAAAGACCCATTATTTGGAGCTAACTGGGGAAAAAACAACCCTCTAACAAGCCTTATTGTGTGTGCTGGCTTTTTGAGCTGCCAGTGAGTACTGAGTCTGAACCTTCTGTATAAACTGTTGCCAGAAGGAAGTCATGCTCCCCTTGCACATTTACTTAAACATATAGAACAACACATTCATTCTGATCTCCCCCTTCCCCAGCTAAATTCACACCCAGAAAAATCCCAGCTGATGCAATTGCACATTCATTTAAAATGAATCTTGACAAAACACTCCTCATCCTGTGGGAAAAACAATGTTCCTTCCAAAAAATCCTTCTCCCATGCAGAGCTGCCATGCACACAAGATGCCATCAGCCCAGGCAGCCGGTAATCGAGGACCAGAGCCCCATGCCACCTGGGGGAAGGTTCCACATGAAGCATGTTTCTTCCACTTGCCAGCTCAGCCCCCTATGCTCGGCAAACTAATACAGGCTGTAACACGAAAATCCCCCAGGCTAGCACCTTTGCTTGGAAGTCCAAGTGCCCGCTGGGACACTGAGCAGGAGCTGCAGAGATGCTGTTGCTGTGCAGGATGCTGAGAAATCGTCACACGGTCGCAGCCAGACTACTGCTTATACCTCACTGTTCTTGTCAGTATGGGAAAAAACACCACAATATTAATCCAGAGCATCCCACAGAGCATCCCACTGTGGTGCCCCCAAATTAAGGAAACGGGGCTATTGGCACAAGTCAAGAGGACAGCCACAAATATGCCCCAAGGGCTGGAGCACCTCCGAAACAGCCTGAGAGAGCTGGGCTTGTTCAGTTTGGAGAAGAAAGTGGCTCTGGGGAGACCTCAGACCAGCTTCCAGTGCTTAAAGGGGCCAACAAGAGGGCTGAAGATGGACTTTTTACAAGGGCAGGTAGGGACAGCACAAGAGGGAATAGATTTAAATTCATAAAGGGGGCATTTAGATTTAGGTATCAAGAAGAAGCTCTTCCCTGTGAGGGTGGTGAGGCCCTGCCACATGTTGCCCAGAGAAGCTGTGGCTGCCCCATCCCTGGCAGTGTTCAAGGCCAGGTTGGATGGGGCTTGGAGCAACCTGGTCTAGTGGAAGGTGTCCCTGCCTGTGCCAGGGGATTGGAACTGGATGATCTTTAAGGTCCTTTCCAAACCAGACATTCCATGATTCTGTGAAACATCTCAGAAAGAAAGGCAGCCCTTTTCAGCTCTTGATTTTGCTACTCTAAGGCTTGCAGTTAGCTTTGCTGAGGACACACAGGACACACAATGGACAATGGAGCTGACTCACATACTGATAAAAAAAATGCTTTACCCCTCCAGACTTTTCATGGCTGCTCCCTTGGGCACAATGCAACCAAATGGAGAAGCAGCTGGCAGCATGTGATAGCACAGACACCGGGACTGCGGGACACACCAGCTGAGCAGGGAGCACTGCAGGACCCTTTTCAGGGCTTTGCACAGCACAAGAAAGGGTCCTTGCCACCTTCCTGGTGACATTTTTTCCAACAAAAAAAAAGCAGGTTCATCACTAGGACCACTGAAGCTCCCAAGAGGAGAAAAGGCACAAGGTGCTAAACAGAACCTGCTGTGTGGGCAGCCAGGAGAGAAGCTGCTGACCTGCAGTGCAATAGTGAATCTGTACAATTCCCCAGCACTTCTTTTTAATAATATCCTTCTCTTGCCTGTGTGAGATCATAGGATTTGATTACTGCTGTGAAGACACTCCCAATAACCACAGTAACAGATGACATTCCTATGGTAACGCAATGAAAGCCCCTGAGGTATACCCCTCAGTATGACTGCAGGCAGGGAAACCAGACGACTGTGTCACCCTCTACCAGGCCACTGAAAGGAACAGATTTCCTTTAAAATACTGCAAAAGCTCAAGTCAGCTGAGGAGAAAAAAGGCATGAGATTGATGGGTCAGTTCCCTCTGTCTAAAGCTGGATAGTAGCTGTTTTCCCATGATCTGGATGTATTCATTGCTTTCTTTAATCAGGTACCTTCCTCCTAAAAAATATTCTTGAATCAAGTTCCCATGCTGCCCACACCTCAGAAGATGCACAGAGGTGGTATTCTAGCCCCCAGAGCCATATCCCCACTGTACCTGATCCAAGGACAGGCTTTGCATTTCCCCCCTTCATATAAAGCAAAGAAAACAGTTCCAAGATTGCTTTTTATTTCAAACATCATTTACAACCAAGTAAGGATAAACTGAAATGCCCATACCAACATAGCAGCAAATCCTCCACAGTTTTATACTCTGAAAACAATTTTCACATGAAGGGGCTCTGTTAACCTATTTCATTCTTCTTAATTCTTAAAAGAAAGTAAAATTTTTACAGTCTCATTATCCTTAACTCATTTAAAACAATCCTTAGGTCTTTAAAACACTTTGTTAGCTGTGAGATATTTACCCCTGCCTCAAGGCAGATCGCGCCCATGCATCGCGCTCAACTCCAATGAGCAAGGTATTATTCTCGCTTCATTTTCATTCTACAGTAGTTTTGTTCTTCAGCTATTTCTGTAACCACACAGCCCCCCATTTCCCCGCCCCCAGCATTTACATGCCTTTGCTCAGTTCTAATATCTCATTAGAAGAGAATTTAACAAAGATAACTTTTAATGGGAGTTGTGTATGAGCACTAAAGGATGAATAACGTTCTGTATGTTGGTCAGGTTTTCCTAGCAAGATCTCCACCAGATGACAGATACTGCTCTTTGCTCATGGAAATACAGAGAAGAGCCTCTTCACCCTGCAAGTGCACACCACAGATTCACCTGTGGTTTCTGGGTGATACGAGATGTATAAAGCAGACTGGAGCCAAAATTTCTTTAGATAAGAAATATACTGGCTTTAGAAAGCTCAGAAAGAATGTTTATATTTGTCAGTAATTAGGGTTTCTACAGGATAAATAGCCCATATGCACACTCAGAACCCATCTATCTTTATCTTTACAGTCCTAACCTCAAACCTGATACTTGGAACTGAGGTTTGGAGACCTGATGGTCATCTAGGATTTTTCCTTCTCTTTCAACAGACAGAAAGGGGTTTTCCTACCATGTGCAGAAAGAAAGGGAAACATGCCAAACACCCAAGGCATAATCTTCAACCTTGATCATATGCACTCTGATTAAAATGCTAACACTTCCATCTCCTAAGTCAAATTTAGAAAGATAATAATGATTGGGATAAATATCGTGGACAACCTTACCTCTAGAAGAAATACGTGAGCTTGGTCTAAGGTCCTGCCTCCTCTCATCTCTTTTTAGCAGATGTGGCACTAGGAAATGCCCACCTCATCAAGCATTATCCAATGGGTACATGGTCAAAAGACCTTCCTGGAAGAGATGCCAGCACAAATATAAGGTCCTGCTGAGGCATCTCTAAGGCTTTTAAAATTGCAGTGTGTGAAGGCAAGAACAGCCCTCTTCTCTGGGATGTTTCAGAAGCTGAATGATAGGAGCTGGAGTCTTTAATTTGAGAAAGCTGTCAGAACTAAGGGGAAGAAGAAGAGAAGGGTTTTCTCTGAAGGTAAAGCAAAAAGTAGAGTGGTCAGCAGCCACACATTGCTCAGTGCCACAGGCACAGTCCTGCTGCTGCATACTGCAGCCTCCCTGGGTAAAAGTCCCCTAACTACAAGTTTACATTGCAAAACTCAACTAAACCCAAATGAATCAGCTCTGCTAATTTGAATCCAAGGCATAGAATATGCAAAGTTTACTGTTATTTATACGGAGAGCAGGTACAGTCATCAGCGGTACAATGAGCTACATGACTGCCACTTACCTCTTCACTCCCTTTCAAACATACACAAGATACAAGTGAAACACTTCACGCCCCCCACTATATGGATTTCTACTAATGACAAAACCTCAGCTTGCATGAATGCACTACATATTTATTTTTCACATATGCATTTTACAAACAGATGAATTCAGCCATAAGTCACGTAGATTCTCACCCATTTTATCTTAAAAAAGATTTTTCCCCCACAGTGCCCTAAACCAGATTAAAATTCATGATCAAATCTTCTAATATTAGTATCTGAAACTTCAAATGCATTTCTCCACACTCTAAACAGCAGGAATATATTCAATATATTCATGTGGATACTCCACTGGACCTACTGTTACGCACTGATATGTTCTCAAAATATGCAGCTATTACTTGAAAAAATGGCCAAGTACTCCTAAAACCTTAATTTCAAAATCTCAAACATTCTGGAACTTTCCTTAATATGTTTGCTAATTGCTGCTAGTTTTTTTTATAGTGACCCAACATGGCCACATTTGAGGTGCATTAACTGTTGATTCTTGAGGGATTCTCATTTCTATTAGGGGGCAAAACCAGAGGGTCCCCAGGAGGAAATGCTGCCACAAATAACACTGCTTTTTCTTTATTTTTTTTAAATTTTACCTGATTTCCTCCCATGCCGTGGCAGTTAAAGATGCCCACTTTTTCATTTTCCTTGCGGCCCATGTTGTCTAAACACTGGTTGGTTTCAACATTCCTGATCTGGAGAAAGAAAGAGATTAAATGTTCCTTGAAAAAAAAAATGCCTGTAAATGTCATATTTGTGCAGAAAAGATCACGGCGCTGTAGAATGAAGTCCATTATCCATGCACTTGACTATACGAATACATTTTAACTTGCAATCTGTAAATATGTCACACTCCCAAAAGAAAAAGAAAATAATTACAAAGAATACAATGAGATTTTAAATTATGTATTAAGTGTAAGTATGAACAGCATTCAAGGCAAACCTCATTCGATGCCTTGCATTGTTTTTTTAACAAATATAATACGCTTTTACTTCTAAACAATGCAAAACTATAATGGGCTTGTCCGCGATACACACTTTTATTTCCTTCTAGCAGGGCTGACTCTATTGTGACAGAGAAAAACTGAGTATGAACAGCAGTGGACATCTGACTCATTCACAGCAGAGGCTGCTAGAAAGCTTTTTGACTAATTGCATGCTTTTTAGAAGTTTTAAAATAAAGTAATCTATCAATTCTCAGAAACAACAAACACACCTAGTGAACATGTCTAGTTAAACAGAGCATTTCCATACCAGTTGTGCTGATGCAGCTGGGAGGAAGGCAGCATCACAAGCACGTTGCCTGCGATGCAGCACACAATGAGTTCCTTCCAGTGACACTCAGCTCATGCAGTTGCAACAAAAGACCATCAGAGCAAGAAGCAATGAGAAGCAGCAGGGTAAATACCAGAGCATCACTGCTATAAATGTTATTTTTAGAATACGCATTCATCCAGGAAAACAGCTGGGTATAAAAGCAATCAACCAATTCCAGCCTTGTAGGAGAGGAAAAGCAGGAGACACCACAGTCTCCCTGAAGCTCTCCAACCTTGCAGGCTCCAGGATGGTGTATGCTTTCAGTCTGTACCACATGTGCATTTAATATTTTTCTTAACCCTCCTCATACACTTGTCAGCAGAGCTGTACAAACACAGCTCCCCTGGCTCCCCCTCACTCTCAACAGCACAGGCTGAGTTTCTTACTAATGTGTGCAAAGCAAAAACACACCTCAGGGTCCCACACTCCATCCATAAAACTGTCAGGAAACCCTGTATTTTGAGAGATCTCAGTGGCACTTAGTACAACTTTCAGTCATCTGCGATGCTCCATGCTACAGCTGAACCCAGGACAGAGGCTCAGCAGGCCCAGCTGTCAACACTAAAGTAATGCCACCAGACCGGGCTTGCCAAGGAAAATGAGAGTGAAATCTGATTAACAATGCTGGGGCAGAGCAGCTCAGCAAAGCTCACTTGGTCACTTCTTAATCTGCTCTAAGGCTGTTAATGACACAGAAAGGAGTGGCACCACCTTGTGCTGGTGTGTAACCTCTTGGAGGCTCATAATCTTCATTGCTCAAACCTCCAAGAGTTGCCAAAATTAGGAGAAGGACTGTTGGCATGTGCAGCCTGGTCACCAACCCAGGGGTTCAGACCTCAGGCACCAGCTGATAACCACACCGCTGGTTTCCACCACTGCTTTTAAAACAAATGTCCCCTCTTTAGAGACATGTACCTTTGTCCTACACGCGGCTACATATATGTGTCTTTCTGGCATGTACATGCCAGGAATCAGTCACAGCACTGCCAGCAGCAGAAGAGATAAGCCAGCTCATGGGCAAACCTTCCTGCTCTCCCTCCTCTCTTCTCCAGCATGTGCCACTTTGCAGATTACCAAAGAAACTGCAGATTACCAACCTGTACCCTATCAATTACCTCATATGATAATCCCAGGGCTTTTTCTCAAATAACCTTTTTAAGTAGAAATAATTTCAAGTATATCACTAGAACGGCAGTTTTCTTTTCTGGCAAACCCTTGATTCAATAAAACTGGGAATAAAATAAATACTGCTTTGAAAACTCAGCTATGATTACTGTGTCTCAGGTTTACAAAATAATTCTTGTCTCATGTTTACTTTGTGTTCAATACTACACAATTGAAATGTAAAAAAGAACATTCGGTATTCACCACATTTTGCACATTTTATCCTCATTCTGAGGTATATTATCCATCTAGGAAATTCAAAACGAATACAGCCCCTGTATATAAATTATGTTCTAACTGAACAGAAAATTTAGTTGCAAATAAGGGGTTGGCAACCTTTAGGATCAACCTGTTAAGCGTACATCCAATGTACTTCAGAAACTACTTAAGAATTCCAGTTCTGTATAACACCACACTTTAGAAATCTCACAAATTGTGCATTTCATTTATAAAAGCAACAGGCATACATCAATTAGTTGTGCAACAGCCAAATAAAATCCAAATTAAAATGTAAACCAACACTATTATTCTAACAGGTTGGGCTGTTCAACTGAGCCACGTGTGAACATTGTCTGATTTGAAGTCATGCCTGCATTATCTTGCAGGAGGTCATAAGCAAGGATGTTTATCCCAAATCTGTTGAAATGATTCACATTTTTTGTCACTATTTATATTAGAAAAGAACAAAATATGCATTTGCACAATATATTTGGAGGCCCAGTGGTGAATGCTCCTTACATTTAGATTGCACTATACTAAAGAATAATTTTCTCAGATTTATTATTGAGCCTGATCTTAGCAGCCAGCAAACCCATGCTCCCACCTGCAGGCTGCTGAGCATCATATTCTCTTTTCTTTCTCTTTCATCACTTTTTGAGCCACAGAGAAGTGTATTTCTCTCCTGACTAGCCACCGCCTCCCATGGTGCATCTCACATAGCCCCTGGGCACATTACGGACCATTTGTGGGCTAATGATGCCAGCTGCATGGGCAAGCCAGTTTGTCCCACCTGAGATTACATCTCTGCTGAAAGAGGGGAAAATGACTGGGAAATGCACTCCTGATGTTTTAGAAATTGTCCATTATTGCTGATGATGGTACCTGAGCTTCAGATCTAAAAATCCACTTTACTGCTCAACTGGCAGTCAGCAGCTACAATAGTCAAGTGTGAGTTTTAATTTTTAGATCCTGCCTGAACTGCTGTTTCCATAGAAACTCAGGCCATGTTGGTAAAAATAAGGTGTTTTAATAACTATTTTATTACTTTCTCATACTTTTATTTTCCAGTCTGACAATATCGTACAAAACCTTATTATTTGACACTTGTTAGATGAGTTCCTTCCTTGCTGTAAACACCATGTTTCACTTTGTCTTGTCATAGTTAAACTGGAAACCCTACTGTGGCTTTTATTTAGCACTACAGCTGCAAGTTTAAGTAGTAAGCTACTTTCCTGGATGCAAAAAAGTAAAATTTGATCATTTGACTGCCTTTTTATCTGTGGTGATCTTTAAATCAAGCCATTCAAGAGCTTCTAAAAGTCAACATAGTTACAACTCATAGAGTACTTTTAACAGTAAATTATCTGAATCTGAAAAAGATTCCAGCTTTGGGTGGTACTAGAACTATCAGATTATTTGGAGTGTCTGTGATATCCAGCTTGAGGCAGCCCTGCTGGAGAACACGGCATCAATGAACAAACCCATTTCTTTTGGAAGAAAAACGTGAAAAAAACCAAGGCTTTTTCTACTCTACATGTAAGAGATCAGTGATGATGGAAAGTTTCCTTTGACTACTGTATATTACTTATTTATTTCAAAATATTAGTCGGAAACCTCTCTTTTCCAATACACTACTCAATTTAAAAGATAAATTTCTAATAGTGAATGTATACATTCAGAATAGCAATGCCCTCCTACGAAAGATTTAGAGAAGATGCAACCTGCTCAGAAGATATGTTAGATGCAGGGATTGCACACAAGCACTTCAATCCTTTCCCCAAAACCAACTCATCTCTCAGGAGTTCCCCCCTTGTGCTGTGTACTTAACTGTTTTACTGTAACCAAATGAAATGTTTCTTACCTCACCAAGTGAGTAGTAGCGCCGTGGAATCTGGGAATCAGGATAGATATTTTCCAAGTACCACGAGAAGGGTTTACACTTCAGATTTTCTCTCAGTGCTTTCCTGATGGATACATCACCATAATCCACCTTAACAACACCTGGAATTGTTAAGAGAATAAATGATCAAAGCATAGGTTTTGTAAAGCTGCAGAGCATGCATCACAGATTCTTCTCCCATTGTCATGACTTCCTTTTTATCAATACCCACTTGCTGGAATTATTGTGCAGCAGTGTGTGACTGCATATGCAGCTGCCACACCATAGATCTTTACAAACATTAAATGATTAATTTTTGCAATTTCAGTTTTGCAAATTGAATCATAGAATGGTTTGGGTTGGAAGGGATCTTAAAGATCATCTAGTTTCAACCCTGGAATACAAATTTTTTTCTTTTCAGATTATTTTATCAATCTGGAAAGACAGGACCACTGAACTCCTTGATTTCTTCATATTCTAAAATAAAGAAATCCATTTATATTTTTATAAACCATTTTTTCCAAAGTATCTTGCTGGTGTTTACCAGCACCCTGCTGAGAGAAAGAACTTGTGTGAGGCATGGCTATTTTACTGTGTAATCTAGATCAGCCCTTGGGTGATTTCAGCTGCAAGGATATTGTTGACGCAGGAGTCTCGGACAACGCGGAGAGGATCAATGTGATCAAGCAATTGCCAAAGTTTATTCAGATACAGTGCTCCTTTTATACCCTTACACCCTTAGGTTTCTTATGTAACAGCCTTGGATACTGAGCTCTAATTGGTTAGTCTAGAGGTTACTACCGTTTACAAAGCTAATGTTTATAACTTGTTATAATTGCAATTAAATACCTTACTCTAAAAATACAGTGGGAAACTACAAACTTGGCACAGATCATTCTCTGCATGTTTTCAGTGAAAATTACAGAAGCCTAACAAGACAATTGACCTTGCTTATGCCTGCCAAGAATCTTCTTACTTTACAGTAATAAAGTTCAGGGTATTGGGATCGCTCACTACGTGGCCTTGGCTCTTTAAGAATTCCCACAGGATATAATCTCTATCTGAGGAACCCTCTTGTTCCTTCCCTCCTGTGCCCCACAAGGTCCCACAGACATCCAGGTTCAGCCCACACTACAACTCACAGCATAGCTATCATCAACACTATTATAAAATTAAATGTCTCCTGTAATAAGGCAGGGAAGGGGGAACAAAGTGACAGGTTTGTGCAGAGAGCCGCCAGTTGACCGGCCCTACCTCTATGCTGACCCAAAGCCCCTATGACAGGCAGGGCACTGGTGGCATGGTTCTCCTCAAGAGAAAAGATGTCAGATCACATCAGTTAAATTGTTGCATTCTCTGGTGGGACCATTCCTACTGCAAGCCTATACATCAGAGACCTGAGCCAGTAGCATCACGCTGGCCACCAGGAGTGGTGCATGGGCCACAAATCAGAAATGCAGGTCATGAAGAGAAAAAACCCAACAGAATTATCAGCAATAAGATGAGAAATCAGTTAGAAATCCCCCACTTCTATAGATGAGGCTCTCAGTGATATGGTTTAGTGGTGGTCTTGGAAGTCCTGGAGTAATGGCTGGACTGAATAATCTTAAAGGTCTTTTCCAACCTAGTTAATTCTGTAATTCTATGTACCACTGGCGGAAGACCATGAACACCTGTCTGACTTCAAAGCTATCTGTTTAATCTGTATGAAAACACTTCTGCTATCAGAAAAGAGACTATTTAAAAAAAATAAATAATGTTTTTTAGGTAAGCTTTAACAGGCAAGGGTCTGCAATTACTGCCTCTTCTGGTATAAAAGACCGTGCACTACTGCTCTTATTTGTGCTACTCAATCCTTATCTATAATTAAGCTAATCTTCCTCATGGGAAAGCACTGGAAGTGCTAGCAGAAAAGCAATATCTGTTTCATAGTGCTTTGTACTATGGGAATCTGATGAAGCTGAACATGAGGAAAAAGGGTATTAGCACAGTTATATTCTGAGATGGCAAACAGCACAGCCTACCCCCACCGTCTGCATACACTTTGATATTTGAGTTATGAACCAAATCAAAAACACTGTCTCTCAATAAAAATACCCTGTGGATCAACCAAACACCTTATTTCCATTTTGCTTTACAATTCTCACAGGGATTTTTATTTCTGCACCTGGTTCAGCCCTGAAGTTGCTGTATCAGAAAAAGGAATAAATGTTTTTCCAACTCAATCTGATTCAACTTCATCTTGAGTTTTCTGTCATTAAACAACCTCCAGCTTTCATAAAACACAGCTGCAGATACGGGTAGTCTTTGGTGGGTGTGGCACACTCACCTCACTGGGGCAGGTTGAGGCTTTTCAGGTCCTGGAATCACACAAGAGATGCAGAAATCATGGTCACTGTACCCAAGGTCACCGAGGCACTGACACAACCCCTTTAATACAAGCTGTCCTTTCCTTTTCTCTCCACAGGCTCCTAACACACAATGATAATACTCCCTGCTAAAACCCTGACAGGTTCTCCTTTCCCAAGGCTCTCAATAGTTCTCATCTTGCACAAACTGGGCTTGCTCATTTTGTGACAGTCCCTCAAGTTACACATGGCAACGCCAACACCCTCCTGCTTCATCTTCAAGCAAGGTCCTCATTTGTAAGGCTCTCCATTAAGCCTTTACACTCCCTTCTGCTCAACTTAAACCCAAGCTATTATAAATCAATACTTATTTATTGTCACTACTTGCTAAGGAATCGATGGGACTCAGAGGAAATCTAAAAATAATTAATGACTAATAAGGCTGCTTACAGTTAAATAAGAAAACATAAGTAAAATGTCCTTGGGTGAAAAAAATACAGAAATCTCGTAAGAAGCTACACAAAGTGTAGTGTGCAAAAGAATGGATTAAGAACATCTCAGGAGAGAAGCAGATTGCTTTAGCAGAGCAGTAGATGTTCTCCGAGTAGAACAAATTAAATGGTTGTAGCACTGCATTGCAGCTGCATTTTTTTCTAATGTGCACGACCTGCAAATAAGCATACATGGGCATAGTTTCAAAATTCATAGAATCATAGAATAGTTAGAGTTGGAAAGGATCTTGGGATCATCTAGTTCCAACCCCCTGCCATGGGCAGGGACCACTCCTACAGAACAAGAGAGCAATTCATGGTGACAAATATTAAAACCAAGAAAACAAACAAACAAAACCAAACAAAAACCCCAAACAAACAAAAAATCCACAACCCTGGAATGGACTAGAAGTTGTAGAACTCAGAATAATTTGCTTTATGTAAGAATACCACTTTGAAAAATTAATCCAAATTAGGCTTTTGCTATCTTTTGTTGCCTTGAAAAGCTAAGACAAAAGCGTGTGTCATTGAGGCAATATTCTAGTGTATTCAAAGGGGGAATAGTGTGACCAGACAAGCCAGGCTACGCACATCTGCCCATAGTTTAGCTTTGGAAGCCTGTATTATTTTGTACAGAAGCCAGCTCATTATCCAAGGTGCTCCCTTTAAATGAGAAATCTAAGAACCAAATTGAAGGCCAGGGGAGACCTCCAGAGATGGAGATAGTTTAGTTTGATTTTTGCTTTTTCACCACCAAAGCAGTATTCAAAATTATGTGTTCCACAGGATTGAAGATGGCAAAGAGCTAAACTAAAAATGAGTCTGCAACACCCGGGTGCCTGGTTTGGCACACATGACAGAGAAGCAATGAGAACACTTGCCAACAATTTTGGAAAAATACTAGTTGCTGTATTAATATGATTCAACCGGTGCCGGGGAGGATGCTTCTCTCCAGCACAGTGTGTTGCCTTGCATCCAAGGAGCCAGAGGGTGGCTGCCAGCAATTTGTGGCATGAGAGAAAAGCTCCATCCCTTACAGACAAGGGCTGAGCATAGGCAGGTCCTGCAGTGCTACAATACAATCCAGGAAATTTAACATGTAATGCTCTAGGCTTCTAAAATCAAAGGACTTTCATGTTCTGTCTGTATCAAAAGCAGACATACTAAATGGGAACACATGTATTTTCTAATTATTCAAAACATTGATTTCTTGACATGTCTTATTTATATTACCAAAAACCACACATAACTCATTAATAAGCAAAATAAATAAAAAATGTGCTAACTAAAAAAAAAAAACAACACCACCACCCAAAATCACCACCTTCCTCCCTCTTTCTGAGGGGTTCTTGTATCCACTCACGAGCAATTTAAGATTAATATAGGTAGTGGATTTCTAACATAAAATACAGTATGGAATGAAGATTCTGAACGTCTCATGGGAAAACTTCAGCTATATAAGCTTGGAGAAAATCTGCTTACAATTTCTAACATAAAGAAAATAAATTACCATTCCAGAAAAAGAGTCAATATTAGCAACATTTCTGCAAATAAACTGTTGCATGACATTGTGTTGCACTTTTAAAGCTTATTCTATTTCAAAAGATTAACACTTTAAATGTTGTTTTATCCTATAAACATACCAGCATTGCATGTTACTTATACACACGTATTTTAGAGAGACAGAGGATAATTAACTCTTACATTACCAATTTTGTCCAGACACTAAAGCAAAAAATATCGATTTTACTTAAACAGGTATCAATGGGAACATTATTATGGACAAAATGAATCCTTCATTAAGATGTTTCTCTGGACTGTATCTTAGGAAAGCTTTTAAGAGAGGCAGAGTTGAAAAGAAACCTCTGACTTTACCTTTGACCACCCAGCACTAAAGCGTAAATGTTAAATAGTAAAATTGAGGTACTAGAAGAATTTTGACCAAAAAAAAAAAAAAAAAAAAAAAAAGAAAGAAAGAAAAGTAAGTGTTCCTGGTAAATTTTGTCCTTTTGACTAACATGTAAGTGTAACAGAAGTGAAACCTGTGCTTTTGGGGCTGTAACAAGGCTAGAGCTGATTTAAGTTATAAGAGTGTGCACGTAAAACAATGCATTTTGGTAGCTGGAGAAATTACTAAATACCTTCACTAAAGACCATTACATTCATGCTGTTTTCAAATTGAAACATCAGGCTTCTATTGACATTCAGTGCACTAAGACTAAACAAGTAGGTCAGCCTATCTCTATTTTGTTGATATCTTAAATAAGTCTCATTTTGAACATCCATATGCCTCTTCAGAACAGGATTGTTTCCCAACTCAGAAATGTTATAGATAGAATCAAAGCCAGCCTCTCTCCTCAGGGTATTCAAATACATGTTTTGTATTACCCGCTATTTCAATATTGGTTATGATATGCATGAGGGTATTATTTTTCTTATTCCATTTACATTACAGGTAAAGTAATAACCGTTTTCTTTCAACTCTTCCATATCAGCTGAAAAGCTACATTAAATCATTAGAGATTTGTAATACAGCCCACAGGTGATACCATTAGGAAAAAGTAATCTAAGGTGGCTCTGGTTGGCTGGCAATGATCTGCCAATCCACTCTTTATGCTCCTCCATTTTATTACAAATTTAATAAAAAGATCTTTGTAAATATCAGTGCTATAAATGACACAAAAGATAAAACACGAATCTCTTGATTCGTGTATGTTAATTACACAGGAGCACTTATGGATTTGTTGATCTACAAATGTAATCTTTCTTTTTTTTCTAAAAAATAAAATGCACACAAAAGAGGGATCACATCTAAGAGGCCAGGTTTTAAGCTCCTTTCTAACCACAGCTTTAGGTTAGGACTGTATTAACAAGCCAAGACCTTTGGAACAACTACAAGAAAGGAACACCCAAATTCTTGCACCTCTTCTCATAAGTACATTTGAATTAAATCAAGCTAGACAATCCAAGAAACTAAGTCAAGCATTATTAATTCTCAAGCAGTTGCTGCTTTTAATAACAGAGCATTCGGTAAGTCCTGACCTTTCTTTCTACAAACATTCCCTGTGGGAAAGCATCCATGGCACTTCACTGCCTTCTGTCACAAAACTAATGTGCAAAGAGGCTGGTACACTGGAGATGAACATCTGTGATGGAAAGCGGGGGTAATCTCTTGTTAAAAATCAGAGTTTGTTGATCCAAGGAGTGGGAAGCTGTACAAGGAAGGGCTGAGACACAAAGCGTGTTCAGCCTAGAGAAAAAGAAGGCTCAGGAGAGGCCTTATCACTGTGTTCTAGTATTTAAAGGGTGGCTATAAAGAAGACAGAGACTCCCTGTTTACAAGGAATCACATGGAGAAGACAAGGGATAATGGGTACAAGTTACTTCTGGGAACATTCCTACTAGATACAAGAGGAAAACTTTTCACCATGAGAACAATCAGCCATTGGAATAATCTCCCCAGGGAAGTGGTGGAGTCCTCAAAGCTGGACACTTTGAAGATCTGGCTGGAAATGGTGCTTGGACATCTAGTCTAGGTCATCCTTTGACAAGAAAGGTTGGATCAGATAACCCTTGAGGTCCCTTCCAACATGCTATTCTATGAGTCTATGAATGATAGCCAAGTATTATACAAGGAAATGTCAGCCCCTGCAGAACAAAGCTGTTCCAGCACCCACTGCAGCAACCTCCTAGGCAGCTGCTCCTTCTTGAATGGTAAAAATAAATTTCAGTAGAGTAAGACCAACCAGAAATGGGATCAGGGTGAAGGCTTTCAGATAAGTAATTCGTTCAGCTATTCACTTTTATTCCTTTTCCACATTACTCAGTATTTTTGGTCACTCTTAACCATCAAGTGGTGTTTGAAGAGCATTATTTATTTTTACATTGCTACATTTGATTAATTACATTAGCTGGGTGAACCTGACCAGCCAATCAAAGACTGAAGGACCCACGAGAGTCCACCTGGATCACCTGGGAGGAGTAGGGATGGGAACAACATGATGTCCTTGGACTTAACCACAAGACAGCCCCATCCATCCTTACATCTCCTCTCCTGCCAGTGCTGCAGCATCCCCTCTGCAGAGCACAGGCACACAGCCTCAGAAATCACCCCCAGTTTTAGCACAGCTCTTCATCTCAAGACACCTTCTCACCTACCTGTGAGGAAAATCTGTGTGTATATACAGACACATACCATTTTTAATTGAAAAGGAACAGTGACTAACACTACAAATATAAGTAACTTGCAGCACAATTGCTTTTAGTAAATTTTTTTTGTTTTTTTTTTCTCAATCACAGAAGCTCAGTAAGCAAGGGCTATCAATATGATTCACGTTTTCAATACTAGTATCTTAAATATAAGCTGAGAAGCTATAGAAGAAAGGTATTTTTTGGATTCAGGAAGCTGTAGCTCAGCAGTTGCTGCACTGATTCTCCTCCTAGAGGTACCACAGTAATGGTCTCTCCAAGCAATTTCCTATACATACAAACTCAACAATTCTGGCACTTAAGAGTACCTACATGAATGGACTCACATTTGTCAAGGGCAGAATTAACACATGGTCTGAGACTGAGTAACCGTGAGAAACTTCTACCCTCATCTATGATGCATTCAGCCCTACAGCTGGTTGAGCATAGTTCCCAATCCCTTTGGGAACTATGATGCTGAAAAGTTCTATTAAATTTTGTACTTGCTTTCTTCCTCCATCCTTTTTCCTTTTCTTTATCCTATTCCTCTTTCCCCCCCCCCTCCCCCCTTTTTTTTTTCCTTTTTTTTACCCCATCAGATGCATTTCCTACTCATCGCAGACTACAGGAGCAGTCCAATTCACAGTGCAGCGCTTTGCTCCCCCAGAAAAATCCTCCTCTTTCTGGGTGAATGCTTTTCTAACCAAACCAGCACACAACTCAGCTGTCGCACAGGCGTCCAAGGACGGCCACATGTATTTCATTGCAGGATCATAACATCACAGGTTAAATGAAGTTATTCTTGAATCAGTGGGCTTGCAGCTCTGCCAGTCCGCTAGCACTAAAATGCAAAATAGGTAAGGGAAGAGGGAAAATGTTTTATCAAGAGCTCTTGTTTCCTAAATTGATACAGTCATTATCAACCTAATTATATAATTACACTTGAAAGGAGGATTGCACATCATCTGCTGGGTAAACCCAAGTAAAACACAAGCACTTATCTTGTAATCCCAAATTAAAATCATGAAGTACTATATTTAAATTCTCAGTAATGCTTTAAACAAAGTGCTCCAAAACTAATGTAACTTTGCATTTTAGCCTGACTTTAACAGACTATGTAGGAGATGGGAATTGAATACTAACTGATTATTAAGAAGATAAAGTGGTTTAGCAATGCACTAAGTGATTGGAGAAATGGTACTATTATGTGCATTATCTTTTTCAGCTGACTGTGCAAATGCAGGCCTATTCTGAGCATGTAATTATTTCCATTCAATTATTAGATACTGTATTTTAATGCATAAATTGACATAACTGCCTACATTTAGGAATATACAAGCTGAACGGAATAAGATGTGCTGGAACAACTTGAAAAAGGAGTGAGGCTGATAGGAATACTGTGCTGTGGGACTGGAACAGGCTGAAAAGGAACCTACATGGCACTCCATCTAAGTACATGCAGACACGCTTACAGGTGTTGGAAACAATAAAATAAGACAAATGTTTTTGCATATGAGAAGAAGATATTGGTGCACAAGGGCAAGGGACAAGGGACAGGACAAGGGAGAATGGCTTCAAACTGAACACAGGTATCAGGAAGAAGTTCTTCCCTGTGAGGGTGGTGAGGCACTGGCACAGGTGGCCCAGAGAAGCTGTGGCTGCCCCATCCCTGATAGTGCTCAAGGCCAGGTTGGATGGGGCTTTGAGCACCCTGGTCTAGTGGAAGATGTCCTTGTCTGTGGCAGGGGGCTTAGAACTAAATGAACTTTTTGTCTCATCCAACCCAAACCATTCTGTGATTCTATCTTAACAGCAAAGAACTACTGCCTTGCAGTCTGGCATTGCATTGAGCACATTTTGCCTCAGTGGGATGAAGCTGGCCATTTCCCTTTGGGGCACTTTGCATTCCCAAGCAGTAAAGAAAAAACACTTTGCAGTCAGAAAACTGTGATGATTTGTACCGCTTTGGGAGAAAAGTCAGTTACTCTGCACAGATTTAACCTTATCCTAAATGAGACAGGCTTTGTGGTGCTGGGGATGTCAACTGTAACTTCGGCAACCATGCAACCATAGAATGGGATGGATTGAGTTGGAAGGGACCTTAAATACACAACACTCAGCAGCTCTTCAATTTTTTGGAACAAATTCATAAATTCCTTTCCTGAAACAGGCATTTCCTTTAATCCCATTTGAAATGTATCTGGCATTTCTGACACTTTTTAAGCTCTCCTGAATTATTTGGTGCATAGTTTCAGACTGCAATCATGCTGCAGACCCTTAGCCTCCTAATTTGCCAAGAAAAAATCAAACCTCTCTATCGAACGCAGTATTTCTACTAAAACAAAAAGGTAAAAGGTCCTTAATACGATTGGTTTTTGTCATCTTACTCTCAGTTTTCAAACCCACAGCCGTCTCAGCAGAGTGTTCACAATCCTGGGGCTGTACTCCAGACAGAGAGCAAAGCCACTCTTCACTCCAGAAGACACAGTGCAAATAAAACTACATTGCTTCCCCACACATCAATGACAAATGACACAAATAGAGTATTTGTTCTACAAGACCTGTTCCTCCAACCTCTTACCCTGTCAGAAATTAACCATTATTTTAAACTCAAAATACTTTGCACAGTTTTTTTTTCTTTCTTTTTTTCAAATATATATAGGATGTTTACCCTAATCCAGCCAAATCCAGCACACATGTATTTAAAATTCTGGTTTCAAACTCATCTGAGCACATGGCATGAACAAACTGGCAACACACAGGATGATCAAATTTAAAGGTAGCAGAAATAAGATTCTATTCTTGCCCACACTTAGCTTCTACAAAGACAAGGGAAGGCAGCAATTTTAAATATGCCTAAGACCACAGAAAAAAAATCAGCTGGGCTCTTCTTCAGCAGTTATATTTTTACATGCAGACAGCCATAAAACAGCTAACCAGAACTCAACTGATCAAGACTTTTACCTTGAAATACAATTACAGAAGGTGTGCATCCTAATTATGATGAGAGATATATTTAACACAAAACCATTGTGAGCAACCATCCGTTCTTCTTAGGACATTATCTAAGAAATCAGATTAATCAGGTCTCAGAGGAGAACTGGGTAGACGAGTGTGTGCTGATGGATAATAACTTCAGAGACCTAGTTACTAAAATACAACTTTCTTTGTTCTCCAACAGAATTATCGGGAGATCTGTTTTTCAGATTAATAAACTAAGAGAAATTTGTGCCAGACAAAAGGATAAAAAAGCAGTCTTACTTGGAACAATTTCTGACATTTAGAAATGACCTAATAAAACAATCTATTATTTCCTATGCATTTTTATTGAGATTTTTTTTGTTTAAATGTTATTAATTTTATTCTCTAAAGCCCCTAAGTACCTTTCTCCTCCATTTGCTTCTTAATCCCAGGGAACATCATCATCACACTTTAATCATTAATTGATATAGCATATTCATAAATAACTTAAAAAAAGATCAAAATATATGAAGGAGACTTACACCGAGATTTTTTTCCAGTGACTGAAGCAGCAACAGACATTACATTTTGAGTTAAAGAAATCCTGTCCTGCCAACACCATTATTACTGACCCAATTTCACCCTTTATTTCAACAGAATTTTGTCCATAGGTTCTCTATTTGAATTTGGTATCATAATCTTGTGCAAATATGCAAATGTGTAACTGTATAAAGGAGAGAGTACATTTAAAACTACTAAATTTCTGCTGATTTGTGCTCATATCAGAAGCAAGTAGCAGTTTTGTTCATAGAAAGAAAACTAATAACAATAATTACAAAAAACACAGTCACATTTCATCCTAATTTTTCTAACAAAAAGAAACTGTTTCATTAAAAATCAGCATAAAACCCCAAATATTTTATGCTGTGCTGGCTCCACAGTTGTACCTATAAATAACAATTGCAAGCAAATGACCTAGGAATTACTGAGTTGTACCCTGCGGTTAGGAGCGGTGAAGCTGAGCCATCAGGATAACCTGGGGGTGTGGAAGGCACATCCCCCTCCCTCACTCCCTGCACAGTCCTGCACCTGGAGCCAAAACATTGCAGGGTACATTTGATTGCTTATTATCTTCCCATCTTTTCAGATGGAGTCTGCATTTTTAGAGCCACCGTGGCATCGTATCAGTACAAAAGAATGGGCAAAATGATCCCAGCCAGGTGCCAACCTGGGGAAATTTTGATAGAGAAACTGATAAAGAAATATTCTCCTCAGGCGGAGGGAGAAAAAGGATGCTTCATGCAGTGGCCTTCCTTCCCAAAAGAATTGCTGTGGAAAGCTATATTTGCAATGCATGGTATCTCACTGGATGGCAGTACTGAAAAATGGTTCATTAAAGATAGCCCTGCATTTATATCTATGCATAGAAGCCTAAATTAAAATGGCCTACGGCAAGAATTGGTCTTCCTTCATGGGAGAAAGGATGTCTTCTCACCTTGGAAACCAGCTGATGAAATGCAGGATACAGAGCCTAATATTGGACATCCAAGTTGAAAAATGTCACTGAAAAAATCCTCCCCCACTGCTTGCTGAAACCTAGGAAATTGTGAAGGCAGCCGCAAAATTATCCCAAGTGGTTTCACAAGCTCCTAACACAATAGGAAATAATCTGCAATTTCTGTCCCAGGTACAAGTGCTGGGACAGAAAGTTCAAAATGCAGGCTTTCTAGACAGGGCTTCACAATGGCTTCCGCCATCAAAAGCATCTGCACAGAGCTCCAAATGTCCAAACTGGGCATTTTCCACCCAGCTGAATGGCAGGATACTAGCCAGTTTAGATGACACATCAGTATTCACAACTCTTCCAAACCTAGAGAGCATCCATCTGCCCATCCATCCCCCTGACAGAAGAGGGCCACAACAAGTAACTCCCTCCTATATCTGCACCACACAGACAGCTCCAGACTGGAACCAGCAGCAGAAAGGATGAAGGTCCCGATTTACACCATCTAACACGTTCCTCAGCCACTTGCAAACTAGATCTCATATTTCAACAATTTAGACCTGCAGAGGTACCACTGCATCACTCCATTTCATATGGCAGTTTGCAACAGGGTATTTCCTATTGCCACTTTCCTGAGTTTTTATTTCTTTTAATGGGGTGGTTCCAAATTAAACTATTGTATTGTATTCTGACACATCAAGTCATCAAAGAAGAAGAGCAGGGGAAGTCTGTAGTCAAGGTGTTGCTCCAGCTTTTGCAGATGAGCTGGAGAATTAGTCAAGCCAGTCAAAGGCAAGCTTGAATCAGATATATTTTTCCATGGTTTTTTTTTAATTTCTCCATCCAAACTTAACCTTTTGCTCAGCTCTAAATTCCTCACTTCCAACACTCAGCATCTCAGGGTAAATTCTGTGGAGAAAAGGATTTTTAAAACAAATTAATAAAATAATAAAGATCAAGCCCTATAAGGAATCCTACCGTAAACAAAGGGGCCCTGAATTAGAAGGGTCTGAAACAAAGAGAAAAGCAGTGGAAGAAAGAACAATCTTTCTGATCCAGGATTTGGAGTGTTGTATTTAGGAATTTGAAAATTAGAACATAACCAATTTGGAAACTTTTTTAACTGAAATGTGAGCACTGAAGCTATTTCAACAAGCACTCTTTAAAAGTGGAATTTTAAAATTATCTTGCCATGCATATCACTATTCTAGTTGCCTCTGAATACATTTTGCTAATATCTCATTTTAAATGTATTGTACTTTAAATACGCATTAGTAGGGTGCCTTTAGAGCTTCAGCTCACCTAAATGCTTTAATCAGCCCTAAAAAACTCGCTCTCAAGGCAGAACATAAAAGCAAAGGGAATGCAATGTATTCACCCCACACACTACATGCTGAATGTACATTGTTAGTACTTGCATGCCTCACTCATAAGAAAATATATGCTTTCAGGGTACATTATTAGAAATGTATTTAGCTCAACAAAGAAGAACTTAATAAGGGAGAACTGAATTAAAGAATGGCTAATCCCCTGTGATATATTTATGGCTGGAACTTGACTGCATCTTACATGTGTTTTGAATTCACTTTTAGACCACATTAGATATTCATTTGTCAGTGTTATATTTATTTTCTCCAATTTTTTCTTTCCTCTTGTAGGAGAACAGAAACCAATTACGCTAGAAACAGACAAATTTTATCACGTACCCTACTCCTTCAGCTTTATTTGGGCAGATATAATTAAAAGGGACACAGCCCTCCCTATATCACACAAAGTTGAATTTCCGTTATTTAAGAGGACCCTGTCAACATGGTTATTTTTTACTTGTGGTATGTTTTTTGTTGAATTTTGTTAAACCCAGTACAAGTGAAATCCATGGTGCACTCCCACGAGGTGCAGCACATGATGCCTGTGCAGTCAGCACCGTGAGAGGTGACAAACACCCGCAGCTTTAATAGCAGACCTGTTCCTCCAGACCAAGGCAGCAGCTTGTCCTCACTGTGACTCAGAAGCAGCACAGAGAGCAGAGGACAAACAGGATCTGAACGTACCAATGGCTTCTGGAGACCCTGTTCTGCCCTCCAGGAAACCCACTGCCACCACCACAGTATGAAACGTGGGCTGGTGATGGATGGTACACCTCACTGGCTAGTTTGACTCTTGTTACTACAGGTCCTGAACTCAGGAACACTCAAGTTGTCTTCCCTGGTTTCATCCCTCCTACCCGACAAAGAAACTTTTCCCCATTGGCTGCTTGCTGGAGAGAACAGAATTCCTTTTCTTTGAGGAGACCAGCCATTCCTCCATAGGTTTTCCATGCTGTTGCCCCTATTGCCAGAACAGCACAAAGAGATGTACCAAACAAGGTATCTGAAAAAGACACAGGAGATCTGTCTGCACCTCTCTCCTCTATGATGCGATGGCCCTTCCTGCAAGCTGGAGACAGAGCCATGTGAATGCTTCCCAAAAGCACTCAGTGTCTACCCAAACATCTGACTGATGGGGATCACCATTCTGATGACTTTCTTTTTTTTTTTCCTAGGAATTGTTTCATGCTTGTATCTTGTGATTATATACACATTTATTTTTTTTATGGTTCTATGGCTTTTGGCTTGATAAGGGCTTTCCAAGACAGAATATTTTATGAGCACATACTGTGACAGCCACAGCACATGCAATAACCCATGCAGAATACAAGACTCTTCTGACTTCACAGCTTGTAATTGCATGTTGGCACATAATGATTGACTGAGGTGTCTTAAGCCTCTGGAAAAATCAAAGCACCAAAACAGCTTGTGGAAACAAGTGGGTCTGAAGCCAGAATGAGCTGAGGTTTAACAACAGTAAGTTGTGCTGGAGATGAAACACAAAACTCATATGGATAACAATGTGATCTGGGGTTCAATGCTTGGAAAAAAGTTTAAAGATGGAAGAATGGAAAAATTTTCCCAGAGCAGAAAACAAAATAACAACAACAGCTTACATCGTCTATGGCTACTCTCTACCACAGACATTTTAAGTAATAATTTATAAATACAATGAAAAATAACTGGCTTTCATATATGGGGCATTGTATGTTCTGGCTTTTGAACTGAAGAAATTGAGGTTTTATTAACTGTATACTTGTGAGGTATCAGTAAAACTGTTGGGAGTAAAAAACCTACCCAGAATAGCTTTCTCTTTTATATGCAAATCCTTAGAAGAAAAGTAACATTATAAAGTAGATTACACTTAATTTTTAATCTATTTCAGCCAAATAAAGCTAAATAAAACTACTGGTCCCGATGTATAGAAAGAAGAGGCTTAGCTGAAAATGCCTGTTTTAAGAGGTTGGCTGTGAACAAAGGTCCAAAATAGTCTTTACCAGAAAGCCAGCACTGAAAGTACATACTCTTTTTTCCTGATCACGGCACTCTTTAAAAGTTTTTGTTTCTTGTGTTTGATTAGAGAGAAAAAAAAAATAAAATTCTGTGTTTAATAAAAATTGAATTGTCTCCAAGCCTAATTTTTCAAGTGAACAGCTGAATTGTGTGCTGTGCCCTGAAGGGCTGCTCCTTCCCTTTAAGTGGCCCAGAGCACCTCCGCCATCCCTCCCACTTATGCCTCTGAAGGTAATTTCAGGGATCATCCCTTCAGGGATCATCCCAATGATCCAGTCAAATTCTGCATCTCAGACTAAACGGGTCAAAGAGCATTCCTACTTGGCTGCAAACTAACATTATGAGAATAATGTTCTGGAACCAAAAACCTTATGATCTTCAGGAGAGAAGGAACCTTAACTAATACTTTTATCATGTTGTCCAGGTCTCAGTTGGGATAGTGTAAATTTTCTTCCTAAGAGAAGAGGATATGTAAGGTTTTGACATATGGAAAGGACATTTCCTTGAATTTTGAAAGCACTTTTGCGGCTATGTCTCAACTTCTAGTACATATGTGTGCATACATATGTCTACAATTACCTGTATGTGCCTTACATTTATATTTCCCTTTTTTCCAGACAGCTTTACAGATCGTAATATCACCAGAAAATAATTTCTTACCTGGGGATATTATATAGAAGAAGTCCTTAAACTCATCCATCCAGACCTCTGCCAGTCTCCTGTTGTTCTTGTTGATGACGTGCCCCGTGCCACCAGGGAAGGTGTAAGGTGTTGCCTTTCGGAAAACGTGGCCAACATGCGAGCAGGTGACAATCTCAAGGGAGCCACCACACTGCCAAATCTGAAATGAAAAGATGCAGAAAACACTGACTAAAACAAATACAAACCACAATGTGTTTACAGCAGGAGGGTCTCTGACAGATGGGCTAGCACCTATCTCCCTATTTATCTCCCGAGGAAATTTCAAAATTCAAAATTTCAAAGTTTAAGGGGAGCAGCAGTGGCAAACTCTTGACAGCAAGGAAAGTGCCAGACTTAACTGCAATGTGAAAGCTTGTGTGAATGGTTCATCTGGTTCCATGTCCCTACAATGTAAACATGCACAAAGCCCACCTCAGAAAGGTGTCAGAACAGATTTAATGTAGGGTATGTATACTATCTATATTTGAATTTTCCAGGTTTTCATATTTCATAGAATCACAGAATACCGGTTTGGAAGTGACCTCAAGGATCCTCTGCTCCAACCTTTCTAAGCAAAGCATGACCTAAACTAGATAGCCCAGCACCCTGTCCAGCTGAATCTTAAAAGTGTCCAACACTGAGGAGTCCACCATTTCCCTGGGGAGATTATTCCAACAGCTGCTTGTTCTCAGTGTGAAAATTTTTCCTCTTGCGAGGAAAGAAACAAATAAAAACTTTTACATACAAATATATGTATTCTTTCAAAGCAGAAATATGTTCATGACCATCATGAGCAAAGGCAGATCTTGGTTGCTATCACAGACAGCAACAGAAAGCAGCAAGCACAGGTACTCTGAACATCACAGAACCGCATAAGTGAAACAGATGCAAAACGCATCTTCTCTGGTTCACATGCTGGTAAGTACTGTGATCTACTCAAAAAAAAAAGAAAAAAATACAGACAAAGAAGATAATTTGGTAAACTTCTAGATGCAAACTGTCCCTGTCCACTACTGGAAAATCTATTCTCTGAGTAAGCTCAGTGCATTCACTAGCTGCATAAGTATAAAAAAAACCCCAACATATAATCCTGGACTTTAGTGCCTGGTTATTAAATGAAGGAATTTATTTCTCTGTGAGATCACTAGTCTTGGTATGATATGCCTCTGTATATTAACCGCTGTTCTGCAAGCTCCCATCTTTCCAGCCTCTGAAAAGAACTAGAGAAGATACTAAGGATGGCTGAATGACCAAGTTTGCAGAACCGGAGGCTGAACACAGGCAGCCAGGTGAGCAACAGGGAAAAGCGAAGCGTACAGGGTACAAGTTTTGCTGTTCCACCAGACAAGATCAATTTCTTAGGATTTACTCTTCTCTAAGGTTCACTGACATTTTGGCATAAACAATGGTATCAACAACTGCCCAGCGCCATATTTAGGCTTGTCCCACCCTCTGTTTTGCTCTCGTCCTAAGCAGCCATCAGGACTAAAATTTACAGTGCCTCTGGTAATAAGATACAGAATTTAAGAACCATTGGGTGTTTTAAACAGGAATGCCAGTACTGTCTTGTAATTAGAGCTCCTCGACACAGACATAAGTTACCATAGTAACTTAAGCAGATTTTATTTAATTAGGGCTAAATCCCTTTATATAATTTCATTAGTATGCTAAGTGAAGTACTCTGCTGGGATGAGCAATGACAACATCAAAATATTCTTATATTTAACATCTTGCGTTTTGCAGCTCAGTGACAACTAGTTAGTTCAGGTGAACCTTCAAGTTGATGGATGCCAGCGCACATGTGATGGTACCAAACAGAAGCATGCATTACAATGGAAATATGCACTACTAATATGTTCACAGAGTAACCTGGGGTAATTCAGCAGAAAGGGCAGTAATGAGCAGATGCTTTGTCAGGTGAGCTCTAACCCACAGTCTCTGGAGACCAGCATCCCCCCAGTCACTGTTGCTGTTCCCCTATCTCGCCCTGGCAGGAAATTCCTCCCTCCCTACTAATTTTTTTTTAAGTATGTTCCTGTACATTTTTAAGCCCTTTTTGGCTGTCCTTGGTACAATCTGCTATCTATTACAGTTCTCATAGGAATGTGGATGAACCTGCACACTGTTTAGAAGAAAAGGACTTTTATCTTTTCAGTAATATTTTAAAAACCCCAAACAAATCAACCTGGTTTGGGAGGAAGTGACCTCAAAGATCACCCAGTTCCTAGTTCATGGTTGCTCAAAGGCCCATCCAACCTGGCTTTGAACACTTCCAGGGACAGTGCAGCCACAGCTTCTCTAGACATTGTCCCTCATACTTTGCTATTGAAGAACTTTTTCCAGACAGCACCTCAACTCAGATATTCAGTATCCTCTAGAAGCCTTTTACTGACACTGCTGACTGTTCCATGTAATGCTCCAAGAATTTTTGAGGGAAACTGTCATTAAAATTTACTATAGTCTTTTTCATTTTAACATTCATTGTATTTTTTTGATCCAGCAGAATTTCCAGGGATAGAATTTACTTGATCCTATAGATTGGGCAACAGGTATTTCCAATGAACTGTATCTTTCCTCCAACATGCCTAGATGTTTCAAGACATGGCAACAATTTTATGAATTATTACTTTACTATAATCCATCTAGTTATCTTGGTTGTCTCCTCCTACAAAAAGAGCAGCAAAGGGAGCCAGTGTCTCCCACCAAACTGCTACACCAAGACTTGCTGCCTACCAGCCCTGCCCCTAAAAACCTCTGCAAGTCCATGAATTCCCCCCAAATCATATATTCTTCCAACCACAGCATTTCAATCATACTTCAAAAGTGTCTCCCTGCATCTTTCAACCCAGCACATTTTGCAAGTTTACTCCCCACCTTTTGTGGAAAGCTATTTAGTGGAAAAACAAACAAACAAAAAAAGAAACCAACAACATCCAGCTGCAACTTTACAGTGGAGAACCTCTTAACTGTCCCCAGCCTGATATCTTCAGCACTAGCTGTTATCCCACCCACTAGCTCATTTCAATCCATCCCTTCCTGACTAAGGAGATCATTTCCAGAGTGCCACTTACTGAAATGTTTCAGTGAAGAAAAGACCCAGCAGATTTGCCCCATTTCCTAGGTCTGGAAAATTAGATCTTTATAATTTAACTTTCCACTTGATACAAACTCATTTTCTATTTATCCTTTTGCTTACAAATACTTATTCCTTCAGTGTTTGTGGCAAAACATCGCACACAATAGAATTAAAACTAAGGCTTGTATATGCTCATGTAATTTATCTATTTTTAAATAGAGGCATGAGTTATTTAGAGTTGCCTTTGATTTCATAGACATTTTAATACCATTCATACTACTGCATAGAATGAGTGCATTAAACTCTGTCTAATCTCTGAGCAGCCTGGGCACTTGTCATCTACCTGTATCAAGAAAGGAAACATCACACCCCGTGACTTGTCCTATACAGGTGAATCTCTTCAGCCTGCATAAAGCAAGTCCTATCATTTTCTCCCGTTTTGTCGGCACTTTCTGTTCCTTAGCACAAGGCTGTGACTGCCTGTTGCCAGCAGCGCTGGTGTAGTCACAGCTCCAGCAGTGTCAGTAGACACCTACACCTGATGGAGATGGAACCATGGCATGGGCAGGGATTCTGGGTGAGCCAGACACAGGACAACACGCAGCCCAACACCCAGATGCTGGCACATCTGCAATTCAGCATTCTGCAATTAAACCCTATAAAGGGGAGTCTTACAAACAATGCTTCTGCACTACTGGTTATTGCCTCATGCTTGGGGGTATAATTTTGTTGCAAATGCCTTTGATGGCAAAATATGTTAAACTAATTCAAAAAGAAATATAAGACTCTTTAAATTTTAGATTAAAATAAAACTAAAGTTTCAGGCTGCAGAAACCAAAACACCAAAAGCAAATGCCTTACGTGTTAATAACTCTATTTACTTAATTTTAACAAACATTTCTTTATGTAGAGGGCTTCTATTGTTCCAAATATGTGTTTATGGATGATGGTTTTAGATTAAACATCAATCACACATATGCACAGATGAAAGCTATGGTAAAAAAATAATCCCCAAAGATTACTGCAGTTGGAAAGAATGTTAACACATAAGCACAGTTACGTTAAATGAGTTAAACTTGTTTGTTGCTATGCAGCGATGCATAAGTAATAATTAGGAAAAAAATCCCTGAAAACTCTAATACCAAATATCTCTGTAATGAAATCAGCTACAGGGGGGTTGGAACTAGATGATCTTTAAGGTCCCTTCCAAACCAAACCAATCTAGGATTCTGTGATCTTTAATATTTTCCCTATAAAAAGTGAGAATCCTGACATACCAAAAAATTAATGCAGTACGAAGAAAGGAAAATGTATCCTTTAAGTGTAAGTAAGTGCACAAACATATTTTAAGTACAATTTGTGAGCAAACTCTGATCCTAAAATTAATAAATACAGTCAAACAGCTAAGGAATACTGAAAATCAGAGAGATAGAGTTTCTCAATATGTTTGCCAGGTGATTAGGCATTCATATACCCAAAATTTCACTCACCCACATTTCAATGTTATGGTATACTTCTGATAATAATCTTACTCACATACATGCAACCTTTTCAGCCTCACCAGGAGTTATGCACTGTAATTACACAGTCATCCAAATCAACAGTTCTGCTAAAACTGTTTATTTAAACATGTTTAAATGCTCTCTTACACCTATAATTTTGCATCTGACTTGCATAGAGTCAGGTTGAAAAACTGCTATTAATAATCATTTGTGCATATTGGGAAAAGCTTAGAATCATAGAATGGTTTGGATTGGAAGTGAACTTTAAAAATCATGTAATCCAACCTCTGAGAAGAGCAAGATTACTTGGACTTCCATATCATAATTCTTAAAACAAAGATGAGGAAGGTGGGCAGATGAAGAGAAACACAGGATGAACAGGACATCAGCCAAAAAACAGTGACCACAGCTCAAAGATATAATCAGCATTATATAAAGAATACACTTCACAAACACTGTCTGTGTGGCCTGATTTATCACTTTACATCTAGTTCCATTTGCTATATTTTTACAGTTTGCTACTGCATATAAAGTACATCCAAACATTAAAACTTATATTATGAATGTTGCTAATGAAATATTTTCCAATAGCTCTCTTGATGTATCGTAATGTTGCAAATTCAGTAGGGAACAGAGGAAAGCAGCTTGAACACCTACAAAAAATGAGACCCCACCTGTAGTACTGCATCCAATTCTGGGGCACCCAAAATACAAAGGACATGGACCTGTTGAAGCGAACCCAGAGGAGGCCATGAAGATATTCAGGGAGGCAATTTGTAGATTTTTCAAGGATGCAGGAATTAGCAAAACAGGGGGTTTTGGTTTTGTTTTCTAAATACCAGACCAGCACCAAAACTAACCTGCTCCCATTCAATGATAAAAACATCCAGCGCAGTAAGAGCTCTAGGAATGTCTTTATAGCTGACATCTATTATAATATAGTTCCAAACCAGGATTTAGCATCAGTGGTTTACTGTCTGCAATGAGATATTCTGGAAACCTGCTGGATAATTGCAGGCTTGTAATGCAGCTGCTGGAGGAACCTCCCCAGCCACTTGGCAATCTTTGCTAGCAATTTTGTGCAGTTGTTTTACATCAGATTGTTTTTTAACTGCAGAGGCCTTGGCATTTTATCGATCCAGTCATACCTGATGTACTTGACTATATGTTTGGTTTTCTTTATAGATGAAGGCTCTAAAAACCAAGTAACAGCATCACAAGTCTGCCTGGCATTCCTATAGCAATTTCCAGGCACTGGAAGCATGTAATAATTTTATTTGTCTCTTGACACCGTGTCCTCTTATGAGACTCATGAAGTTCAACAAGGCCAAGCATAATATCCTGTACCTGGGTCTGAGCAATCCCAAGCACAAAGAGAGCAGAGACAGGACAGAGAACAGCCCTGAGGAGATCTTTGGTGCTGGTGGATGAAAAGCTCATCAGAATCTGGCTGTGTCCTTACAGGCCAGAAAGCCAACCAAATCCTGCGCTGCACCACCTGCATGGCCAGCAGGTCAAGGAAGGGATTCTCCCCCTCTGCTCCACTTTTGTGAACCACTTCCCAGAGGGCTGTGTTCAGCTCTTGGGCCCTCAACATAAGAAGGGCATGAACCTGCTGGAGCAAGTCCAGAGGAAGCCACAGAGATGCCCCGAAGTCTGAAGCACCTCTC
The DNA here is from genome assembly GCF_012275295.1 of Melopsittacus undulatus. Lineage (NCBI taxonomy): Eukaryota > Metazoa > Chordata > Aves > Psittaciformes > Psittaculidae > Melopsittacus > Melopsittacus undulatus. The sequence goes on from NC_047530.1 coordinate 72,865,700, forward strand.
CTATGGAGAAAGGCTGAGAGAGCTGGGCTTTTTCAGCCTGGAGAAGAGAAGGCTCTGGGGAGACCTTAGAGCAGCTTCCAGTGCCTAAAGGGTCCAACAAGCAAGCTGCAGGGGCACTTTTTACAAGGGTAAGTAAGGACAGGACAACAGGGAATGGCTTTAAACTGACAGGGGAGATTTGGATTAGATACTAGGAGGTTCTTCCCTGTGAGGGTGGTGAGGCACTGGCACAGGTTGCCCAGAGAAGCTGTGGCTGCCCCATCCCTGACAGTGTTCAAGGCCAGGTTGGATGGGGCTTGGAGCAACCTGGTCTGGTGGAAGGTGTCCCTGTCTGTGGCAGGTGGTTGGAACTGGATAGTCTTTAAGGTCCCTTCCAAACCAAACCATTCTGTGATTCTACAGTCTTCATTAGTCTGATGCACATGTTCCAGGCTCGTTTTTTCTTGAAGTGGGAAAATCTTCTGAAGACATAAGGTAATTTTTTCTAATATGATGCCCCAAAATTCATGGGCTTCCTCTCCTTGCTTCCCCCTACCCCTTAGTCTTAGCACATAACATAATTATGGCATAGCTGTTTCCCTGCTTTTATCACTAGGACTTTCTGCAGAGACCATGGCTATTGTTGATTTTCATCTTTGCACATATTTGTGACTGAGATTTTTAATTTAAACCTGAAATTAAGATCTCACGACAGTATTCTCACACAGATTTATGTAAGTCAAGCCCATCACTTGCTTACATAAGCATTGATTAGAATTGAAGTCCAACTGAAACAGGACTCATGCAATGATTATTTAGGGAAAGAAAAAGAAACACACACACACACACAAAAAAGAAAAACAGACCTTCAAGTGTTATTTTATATAAAATATAAATTACATAAATGCCGAGGAAGGAGAAACTGTACCAAAGGCAGAGGTACCAGCTCAACCTGCACTGCGCTTGACTGCAAACCCCAAATCATCCTGACCAGGAGCTGGCTGACCTGTGCCAGGAACCCCAATGAGTTTCTTATGCAGCTGTCAACAGCCAGAGCAGAACAGCCCAAGATGAAGACAGACTAACACCATTAAATTGCTAAACTTCTCAGGAAAGGCTTTCAAAATATACTAGTATTATTTGAGCAAGAGTATGCATTAAGAATATCCTATTTATGACATTTCTTCACCATATGCTGGAAGCCGAATGCATGCTCACATGCTGCTTTCAGCAGAAGATCAAATGTTTTCTGCCAAAACGAATCTATTATGTGAGAGAGCAGAAAAGAGCCATGGAATTGTAAATTATTTTACTCTGATGCACTTACAAGGCCTGACAGAAAAATTATCAATATTTGTATCTTTGTTAGAAAAGTAGCCACTGCCGAAAGGAGTCCATGTATTCTCCAATAATAGGGACTCTTAAAATTGCCTTGTTTGTCCCTCTGTATCAGAGCTGGTTTTTCAGGGATTATAATTTTTATGATGAAAGCCCTCTGTTCTTCCAAAAGGAAAGCTAAATATTTCAGACTACACTAACGTGAATGGGACCTTTCCACAGTAAAGACCCCAAACTGATGCTGCAAAAGGTTTTCTGTAAGTGATAACTAACACCAACAATAACACATTCCTTCAAAGTTCTCTCTGTCAGGATTTAATTGCATCAGCAATTCCCAAAGTTTCAATGAAACAGGTGAAATTAACTTTACAGAAATCACATATCCTAATATTTGGTGAAAAACAAGCAGTAGTAATATAAAGATTTTGTCTAAGAAAGGCACATATTCAACATTTTAAAGCATCACTAGCTACCCTCTGCTCCAGGGATCACTTCTGTGGACATGAAAAACAAGCCTACTAACAGGCTGAATTTAAAATAATCTCCTATATAGGGACCTATGTACATCCAAGGAAAATTTTTAGGGGTCTATACATCAAAAAAAGTTCAAATCTGCTGAGTTATAACATTAATGCTCAGAAGTAACTCTACCCTTCTATTTTACTGGAACGGAAAACATTATGTTTTATAGAAAATAGCCTGAAAATGTTTTCATATTCCCAGTTGATCTTCTCTAGAAATACCTGCTCCACCTGCTTCCTGTCTAGAGGACAATTACTAAATGCATTTCACTCAAAGTGACTTTATTCTTGTAATGGACAAAACACCTATCATCAGCAGAAATAGTCACTTTTCTGCAGTATGTGACATCTCTCTGTGAGTTCAGCTCTTGCACAGAATAAAAATCCCAGCCAGAACTTGCAAGTTCATGACAACATACACTGTCAAAACCTTCTATTAAAACATATATTTGACTTTTTTACACTATACAGATTTCTATCTTGTTATGTCATTTAGTATTTGCTCACAGAAAGCCTCATTTCTTTTATAAACAAAAGTATTACTAAAACATGTATTATTTTGAAACTGTAGAAATATTTCAAAAGCAATGTTTCATGCAGTAAAAAGGACCAAAACACCATAATGAGGCATTCCCAAATATCTTGAGAACTTAAATTAACCCATGACTTGCAAGACAGCTAAAGCATAAGTGCCCTGTCCGCGCCACAGGAACCGTTACAGCACAACTGTGTTTGTTGACAGAAAATGAAGGAAAACGGCAATTACCCTAAAAGACATTTCAAGATTCTCGCCACCCCAGATATCCATTCCTGCATCGTAAGTTCCTATCTCTTCAAAGTAGTTTCTGTCAATAGAAAATAGGCCACCAGCCATAGTAGGGGTCCTAGTTGAAAACAAACAGAAAGAAAAAAGGGAAAAAGAAAAGAAAAGAAAAAATACCTTTTGAAAGACACTGTGGAATTTATTAAGTGACACTACAGTACATTTCACTACCTCAGACATTTTCACTATAAATATATTCTATGCACAGCAGCTTAAATATAAACTACTAACAATAATAGTATAGTTTTGACTGTATACTCCCTGTGCTTGACTTTCAAGCAGAAGTCCCCCAAAGCTGATGAGAGCGCTGCCTGGGTGAGACCTGCAGGATTGCTTCCTACCCGCAAAATCACATTTCCATAGATAATTTCAGGAGCATTGTAATGGTAAAGGGGATGGAATTTTTGCCTTCTGCATCCAGAACAGCAGTTCAAATCCAGTCTGAAATGCTTAGTGAAGAGAGTTTAATGCCTCAGGTTTGCCATAGAGAGTAACTAAATGTGCATAAAATTACCAGGCATAATCTCTCTTAACAGGATTATAAATCCTTACAACAGGCAAATCCAGTCAGAGTGCAATTTCTCTTTGTGTAAAGATGTCCTCTTTCCCCATAAATACCTGCTCTATTTTTTTCAGCATCTGATGTCTACATGATATGAAAACTGCTCACCCCAGTTCGCAGGAACATCACTCTGAGATGCTGCACCAATTCATAACTAATGCATACCCAACAAACCACAGCTCAATGAACCTCATGGGATGCATGGTCCATAAACACTTTAGCTCAGCTAAAGGTGTTTCCCCAGGCACAGGCTTTTCAGCCCAAATGTGTCCCTGCAGCCATTGCCACAAGAGCTGTGCTACAGTCCTGTCCACCCGTCCAGATGTCAAGAGGGGTGTGAGGTGACAGCACCCACCACATGCGACAGATGGACTTTGATGGAAGGAGTCTGCCAAGGTCTCAGCATCCCTACATGCTTTGCTGGTGGGGACCTCAGGGCATGTTAGCTTAGATATGGATCAACAGACATGTTTCTGTCCTCAACTTCAAAACCAGCTGCAAAACCAACTGCATAAATCATCAGGTTCAACAAGTTCAAATGCAAGGTCCTACACCTGGGTATGGGCAATCCCAAGCACAAACTGGGTGGGGACTGGATTGAGTGAAGCCCTGAGGAGAAAGTCTTGGGTGTTGGTCAATGAGAAGCTCATTGTGATCTGGCTATGTGTGACCTTGCAGCCCAGAAAGCCAATCATGTCCTGGGCTGCATCACCAGCAGCATGGCCAGCAGGTCGAGAGAGGTGATTCTCTCCCTCTGCTCCACTCTTTGTGAGACCACACCGGCAATTCTGGGTCTAGCTCTGAGGCCCCCAACATAAGAAGGGCACAGACCTGTGGGAGCAAGTCCAGAGGAAGCCACAGAGATGCCCCAAAGGCTGGAGGCACCTCTCCTATGGAGACAGGCTGAGGGAGCTGGCCTTTTTCAGCCTGGAGAGGGCTCTGGGGAGACTTTAGAAGAGCTGCCAGTACCTAAAGGCATCAAGAAGAGAGCTGAAGAGGGACTTTTTACAAGGGTAGTCAGGGATAGGACAAGGGGAAATGGCTTTAAACTGTCAGAGAGGAGATTTAGATTAGATATTAGGAAGAAGTTCTTCCCTGTGAGGGTGATGAGGCACTGACACAGGCTGCCCAGAGATGCTGTGGTTGCCCCATCCCTGGCAGTGTTCAAGGCCAGGTTGGACAGGGCTTTGAGCAGCCTGGTCTAGTGTCTAGGAAGATGTCCCTGCGTTTGGCAGGGGGCTGGAATTGGGTGATCATTAAGGTCCCTTCCAATACAAATAATTTTGTGATTTTATGAAAGTGGATAAGATTGAATTCTGAGAATGCATAATATAATCCTAGCTCAATGCATACAACTGCCCATCAACCTGCAGTAACTACTGTCTGTATCTCAAAGATTCAGTCACAAAAATCAACTCATTCATTCAGATATTTAGTAAACTGCTTTCAAAGACTGCTAGGAATATCTGCTATTCTGTGATCAGATTAGGCACCTGAATCTGCACAAGTGCAGCATCTCCAGCATCAGCACTTCTGCCTGTCTAAAGCTCAGCTTCTGCAGGAGGTCCTGCATTTGAAGACAGTCTCATGCAAACAGTGATATAAAAAAAAACTGCTACAATTTTTCCAAAAAAGCAAGTAAACAGGAACAAAACTTTTAATGTGCAGTGCAGGAAAAAGCTAAGAGTCTCCATGTGCATTCCTACCCATGGTAGAACCTGAATGACTTGGGAAGTTCCCAGATCTTCTTTTGGTAGGTTTCATATGTCCTATATGCAAGAGGAATTAGGTCAAGTACTCCCCTATTAGCACACACAACCATAGAGTTCAAGTCTTGGGTTAGTGTGGGTGTTGTAAGGTCCCCAAGACCTTAGTCACAGAGAGCAATCACTCAGGGTTGGGGGGGATAGTGCTGTGCTGCACAAACCTTTTCCCAATGTGGTAGTAATTAGTGCTCACTTACTCTTGAACTCAGCAAATCCAGGTAATTTGCCAGCTGTGCAATTATTTCCTCTTCTGCAAGAGCTATCATTGCTCCCAGAAAAAAAAAACACATGACTTAGCAATGAAATAATACAGGACCCTGAGTTTGCCAACACTTCATTTCTATTTTTCTCCCTGTGCTCTCAGCACTGGAAATGCTCAGTTAATTAACTGTCATTTGGACAGGGCTAAACCTTCCCTGGTTTCAAAGCCACTTTACTGCCCTCAGCCTTGCTGGGTTTCTACCACAGGTAATGTGGATGTCCCTGAAGCTATGCTGGAAGCATGCGAGCAAACTGAGCAGATGGGAATGGCCAGCTGGTGTGACCCTCTACCTGACTGGGATCATGATGGTTAAATACCACCTTGTACAGGAAACAGAAAAGAAAGCTGACTCTTGAAATCTTTCTTAATTGAAATGGTTTTGTGCCAGATGAATATCAATGCAGAAATATTATATTTAAAATAAATTTCTATTATTGATCATCCAGAAACTCTATAGGTCTATGCAAAACTATCCACACTGACACCAAAAGCTGTGGCAGTATGTGGTTTAATCACTTCCTCAAAACTGGCCAAGATCCCTTAGGACTCTCAATAGTTCACAAACATTCTGAATGAGCCGGTGCCCAGCACTGCACAAACTAACCTCACCTCCTGCCTGCACTGATTTCCAGTCCGCACTAACCTTACTGAAGTAAGGAGTGTCACTGGTTTCAAATTAACAAAATCATCCCCACTTCTCTGTTTGCAACAGAAACATCACCCAAGACCGGATCACCAGCATCATGACCAGCAGGTCAAGGAAGGGATTCTCCCCCTCTGCTCTGGTGAGACCACAACTGCATTGCCATGCCCAGCTCTTGGACCCCCAACATGAAGGATGTGGAGCTACTGGAGCAAGTCCACAGGAGGCCACAGAGATGCTCTGAGGGCTGGAGCACCTCTCCTATGAAGAGAGGCTGAGAGAGCTGGGCTTTTTCAGCCTGGAGAAGAAGACGGCTCTGGGGAGACCTTAGAGCAGCTTCCTGTATTTGAAGGGGCCAACAAGCAAGCTGCAGGGGCACTTTTTACAAGGGTAAGTAAGGACAGGACAACAGGGAATGGCTTTAACCTGACAGAGGGGAGATTTGGATTAGATACTAGGAAGAAGTTCTTCACTGTGAGGGGGGTGAGGCACTGGCACAGGTTGCTCAGAGAAACTGTGGCTGCCCCATAGCTGGCAGTGTTCAAAGCCAGGCTGGATGGGGCTTTGTGCAGCCTGGTCTAGTGGAAGGTGTCCTTGCCCATGGCAGGGATTGGAACTGTGTGAACTTTAAGGTTGCTTCCAACCCAAACTATTATGTGACTCCATGATGATTCTATGATACTCTGCCTCCTCTCCTTCGTTATCCTTTCATTTTTTCCCCTGAAGGAAGACAGTCTGTGATTCAATGATACAAAATTTTCCATTTTCACAAAGATTCAGGTATAATCAATTTTTGAAGGATGCAACTGAATTTTACACACAGATCTGGATTCTTCCGAATTGTCATTAGCAACTGTTCATGAAAACCAGTGTTTCCCTAATAACTCACTAACTGAAATTGGAAGTGCGGTGTTTAATGCTGTAAAACCTAAGTAACTATGCACCAATGTACACCACAGATTCTCAGACAACTGAAACACAGCAGGCAGGACTTTTCTCTGTTATGTAAATTTAATGTTGCATAAACAGATCTGCAGAGCTTTCACTGTAAAAACAGCTGAAATAGTAGTATTAGACAGAGTAATGGTTCCTACAGGTTTTTTCTCAGCTTTGTGCCTACTAGCTATATTTTGCCTATGTCAAGTTATAATAATAACTACAGTAATGCGTTATGATTAACTCTAATCAACATTCAAACCAACTTTCAATTTTATTTTGGAGATACTGTCTGTTTCTCATTTCTACAATTATTAGCAGCAGGCAAGACTCCTGGTCATGTGCCTGCACCTCTGACTCTCCTAAGAGGGGCTGCAGAACATGAAGCATGGCAGTAATCCCCGGTCTGCTGCATCCCTCCAATCCCAAATGCAGCCCAGCATGCTGTGCTGGTCAGGGAAAACGAGGAGAGGCCGGTGTGGAGCAGCTCCCAAGGGTATGTTCAGGCCAGGTCTCCCCAGCCTGTGAGCTCCCTAAGGCTGTATACCACCACTTCATCCTGCATCCTCCAAGCTCCCCATCCTGGCACCTGCTCAACAGGGTCCAGCAGTCATAAGAGCAACACCACTAATGACCAAGACTGATATCTACATACCTCAGAATAAGGTTTTTACACTGGTTTCAAATACTGCTGTACATCATCCAGGCAGTATTAAGTGTAATCAACTCTAGGTTTAATCAGCCTTAATAATAAGAGGATAAATACAATATGCTCTGAATATTTTATCTTGTATTTTTCCTCTCAGTAAATAATTTATACTCGAGAAAATATTTTCTGGAAAAAACAATTTTTTTTTTTAGTATTTATACTAGCCTGGAGTGTCTTCAGCTTAAAAAAACTAAGGACAAGAATGCAAATACCCAGAGAAATGTGCTGTGCAGAGACTGCAAATGTCCAGCACAGAAATACTTAATGTTTTTAATACTGTAGATGTAAGAAGACAAGATGTTTGTAAACTAATCTTATAGTGCAGGCAAGTTTTCTATTGCCACAGGCAAAACCACAGGAGGAGAAATGAGTTCACTTAAAGCCAAAGCATGTTCTGCAAAGTACAAATGTTGTACAAGTGGAAAAAAAGAAGAATTAAAGATTTAGCAAGACCACTGCCTTTAGCTGGCATTATCCATGAACACTGACCACTGAACCAGGCCTCACCTTAGAAAGAACTGTGCTGCCCCGAGCTACCTGTTTCTGGAATTCCCAGATCCACCTGCATCCACCACACCATCCACAGGAAGATTTAGCTTTAAGCTGCACCTCTGCACAGGGCAAACATCCACGTTTTGCTCCCAGAGAGCCCCCTGGGAACAGAAATAGGCTTTGCACTTAAAAATAACACATTTTCATTGTAAAGTTTACAAAGCCAGAGGTGACTCCAGTGACAGTGGAAGTCACAGCAGTTACTCTGTATGGAAACAAGGTAAAATTCCGAGGTGCATCCGAACATCAATGAATAGTCTTGACTACTGAAACAAAAGAAAATACAACTATATCGATGGACATGAGTCCTTGGGGCATGTTGTACCCTCAGAGTAGGAAACTTCCCCCTACAGCAACACCTGGAAGCCCCTGCAATCCCCATGGCTCTCCAAGCCACAGTTCCTCTCTGATTTTGCAAATACACCTGAAAAAAAAAATGTCCACTGATTCTAGCAAACCTCAAAGAATGAAGCATTTGTCTTGAACACCTCTGTCTTCAGGAACAACCTTTTCTTCAGGTTTTCTTCTAAATGTCCCCTCCCTGTTGTCAATTTACAGTGTCAGTCCTAGGAAAGACACCTCATGCACTGAAAGCTCCCTGATGTTACTTCTGCTTTTGATCATGTACACGTAAAAGAACTGTAAGTACCTTTTTGAAAGCCCCCAAGAAATGCCACAGACTTCTACCATCTCCTGTCCCAAGATGTGGAGCACTGAGAGGGGGTCAGGGAGGAGACACAGCACAACCCAGTGCCCAGGAGAGCTTCCACTGTGAGCACTGCCCACCCTTCCCTACTGCCTTTAAATAGAGAGTGATTGCAACCCGGAAATGCTTTCACTACCTTCACAAAACCTCAGTTAGTAGTCACCATTTTAGAATATTCTGGGAAAGGTTATGCCACCAGGGTGTTAGCTGACCTGAGAAAAAGCCAGATAAGAGAAGAACTAGAAAAAAAGAACATGAGAAGGGATCTTAGACTAGGGTTTAAGAAACAGAAGAGGGAAAGGAGCAAAAGCGGCAAGGACAAGTGTGTGAAGAGCAGGAATAGCACACATGTATGGCTCTTGGATAAGAAGCCGATCTGGCGGGGGCAAGACATCACTCTTTAGCGTGCAATGTACCCACGAGTCCCTGCCATTCTGTTTGCTAAAAATATACAACCTAACTTTTCTAATGGAAGAAGAAAGCTCCTTCACAGCTGTACTGCATGACAATTAGTTGTGGGGTTTTCATATCAGAGTCACTGAATTAATTAACCTTTTCCCACTAAATCTAGAGATTCCAAGAAAGGCAGATATTTGACTCAAATAACTCAGGAATTTAGCATTTCCTGTTCCCTGTGTAAACACGCAAGCAACGTTTCATGTCTATGAACCAGAAAGAATCAGGCACCCTATTCCCAGAGTACAGTCCCTTCGACCTTCAACTTCACTGGGGTTACTGGCCACAGCTATGCACTACCTGGACTCTGCTTATTGACTAGCAATCTCTTACCAGTTAGATATCCTGACCTTTTCCACAAAAATACTTATACCATAACACAAATTATATACATAGATAATAAACTGCATATAAAATAATTCATAGTTTGAAATCACATGCATTATGAGATTTAAATCTAAAAAGCAAAGGTAGGAATTTATCAATGTTGTTATGGAAGAGAGAGTAAAACTTTTGTCAGTTATGTGGATTTTTAATACAATGAAAAGAAGAATTTAGAAGGCTTTTAGAAAAAAATATTAGAAATTTCAGAAAAAAGAATTTGAGGGCAGCTGTGATATTGCATGCACACAAACAGGTAACCCAATGATGTCTGTATTCCATGCCTATTCCATTGATGATTACAAAGAAAAAATATGAATAAAGACACATTCAACCCACATGAGACTGAAACAGTGTTTAAGAATGGGGAAAGCAATATGGAATAAAAAACATGAACTGACCAATTTGTTTCTACATTTTTGGTATAGGTTAGACTTTTGTTTATTTTTATTCCCCCATTTTTTGAATGTTCAGGTGGCAACAACTGCCAAAGCCATTCTCAACTTAGCTGAAATACACTTGTAGAATTTGTGACACCTCAGGACTAATGTAGTGCAGCAGACTCTTGGACTGCGCTTGATAAGCATTTGGAAATACCAGCTGGTGCTGAACACAGCTTATGACTTATTAAATGCTGTTTCCTACAGGAAGGCTGTTATCCCTGAGCAGCTCCACGGATCATTTGCTTTGCTGATTCTCTTCCCATTAGGTAAAAGGGAAAATGAAACAGGGAGCACCTTCTCCTGACACTGAAGAGGCTGCATGCCTTTACTATGTGGTCAGAGAGAGCATCTCTATGTCTAAGAGCTGACACTTTGGTCTGAAGCCAGCACAATTACACACCAGAGCTCAGCTCTTCACTCTAAAACACTTGTCTAAGAGATATTTCTGGGACCCATGGCACTTGGCATTAACCTCTGTCTTCTTCACCCACCCCCTGCTCACTAACACTCATCTCACCAGGAGAATCCCCAGAAGCCCAGGTGATCATCAGCTGAAAGCTGCTGGAAGGACAAAAAAACACTGGGGGGGGGGGGGAGGGAAGTGCTGGTTTTTGTTTTAATAATTTTAGGAGTCAGTCACATGTCTGATTCTGGATTAACCTGAAGTACTATTCCATTTCAAGGTAGGGGAATAAGAGGTGGGATATGCATTTCTTTGAGAACTCCGTGTCGGTAAATTTTTTTCACAGGAGAGTCAGGATAAACAGCCCAGTGAGTGGCACAGCAGGAGCACTGCATGAGGCTCTGCAACTCGTTAAGGCAATTAACTCTACCAATTTTAACACACACCTGAGCTCTAATGAAATAGCTGCTGGCAGACTTCACAGCTGAGTGATAACATTCTAGATCATGAGAAAAACAATTCTCTCAACTCAAAAATAGCTTCATCACCCCTCTGCTAACAACAGGGTCTGCTGCTTGGGACCCTGCTCATGTTTCCCAAGATCACTACCTAAAAATAAAATTAAAAAAATTGGTCCTTTCCAGGGACTTTTTACAATGGCCTGTAGGAACAGGACATGGGGAATGGCTTTAAACCGAGTGATGGTGGATTCAGATTAGATATTAAGGAAAAACTCTTCCCTGTGAGGGTGGTGAGGCCCTGGCACAGGTTGCCCAAGAAGCTGTGGCTGCCCAGTCCCTTGCAGTGTTTAAGGATGGAGCTTGGAGCAACCTGGTCCAGTGGAAGGTGTCCCTGCCCATGGCAGAGGGTTAGAACTAAGTGATCTTTCAGGTCCCTTCCAACCCAAACCATTCTGTGATTCCACGATTCTCTTACTCCAGGCTTTGAATGACAAGCAATTAAAGATTTTGCCCATTTTCTGGCATAAGCAATTCTGAGAGGATTTTCTTGACCCACCCACTGCCTTACCTGGAAGTGTGTCACAAACCTGTGCTGTGACTGTTGTTCCCTGAGATCTCCCTTTTATCTGCCTGCTGTGCACAACTGGGGGTTTGCAGGACTGGAATTCTGTCCACTTCATCATGTCTCTCACTCAGGACTGAAACCATTGCGTACATTTCATATTTTTTTAAAAAACAACTTTTCATGAAGACCGCAGAAGCTATTAGAGCTGAGCAAATAACCCACTGCAAGTAATTTATGCAATTTGTTCTGTTTCAGCTTCATTTAGAATTTTTATAGAGGTTTTGTTACAGTCTGTGGTTTAAGCAATTAAATGAAAGAGGTCAGGAATGATCACAGGAATTCAGGACGTACTCTTAGATCATTTTGACTCAGTGTGCACAGTCATCAATTTTCTTTTCTAGGCAATAAAAGCATACATTTTAAGTGCAAATCATCATAACCGAATACTTGGAGTCAGTGTTCAGCAATTTAAATCTCAGAAATATGTTCTGGTATTTGCCTTAAATTATGAAAAGACAGTAACATCTGTAAACATAAGGTCAACAGGCTATTTGCAGAAAACAGGGAAGGAACTTAAAAATCAGGTAATATTTTCAATTACTGTATGGTGAAAAAAAGATATAAAGGAGTTTTCTCAGCTCTGATACCTACATTGCAGCATTAAGGACAGGCCAGATTTTGGTCTTCACTATCCTGAACAACGTGCTATTATCTGACACATGTTCTCTGATACTGCAGCAAAACCTGAGATATATAGCATTATCATCTACATAAACAAGTACACAGTAAAGTAGCTCTCTTGATTCACTCACCTTACAGGCAAGGTCCTGTCTCCTTTCCTCCTGTCCATCTCCCTTTGTGGAACTGGATACCAGCGAAAGTTCAGTTTCCAGTTAAACCCTCCATAAGTCATATCAGATCCAGCCATGTATTCAAAAGTGTCATCACTGATCACATCAATGATTGGGCAGACAACAGTTTTCCTGTAAGGAAAAAAATGGGCTTTTTTAAACAAAACAGGTTTTCATGGTAGTAAGGAAGAATAAAAAATTCTGAGTATTGACGGTCACACAGACAAAACATTATGCCTGGTAAAAAGAATGGAGAAAGGTGGCCATCAGGATGAGGGACATGCAGACCTTGTGAAAGTAAATGGCACAGGTTGCTGTCATCACTGGCATTATTATTCTTACTGCCAGCAACATAAATCCTGCTGTAAGAATCGAAAGTTTTTCACCTCTCTATTTAGAAATTAGATTTTGACACAAATAGTAGAAACCCCTCTACCTGCCATATAAATTAAAAAAGAATAAAAAGAAATTATCTTTATTTTCAGATCAATTATTTGTTTAATTTCTATTTTTTAGCAGAACAGAGGAACCAAGGACTGGCCTGGAGGCAGGAGGCAGATCCCTGCACCTGGAGGGGGAGAGCTGCCCTTACCTGTCTTCCTTTATCCTGGCCAACAGTGGCTCGAGCCAGCCCAGGGTGCACTCACAATGTGCGTCCAGGAATGTTATCACCTGCCCTTTGGAGGCTGCCGCCCCACGGAGCCGCGCACGGATCAGTCCTGACCTCTGCTCCATCCGAATGATTTTTATGGAGACTTCCAGATTTTTCACGTAATTCTCTAATGAGGCTTTCAGAAACTCTGCCAGAGATAATTGGAAAAAAAGAAAACAAAAATAAAACAAAAAAAACCCACAAAAAACAAAGAAAAAAAAACCACCAGAAGAAAAGTATTATTTTTAGTAAGGTTCAGCAAGTACCAAGGACTCAAAATATAACTGCTGCGTTTATGTGTCATGCTCAGCCCTCCAAGGACGGCCATGCACAAACACTGCCCTCAGACAGGAAATGTGTTTTGACATATTTAGAGTTGTTCTGAAGTCACAGCTGAGCTATGAGGGTTTGCACCAACACCCTATTCCAGGCAGCCACATGGAAAACAGCCCACGCACACAGACACATCTGCCCGAGCATCTCTGCCCGAACATCTCTGCCCAAGCATCACAGAAATTTTAAAGAGTTGTGATCAGTTTCCTTCAAATAAACCAGCAGTCAACAGGGAGTGCAAAATGTTTACACTGTTTTGCTTATGGTTAATACAAACATGTCTATTTTTGATGAATTTCACCATTTCAGTCCTTTAAGAATCCAATATTTTGCTTTTAGGGAAAAACTGTAGTTACTTGGCCTCAAGTCCTCTCCCATACCCAGAGAAACATTAAGCTGACTTTTTTCCTGAAGCAGGAAAATCCAGGACAGTAATTACAGTTAAGTTAATGCTACAGAAATAAAGGCTGGCTTAGCTTGCACCTTCTGTTCCTTGATCCATTGCACCTAGATGTTGTATTTGCCATGATATTAATTTGGCTACTCCAGGAAAATTTATCATTCCATTGATTCCATTTATAGAACACAATGTGATCACTTTCCCAGGTAATAGCTATTTCACATGTAGACAGTTTTCTTTTTAAACCCTGGGTTTAAAATTCAACCATAGATGCTTGGCGAGGGGCACAGGTCCAGTTCAACATGACAAAAGGAAGTCAGACTTCACCACTCTTTCCGCAGGTGAAGTCTGCAGTGGCACTGAAATAACACAAGTAACAGGACTCCTCTCATCCTGAGCCTACCTCTCTCGCTGGCATCATCGACCAGGATGATTTCTGAAAGCAGGTGGTGCGGTGAGCGGTTTATCACACTGTATACAGTCCGAAGCAGAGTGCTCCAGGCTTCATTGTGAAACACAATAACCACACTTGTGTTGGGAAGTTCATCGGGATAGACTTTAGTCTTGCACCTGCCAGAAAAAAAAAACAAAACAGAAGAAAAAGAAGATTAATCTTTAAGAAAATCCCCAAAGAGCTCTACCAATAGGACAGCCTAGAAAAGGGGCTCCAAGCCTGTAAGCAGGATACATTTCAAACCACTTACTGATCTCTTCAAGCTCCCAGCCTGCAGCCCGAAGGCTCAGGGGATTTGAAATTCTGTTTCCTTACTAAGAAAACACAGCAGAGCACCCAGAGGAAGGTCGCACTGCTGCATTCCCAGCTGCCTCGGGCTCACAGTCTCTTCGCTCCTACTTGGTATGCCAAGAAATCAGCTTTCAGCAGCCTTTGGACCAACACGTCCTGACATCACAAACAGAAAACTCAGGACATGGGACAATTAATATTACATGAGGTTAAACAAGCCTTTTCTTGTGAGAAATCCCAAATTCTATGGTTTGAAGTACACAGGCCCGAGACTTTCTCATTTTTAGTGGTTTCTTAAACAGAAGAAGAAAAATTACTATTTTCGACAGTATTCTATATGCCGGTTGAATGGAAGATTGAGAGATCTATAATCCCATTTGGAAAATTGAGAAATTAAGGCAAAAAGCAACAGATACCAAACACTGCTGATTTTGTGCAAACAAATTAAAGCTATTTGCATACTACAAGAGACAACCCAAAATTCTGCATGTTTTTTCCATACCTTGGACACATTTCAGAACCAAAGCCTAAATTAACTTGCTGCCACAGGTCAAGTCACAACACTTAAATACACCTAATACGGATTCTGAACTGTTGTAACTTGAAATAATTTGCACTTTCATATATATATGTATTTTGCTGTAGTATGATTTTCTGGCTGTACTGTTCCCACTGTGATCTGGGTTCAGGAAAGGACAGGCAAGCATGGACGTACTTTCTTCAGCAGCAGCACACGTACCAGTAAGTTAAACTGCATGTAAATGGAGAAGAAAATATGCAGTTTTTTTAGTGCATCTTCTTTGTAACACCACAAATTGGAAGCCTCCCTAAAAACTTCTAAATAGGTGAGTTATTCATCAGCATGGAATACTGTGTTTAGTTTTGGTCCCTGCTGTACAAAACACAGAGACACACACCAGTCTTGACATCATTTTGATAATGACCACTGAAGTTTGTTTCAGAAATCATCCCACCTTCCCAATTTCTGCAATCTAATTAATGATACAACTATCCATCAATTACAATTTAGAGTTCAGACAAACAAATAAAAGTCCTTTACTGATTATCAGCATTGACAATACCCTCTCTTTATCCAGAAGTGTCTAAAGGGGTGTGAGCCCAGCAAGATGGGATGTTCAAAAAAAAAAAAAAAGACATTTTGAATGTACTTGTTTCCAAGGCACAGTAAAGGTTCTCCTTGCCTGTAAGCAAGGAGTCTCATGTCAGCCCTGGAATCTGAAAGTCAGATATCAAAGACTAAAACCAGAAAGGGTGTAGTGCAAAGATCAGCACTGCTTATGTTCAGAGTTGTTTTCCAGAGTTTAACATCATACTTCAAACTATACACCAAACTGGAATAAATTCTGCCTGTCCTGTATTTCACAACAGTCATTTTAATTACATTTAAAACAGATACAATCTTGGAAATTGGAAAATAACTACTACATATCATTATGTTTAAAAATATTCTGAAAAGCATTTCAGTAGTAAAATGAGACAAGAAGGAAAAGATATTTCCTTGTCTGTAGTATAACACTAATTTTGCAGAGCAAACAGAATATTAAGAACAAGAATGTTTATAATCATGTCATATTTGCCAGGATCTTCAGTACTTTAACTACCATTCTCATTATTTTTCAGTATATCTTACAGTACCCAGAGAAGGGCTAGATGAGCTGAGAACACCCAAGAAGAAGACATGCTGCATGTCCTATGTTTTACAGCACACAGACAAATTATCATAAATGTGGTCATAAAAATCCATGATCAGCATCCTTGAGTGCATGAAACAGCATAACCAGCTGGTCAAAAGAGGTAATGATCTGGCTGTATGCAGCACTGATGCAGCCTCACTAAGAGCACTGTGTGCAGTTTAAGGATATGAAGGTCTTTGACTGTGTCTAAAGGAGGGCAACAAAGCTGGTGACAGGGCTGGAAGACATATTCTCTGAGGATTTGGGATTGTCTAGTTCAGAGGAAAGGTGACTGAAGGGCAACCTCGTTGCTCTCTGCAGCTTCTTGAGGGGTAAACATGGAGAAGAAGGTATCAATCTCTTGTCTCTGAGACCTAGGGACAGGATGCCTGGGAAGGCTCAAAGCTGTGCCAGGGGAGGTTCAGAGTGGACACAATTAGTTACAGGGAAGATTAGATATAAAGAAGTTCTTCACTGTGAGAGTGGTGAGACACTGGCACAGGTTGCTCAGAGAAGCTGTGAGTGTCCCATTCCTGGAAATGTTCAAGGCCAGGTTGCACATGACTTTTGAGTTGGAAAGCAGATAAGCTTTAAGGTCCCTTCCAACACAAACCATTCCAGGATTCTATGGTTCTATGAGGAGGTGTGTGTTCATCAGGAGGGTGGCCAAACCCTGGAACAGGCTTCCTGGAGAGGTGGTCAATGCCCCAAGCCTGTCAGTGTTCAAGAAGCATTTGGACAATGCCCTTAACAACATGCTTTAGCTTGGTCAGTCCCAAAGTGGTCAGGCAGTTGAGCTAGGTTACTGTTGTAGGTCCCTTCCAACTGACACAGCCTACTCTATTCTATTAAGGACCAAATTTTTAAGAAGCAACTGCTCTGGAGTCAGCAAACTGTGCACAGACAAGAGCTTGTTAATCAATGAGTGCACGTGTAACATAACCGACTCCTTACCTTGCTGACACAAGTGTTACGCACTAGATGCCAGAAAGCTGCCAATTCATTTCTCACCAATATGGAAAGTGCTCTATTTACACACTTAAACACGTGCTGTTGTCCTGGGTCCTATTTCAGCATTTCCGAACAAACAGCAACACTCCATGGGGAACCTGCCATGTCCAGCTTAGCCACTAAAGACAATGAAGATGAAATAAGGAGGCAAGGAGGAGACAGAGACTGAAAATTGACTGGTGTGAGGCTGATACTGCTCTGGATTGTAAGGTTATGCTCTTACCAAAATGCTTTTGTTTTCCGGTGGAAGCAAGACATTAATTAGTTTTTACTAAACTCACTCAAAGCAATTTTCATGAGTATTTGATTAACTTTAAAAGTTAAACAACAAAGATTGGTAATAATTCAACCATACGGTGGGTGTATAATCACTGTTCATGCTCTTCAAGTAATTCCCACTGCCATTTACAAGATGTGCAATGGAAAACAATCATAATCCAGCCAAACGTGACTAATTTGTATCGTGCTCCCCACTTCACTCCTGGCTGCACGTGGCTATGCTCCAAACCCAGTGCTCATGACAACTCTTTGCAGAACCACCTCAATAAGAAGCCCCAGTGCCACCTCTTGGCCAGTTTTTCTGCATGGTGAGGAATGAATGCAGCACACAGATGGCCAGGGAGGTGCGAGAGATAGCACAAGACTGGCATGAGAAGGACATGGCTGGGAGACATCCAACATACCAAAACCTCCCTGTTCCAGATCCAACAGGCTGTTTGCCAATGGCTGCTCAACAAGCGCAGCAATAAAGATACAGCTTTCTGCTGCAGATCAGCTCTTTCATCCCCACTATGTCCAAGAGTACTGACTCAGGGACCACCTTCTGAGCTCAGTATCAGTGGAGCACATCCCATGAGATGGGCATCCCATGTCTTGGAGATTTGGGCTCTGTAGTGCCTTACCACAGGGAAAGGGGAATGACACACCTATTCCCATTCTGTCCTTGCAGCACACCTTTAGTAGCATTTCCGTCCCAAACCTAACATTCTGTTCACTTTCGAGTGCTTCTAAGTGCACAAAAAATAAAAACCTTTCACGTCCCTCTACTGAAATTATGACAGTGATTCATGTTGCGGTTTTTTCTACTTCAAAAATACACTATGCACTGAAGAAGCAATAAATAAGTCATCTGCTACTCACATGCTATCAAACACAAGGACTCCCTCTCCACCACCCCTGCACTATTTACAATGCATACTGATTGTTCAAAATACACTGGAAATACCCAGAAAAACTGGGTTCGCTCATGCAGTCATCAGATGTTACTTTATGAATACACATGAAGTAAATACAGCTGCTTAAATGTGGGAAAAACACATCTTCCAAGATCAATAACATGGAAACAGAGTGATACTCTACCTATTTGCCACCCTTTCCACTGGCTGTGCGCACATTATGTGAGCACAAAGGATTGCACTGTGATTTTACCCCTTCCAGAACTGTGTAGAAGCTCTCATGGGAAGCAACTCAAGCCAAAATATCACGCATGAAAGCAAAATATTTGGAGGAAAAAAAATGAGACTGTAACTACCATACAGAACAATTTAGATTGGAAAACACCTTTAAGATCATGGAGTCTAACAGTTAACCGAGCACTGACAAGCCTGCCACTAAACCATATCTCTAAGTGCTATGTCTACATGTCTCTTAAGAACCCCCAGGGATGGTGACTCCACCACTTTTCTGGGCAGGCTCTTCCAGTGCTGGACAACTCTTTCAGTGAAGCCATTTTTTTAATACCCAATAAAAGCTTTCAGGTAGTTGTAGAGAATGATTAGGTCTCCC
This sequence comes from Melopsittacus undulatus, assembly GCF_012275295.1. Lineage (NCBI taxonomy): Eukaryota > Metazoa > Chordata > Aves > Psittaciformes > Psittaculidae > Melopsittacus > Melopsittacus undulatus. Next base: position 72,884,677 of record NC_047530.1, read on the forward strand.
CTGTAAATATACAATTTCTGATGCAGTATTTTTATATTATAGATTTGGGAGCATATGGAACTGTGTTAAACAGTCATAGTTTATATGACTTGAGGAATTCTCATGATTATTTAGTCATTAACTTTTCTTGCTTTGCTTTAGTGAATATACAAAAGATCAACACCCATAAAGAAAAGACCGGTAACACAGTTCATTGGTGTGATTCCTCTATCTGACCATATTTACTGTACACTTTAGTGCAAAGAGGGCACTGGAAACCAGCCTGTGTGGGACCAGTGCTTTTGCTGTGAAGGACTCTCCAGAAGACAGAACGATGTGGTCCACTACCACATGCAGTAAGGCAAGGCAGGTGTGTTGTAGAGAAGCTTCACAGCCAAGCTAGGATAAAAGGAACATGAAACAGCCTGGGACTCAAGCAAAATGGGGGAGTTGTTGGTCATGATACTGAGAGGGGATCCCAAATTTCAGGCACAGACAGACTGAGAAACCAGCAATAGTGCATGCTGCAGCTTTCAGTCATCAGGGTGGCAGAAGTGAAGGATGAGAGAATTCCCAGTTCTATCTTAAACTCCCGATTTGTCATATGCTCCATCCCTGCCTCTGCTTTAATTCATATTTATGTTCTGATTAATATTACATGTGGAGCAGCCATATATTTATTCAGGTATCTAACATACATAGGTTTATATATATTTATCTAAACATGTCTATGCATAGTTTTATTATATACACATATACGAAACTTTAACTTCTCTGTGGGTTAGCAAGGTCTCTCTCCTCCTCAAAGGGTATTTCTATTAATGATGTATTAATGTTCTTGTATATACTGATGCAATAACAGATTGCACTGGAGTCATGATTTCCAGCACTATAAAGTATCTATGATTGTACAAACCATTAATATCTGTGGTAAAAAAAAAATAACACCTGAAAGAAATGTAAGCAAGCTCCTCACTTCTTCTTTGCCCTACTGACAGGTCATTTCTCTTTTTGCACTTATTTCAGCTTTGCTTCTTAGTTCCTGTCTCTTTCACTGTTGAATTCTTGCATTTTAAAATTGGCCCAGTTTAAACTCCTGCTATGTCATATCACAACTTGCTGCTGTATTTCTTTCCAGCTAACATGATTGTCTTATGTATTATCTACCACCTCATTAATTCTCAGCTGTGAGCTGAATACTACATCAGTAGGTGATTTGGAAAAGCTGCTGACACCCCACAAGTTGCCCGTCAACCCCCAAAAGGAGCAGGACACGCATCTACTTGTTTGCACTTCACCACAGCAATGATCTTAGTGCATCACATTTCCTGAACACTACTAACAGCAGCTAATGCAGCTAGAGCTGACCTGTGGGTCCAACACAACCACTACCCCTCGAATCTACACCCTGTAGTGTTTAGACACAGTACAAGGTCAAAAAAGTTGCAAGCAGTGTCAAAGCATGAGAAAAACTCAATCCTAATTTCATAGTAATGCACACAAAGACCCACACCAAAGAGTGGTGTAAGCCAAAGCAATGAATTTATCATTATGCAGCAAGATCCTCTGCAAAATTGCCTCTTAAAAGTGGGAACACTGCAGTTAAGCAAACTGCTAAAACATCAGATGTTATAAAGCAAATTAAATCGATACATTAATCTTTTCATAGGTGTGGTTACCTTACAATGAACTTCATGCCTTGTAGTTCTTTTACTATCTTAATTTAGTATCACATTCACACATGTTATTTTTGAAGAAAGCTCAGGATAATTTTACACAAAATGGAGGAGCTCACCTTTAAACAGCTTATCACGGGTACTAAAACAACCCCATACATTTAAATGTGTTCTTATTTGGAATAAGATCTCACATGCCAATTCTTAGAAAAACGTTTATCAGTTCTCAAATGAGCTGAGGAAAACTTAAGTATTTATGGGACAAGTTCAGCACCAGTATTTTTAAATATTAGCCCATGCCAACAACAGCAAGTGAAAGCATCTTCAGTGGGAGTGAGGAAGTGGCAGATGTTGGACAGCCTTAACAATGTCTTGAAACCTCTGAACTCATAGATTTCATTTTGAAAGCTGTCCCAGCAACAAAGCACTCCAACAACAAAGCTCAGCTATGCAATACTGTCAAGAGCACTCCAAATGTTCATGATATTGATTAGCACCGCAGAAGTATTCTCTGAAAAGCAAGTGGAAGGATGACCTGAAAGGACTGACGGTTTCAGATAAAAAAAGACTGAACAAGTGTAGCCCCTACTGCACCATCAGTAACTGCCTGCCACCATCCTTCATCTTTCTTTTCCCTCCCACTACCTGCCCAATACAAAGAGATGGCAAGATACACCATGAAACTGCTTATCATGACAGACTACTTCTAGGTTATTTGGTGTTTAAACCTCACAGAGTATGGCTGGTGTGGTTCAGCTGCTTTGTACAGGTACATTTTCTGTAGCACATTGCTCCCACTGCAATGAAGCCTTTGAAAGACCTCAATTGCCTGTTCAAGAAAAGCACCATTCCCTTTCAAAAGGCCTCAAAGCATCCCACAGCAACTGCTACATGAAAAGCCACAGCTCAAGGCTCAGTAAAGAAACTGCCCTGGGACTCTGCAATGCTCTGGCCCCATGCAGCAGTGTGCCCTCCTGTCTTAGGAAGCCTTTCTCCAGAGGTCTAATAGTTCCTGAGCTGCTGGATGCCCTCCAGAAATGCTCAGTGATAGCCTGAAAGATTTCCCAGCAGCACCAATCACCAACATCAGCATCTTGGGCATCTATCTGTGTGTTTACCCAGAGCATTTCACAGAATCGTAGAACACCAGGTTAGAAGGGACCTCAAGGATCCTCTGGTCTAACCTTTCTAAGCAAAACATGACCTAGACTAGACAGCCCAGTATATCTTAAATGTTTCCAACGCTGGGGAGTCCACCACTTCTCTGGGGAGATTATTACAATGGCTGGTGGTTCTCATTGTGAAAAATTTTCCCTTTGTGTCCAACTGGAATCTCCCCAGGTGTAACTTGTGCTCATTACCTCTAATCTTTCTCCAGCATCAACCCATAACTTTGTAGTGCCAGAGCTGAAATTCAGGCATATCTCTCGTTATTATGAAATGTACAAAGCCTGCAATCTGCTATTTCTCATCATCCCCCATGTTAGTAACCCCTGAGAGAAAGTCAGCATGCATAGCTTTGGTGCTCAATTATTACTCACCCTAGTAGAGACGGGTAACAAAATCATTTAGCTTGGAAAAGAACTTTAAGATTGAGTCCAACCATTAACCTAGCCCTGCCAAGTCCACCACTAAACCATGTCCCCAAGCACCACATTGAGTTGCCTTTAAATCCCCCCAGGGATGGTGACTCTACCACATCCCTAGGCAGCCTGTTCCAGTGCCTGAAAATCCTTCAGGTTAAGAGTTTTTCATCAGCATCAGCAAAGCTGCCAGCCAGGCACATTTCTTTATATCCCTCTAGATCTGAAACTTATTCCAGTACCTCACAAGATACCAAACCATATCAATGAATAGTTATTACATGCCAACGCATAGCATGCTGGTTTATTCTGTGCTAATGGCACATAACAAATGTAACTTGTGCTCTGCTGTACCTGGCTTTTAAGAGCACACTTGTATATTCCATTAGTCCAGCGGGATAGCATTGGTATCCACAGAAATACTTCCAAGTATTTCCATCTTTGTCTGATCTTGAGCAGGATTTAAGAACATAAGAAATGGTGCACTGAATTAAAAAAAAAATATTCCAGCAAAACAACTGCTTATTCAATGATCAGTGGTAGCAGAAAACCATTTCTGGTTTCCATCCATAAAGAAGGGCAATCACAACCCCCACCTCTCTTTGCTGAAGTGGTTTTGAAACACTAGGTACTGCACAAGAAGCCAAATGCCGCACTGGCACAAATCCAGCCATCAGAACTTTTAGAGCATCCCATATACGCCTCCAAAGCCAGGACTTTGGCCAGTACTTTCATGGAAAACCCACATTTAGAGAATACTTTAATTCTCAGAAACTCAGACTTCAAGTTTGTTAACCGTGCTATGTGCAGATCACCACTGTTCCTCCTTGGGTTCTAGGTTTGCTTTCTAAACAAAAAGTCACACATTGGACTATAAACAAACCACCCTCAGTAAGCAGTAATTTATTTCTAGAGTAAGTGATAACTCTGGTACTACGTGAAATCCTATTGCCTGAAATAGTATCCTCCTGTCTACTTTAAATAAAATCTGTAAGTTACTTAAGGAAACTGATAGTGTGAAAATGAAACGCATGGTACAGTATTATGAACAGATGAAAAGACTGGCCAAATGTTTGGATGCCCTGCCAGAATAGGATTAAAGCTTGAGCTGTTATGTTGCCCCTCTGCCACAGCCACATACGACTCTAGGTTTTGAAGGAGCTGCAGAACAGTCCATGTCCAGGAGCTCCATGGAGAGCAACCTCTCCCATTCAGAGAAATAACACATTTCTGTGCAGAAATAACACACTGCTGCAGCAGGTTGTGCTGCAGCAGAGGGCTGGAGCACCTCTCCTATGGAGACACGCTGGGAGAGATGAGCTCGTTCAGTCTGCAGAAGAGACGGCTCCAGGAAAACTTTACAGCAGCTTCCAGTACCTAAAGGGGCAACAGGAAAGCTGGAGAGGGGCTTTTTACAAGAGCATTAGGGATAGGACAACAGGGAATGGCTTTAAACTGACAGAGGTGAGATTTAGATTAGGTATCAGGAAGAAGTTCTTCCCTGTGAGGGTGGTGAGGCACTGGCACAGGTTGCCCAAAGAAGCTGCAGCTGCCCAATCCCTGGAAGCTTTCAAGGCCAGACTGGATGGGGCTTTGAGCACCCTGGTTTAGTAGAAGATGTCCCTGCCTGTGCCAGGGGGCTTTAAACTAGATGAGCTTTAAGATCTTTTCTAACCCAAACCATTCTAAGATTTTATGATGATTTCAATATACACAGCTTGAACTCTGCTGTAAGAAATTCATTTCAATTCCACCATCTCCTATTTTACACTAAAATTTATCCAAGTGGAAGGTAAACAGAAAATAATTGAACAGGAATTTATTTCACTTACAGGAAACTAGACTGTGCTGGAATTGCATCAACATTGCCTTACTAAATTTTATTGTATCAAAATACTCCGTAGCTAACCAATTTTTATATACAGCAGATGACAGATGTGAAAATACCTTATGAAAATTGTTCTCTGGGGTTTCATTACAGAGTATAAATAGGTTTGCACTTTGTAAGAGAATAGACCCTTTGTTCACACCTTCAGCTATCTGAAGCTGATAAAGCTTCAGGTATAGCCTTGAATATCAACTCTTCCTCTAGTTTTTCAAACCCAAACTCCATTTTAAGATAATGACCTTAAATGTGTTTTCCAACCTAAATGATTCTTTGATTCAATTAAAAACAGACAACATAGCCTAGAGAGAACTAGCTCTTCTGGGTGGCAACCAAAGCTTCTGTGGCAGTGCCAGGATGACCTCAAACAGATGCTTCCCACAGGCCTGTATTTTCACTTCGAAATATCCTACACATGCCAAAGCTACCTATGTACCTGCTGATAAAAGGTGAACCAAGGATCTTTACTGCTTTGACTGTCTAGTGCTCAGCTGCCTGTAAAAATACACTCGTCATAGAAACACAGAATCCCAGCTTAGAGGGGATTCTATGATTCTACGACTTCAAGGATCACCCGATCCAGCTTGGCATAGTATTACATAGACCAGATGTCCCAGCACCCTGTCCAGCCAGATCTTCAAAGTGCCCAATGTTTGAGAGTCCACCACTTTCCTGGGAAGATTGCTCCAATGGCTGGTTAAACTTATAATCTATTTATTAGAAGGGTGGTGAGGCCCTGGCATAGGTTGCCCAGAGAAGCTGTGGCTGCCCCATCCCTCACAGTGTTCAAGGCCAGGATGGAATGGGTTTTGAGCAACCTTGTCTAGTGCCCCCATGGCAGGGGGCTTGGAACTAGGCTATCTTTAAGATCCCTCTCCAAACCCAATCAGTCTAGGATTTTATGACCTGGCTGTAGAAGCATTATCTAAGAGGCTAAGATGGCATTTGTTTGTCTCACTTAAAAAAAAAAAAAAAGTTGTCCTGGGTTCAGCAGTAGCAGTCATTTTTTCTCCTTCTCAGTAGCTGGTGCAGTGCTGTGGTTTTGACTTTCAGCCTGGGAACAGTGCTGATAACACCAATGTTTTTAGTTACCGCTCACATGTTTACTCTGACCAAGGACTTAAGAGTCTCATGCTCTGCCAGGGAGGAGGGGAATCCGGGAGGAAGCAGAGACAGGACACCTGACCCAAACCAGCCAAAGAGGTATTTCATACCACAGCACGTCATGCCAGGGATGTAACTGGGAGTTACCCAGAAGGGCACTCACTGCTCGGTTGGGCTCGGTCAGTGGGTGGTATCATATTCTCTTCACTTGTTATTTCTCTTATCATTATTACTATTGGTGGTAGCAGTAGTGTTTTGTGTTATACCTTAGTTACTGGAATGTTATCTCAACCCATGGGAGTTACATTCTTTTGATTCTCCTCCGATCCCTCCAGGAGTGGTTGTAACATGGTTTAATCATTAAGGACTCTTATTTTAGTAAAGAAAGTATTACTAGATGTTCTTGCTGCTGAACATAGTTTTGCAGGCTCCCAGGTGAATCTAGAGACTCATTCCAACATTTCCCTTACAGGCACATATAAAACCTAAATTCTGTTCCTCACAACTGGTTGGGCCAACGGCAGCAATACCAGTAACCATCCATCCCTGAGCCTTGACTTGCTCAAGGGGACAGCTTTACGTGAAGGAAGCAATTTCATGCTTGAACAGTCTCGCACTATCAAATCAGAAAACTGAGTGACAGGCACCAGACGGGGTGGGCTCTGCTGCCAGGGAGGGTCTAGATCAGCCTGTGGGTACACAGCGGGCTGGTCCTCGGATAAGCTGCTGAAAGAAAAGCAGAACTGATAAAAGATCACTCTACCTAAAACACGCATTCTTTCTGTTTAAATACTATGTACATTCCTGAAGTGCATACCACATGAGGACTAAGTACCTGCAAGCTTAACCTATCATTGTTACATTATTTAGGGTATTTATGGGACAACTAGGAACACGCATATCCATGCAAAGTGGATAAACTTCACATGCTTTAAAATGTGAAATCCCCATACATTTTTGAAAGGTAAGCAAGCTGTGCAAATCAAAACCTTCAGTTAAAACCAGTCACCATCCCCCCGTTTTCAAAGATCTGGGGAAAAGCCACATGACAGTTGCCCTATGGATTCTCTGAGAGAAGATATAATGGGAAGAAGGCAAGGTAAGGTACTCTGAAGACTGGCTTTATACACGGATATGTAGTGATAGGACAAGAAGGTAGATTTAGACTAGATATTAAGAAAAAACTCTTTACTATAAAGGGTGGTGAGACATTGAAAAAGGCTGCCCAGAGAAACTGTGGGTACCTATGGCAGGGGGGTTGAAACTAGAGAATCTTTAAGGTCCCTTTCAACACAAACCATTCTGGGAATCTATGACTCTATGATTCCAAGGAACATGGGCATAATAGCAATTAATAACAAACCTAGTATATAACTTCTGTTCATTATAGCTGCATTTAGAGACACCAGCTGCCAAATGGTTACAGAAGATATTCCAAGTGGAATTTCCCCAAATATACCAAGGTGCTCCACAGTGAGGACACATTTTGCAAATGCCAGCTTATGTTTGTCTGGAAATGTGACCTCCCTCCTTGCCTGAGCTTCGCTAACCTAATGGGAATTGAGGCATGCTCCTGGGGCAGGTTCTGCCCATGCTCCAGCCGGCACAACAGCACCAGATCTGAAGTGAGGACAGAATGAAAACCCAGCTCCTGTGAGAGAAACAGCAGTAAAAGGGAAATGGCAACAAATTCTAATTGTTCCTTTTGTCACATGAAAGCACAGATGAAAGACTCACAAATCCAGTTTAGAAGCCATCTGTTGACTCAAACAGTTTTTTCTCATTGCTGGAGAATTACCTTTTTTAATCTTAACAGTCTTTAGCTAATTTACACATTGGGAATTGGCTTTGATATTATACAGATTACCTGCATATACTTTCTCTCTCTACTGGCAGTCACACTGGGAGAGTTTTCCTTCATCCCCTTCATTCCCCTCTCCCCCCCTCAAACAAGGCAGAATAATTTCTAAACTGTCATTTCAAAGTATTTTCTAGCCTAAACTAATTACTGATTTTCCCATGAGTTTACTTGCTCATGAGTGGTTTACAGATTCTTTATGCATAACTGTATACACACAGTAAAACCTTAAAAAATAAATCAGCTTTTAATTGTATGAAACTGTAAGCAGATAAGCCTGACAACAATGGATCTCCTACATACTTCCATCCACCATGACTCAGAACTGGAGAAAACCCTAATACAACACTTTCTAGTGCAAGACAAATGGATTAGATGTGAACAGCACAGAATAAAACAATTTACCCTCCCCCTTTTCAGAGTTAAATTGCATAAAGAACAAATAGTGGTCGCACAAAAAAAACCCAAAACAACATAATCAAAGCTAATCAAAGCTGCTCTGTAACACGGAGTCTGAGGCACTAAAGAACTTTCACAGACATTTTATGACGGCGATTTTCACAGGGAGTGATTACACTTCTATATCACTTCTTCAGAGGCTTCTTCTGCCACCCCAGGACAACCTGCCAAGGTTTTTTGCTTTGAAGAAGCCAATGCAAAACTACAGCACCAAGTTTAAGATTACTACTCGGAAATTTGTAATCAGAGTTTGATTCTGATCAAAAATGTACACTCCTAAGCAAAAATACAATGCAATAGTTAACTTCAACCTAAATTTCAGTAAAAAAATCCAATTATTACGGTTTAGCAATTTGCAGAATAGCACTTGCAACCTCACTCATCCAGAAAAGACTGAAGATGAATTTCTTCCCTTGCCAGAGAAAATACCGAGAAATGAAATTAAACATTTCTATGTTAAATTAAATTGAGTTTGAGGTTGAATCAATAGCTATTTCAAATTAGGCCTGACACTGATTAAAATCTTCAAGTTTCCCATTACCAACTCAGGTAATCAAAGGACATTCCTTGGAAGATAACACTAGATGCAAGTTAGACTGTTAGTGTGACAGTGGCATTAGTACTCTGCCATAGTGCTTCGTTACAGCACATGGGAGGGGGGTTTGTGGTCTCCTGATGAGACACCTCGTTCCTATGGAACTCAGAGCAAACTTCCAGGGACTCCCTGGAGGTCAGGACTTTCCATAACGTCTATTCCTAAACCTTCCTATTTGGAAGAAGAACCTGACAAAAGACAGACATCTTATTTCACAATGCTGTAAAAGTAATTTCTCATTAGCCAGCAACCAGCACAACTTTCCTTGTCTTCCTGCAACTGAAAATAAAACTATTTTTAAGAAATCTAACATTTTTCTTTCTGGAAAAATATCTCCTTCACCTTACAAACACAAGTACTGTGGTTGCAGTGTAGCTTGTGATTGTACTGTGGCTGCAGTGTAAATCCAGAATTAGCTCACAGTCATAAACCTTAATCAGAAGCAGAGTCCTAAAATATTGCAGGGATTTTTTTTAATCTGCTAATGTGAGGAAAAGAAAAAAAAAAGATTCCCTCAGATATTTTTTCCACTGAAATACATGTTTATTACGTAGACTCTTATGACACCTACCCTCCCCCTTCATTCACTACCGCACTGCTTTGATCATCTGGAGGCACAACAGCAGCAATGATCCCAAACAGGGAGAGCCCTGCTACTATGTGCCACTGTGGGATAGAGTACTATGCTCTAGAGGACAGCAAGAAGGGCTGACAGGCATCTTTGATCTTCACTCCAAGTTTGCACACTTAAGACTAACTCCCAGAAGTACATGTAAACTGCTGTGCAGGCGGCAGCAGCCTTGGCAAGGCAAGAGAAACCTGCACACCCACAACAGGAAAATAGGAGAAAATAGCCTGCATGAGGAAAAAAGGCAGTGAGGAACAAAGAGGGGGAAGGAACGAAGGCAGCCAGAAAAGGAACAAAATGGGAATGGATTGATTCACACACACATACATATGTAACTTTATATATATAAGTATATATGTGCACATATTTTTATAGAGATTATATAATATATAGAAAAACGTATAATGCATACTATATATATAAAATATACATATACAACCCATAACAATGAAAAAGCTACCTTGACAGTGTACTACATCCCTTTCACAGTGCTTTCCCCACTGGCTTTGCCAGTAATTGTACTGTAGCGTAACTGAAGAGTCAATGAGTAGAATGAGAAATTACTTCAAGACTCTTCTTTTTCTTGGGCTGTTTGTTTCTCATCAGAATTCTTACGTATAGTTGTAGGAGTTCATTTGCAAAATGGAGATCATATTACAACACACAAATCTAAATAATTCTCATAGAGATACAAAGGTAGTAGGGAATCTCAACAGGAGATGATATTTTACATTAGGGCCAAACCACGGCTGGAATTCACAAAACCTTCTAAACACAGGAATAATGGGAAAGCTGAGGTTTTATTTTCATTGAAGACATATAATTTTCTGCTTTAAGCCTACACTTAACACCACCAGGAGCAAGAAGAAATCATGGAGAAAAATGCATTCAGCCGCTTTTCCAACACCTCAGTATCACACCAGCCAATGACTGGGAGCTGCTGCATTCATCAGTCCCCTCTGGTGCAAGACAGAGAGGAGAAACTGTGCTCAGGACTGCTGCCAGTGGATGAGAGCCCTGCACAGCTATGATGCACAAGAACCCTTCTCAGCTTGCACCAGCTGGAACGCAGACTGCAACTAGCAGCATGGCAAACACTCAGAGAGATGCAAAAACATCACTTACACGCAGCAAAATGTTGACATGAGATAGGTACAACAAAAAGGTCAGGCCAGGTCAGAAGTTAATTAGTCCTGTATAAATGCCCTTCAGTCCTTTAATCCCCCAGCACCATTACAGAAATGAAGGACAGCTTGGCCCTTTCACAGGTTTTGCACAACCTGCCAACATCTGAGCAGCAACACGGAGCTCCTTGGGGCTGATCCTGATCTTTAAGGTCCCTTCCAACTCTGCCATGCTATGATGATTCTATGATGATTCTGTCCTTTCAGTAAAGTATACAGTATATTCCTTTTCATCTAGAAAATGGATGCAGACAGATTTATCTCAGTATTAAATGGCTCATCTCCCTCAGACTGATCAGAACTGCCCATGAAGTTGATCATCTCACTGATTCCTTCAGTATGCACTATTTCCAACAGCTCCTTTCCAACAGGGGAAAGGGGGATGCTGTCCAGAATGGACTGAAGTACAAATGATCACACTGTGGGGAAGCATTACCTCTGCTGCTTGTGAACAAGGTTTGTTGGTAAAGTAATGCTTTTGCTTCTTTTATTTGCAGGCATTTACAAACAAATTCCAGTAAACAAAGTATTCGATTTTCAATTTCATGGAAACCTGAAGAGTTTGATTTTAATCAAAGCATAAGCAGTAAAATTTCCGGTAAGTGACAATTCAGGTTAAAAAGCAAAAGTAATGGGAGATTTTGGAAGACCTGACCATTTGTATATATTCAGCTATGCTTATATTTCTCCAAATTTTTATTTGTTATAAGCTACAATACCTATAAATGAGACTGTTTATGCAGGTGAAGAACAGCAAAAAAAAAATTAACTGGAAAAAAAGATAAATTTCAATCAGTATCAGGCTTCTATAAAAATTAAGTGGGAGAAAAAATCTCACCTCTAAAAATTTACTTCCAAAAGTTTAGATAATCCTCCACACAAAAAATTCAGGTTAAATAAAACTGCTTGAGAGCCGACTCCCTCAGGTAGCTTAACACTGCTCCTGAGAGATGGGAGGAAATTCTCTGGCTGAAAACAACATAGATGACAGAGCTAGGCTTTCTAGTTTTTTAAAGTACTGTGACTTGCTACAGGGTAATTGATAGCCATCAGAATCCCCATTTAAATGGAAGTAAACACGTTTATTTGGACTTTCACATCACACACATGTGTGAACACAAGCCCACTGCTGTGACTGCAAAAATTGATCTGTAAATTCCATTTAAAAAGAATCAGTGGACTCAGTAAAACACTGCCTTCCCCCTCTCCCACCCCAAGCTATTCCACAGTCTCAAAGTCACCACACAAACATCAGTCCTCACTCAAAAAATAATAAAAGTTACTAGACTTAAAAACAACACCCTCTCCCAGTAGAAAACCCCAACCACAACCCCCCCTTCAGCATTTATATTACTGCAAAACATTTTGACAGATGTTCTATAAAATTCTGATTATTCCAGAAATGTCTATTGATAAAGCTAGAAGAAGACAACTTCCTGCAGGTACTTTTGGTATTAGTAGCATTTTCTCTTTATCAGCAGTAAATGCCCATTTTTAAAAGCTGACAACACAGTTGTGAATATTTATAAACTAGACATTGATGTCTGTATCTTTTAAAGACTTTAAAAATAAAAGTTTTCCCTGAAGAAAAAAATATTTAAATTATTCCAGGTGATAGGACACACCAGAGGGCATTTTGTTTTGTGTTGCAATGCAAACCAATAGCTCTAGTTGACAATTCTTTAGCTGTTCACAAAATAAATAGCACAGGATAATAACACTGATGCGGGAACTTTTCCCCTAAGAAAGCTTGCATTAGAAGCCAAATCTAGAACCAGTAAAGCCTACTGCATTCTTCAATAGGATCCTTAGACTGATAGATTCACAGAATGGTTTGGGTTGAAAGCAAATATAAATATAAAGACCATAGAGTTCCACTATACCAAGTTGCTCGAAGTCCTGTCCAACCTGGCCTTGAACAGGCCTTGGGATGGGGCAGTCACAGCTCCTCTGGGCAAATTGTGCCAGTGCCTCACCACCCTCACAGTGAAGAACTTCTTTATGTCTAATCTAAATCTCCCCTCTTTTTGCTTAGGCAACAGCCTTTAATCAACCTCAAGACAACTTTTGTGCCTTGGAGGAATGCTGGAGGTGACCTCAGCAGATGGCATGAAGACACACCATCCCCCAGGGACTCACCCGTCCAGTCTCACATCGGGCAAACTCCGGTTCAGGGCAATCAAGTCACTGGCCATAAGGTTAAACTGGTTGATTTTAAACAGTTCTTTCATCTTCTCCTGGTCATCCTTTGGAATGAGCACAGCCTTTCCCATCTCTCCAGGTCCTTCTTGGTTTCGGGAAATAACAGCTACAACACAAAATAGCAAAAGGCAACTTTTAGGATGTGGGCATCAGTCCAAGCAAACAAACAGAAAAAAAAAAAAAACAAACAACTCACAACCTTCTTTATGCTCCACTGAGAGGTTTTATCTCTATCTGGACTTAAATTTATATCCAGTTCTTTTCTAAGATTATTAAATCCCCCAGATTTGTTCCCTTGCTGCTTTTAGTTGTAATCTTGATGACTATTCTTGTGAGATTTACATTAGGATTACAGAGCACAGAGCTAGATTCTCCGTGAGATTCTGCAGGTAGAAAAGGTTTGGCAAACACTTTTATAGCTACTGAAAATCTTTGAAGAACATGTATATTAGACTAATTCTAACCAACTTGGTTTATTTTTTATTTAGGTTTAACTACCAGGCATGTGATAGCACAACCCCATTCCTGTAAGCAAATAAATCAATTAATCTTCAATGATAAAAAAAAAATCCATCTTGCAAAATACAGTACCCACATCCTAACTGAGTAACTTTTACATATTATTAAGGACTAGTTTGGAGAAATATTTGTACAGTCAATTTGAAACTTTAAGGAAAATTATGGTATCATCTCACACAAGCACACAAAAATGAGTGAGATACAGACTGCCTTTCTAGGAAACAGCCTATGAAAAGAAAGGAAACATCCCACATACAAATAATTATTCTAAAGCAAAAGCTGTAGGCAAAGGAAGACAGAATCACCATGTTTCCTTCTCCCACCTCACCATGCAGCTTCCCCCCAGCTACCTACTACCAAGATACTTCTTCAAACAATAGAACAAGAAATACCTGAATTTTTAACTAATTTTACATTCACACTTTCAATCAGCCTCTTAAACGAGGGTGATTAATTAACATTGATTAATTAGTCTTCAGTGATGACTGGTGCTTGCTGCTGTCATGAATAAACTGAACTGAGCCCTCCTGTGTCTGCAGCCTGGCAGAGGGTGGCTTGCACGCCTGGACTGTGCTGGGCTGTAACCGATGCTCACGGTGACCTTCAAGCAGTGTACTTCTGCACCATATGCCAACACTAGCATATTATCTTAACGAAGGGATCTTGGTTTTATTTTTCTGCCATCACATTAATTTTTCATCTTTAGTCTCAAAATTACTCTGAGAAATTTGATGCTCAATATCCTGAAACACTGTTACTGATGAAGGCTTCTCCCTAGCTGAAGAATAATTATTTTTACAATAACAACAACAAAAAAACTAACAGGATAAAGCCTTTTCTAAAAAATGCACAGGTAAGTGACTTTTTAAGGAAGATTCTGCTCCTTTCCCAAACACACCAGACATCAGGGCTTGCTAGAACCTAGCAGAAATTTACATAAAAGGCTTTTTATATTAAAGACTCCAAGCACAGAAATTTTGTTTCTGCAGTTCCAGATTATGCTTCAGTTGAGCAAAGAACATTTTACAGTATTACCTGGTATATTTTTTTTATCCTTCCTTTGATCAGAAGTAACACCTTTGTGTGCTGCCACAGGAAGAAATTATTAGCTGTGATTATACAAGAAGATGAAGCTGTGATCAGACAGACACATAAACCTTAAATGTGGTGACTCTGAAGCCCTCTGTACCCAGTGTGATTTCCAGAGGACAATATCAGGGGTTAAAGTCTGCTGGGGTTGGCAGCATCCACCCATGAGCTAAACAGGCTGTAACATGGGCACCAAATGCATGCTCTTGATGCTCTCAGATGCATTTCTCTACATTGGGGTCAATCCCAAGCATAAATAGAGGCTGGGTGAAGGCTGGAGTAAAAGCCATGCTGAGGAGAACAGCATGGGAGTGGAAGTTAACGAGACCCAGCCATGTGCACTTGCAGCCTAGAAAGCCAGCCATGTCCTGGGCTGCATCCCCAGCATGACCAGCAGGTTAAGAGAGGTGATTGTACCCTTCTACTCTGCTCTCATGAGACCTCACCAGTAGTACTGCATCCAGCTATGGGGCCCA
This sequence comes from Melopsittacus undulatus, assembly GCF_012275295.1. Lineage (NCBI taxonomy): Eukaryota > Metazoa > Chordata > Aves > Psittaciformes > Psittaculidae > Melopsittacus > Melopsittacus undulatus. The sequence goes on from NC_047530.1 coordinate 72,899,914, forward strand.
CAATGTAAGAAGGACATTGATGTGTTGGAGTGAGTCCAGAGGTGCCACGGAGATGCTCCAAAGGTTGGATCACCTCTCATAAGGAGACAGGCTGAGAGAGCTGGGGTTGTGCAGCCTGGAGAAGAGAAGGCTCCACAGAGACCAAGAGCAGCTTCCAGTGCCTAAAGGAGACAACAAGATATGTGGGGATATCTAACCCTAGGGTCAAGTGGAAAGTGTCACAGCCTGTGGCAGGAGGGTGGGAACTACGTGATATTTAAGGTCTCTTCTGACCCAAACCATTCTCTGGTTCTGTAACTCTACATCTGAGCAGAGCCTGTTGATTCCTCTCACCTGTCTCCGGGAAAGGAATTTGTGACTACATTGCTCTACCTGACCCCTGATTGGCAGAATTTTCTCTTAGAGAATATATATATCTCAGTCAAATGCCACCAGAAAGAAAGATCAAGAAGAACCTAGCCGTGCTGTGTATGCTTTTAACTTCTTCTTCACGCGATGATGCACCTCATCCACAGAACTGCTGGGGAACCTGTACTGCACTCATACACAGACAATTATACATTGTATATACTACTAAATTCCCCTCAGAACATTTTATAAGGAATATTTATTTAACGTGTAATATGATCATAAAATATTTGGGATTAATGGTTGGTAATTAATCTCTGCTATATCATCACTTCCGGGAGAAACGATGAGACTCCTCAAAGGCTGCAATTTGAAGAGCTGGTCCCTCAAGCTGCAAATGTTGTTTATGGAAATAAATTCTGCCTCCTTCTTGCTGGAAGAGGCAGAGGGCACAAATTTATCTGAGCAGTAGGTTGGAGCAGGCAAAAAGAGGCAGCCTGATTGCTGAAACCATGGGAAAATGGGCAAGAGGAACAGAAACATAGCATAATAGGAAAGGAAGGAGTTTATCAACATAGGGATGAATGTCTCAAAGCAGAAAAAGTGCAATGAGAAGCTGCAGCAAGTTTGTCCTTGTCGTGTCCTTCAGGGTGATAATCTTTTGGAAGACGAATTCTTTGTTCTCTGCCTCTGAAGCTGCATTTAAGGGTCTGTACTAGCTCCAAAGACTTCACAGACCCTACCCAGACCACCAGGATCACCTCCTTAGCACTGTACATGCAGTGTTTGCCTGCCCAGGCAGGAAGCCATATGGATCGCGTTCTCAGTGACCCATTGCAGCCCCTGAAGGGCAGAGCAGGGGACCCTGGGAGAGAGGACACAGCATCTCCTGCCATGACCCGCCACATGGCATGAAAGCTGCAGGAGCATCACAAGGCACCCAAAAGGTCTCTGATAAAGCAAGGAAGCATGCCAAAGTATTTTTCTTCTCTGCTAAAATACTGTGGGATTGGCTAAAAATACCTTAGTGACAATTTTCTCCTTCAGTAACCAGAAAATTTTCATCAAAACAAATTATTTAGGGTGAGGGGGGAAAAAAAAAGGCAACTCATTATTAGCATAATCATTACAACAGTAAATTGCTGCTTCTCCTTGTCATAAGCCAAGTAACAGAACTGTATCTTCCTGAAATGTGTGGAATACCAGCAGTGGAGGGTTTTACATTCTAAGCCCAAATACTAAAAAGACAACTGTCGAGACATTTTGTTTCAGTGTAAACTCTGTAAATTCATTAGGAATCCCAGCTCATTCACAACATAACTTCACAGGGACTCAGTTTAAACTCAGGCTGAAACCTTGTTTACCCTGCTTGAAAGCATGAGTTACATATTCTTTCATCTACAAAACTAATTTTCATTACAAGATTCTGTCATCTTCTATTGTTTACTAAGGTCCATCAAGACAGAACTTCAAAGAGATTTTCCTGTCCTGAAGTTTTATTATAAAACTAATCAGAAATTTCCTTAACAGCCTTTCTACCCCCACGGTTTTATCCAGACCAAAGTATTATCAGATTACATTTCAATCATAGCTTAAATATGTCTGTGACAGAGAAACATACTTAATTTCACTATGGTTAAAATGCAGCAACCTCAATTTATTAGATCTTTAGAGAAGACACACATGGTTTATGAATTAACAACCACACACACACTAACAGTTTCAGGGATGTAACTCAAATCCATAACCAGGACCTTCTTGCAGTGGCTCTCCCACATCTGAATAAACAACTTCTGAGCCCAGAGACTGTAAGAAACAGTGCTCAGCTGACTCATACCCAGGAGACATGAAGCATGCAGCAATCCAGCCATATTCAACTTAGGAAAAACAACACTTTCCATTTTCCAAGTAACATGTACTATATTAAACTGAGAAGCAAGTAAACATCAAAATACTATGGGTGGCAGGAATATTTAGCAAATTAAGACCTCTTGCAAATATTTAATTTGACCAAGCTTTTCACAGAAAAATGTGGTTTTGCTAGCACTGAATAGATCTGAGAATCTAAATACAGTGTCAGAAGTTTTCTAACACCAGGTATGCCACCAAGGTTGGCTTTCTAAATGCACAAATCCACTATAATTATTTTTACCGAATGATCTGTTATGTATCCAAAGCAAATAAAACAATTTTATTGTTTTTCGAAATATTGATACTGTCATTTTATCACTATGTTCCACTCTACCCTCTTCCTCTGAAGTACAATGTACTTAACTAGTACAGCACACTTCAAGTCAAACTCTTCAGAATATTTTATGAAATACCAAATTTGTGTTCGAGCTTCCATACCAAAATACATATGCAAAACATACGTACACCCACTTCTTCAATCAGAGAACATAAACATAGTACAAAATCTCTTCACCTAGAGGATAAAAAAATAGGTTTCTTAAGTATTCAGAATGTATGCATGATAAAGAAGGCAACAATCAGTGAATGCTGCTGCTGATTGTGAATTACTCCACTGGTATCAGTGTTCGTAAGCTAAAAGCACAAGCTACAAGTTTGTTGCAAGCACAGCAAGCAATTGCCTTACAGAGTACATCTTTGAAAATACCACTTAGAATTTATTGTCCAAAACACCTTCTATATGTGAATTTTACACATCTTTTCAACAGCACTGTGAAGATCATTGCCTCTCAACGACTTGGCAGGGAGCAACTATATCCCTCTGCAGTAGGTAAAGCACAAACAGGGGTTATCCAGATGTTGTAATAAATTACACAAGTCTTCCATCTAAGAAAGGTCCAAGATTTTGCAACTCCTGTTGCCTCCAGGTTTTTTCCCTGATGGAAATAGCTGACTAACTCCACAGAAAGCTGCGTGTCCCCATGAGGAGCAGCCCTTCCCAACCCAAACCCACAGGTAGTGGTAGATAGTGTTGTCACCTTTCAAAGTACTTGAGCTCACCTCTAGGCTAGCATTTTAAATACCTTGCAATTGCAATGAAGACTTGAGGGGGCACTCAGGGACAGCCACGATTCCAGTGTGGAAGAAGAGAAGCATTTAATTTTTCTATATAAAAATTACCTGGTTGTCAACCAATCAGCTTGTTAGCATGTCTGATCCAGAAATACTTTGGGAGTGCTTCTGTTGCTGGTAAGCTGAAAGTTTTAGTGAATATCAAAACTAAATAGGAAACTAAAAACTTCGACTCATCTGTTATTTGCTTTTCCTTTGTGATAAAAAACCCCACCTCTCCCTCCTTATCAGGCTTCCCTCTTGCTGGTACACTTGCACACTACTTCAGTACTGCGCATTACTCTCCTTTGGTATTTCTGCTCCAGTCTGTGATCTGGACATGCTAATGGGTCTCCATGGGCTTGTGTTGGTATCTCACACCACTCCTCAGGACTTTGATTAAGACTTATTTACTGTACAATACCATCCTGAGCTTAAGGGACGTAGGTGCCAGCTACTTCACATTCTTTCTAAGCACTAGGACAGGTTGTGGTTTTGACCATACAAACAGCAATAATCTCCTGAACTCTGTTGCCTTTAACTTGCTTTGCTTGAGATCTTACCCAAAAAATTACTGTTCAAGGCTTCCATTCACGAGCATATCTCAGAGTTTGCTCTGGGAGCACAGGAGGACCTGCAGTCTGAAAGCCTCATTATCCTGCTGGCAAAGTGCATCCACGAGAGCCTCTCCTGCCAGTTCAGCTCACTAATGCAATTTTGCACTAACAGTCTCTATAATGTAAATAAGATTCTCTCAAGCTTAGAAATCCTGAAATTAGGAAACCTGCCTATTTCCAGAAGGAAGAAGGAACCCTTCATGTGTCCATGATGGGAGGATGATGGAGATGAGAGGGTATCAAATAGACAGCCGCAGTGGGGGGATGATGGAGATAAAAGGGTATCGATGAGACAGCAGCACAGGTAGGATAAGGATTCAGGGAGCTGGAAAGCATCCCCACCCACAGCATGGGCACCTGGAAACAGAAGTCCAACACAAGGTCCCAAAATAACCTCCAGTGAGAGAGAGAGGACATGTGAAAAACCAGTGAGGATTTATAGGCTGAAGTAACTGGAAAAAAATATTTCTGTATACCAGGTTAATTCACTTTTTTGAAAACTTAATTAGAATATCGTATTTTGATTTCTAACTTACTCAGCTTTCTAACATTGACCATATTCCCCTTCACAGAGTGAAATGAGCCTTGGTCTGTCTATAACAGCTTTCTGCCAGCTCTATAAACATGAATGGCTCACAAGGTACCTGTGAAATCTCTAAATATATTTCAGTGAATTTACAAAAAATGTCTTAATCCTCAGCAACCATCAAAGCTCATTAAGAATCTTTCCTCAATACTAGTTACTAAGTCAAGGAAGCAATTAATGCTCAGATATCTGAAACACTTCCAGGGAAGGCTGAATAATCTGAAATAGTTTGAAACTGCACAGGTTCCGTTTTTCACAGTTTTGTCCTTAGCCAGAGGGCCTTTAGCTGAGGGGTGAGGGGAAAGAGCAGAACCAATACCCGGAGAAGCGACTGAGAGCTGATGCCATCTACATGGCATTTCCTCAGTCTATTATACCCCCCAGCAAAGGATGAGGTAGCCTGGGCTTTAGTAACCTGAGATCCTTCAGCATGTGTGTCTTGAAGGCAGAAAAATGAACAATTAATTAATGAAATAGTTTCTACATAAGTAATTTACAGACATAGCTCAAATAATTTGGGTACTAACTTCAGAAATCCTTTTTGCCTTTCAGTATGTCTGAGCTTTGGGCAACATGTTCTACAGATCCAAAAAACAACACTTTCATACACATGTAATTACATATGTACACAGACATATACACACAAATACATACACACATCTTAAATGGTAAACAAAAAAAGAAGGATGGCTCCATGTGTTATCAAATCAATCCCATTACTGCTGTCAGGTGAATATTACAAGTGCACACCTCATTCCTTCTTTCCACAAAGATTGTATTAGCTCAATCTTCTAGTATTAAAAATTCACACTGTGAAAACGTTAACAAAACAGAGCTCTAGATTCCTCTTTTTCTCTGTAAATCACATTGATTAATGAACTTGAAATTGCAGTCCACTTGTCACTATTTAAATGTAAGATGAAAGAAAATGAAACAAGAATAGGGATGGAAGCGGATCTCAGAATATCAACTAAGCTTTGTCCCACACCATGGGACAAAATTAGCCAGACTTAAAACATCCACAGCATATGGGGATTGTGGTTTTAGTTAAATCTTTGCTTTGAAACCTCTGAGGACAGAGTTTTTACAGCCTTTCAAGGAAACTTAAAGGAAATCCAAGCAACAAACTAAGTTACTGAATTACACTTGCACCTTGAAACACCTGAGGTATTAGAAGAATTTGAATGAAGTAACCACATAAAAACTGGAGAACTGATGCTCTTAAAGAGTTTTTCAGGGTTGAACATAGGTGGACAAAAAAGTATGGGTGGGGAACTGAGCAAAGGGAAATCTTAGCTAAAGGCAGAGACTAAACAGCACAAGGGAGGTGAGGTGTCCACTGGCCAGAATCAAGGACTGTGCTGACAATGCAGTGCACACACTAAGGAAAAACTTGTTTGTGGAGTAATTTACAACAGAGCTATGAAAAACAGTACCACCAGAACTGATAGGTGGTCTGTCTTCAGGCTTCTTCCCATTTTTTTACTATTATGATTCAGTAAACCAAACCCAAAATCTTCTCTTATTTTCTGTTTATGCGGGAAAGGCTTCCAATAAATTACAAGACAACAAATCCTTTCTTAGATCAGGACAAAGGTCTGTCTGGCATAGCACACTGTCTCAGAGCAACTGACAGATCATGGCAGACAAGGTAAAACATAGGTTTTCAAATAATTCTTCCAGAGATTTCCCTTTGCTGAGGTGGGAGCTGCACCCAGACCGCTGTATTCGATAATTGCTATCAGCTTGTATGCTCCCTTTGAAAATCTATTTATCTTTTTGACAATGAACTTCATGAGCTAAGTGAGCACTGCTGGCAAAAAAAAAATAGCATCCCATTTGTTTGCTTTGGATTTGATGTCTCACATTTTCATTGTTTTTTACCTTGGGAGACACAGCGAATCCCTCATCAGCCTCTGCCTATTTATGCCTTTACAAATCCACAGTTTATCCTTCTTTGCTCACTGCTTTTCCAAGCAGTAGAATTTATGTAATAATCTCCCTACAGGGAGGCCAAACAGTACCTGAAATCATCCTTGCCTGCTTTTTCTGAACCCCTGGTTTCACTCAGTGAAATTGAGTTTAGTTTGAATTAAGCACCAAAAAAAAAAAACCAAAACAAACCCAAACCAACAACAAGCCCCCAATGCTTTTTGTCCTTCAGGGGCATGAATTCACATGCTGGTAGCAAAGCAACCATGGCTTCTTTAATTTGCAGCAGTATTCTTCTTTTGTGATTATCTTTAGAGATCTTGAAAGCAGAGTAATCTACAATTCTCTGCAGAGTTCCACACCTTGTCACACTTGCGTGATTTCAGAGGGAGCTGTACACACTTCACACATTACAAAGGAGGCATCTGTATGCACCTCATGGTGCTTCACTTAACTCTATTTAAGAGTTGCAACTAAGGAGCAGTGATTCAGCAGTTCTGCTTGTTAACTTACTGAAGCAGATCTCAAATATTTTTGAAGAGTGCCTTTTGAGAAAAAAAAAACAACAAAAAGAACATCTTTCAAAAATAGCTTTACCTCCAAGCACAAGAATTAACAGCTCATCTCTTCAATGACCATCCTGGTGCACATGGGGATAATGGAACTGACATGAAGCATGCCCACAAAGAATAAAAATGCTATTTTTCCAGCATTCTGCCTGCAGACATTTTTCAGCATCTGTCACTGGAGATAGGCTTCCTTTGGAAATGAAAACAACCTCCTCACAAGGCCTTATTAGAAGTGCTGAGGTCTTTGGTGTAGTGGAGAATAGAAAGCACAAATTTCAAGATAAAGTGGGGGGGAGGCAAAGCTCAATAGATTTCAAAGCATTCGATTTATTTAACAATTCAGTAGGCACTGCACAGGGACTGTTGCACAAATGAGCATGGCAACACTCTGAAGATATAAGGAGTCATCGTATTTTTTTTAGCTGTTTTTTCACCCCAAATGTTCATCTTCCTTCCTGTACTTCAACTGCAACACCCACGCTTCAGTTTCAAGTACCAAACCACACTGCAAACATAACAATGACGTTGTGCAGAGGTCCAGAGAGTGTGGGCAGCTCTTACAAGGAGGCCATGGGATCTGTCCCCACAGAGCCAGATTTCCCCCTGCACACCAGCTACATCCTACTTCTCTGGGCTAAGCATGGATGGGAATACCCCAAAAACCTTCTGGGTCTTTCCAGTGCCCCCCAACACCAAGCACAGCCATCACCTCATCCCATAAGGATGGGCATCCAAAGCAGTGTCCCAGTGGTACTTTCATATCCTCAGTGACACAAAAGCAGCAGTGATGCTGATGGGCACAAACCAGAGCTTTTTTGGTTTAACCGCCGAAGACAATGCAAATACCTTGTAAGGTAGTTGAAGGGGTGTATGCCACACACAATTACTCTCCACCCAGTACACAAAGTCTTCTCAGACATCCCCATAGACAGAATGTAAATGGCTTACTGATAAATGTATCCTAGCAAATAATGATTTGTCTCTACTCATTATGAAAATTCGAAAAAATGTTATTTCATCAATACACTTTTGATGGAAACAGGGATGCATGAAGAGGTAGTGGCATAGCTGAGACCTGGGCACCGGGCAGTGCTTGCTTTCTTGCTGCTGCCTCCCTTCCCTGCAAGCTACTCATCTTTCCAGATGCAGATTATGCATTATGCATTTCTAATTAGCACCGATTTATATTTTACTACAATACTAATATAAGGCATAAAAATAAATCATTCTTGTCTCATTCTCAAAGGAATCTTATAAAAACCTGTCTCTCTGGTACTGGATGCTCTCCTTGGCTAGGCAAACTGGCTAAATAAATACACACCAGACAATGCTCCTAACTTTAATGCACCCTGAGTGCAGCTTTGCTCTGCTGTCCCAGGCACCCATCAGGGGATGAAATGTGACTGCAAGCATTTCTTCCTTTCAGCAAGGAGGTTCTGTAGCTGCATTACATCCAGTTTTACACCATTCTGCACATTCTAGGAGCTTTCTCCTGCTGCAGCCTGCTTCTTGGGAAAAACCAGGAGCCTGGCTGCAGACCTCACACTGCGTTTTCACATGGATGAGGTTTCAGTCTTAGCATAGCTATTCTCCCAAGGGCTCAGCGCTGGCTGTCAAAAAACTGCAGTTAAACTGGGACAAAAACAACAGCACAACTGGAACTGGAGGGATAGGATGAGTCTATAGTAGAGGAAAGATGGGAAAAATTCCTCCACCTCCACCATACCACTGACTGGTTGGAGCTGTGTCTGGACACAGGTGGGTGTGACATGTGAAGGACTAGGTCAGAAGAAGATTGAAACCCCATTGTTTAAAAGACAACAGTGGTTTGTACTTCCTTACTGAATTTATGTATACATGGTGTACAATCTTATTTTGTAAATAACAGTGATTTTGAATTACTCAAAATAATTTTGATGGAGTTTCACCCAGGAGAAGGGCAGCTTTTCAGCTGCGATTTGTAAATCATCAAGAATGTGGCAGAGCATTAAGTAGGGTGTTTGGGTTTTTTTGTTTGGGTTGTTTTGTTGGGATTTTGGGGGAGTTTTGAGTTGGGATTTTTTGGTTTTTTTTTTTTATAACAAAAAGTTTCCATACAGTGTTGACCTACTCCAGGTATTGGTTCTGCTCTTTTCTCCTCACCTGTCAGTCAAGGTACCTCTTGGGTAAGGACAAAACTATGGAAAATAGAACCTCTGCAGCTTCAAAATATTTCAGATTCTTCAAGCTTCCCTGGAAGTGGAGTATTCCTTTACGTATTTCAGATATCTAAACAATAATTTTTTTCTTGGTTTAGTAACTAATACACAGGGAAGATACTTAATGAGCTTTAAGGGCTGCTGAGGATCAAGACATTATTTGTACATTCACTAAAACATATTTAGAGATTTCACAGATACCTCATGAACCATTCATGTTTATAGAGCTGGCAGAAAGCTGTTACAGACCAAGGCTCATTTCACTCTGTGAAGGGGAATATGGTCATGATTAGAAAGTTAAGTTAGAAATCTAGAGTATGAAAAAATATGGCATTCTAACTAAGTCCTTATAAAAGTGAATTAACCTGGTATACAGAAATAAGTTTCCCAGTTACTTCAATCTATAAATCCTGTAACTCTTCAGGTTTCTTCCTACTGCTAAACAAAATTCTAGGGCAAAAGATCATCTAAGGCATTGTTCTCAGCCATGTAACACTGCTCTCTGGTTATGAAGCAGAACACACCAAATCCTTGCTAGCAGGAGCTGCACTGGAGATAGTCCATGGGGCAGCCATTTCACCTGGGTAAAACATCCAGTGTCCTGCTAAATCCTGTACTGGGTACTAATTCCTGCTCTTTTAGTCTAGTTACTTGCATTAACATTTCAATTCAAAGCATTATTTTTATCAATTATTTTACATTATTTCATTTTTTCTCCTTTAAATAAGCAGCTGAACAGAATAACTACCTTTCCAATGGTTTTGCTTGAGCAATATATTAACAGCTATGTAGTCCAATCCACAGAGCCCTACCTCAACTGCTGCCAGCAACAGTGATACACAGCAGCGTTCACCCAAAATTCAGAAAAAGACAGCTTAACCTTCCTTCTGAGTTTAGAAAGAAAAACACGCTGAAGCTAAGGAACATTCCAGCCCCATCACCAAAACACATCTCCGATTTCACAGTCACCAGGACTAGTCCTGACATGGTGTGATACATGCTATTCTATTTCTGTATACATAACTACCTGAGTTGCAGTAACCTTTTTCTAGCCTGCGACATAGAAGGCTGGCGGGTTTTGCAGGTGAGGTGGTTTTTGGTTGGTTTGGGTTTTTTAAACCTGAATCCTGAACAAATAATTCCTGGTTGCATCTCCACAGTGGGTGTCAGATATTTTATCCCAAATAATTTGTTGCCATAAACTCTATACAGAAGCCAATAAACTGAAGGATCAATTTGCAGCCCTTTGCCATTTACATGATGCATCTCTGCTGTTCAGAACTATACACAGACTTACCTTAATGCAGAACATAAAGAACTCTAGTTTTAATTACATGGTTGCAATAAATCCTGTAAAGTTGTCATAAACATCATTAAATAGATCATATACTTGACAGTATTTCTCAACATAAAAATTCCAGGATTCTGAAAAAAATTAATGCTGCTTTCCAATACTAAAAGCATTGGAAATCACTGTAACTTCTGCCAACTACCTTGTCTAGCATTTTTGCAACACATGTTGTCTAGAGACATACCAGCCTACACTGACTGCTGCTGATAGCCTCAAGGCAGAATGCCTAGAGATGTTCAAAGAGGCCTGGAGCGAGAGTATAAACTGAACACCAGATTTTTTTTTTAAATACCACTTAGGATGGATGTGAAGTCTACTTACGGATGTTGGCTGCCATTTCTAAGAGAGAAGATTTGAAAAGAGGCATCTTCTCATTAAAATTTCACCAACTCTTTCAAACATTCTTCATAAATTCCTACAAAGTCTACATACCGTTAAATGGCACAATCTAAAGTTAAAAGGTCTCCACAATTAGTAGCCATGTTTATTACACTGCACTAATAGCAACTGCTAGATTTGATAATTAAAAAAAAATCAAGTCTAATTAAATATCATATTAGCTCAATGCAGTTCAGAACTACAACTGTTCTGTTTAGCAAATCAGCTGTAACACACACTTAAGAAACCACAGGCTGAGCAAACTGTTTTCAAATGGATAAAAACAATTAACCACTGTAGCCCATCCTCTTCCAATCTTACTGTACAATATCTAATCAGTTAATAAACAGTATCTTTATGATTGTGACGATGAAAGGCTCGAATCTGTTTCAAAAAGAATACAGCACCTCCAGGTACTGCTTGCTTTAATTTTCAACTATAATGGACTTCATGACAAACTAGAGAATGTAGAGATATGAAAGGCCTGAGATTAGGTAACCACTGAATTTCTGGAAAAGCAGGCTGAGGAAAGGCATTATGAAAGCTTAGCCTCTGTAAAATCTCAATATTTATATTATCAGCCCTGAAAGTAAAAACTGTAAGTACAATACTACCTATTATGCTGTCAAATGGCCTCATCGTATATCTGTTTTGTAAGTAAACACTCTCTGCTCTGACATACCAGCCACACAAAGATGCTGCTTTGGTGTTGCAGCCATGCAGTGCACTGCTCAGGGAACACATGTACCACACAGGTGGCATCAACAGCACCAGTTCGCCTGTCCTGGTGTTAAGACACACGCAATGGTTATGATTGCAATGGTTATGATTCCATTGATCCAAAACATCTAGCTAATTTTTTCTACTTGCAGTTTGCTACACAAAAATAAAACTGAAACTGCATAAAGCAAGACAGAAAATCTGGCAATTTCTAATTGAAACAGGTTTCACAGAAACTTAGAGCAAGGCTTCAAGATCAGCAAAGAACAGCAGCAAGGTTCAGCCTACTCATTTGCCTCCTCCGCTACGGGAAATAACATCTTGGACAAAAAATACAAGAAAACCAAGAGGATTTATCCAGAAAGCATCTGTTTGGGAGCACTTTGGAGCAGCCCATCACTCCCTAAGTCACAGTCATGGATGTGACAGTCACACGTCAACAGCAGTGATGCTGCACTCTGCCACGTTGTATCCCTTGTCCTGGTGGTCACCATGCTCCCAGGCATGGGGCAATGGAAGGATGAGCCACAGCCTTGGAAGGCAAGGATGGAATGAATGTGAACCACCTGCTCATCTATCACCTTTATGGCTGTGTTTCATAAATGAATCCCAGGCTGGCACATACAGTGAGATGCGAGTCACCTCTCTGAAAATTATTGCAAGTGAGCAACAAGCCAGGAAAGACATAGTAGTATATCCATATTAATTTAACTATAATGGGAATATCTAACCGATGCTAAGCGCAAAGCAAGCAAAGACAATGGAAAGCATTTTGGGCCACTTTTCAGAGGTCTGTGCTGCTCAGCGAGAGACTCCCTTGCTTGGAGGCACCCTTCACAGGCTCCTCCTGCCCTCCATGGGCACCCCTTTCACAAATACTCACAATGTTGTAAACGGCATTGCCTACATAGCACATAACTACTACTTGTAGTTCTACCAGCCTGTAAAGATCTTTGTTGAACCCTCTTGTGTATGCAGGTCTGTGCCACTTTTTCCTGCAGCAGTAACAGTCCTTTATTTTGAAAAACTCACCACTGCAAATTAAGCCAAAAATATTTAAGTAAAGGTAGAGTTACAGATGCAAGATTAACAGTGACAGGCAAAGCAGTCTTCTGCAAAACAAAATTATGCAGACAACAACTGCACGGAATGAAAGTAAAAGGCATTTCATTTATTTTCATTCTTTTAAACCTTCCCTGACCTCACTTGGCTGTCATTCCAATATTTTAGAGTGGCCTATAAAGTCAAACCACTACTGACATCTAGTTTTTCTATCTCAGCATTTTATCTGCTTTCATTAACAGGTGTGCTTTTTCCATATTTATGGAAAAAGAAGCATTTGATAGCTACATGAATTTATTTACACAAATCTTCAGTAAATCTGCAGTAAAAGATTCTCCTGTGTTGCTGCTGTTGTTTGTTTCCCTGTAGGGTTGAACAGCTCAATGTTTTCAGTAGACTACATTGTACTTTCCACAGGGATAAAGTTTGAAGATAAAAAAAAAAAATCTTAAATTTTCTTATCTGTGAAAAGTTTTGCTAACAAATCCCCCAGTCCTCTGCCTGAGCAGAGGGTTGCTGCCGCCTGCTCACTCCCCACAGGCAACAGGAGTCTCCCTACCTTCAACCAACAGCAGATTTTGCCACCCCAAACCTGCTGAGGATTCCCAAACACAGTGTATCCTAAACATCAGAGGGCTCAGGAAAAGGGAAACAGGCAAGAGAACTTCTGATGCCAGTGGGACACCCTCCATTGCCAGGAGGAGTGGAGCAGGGTGGAGGGTGGCAGGTTACCCTCTCCATGTACCCAGATCACCCTTCCTTCAGTGCCCTAGACAGGGAGCCCGACTGCATCTATCAACAGTGGCCCTGAGGCACATCTGAGGAAGAGCAACTCAATGTGTGCAAGTCTATTTAGTTACAAACACTAGGATTAATTGCTTTCAAGACAACTGCTACTTGAATTGACACCCTGTGAGCTAGGAGCCAGGACGAGTGCAGAGCACCGTACATTACCCTAATTAGTATTTTGTACATGGCTTGACAGCTAATTCTGTCACATTTCAGCAGCATGCATCTATCACTTGTGCACAGAGGCTACGTACTTCAGTCTAGCCCATAAAATCTTATTTCAGTGAAAGAAAAAAAGGAGGGAGATTGTATCTGAAGAGCCACTGCCTTGTGAGCAAGCTTTATGCTGCCTGAAAAATCCATCCTGCTTGCTAGCAAGGATAAGATCTCCATCTCCACAAGCACACATCTTAAAACAACGCATTTCCATACTAATTATTGCTATGTTCCACTTGTGGAATTGTTTTCTACAGGAAAAACAGTTTTACTAAGGATTTAATTTTGCAAAGACATTAGCTAAATTTATATATCTTTTTAACAAATACTGTGCTTTAGTAAGTACAATAAAATTAAAACCAAAACAAACATTTTCTTTACCCAAAAGAATTATAGGTCTATTTCCATTATAAAAAAAAGGTACTGAAAAATTTTACATTAAGAAAAATGCTTCCTGTCTAGACCTGTTGACCTAAATCACAATGTCTGCTTAGTTTTAAATCATCTTTTTATGACTAGCTTAAACTTACTAGCTTGTGGAGGCTTTAATAAGTCCTGTATTACCGTGTCACAAATTACTGCAACCAATGATTTCCATCAGACATAAAGGGAAGATTGCCAGCTCCCAGAGACAGCAGATCACAATGGTCTAGTAAGTGACAACTTTAAAATTTTACACTAAAGGTGGTCATTTCTAAACTTGCATCTCAGAGCTGAGAAAATAACTGTAAAATAATTAATAATAAAACAAATATGTACCAGTGATTTTTCATGTTATACTCAGTGACGGTGCTCATGTAACACAGAGTAACCGGCAGCTGGTTTTGTTCATTTGCAAAGTCAATCAGCAAAGGAGAGTTTCTCAAGCAAGCCACTGTATTATAAAAAGAGTAAGTGAAGCAAGAAAGACTAACAGGTTGAGAGAGATGATTCTCTCCCTCTACTCTGCTCTGGTGAGACCTCACCTGCAGTACTGTGTCCAGCTCTTGGGCCCTCAACATAAGGACATGGACCTGTTGGAGCAAGTCCAGAGGAGGCCACAGAGATGCTCCAAGGGGTGGAGCACCTCTCCTAGGGAGACAGAGCTGAAAGAGCTGGGCTTGTGCAGCCTGGAGAGCAGAAGGCTCTGGGGAGACCTTAGAGCAGCTTCCAGTGCCTAAAGGGGCCAGCAAGAAAGCTGGAGAGGGGCTTTCAACAAGGGCCTGTAAAAGGACAGGACAAGGGGAAATGGGTTTAAACTGACAGAGGGGAAATTTAGATTAGATATAAGATATTAGATATAAGGAAGAAATTCTTCATTGTGAGGGTGGTGAGACACTGGCACAGGTTGCCCAGAGCAGCTATGGCTGCACCATCCCTGGAAGTGTTCACCACCAGGTTGTATGGGGCTATCAGCAACCTGGGGTTGTGGAACATGTTCCTGTCCATGGCAGGGGGTTGGAACTCTATGGTGTTTAAGTTCCCTTCCAACCCAAATCATTCTGAGGTTCTGTTCTATAAAAAGGATACAGTGAAACCCCTCAGGGAAACAATTAGGTGGGCACACTTAGTAATGGCTGTCAGTATGGAAGCCCATTTTGTTGCTACAATTGACGACAAGCTACAGATGCAAAGGGGGACTTTCCTATTCCAGTAATACTTTGCTGGGAAGTGTTAGCAACCCTTGGCACTTTCCTAACATCTTCACACCACAAAGCCATGCACTGCACCCTGCCTGCAAGGTTGACACCAGCTCCCATCCCTCAGAGGAAGTCCATTACCTAGCACCACCCAGAACCCCTTAGTGCATCTTTGGCACCTCTTCTGTAAGGCCTCCTCATACTATAAATCCTGCTCAATCAGCTGGGAATCCACTGCTTTCATCCTTCAGAGCTCTGCTGCTTTACACTATCAGAGGAAGGCTGAACTCCAACAAAAGCAGTAAACCAAGAGTAAAGTATGGATTTCCCCAGTTTCTACAGCTCCCAAGGACAAGCAATTCTCCCCTACAGCCACATCATGCTTTGTGCAAAATTACACATTAGTCTAATTAGCCACTTCTTAGCAAGAGGTAATGTCATCATGCACCAGGGTTTGGTAAGTAGCAAGGAAAATACAAAAGAGTCGGGTATGAAAACAACCTCAAAAGAAATGATCTCATTTCTAATTAAAGGCAAGGAGAAAAGCCAATTGATCATAGCTGTGTTGTACAATTTTAGCACGGCTTATTATTCATAAAAATGGAGGGGAAAAAATGTAAAGACTAATTGAAACAGCTACAGAATTTGTAACTGACTCCAGAAGCAGCACAGGTGACTGTCAGGCCTACAGGGAAGAGCACAGAGGAGAACAGAGCACTGCAGCCCCGCACTGCAGCTTCATGCACCACTCCAAGCCTGCACATCCGCCACCAAAGGGTGCAAGGCAGAACAGTGGGTGAACCACATTGTTTGAGGTGGTATAATGAGGATACCCTCTGAAGAACTGCTGTAGTTGGAAAACATCGCCATCAATTCCCACTCATGAATTAATAATGAGATTAAGGGCCTGATATGAAATCACAAATGGTTTGGTCTTAAATGACAACAGCGTGATCTGCAGCATAATAGGTGCTTTCATAACTTGCAGGCTTTAAATTCTTTAGGTTTTATTATTTGCATCAAATTTTTAACATCAGCTTTCAAGCCACACACATCCATCTTAATCCTATTAGGAAAAGCTGTCCGAGGATAAAGAAAGGACCAGATTACCCTTTTCATAGCAGTAGCACATCCCATCATTGACTGACCTAATCCATAAATTCCCATCTACATACACCAGCCAAATGACCAATCTACACAGAAAGTGACAAGTAAAGTTCAGCTAATATAGATTACATCTTGAAGATGCGCAGGAAGGAAAAAGAAGAAAAAAAGGGGGGGGGGGAAATAATAAGACTGGAAAAAATAAGCAATTTGAGCTTAAACTGGAAAGTCTCCTAACAACAACATAACTGGAAAATTCAACATGAGTTAGCTTTCCAAACCCAAAGCAACCTACACTTGGAAGGGAAGCATACACATAATGGCTGCAGTAAATAAAGTTTTAATTTATGGACAGGAAAATTATCAGATTTCAAAGAAAAGGTCTAGCAATCTCCCAACTAGTCCAATTTCCTGTGTGCAAATCACAGCCCCCACACATAACTCATTCAGTATAAAATTTGTATTGTGGCATCAAACCAAGACACTGTTTACAGCCTTGTTTACTCCTACTTAATTTGAGATTTCTCATATTTACATGAATACTGGCTAGAATGCATTAGCTGGACCATGCAATAGAAAACCAGGGAAGTGCCATCCAATTGCTATGAAAACAAGAAGCAGAAGCAGAGGTTACTTCTTCAGTCCTTCCCTGTGAGAGATCACTGAGCAACACCAGTATCAGAACAAGAGGAACTAACAAAACTGGCTGTAAGGCTGCAGCAATTAAAAATGAATGACAGTAACTGATTCTGAAGCCTTTTTTTTTAACCAGATTTCAGTCATCCCATGTAAAATACACTAATGACAAAATTAGAGAAAAAGGTGACACTGAAGTGCCACATTAAAAATATCACAACTTCAAATCTACAGTAATGCACACACATACTGTGCATATACACACATACTCCATGTGCATATTTGGGTGCATTGTGGTAAGCACATAAAGTTAAAACATAAAACATGCAACTTTAAGGGGAAGGAACCCTAAGACTAAATCACACCATTAATGCAATTTAGAAAAAAAATCATTGTAACATACGTATTTTGGGGGGACAGACTCACCGGCCATAAAGCAAACATTATTGCTTTTAAAGTCATTGAAAGACCAAAAGTGGACTGCGTAATTGCAGAAATCATTCTTTTACTCTTTCAGAAAGTGCTCACACTTCTTTTGTTGGGTTAAGTTGTAGATATTAAAAGGCACATATACATATATATGTGTGTGTGTGTGTGCATGTGAATGTGTAACTCAGCTTTCATAAAATATATTTTTATTTACTTTCACCATTTTTTTTCTAATTTATTATTTTTCCAAGATGGCATTTTTGACCAGAATTTTTTTGCTGTTCCAGTTAATGAGAAGTCACCCTGGATGTATGGTACCTTATGCCAGACACCACAGAGCCAGACACTCTGCATTGCTACACCAATTGCCCACTGCCAGTAAGATACATTTGCCAACAGAGCCAGTAATTATTTCATACCCAAAACTAATCATTCTTCCAAGAAACTACATACTGCGTGCAAACACTGGATGGTTTAATTAAAGCACTTCATGCATTTTTAATCACTGAAATAGACTGGGGGGGGGGGGGGGGGGGGGGGGAGAGACAGGATAAAAAAAAAAAAAAAAAAGACTGTTTATATAAGATGAATTCAGCCAGGCTGATCACACATAGAGGATACCAGGGAAGATCAATACGGCTCTGTGTTTTTAAGAGCAGCTCACTATACAATAAACTGTACTTTATGGGCATGTTCTTTTTTCTTTAAATCAAGAGTTGCTAAAAAAAATATTGTATAAAGCCATTTTAAAACCAATTTAACATTAACATTTCACATCTAATACAAATATATTTTTTTCTATGTTTTATATTGAAAGCTTAGTTTTTTCTGTGGAATATAATCTTTCCCAAAAAACGTTCCTGGATGAGAAAATAGCACAACTACAGGTACATAGCTGTAAACATACCAAGGTTTCTCATTTAACTACAGACACTGAGAAAGAAGCTTGCTTGAGTAATGAAAGTTAGAAGAACTGTAAGAAAAACAGCTTCAATTAAATAAGAGCAATATCACAGCTAATGCCTTCCAACTTGCAACTTCAGTGGAAAACCAGAACTATAAAATAAAAAAAAAAATAAAATAAATAATTAAATTAGGCACTATTTGTCTTGTCACTATTTCCCAGCTGAACCTATACAAAATGTTGAGAAACATTCCTTTTTAACCCTACCAGAGCCCCATTCTCCCAATTCTTGACATATATTAATTGCTCTTGTTGAATCTGCACTACAAAGTCAGGAAATTCATTACACTAAGTAACACCTAGGATGAATGCACTCACATTGAAAACGTGGTTATTCTAAAATTAGAAGGCATTTTATCCCCTTTTCCTTTGCTGAAAGAGCAAAGTAGCACGAGGAAAACACCACCAGTTAGGAATACTGTAGTTTTTAATTTAAATTATTCCAGAAGCAGTTAATTTGCTGCCAGAGAGGTTGGCAGCATAGCCCCTCAGCCAGCAGGAAATGCTGCAAATAAGAAAGAAACTTGCCATGAGAATGAAGGCTTCCCTAATTGCTCTCACCTTTATTTATTCTCCTTCTTAATGTGATATGCTAATTGTCCCGCTTCAAGCGTGTCCATTAATTCTGATCAATGCAGTAACTAAATAAAGCAAAAGGTGGGTGACATGCCAGGTGAAGCACACTGCAGGAATCCTGCCTGGTGTTCTATAGGTGAAGATAGCAATGCAACCACTCATGGGATCAGCCATCACAAGGTGGCAACAGGAACACTGTGAGGTCCCGCACGCTGCTTACACCTCAGCCTGGTGGGAATGCAGAATCTGGAAACACCCCCACACTGAGTTTCATCTAGAATGGCCAGGATAGAAATCTCTCCTGCTCTAAAAATGGGGCAGGAGACACTATCTGTATGAGTTTTGAACAGAGAAAAAAGAGGAAGGGAGGGAGGAAATCAACTCCCAAATTCCAGATGCTTTACACTAAACTCCTCCCTCCCCTTGAAGGAACAATCCCACGTGGACAAACTGCTGAAGTGGGAAAATGTAATGGGACATACAGAGAAACTATTCTCATCCTCCACCTCAACAGATCAAACTAAATGATCTTTAAGGTCCCTCCCAACCCAAACTATACTGTGATTCTGTGATTATGGCTAAGCTTGCACAGGGATTAGACAAAGGCACTTTACCTCACCTTTCCTGCAAGTGGGCTGCTGTGGGAGCCTCAGCCACAGGCTGGTAAATGGTGCAGAGTAACATGCAGGTCCAGGAGAGTCACCAGAGACAGATGCCTAAATGGTATGAGGTTCCCAGGAGCGCAAAACAGTCATTACAGGTTTGCTGCTTTTGCAAAATTTGTCACAGAATCATAGAATCATAGGATACCAGGTTGGAATGGACCTAAACGATCATCAGGCCCAAGCAAGAACTAGACTAGATGTTCCAACACCCTGTCCTGCTGAATTCTAGGTGTCCAGCATTGGGGAATCCACCACTTCTCTGGTGAGATTATTCCAATAGCTGATACTTCTCAGTGTGAAAAATTTTCCTGTGTCCTTTTGGAATCTCCCCAGGATTCCAAATGCAATTGGAATCTCCTGGAGATTCCTGGAGATTAGTCTTGTGTATGAAACTGGAGCTGGAATCAAACCAGTTCCTCCCCAGGAGTAATTTAGGCCCATTATCCCCTGTCTTCTCCATATGATTCCTTGTGAAAAGAGAGTCTCCATCTTCTTTGTAGCCATCCTTTAAATACTGGAACATGCTGATAAGGTCTCCTCTGGGCCTTCTTTTCTCTAGGCTGAACAAGTCCAGCTCTCTCAGCCTTTCCATGGCTTCCCAGTCCTTGGATCATCTTTGGACCTTGGCCCTTCTCTGGACCATCTCCACCCCATCCACAGCTTTTTAGTAGAGCAGAGACCAAAACTGAACTTTGTGTTCCAGGGGTAGCCCATTCCACTTGTTAGTCCCTGGGACAGGCACAAGCACCAATAATCGTTGCATCAAAAATGGCCATGAAAGCAGCATAAGTAAATTCCACAACATACCAGCAACTCAGAGGTAAAAAGAAACAGACCGCTAATGAGAAGCATTAAGATGACAAAGTTAATATTTTAACAATTTGTTGTGGTTTAAACCCAGCCACACAGCTCTTTCACTCACTCCCCCCCCCTTCCTCCCCCAACTCCCGGAGAGCTGGGGAGGAGAATCAAAAGAATGTAGTTCGCACAGGTTGAGATAAGAACAGTCCAGTAACTAAGGTATAATAAATCACTACTGCTGCCACCAATAATAATGATAAAGGAAATAATAAGTGAAGAGAATAAGACACCTCACCACCCATTGACTGATAACTTATCCCACCCTGCTTGCCCAAGCACCGACCCATACCTCGTCCATCCCCCCAGAGCACTAGCCCTTCCAGCTGACTCTCAGTTACATCCTGGGCATGATGTGCTATGGTATGAAATACCTCTTTGGTTAGTTTGGGTCAGGCGTCCCATCACTGCTTCCTCCCAGATTCCCCTCCTCCCTGGCAGAGCATGAGACTCAGAAAGTCCTTGGCCAGACCAAACATTTGAGCAGTAACTAAAAACATCGGTGCTATCAGCACCGTTCCCAGGCTGAAAGCCAAAAACACAGCACTGCACCAGCTACCAAGAAGGAGAAAAAAAATGACTGCTACTGCTGAACTCAGGACACAATTCCAGATAATATTAACCTACTTTAGAAAATGGAATATATATATAGGTATAAAAAGAATAATAAAAAATAATTTTAAATATTTAAGTAGCAAAATTTAATCAAGACAGAAGGAGGGCAGGAAATGTGCTGTCAATAAAAACAAATTTGTAAACTGCAAAAATAGAAACCCAATAGTCAAAGATGATCAGGTCTCAGATGAAATTAACAGCAAACAGGGTTTCACAGTCAAGGAATCAGCATGTGCATGCACGTGTGCACCCAAGCAAAGAATAAGAAATTTCTATGCAAACTCAATTTAATTATGTTTTAAACGTGCTTCTAAAACTCAGTAAAATCTATTTTCAGCACAGCATGAAGTCTGCAGGAAAACAGACTGCATTTAGAGGATACATAAATATGTTTATTCTCCTGAAGAGGTTTTGTGGGGGTGTGAGTGTGTTTCAGTAGTGATGTATGGCTGCAAAGATGAGAAAATTGTCAATTTTGTAGAGCATTAGCTAAATTAATGGATGTGTTAGCATCACCATAATGGAAGCAGAATATGGGGTCTAAAGATTAAAAGACTTCAAACAAATTTAAACCCATCAGCTCTACAAACTACAGTAACAAGTAACTAACACACAACCAATTAGAGTCATTACTTACGTCCCCTGAAAAAAAAAATAAAACAAACTAAAAACAAAATAACAAAACCAAAACATTTAAGAACAAACACAAGGGGACAAACACTGACTAAAGCTGTCATGTCCAGGAGACTTTCATATAGTGAAATCCATCTCTAAGAAGCTTGAATTCTTATGCAGCATGAAGGAGCTATGCAGACTTGTTCCAAAAGGTTTCAGAAGAACAATAAGGAAAAATAAAACACAAAGACTGAAAGCTAAATTAAAATTAATTTAGATTTGATTTGTTTCATCAGAAAGTTAATATTCTTCTTCTCACACAAGAAGGTAACATTTCCAAGTATTAATAAGCCTCA
Organism: Melopsittacus undulatus; assembly: GCF_012275295.1. Taxonomy (NCBI): domain Eukaryota; kingdom Metazoa; phylum Chordata; class Aves; order Psittaciformes; family Psittaculidae; genus Melopsittacus; species Melopsittacus undulatus. The sequence continues at coordinate 72,922,138 of NC_047530.1, forward strand.
GACTGCTCCTCTATATCTGTAAAATACTATTCTTGGCATTGAAGAGCTGGCATAAGCAAGGCACATATGAATTTGGGCTCTGTGCACTGTGCGCAGCAGCAGCACACAAGCACAGCCAAAGCAATGCTGCTCATGGGGCTTCCAGCACCAGAGAACAGGATTTCCAGCCCACCACACAGACATGACTACACCATCAACCACAGAAGACTATGACCACTGGTGCACAATGCTGCACAGACTGTGTATGCATCATCCTCCCCCTGGTGCCCTGCTGCCTTCTGCCTTGCTAGGAGGGCTAGGGCAGAAGCAAACCAAACCAGATTCTCACAACTCCTCTTGCAGCACTCGACCCTTCACAATTGTAACCATGCACACAACAGACATACTGCCTTTTCTTCCAGGGCGTGGGAGAGCAGGTGGCAGGGGGAATAAAAATAAATTCAACCCCATCTGTATATACCTAAAGGGCTCTTGTGTTTATTCAATGCTCCTGAGCTGATTTAGCAGAAAGACATTTACTTCTTTCATAGAATCATACAATCCTATGATGGTTTGGGTTCAAAAGGACCTTAAAGCTCATCCAGTTCCAACCACCTGCCCTGGGCAGGGACATCTTCCACTAGACCAGCTTGCTCAAAGCCCTGTCCAACCTGGCCTTCAACACTTCCACACATTCACTGCTGAGGGCAGCTATGACTGTTCACAGGTATTGACTTTGCTGGTTCTATATTTATGAAAATTAGTAAAAGGAAACAAAGTAAAGGGAAATAGCTTTAAGCTAAAAGAGGGGGAATTTCAATCAGGTATTATGAAGTTCTTCCCTGTAAGAGTGACAGAGCACTGGAACAGGTTGCTCAGGGGGGTTGTGGAGTCTCCTGCGTTGGAGATATTCAAGGCCCGCCTGGACAAGTTGCTGTGTGATGTACTCTAGGTTACCCTGCTCTTGCGGGGGTTTGGACTAGATGATCTTTTGAGGTCCCTTCCAACCCTTGGGATTCTGTGATTCTGTGAGAGAGATAAGGCACTGGCACAGGTTGCCCAGAGAAGCTGTGGCTGCCCCATCCCTGACAGTGTTCAAGGCCAGGTTGGATGGGGCTTTGAGCAACCTGGTCTAGTGGAAGGTGTCCCTGCTCATGGCAGTGAAGTGGAACTAGAGGATCTTTAAGATCCCTTCCAAGCCAAACCACTTTGCAATTCTGTGATATAATTTCTGTATCATTTTGCTCTCAGAAAATTCTTAGCATGTCTTATACCTAGAAGCCTAGATCTCCGTCTGGCTGCCAAGGAGGTTTTGCATGAGTTCGTATATGGAATACAGCACGTGTCAGCATGGGCTCAGAAACCCTAGAGAACAGAGGCTGCATAATCACTGGGTGTGTTTTATTGTCCCAGCAAAAGCTTTTCCTGGGATCATAAGACACTGAACACCTCAAACTGGCACCCATGCTTTGTCCTGGCTTCTCAAGTCTTTTTATGCCTATTGCTAAGGACAGGATGGACAAAGGGAGAAAAGGCCTGGCTCCAGAACTGCCAAGGCTAAAATCGACTTATGAATTTCCACTCTTCTAAAATGCATTACAGCTCTGTGCTTTCACCATCTTGTTTTTATACCATGACATGAACACCAAGTAACACACACATCAATCTAACAGATTGCCTTTTTTTTTTTTAACCTTCTCACCACATAACCTGGTGACTACATTAGGTTATAACAATTAATCCTGTAACAATTTAGCAAATACAAGGAGCAACTAATTGATCAACAGAAGGTCTTTGTGCTGAAGAAGTAGGTTATAAGTGATCAGAAGGGAGCAGCTCCAAGGTGCCATGCATCCCCATCCATCTGTGCCCCCACACTTGCCGACCAAACCTGTAAGCTGCAGACAGCCCCAGCAACAATTAGAGGAGGTGAGTGCCTGGCAGCAGCACTCCAATTAGAAGATTATTATTGGGGAATTCCCACAAGTACTTACACAAATCTCATTACAAGCCTCTCAGTTTTCAGGAGAAAACACAGGTTTTAGTTTTTCAACACTGTTTTCAAGAAAGCAAACTCTGTGTCTGCCATGACACTTTCTGCATCCCTCCCTCCTTCCTCTGCTAGGAGGTGAAATGGGAAGCTCATCTCTCAGCCTGTCCCGTCAGTGGGCATCATAGAAGGTGCAAACAGAGCAAATAAGCTGAGAAAACACATTTATACTCCTCTTATTTGCTTGGTTTAAAGACAAATAAAAGCCTCTCTCCTAGCCTACCACCCTGCACCAAACCTTCACGAAAGACATACTAAAGTACCCTCCAGCCCACTGAGAGTGCTCATTCTCCCCCATTTCAGTTTTGTGCTTTTGCCTGGAATAGAAGCACAACTGCACAATGGCTGAATTTGATAAAGAAATGGGAATGTTCCCATTCCAGCACAGACTTCTCATGCACACTGACAGATTACAGTTGTCTCCAACATTCAGCCCAACAAATATCAGCCACATTTTAACTAGCAAAGACAAAACCCGAGAAGCAATTGTGGTAAATGGACCGGTATCATGTCCCTGAGCTCCACAGAGCTAGTCTTGCTGCCAGGTCCTACAACTAGTCCTGCTGCAATACAGTTGGACCTAATTTGTTATTTCTATTATGTCCTTCATATGTTTATATCTCTCCAACAGAAGGAAGAACAAGCACTCTATGGACTAAGTGTATATTCTAGAAAAAGAGCACTGAACCACGCAATAAATGCATGCCCTGATAAATTGCAAATGACCTTTGTAACTGTGTGAAGAATTATTCCTGATGCTTGGACTGATGTTAAACTACAGGGATTACACATAGATAAAGCCTAGTCATACATGTGTTGTAGATGACAGTGTTGCAACACTGGGCCTGGGTAAAGCATCAAAGGACGGAAGCATCAATGCACACCTAGAACTTTGTTGGAAAGTTTGATACATTAAAGTCTCCTACCTTCACAAGACTTGGTCTGCGTGCTGTAGTAGCAATGCCCACTGAAAGATCTCCTTTCTTTTTCCACCATTCTACCCACAAGTTTAGCTTTGATCACAAGAGTTTAAACTTTTCCTATAGCCAACCAAAAGAAATCTTCAATTTAATCCTCAAAGGCATACTGAAGCAGTGAGCTTGCCAGTAGTAGACTAGAATGACGTTCTCAGTCCTGTTCTAACTTGGAATTTCTGTTGTAATGGCAAGGATTTTGCATAATAAAACCTTTGCATCAATGCTGTCCTTCATTATGGAAAGCTCCAAGCAAAAGGCATTTTTAATAAAAAGTGTTCCATATTTCTGTTATAACAATTTTGATTATAAAAGCAATAGGAAGCTGAAAATACAAAACTGGGAGCTCCACACTGTCACTGAATGCCTGACACTTTCTCTTGTTGTAGGTCTCCTTGGTGTAATAATTCGCATTAGAAATTACACTTTCATAATGGCACAGGTTTTAATTATACTTTATAACATTACTAAAGAAATAGGCTATTAGCTTCTACTCATAAAATTGTTGGCTTTTATTTTCTTATGTTATTTTAGAAATGGCTATATCCATTGTTTACAAAAAAGGCACCTTGACATCTTCAGGAAGAGAAGTCCTAACATCTTTGAAGCTTATTTTATCATCATACCATTTCCTCATGTAGTTGACCTTTAAACTCTTTTAATATCACAATTTTCCTCCTCCTTTTGCATTTTTCCTCTGATATCAAAAAGAACCCTGGATCTGCAGAGAATGGAAGATAAGTCACGATGCCACTGAGGAAAAAGTGGGAGTGTGGATGGGGTAGAGCCTGTGGAACCTGGGAAGTATCTTCCCCCACGCTCAGTGCCCTGAAGCAGGGTTCAGCTTCAGGCACCACAATGCAAATACCTCATGCATTAGAATATGCCAAAGAAGAGCAAAAACTGTTTACAAAACAATCATGCAAGACCAGAGGAACGTGGTTGTCCAGCCTAAAGACAAGTCTTACAGTCTTCAAATCATCGCAAGACAATTGCAGGTGGCACAGGCACATTAGATTGTCCAGGGTCTGCTAAAGAGTGATAGTACATAATTTTTTGCAGCAGGAAATACTCAGCCTAAACAATATTTAAAAAAAACACCTTTTCACAAGGAGGGTAATAAGTTGCTGGAAATAGTTGCCTGAGGAGACATCTGGCATTGCTCACCCCGAGTTCTGTAACAAATACAGACATGAGATCCAGCAACAGAATAGAGTAGCCAAGCTCCCTCTCTCCAATTTCAACAGGTCCGCTTACTCATCAAGTAAACGCTCCTGGCCACCTCTTACTACCTGAATCCAAAAGGCATTCCTCAGGGGTTAGTACTGGGAACAGCGCTGTTGAACACCTTTGTTGGTGACATGGATGGTAGGACTGAGTGCACCATCAGCAAGTGGTGATGTCAACATGACAGAGGGAAGGGATGCAACCCAGAGAGACCTTGACAGGCCTGAGAGGTGGGCAAGTGAAAACCTTATGAAGTTCAACAAGGCCAAGTGCGAGGTCCTGCACTTGGGCCAGGGCAATCCCAAGCACAAATACAGGCTACACAGAGACTAGAGTGAGAGAAGTCCTCAGAAGGACTTGGGGTGTTGGTTGACAAGAAGCTCAACATGACCTGGCAGTGTGCGCTTACAGCCTAGAAAACCAACCATGTCCGGGGCTGCATCCCCAGCAGCATGACCAGCAGGTTAAGAGAGGTCATAATCATACCCTTCTACTCTGCTCTAATGAGACCTCCCCCCTGCAGTGCTCCATCCAGCTCTGGGGCCCTCAACACAAGAAGGACGTGGACCTGTTGGAGCAAGTCCAGAGGAGGCCACAGATGCCCCAACGGCTGGAGCACCTCTCCTATGGAGACAGGCTAAGAGAGCTGGGTTTGTTCAGCCTGGAGAGCAGAAGGCTCCAGGGAGACCTTAGAGCAGCTTTCAGCACCTAAAGAGGCCAACAAGGAAGCTGAAGAGGGGCTTCTTATAAAGGCAGATAGGGACAGGAAAAGGGAGAAAGGCTTTAAACTGAAAGAGGGGAGATTTAGACTAGGTATAAGGAAGAAGTTCTTTCCTGTGGGGTGGTGAGGCACTGGCACAGGTTGCCCAGAGAAGCTGTGGCTGCTCCAGGTTGGATGGGGCTTTGGGCAAGCTGGTCTAGTGGAAGGTGTCCCTGCTCTGGCAGGGGCGCTGGAACTGAGTGATCATTAAGGTCCATTCCAACCCAAACCATTCCGTGATTCTATGATGGCTTGGGGGAGGAGGGGGGGGGGGGGTTGGGGGGAGGGGACTTTTTGTTTGGTTTGGTTTGGTTTTGGGGTTTTTTTGAGGGATTATAGAAGTGAGTCAAACTGATCACTTTCTCTGAAAATTCAAAAAGCCACCAGGTTACCCTCCATCTGTGGTCTAGTTGTCTACCAGAAAAACACAAACAAAAAAACAGTCCTTCACACTACAGCCACAGATATATGAACAGCAGAGTTTTAAGTGAATTTACAGACAATGTTCATTTCACAGAATACCTAATCTTTATGGTTTTATAGGATTAGCTGTCTACACTACTAACTAAAAGAATATACATTCATCACACTTACTGAATGAATAATTTTAGCACATCCTAATGATGCTTTTATTATTTTTGGTTTTTACCCCTTGTACCACTGACTTGCACTAACAAACAATAAACCAAGGCCAGTTTAATTTAGACGTTAAATTTGAGATGCACGATCTACTTGTGGGAAAGCAGTTCTCCGAGACTTACTCTGTCATCATGCTATAAAACTTAATGCAAGATAAACAGTATCTACTGCTGTAGCATCAGCTCTGGCTTCCCTTATTTCTTTTCTTTTATAAAGTACATCCTCAGAATGTCAGAGCAACTTCCATATCTATGGGAAGTCACAAACACTCCCAAAGGAAAATTATTTCAAGCATAACCATTTAATTAAAGATGACATAACCAGCAGTTAAAAGGCAGTTTAAGAAATCCCCATTGTAGAGACAGCATTATGCTTTCCTTTAGTACTAGCATCTTCAAAATATCAACAAAGCAGCAAGGAACATAAGAAAAACCATTATTTTCTCTAAGAAAATAGTTATCTAGAGGTAGATTCAAGCTTCCTAGCATTTGTCAACGTATAGCAAAAAAAAAAAAAGTTACATAAAAAATCCTACCATTCAAATGAAAACAAAGCATGTGCACAAAAAATCCAAATAACCACCAAACAAAACCAATCCCTCTCCTTTCTTTTCAGGATGTGTACAAATGCCTTCATCATCCTTCTCCTCTCCATCAGTGGGGTGCATAAGGAAAATGAACTGTCACATTTCAGCATCCATAACAGAACCGCCTAATTACTCATTCTTAAGACAAAAGAACAAAGGGATTCTGAAGCATAGCAAACATATAAATATAAATACTTTTTACACAGCATTTATTTCAATTTAATTGTCTTGTCATTTCATATTATAAGGACTAAAGTATCTAACACTTAGGACTACACAGATACCTAAATAATGAATACCATCAGATATAGTATCCTTGAGGAAATTAAATTAAATGCCTGAATGAAACGTTTATCAGTGACAAAGACCTTCAATCTTCAAAACAGAAACAGATGTTTGAGTAGTCAAAACAATAAAAAAAACAACAAAAGCATTTTCCTATGATATTTTTGCTCAATGCATCTACTTCCACATTTTCCCTTCAAGGAGACAACCCCAATCTCCTACCCTGGAGCATCCCACGGTTGGTTCAAAGAGAGCAATACATTCCACTGACCCATCCCGCCAGCAACACGTACATTCCAGCACCAAGAAAGCAACCACCTCCCCCATGATGTGTGATGCTGACAACAAAACAAGCCAGAAGCTCCACGAAAATACACACTAGCTCTTTTTATCTAGCAGATCACAAAAAGCAATTCTAAACTTCTGCAGACTCATACCAACTGCTAAATCTGCCCCTGGCAGAGCCATGGCACATTCCACTCAGAATTATGACTTTCACTGAGTAGCAAAATGAGGCAAATTGACATTTTATAAAGTTTAAAATAGGATAATTTAATGCACTTAAAATTTAAGACTACCAAAAGTGGAACCAACCACTGAACCCACTAGCAGAGTCCCAATACACCCTATTTAAACTTACGATTTCCATTGGAGTAGCAAATAAGGGAGATGGCTGCTATATAAAGTCTAAACGAAGAGAACTTAACATAGTTAAATTATTCCTAAACCGTAAAAGACTGACAAGTTTTTATTACAAAAGACTCTTATCACTTAATGGAGAAAGTCTTTTATGATTAACATTTTATTTGGTTTGCAGCTATCAACATTACATAAAGAACATTGTTCTTGTAATTCAACGCATTCTGGAGAGCAGAATTAGAGCAAGAGTACAATACTTAGAGCTGAATTCACTAGAACAGTTATGCACGATGTTGTATTATGGAAGTATACGTGGTTTGGGTTGGGGTTTTGAGGGGTGGCTGGTGGGGTGTTTTGAGATTTTATTTCAGTGTTGCTCATTACAGTCCCTATGCACTTTTATGGACCTCAGGGGAGCCAAGCCCTATGTCCAAGTGCAGAACCCGATCCCCTGCCTGGCCCCGCAATGCAAACATGGCCAAAACAGTTTCATCGTTTTTGCTAAGCGCACGCCAACTCTGTGGAGAGCCCACAGTGTTGCATGCATAAGAAAAAAATTAAAAAATAAGGGCTTTAAAGACTTCATAATTGAAATTGAAAATAAAATTCTAGTCTAAAATAAACATCAAATTGGCAAATCTAAGCAGCAGCATGCCATGGACTTCTAAAGCTAAGTGCACTGAAAAACTGCAATTTTACAGAGACAAGCAATCACTACTGCAGTCTTGAAATCACCATGCTAAGAAGAGCCATCCGCTGTAACTAAACTGGGCTAATTTATTTAATGACTATCTTTAAGCATTCCCTGCTCCTCGTAAGTATTCTCAGTATCTGGTAGTCAGTATCTGGTAAATCCATTAATCTATTAGACAGCTCACATGTACATATAACCCAGAGTAAAACCTGACCTACTTCTACACAACTTTAAAAGACGCTTCCCTCAGAGTACCTGACTCCTCAGGAATACCTGGGGGCAGTAAACAGGTCAGAAGTCTTGTGAAAGCTCAGCTCTCCTGCCTCCCTTCAAACACTTCCTGATGAATTACCATGGAAGCCAGACATTCTTCCTGGAGTCCTCACATGATGACTGAAGGCAAACCGAGTGCAATAATGGTAGCTCTAATTAGCCTTGTAGTGCAATAGGGCTCCAGCATTTCCCAATGTTAGCTGACACACTAGTGGTCAGGTATTCTACTTAGGGTTTTATACAAGGTATGATTTGGTAAGCTAATTACTTGAAACAACTGAAAAAAAAACACAAAATAAACCATTAAAGAACACAAGTAAAGAAATCTATAGATACATTCCCACATTACAGGCTCATGCAAAATAATGTGGTATTCTGCACAAAAGAGGGTCCTTGTATCCCAGCTAATTCCACTCTGTCATAAGTGGAATTTGGGATTTTTTTTTGAATGATCCATGAATTCAAGGACTGACCCATGAAGAACTCACTGCACATTAATGGCATAATGCTCTTAAATGGTGCACCGAATATTTTTCATAGTAAGTATTCTGTGCAACTAGGCCTATGTTTCCTATTTTCTATAGGAAAATCTAAGCATGCTAGAATCACCATACAGAAAGTGATTAATTTTGCCTAAAACTGGGAAAGAGAAAAATAAAATCAAGGGGTTTTTTATTACTTTTGGTGTATTAAAAAATAATATAATGAAACAGTAATCTGATGCAGCTTTTGTAATACAAAAGTTTTTATCCAAACTGTACACATGGTCATGTCTAAATGCTTTAAATACCCAGTTAAAATGATTTAAAAACACACTGTGTAAGACAATCCACTTACAAAAGGAAGTGGAATTCCAGCAAAAATGCATGAGAGATCAGAGTTCTAATCTACTTTGTTTTGGAACAGGAAAAAAGCTAACACAACAACCCCAACACACTACACTCCTGTTCAAATGTATTCACTAAAATAGAAATACCCCAAACCCTGTTTAAGCTAAAAACACTGCCCTTGTAACAGTTCTTTGAAAAACTCATAGGAGATTCAATACAGTTTCATATACACTTTCCTGAAAAGAAGCCAACATCATTTTCAAACTGAGGGGCCAAAGGGAAGTGTTCTGCACAAAAGCGTCTTACATTATGCTTGGCAAGTATTTACAAACTAAAACTTTCAATTAATGATGAAAAGAACTCGACATAGGTTTTCAAATATTTAGCCACTGCCCAATGTCAAAGCAAGTTAGACATTCAGTTTTAGTATAAGGAAACAGAAGTTAAGCATAAATGTATCTTTACATTTCTAAAGGCACAATGCACATTCACAAAATAAAACACACACCATTTAATTATTCACTAGTCCTTCACACTTTAAAACATTCTATAACACACTATAGCAAGTGTATTCCCTCAGCATGGTATATCAAAATATGGTGCTGATCGCTGCAGTTTTACAACATAATTTGACAGGCTGATTATATTAATATAATACTTTCCAGAATTTTTTTGTGTGGGGATTGGTCTTTTTGTGTTTGCTTTTTTTTATAGTGCTGAAGTCTGATACAAGTGTAACAAGTTGGCATTCAGCATATACAAAATATTCACCAAATGACTATATGCAAAATTATTTAACATTTAAGAGCAAGCTCTGCAAACCACAGAGGAGGAAGTAACTAGAACACCAAGCCAATTTTTTCCAGGAATGATTCCACCAGTTCCAGGCAGCATATGCCTCTATAAATTCCTTCATGGAAGAGCAGTGTAGAACACTGCAGCATATGCCCTCTTAGGTACAAAAATGCACACTAATTCCATGAGCATGGTGCTAGCTTTATGTGTAAAGAAATTGCAGACATGAGCATTGATCAACAAAATTAAAAAGACAGAAAAGTTGTGAATTAGAGATCCACAACCCTGGAGAAGGCTTCCAGGAGACTTTACAGCACCTTCCAGTGCCTAAAGGAGCTACAGGAAAGCTAGAGAGGGGCTTTTTACAATGGCAGGTACTGTAAAAAATACAATAAGATACAAGGGGGAACGACTTTAAACTGACAGAGGGCAGATTGAGATTAGATATTAGTAAGAAATTCTTCCCTGTGAGGATGGTGAGGTGCTGGCTCAGGCTGCTCAGAGAAACTGTGGCTGCCACATCCCTGGCAGTGTTCAAAACCAGGTTGGACAGGGCTTGGAGCAACCTGGTCTAGTTGAAGGTGCCCTGCCCATGGCAGGGGGGTTGGAACTGCATGATGTTTAAATTCCTTCCCAAAACAAACCATTCTAGGATTCCATTATTATACTTACTCCAACACGCCTATGTGCAAAGCTTTACTTACAATTGAACTATATTTCCAAATCTGTACATTTGCTCTAGACTTACCTACCAATTTCGTATTATAATTGCTCTTAAAGGGTTCCTTTGCTGGTTAATATTTTCCTAAACCTTACAATGCACTCTACCATCTCTTGAGGAAAGTCAGGTTTACAGCCGTGTTGTGTCTCTCTGCAGTGAGGATTAGTAGAAGTAGTAACACAGAAACAAGAAGTCTGAAGCATGCCTCCAAGTTTTCTCTTATTCAGCCAAGAAGCTTCCATTTCCAAAGCACAGCAGATTAATTTTTTTTTGCATGTAGATCAGCTATGAAGTGCATAATTAATGGTGACTTGAGAGAGGAAAGGACTATTTCTGGCACAGCTAATACCAAGCATCCTCACAACAGGATTCAAACCTGCTGCCAAGATCCCAAGAGGCCCAACGCAGACATGAACTTACAGCACTTGAAGAACAGAGGAAGAGATGGAACTACACTGGTCAGGTCAGAACAGAGCCTGCTGCAACAAACTAAACTTAATTTCATGTTTAAAAAAAGTAAAAATAAAAAGGATGAGAAAGAAAGAAAATGCTGGGCAGACATACTTGGCATTGTAAGGGTAGAAAATTGAGCAATTTCAGAGTTAAACGCTTCCAATTTATTTCCAACTTTAATCAAGCCCTAACAATAAAGTCATAAAATACAATGCAAAAAGATTAATTTCCACATTAAATAAATATAGGATTATATCATGCTTCAATTAAACGCAGGCAGTATTGATAGCAAAAAAAGCTTCGGATAAGTCAAGGAAGAAAATTAGGACAGAGAGCAGTACAAAATATCTAATTAATGACAGCAGTTCATCTGAACATGCGCAAAATGCACCCACTTTCATCCTGTACTCACTGATCCCCTCCATGCCAGGAGTTAAAAGCAGACAGAATAGAAATCTTCGCAGTTTCAGGATGGTACAAAAGCAGAGTGTAACAATGTGTTACTACAGCACCCCTACTTTTATTTAACAAAAAAAAAAAACCCACAAACAGAAAAAAAGGGATAAAGTCAACAAGAATAGAAAATGTGCAGAAATACTTTCAGGTATGAACTGGGCTTTTTTGAGTATTAGGATACATTTCCACATGCATGTATGTGAATCAATGAAACAAAGTACTTTTCTGTTATTTTCCAGATATTTTTTAAACAATTTGAATAAACTAATTAACTGATCTTTTATAAATTTTATTTTGCTCGTTAGCCTCAGGAAAGCTTTTAGTTATGTAAAATAAAGTCAATATGGAGGTGTGAAAAATCATACTTCTGTGATGCAGAAGTTATGTTTGATGTACTATTATTCCAGTGCCAGACAGCTTAGTCTCAAAATGCTTCCTAGATCTCTCTTCATTAAACAGAATGCCTTTTTTAGCCGAATACTAAAGGTAAATGACACCTTTCTGCAACTGGTAGCTGACACATCACAAAGGGCACAAAATACCAGATGGTATTAATAACCTCACATGGAACTGCTAGAGCAAGTCCAGAGGAATTCACAGCAACGCTCAGAGGGCTAGAGCACCTCTCAAATGGAGACAGGCTGAGAGAGCTGGGTTTGTTCAGCCTAGAGAAGAGAAGGGTCTGGGGAGACCTTAGAGCAGCTTCTAGAACTTGAAGGAGGATGGCAAGAAAGCTGTAGAGGGACTTTTTACAAGGGCCTGTAGGGACAGGACAAGAGGTAATGGCTTTAAACTGACAGAAGGGAGATTACATATAAGAAAGTAAGTCTGTACCATGAGGGTGGGGAGGCACTGGCACAGGCTGTGCAGAGGAAGCTGTGGCTGTCCCATCCCTAGCAGTGTTCAAGGCCAGGCTGACTGGGGCTTTGATCAGCCTGGTCTAGTGGAAGGTGCCCTGACCATGGCAGGGGGGCTGGAACTAAGTGATGATTAAGGTCCCTTCCAACCCAAACCATTCTAGGATTCTATGATTTTTCTTGATGCTAAGAACCTGGTTTGATTTTTGTTTGCTTGAATGCAGAGTAGAATCCCAAGGATGACATTGGAATGAATTTCACTATGATTCTTCATTCTTTATTATGCAAATGAATGCTCCCGTTAGCTTGTCAGAGTTGGCAATCAAGACTCTGGAGAATGTCTGTAGCTCAACACTTTCATTAGAGCATACATGAATACTGTGCATGACATCTACTAAAAAAATTCTCAAAGGATGGCATTTAGAGATAGAAACAATCATTGCTTTACAATAGATATTATGATTTCTAGTTACTATTCAAATTCCATATTGCACTAATACTGACAAGCACCATTTTAAAGCATTTCTTAGAGATAAAACCAATTGCTATTTATTTCAAAGTTGCCCTAAAATTCCCTATCATCCTGTTTCAGAAAAAAAAAAAAAAAAAAAAAAAAGCAGTTGAAAACTGTGGCTTCAAGCTATCATAAAACTCACTTCTCTTACTTTGCAAAATAAAAAAGTGGCAGCATTTGACAATTTAACTTGGTGTTTCACATTACACTGTATGCCCTCTCAGTAATCCCCATTTCTCCAGTGATTTGCTGTATTTCTACAGATCTATACAGAGCTCATTTGAGATGGAAAACAGTAAGGAAGAGATTCAAGTATACTGTGTAATTTGTAGAACAGTTTAAGGATTATTTAAAATTGGATTAAGAAGGGCTGATGGCAGCCTGAGCTTCACATTTTTTCTTGCAAACAGACATGTGTGGACTGACACTATTTGTAAAGCTTTCCTGAAACAAAAAAAACTTCATTCATAGTCTAGAAGTGTGGTGTCAATAACCAGAGAGGAGACATAACTTTTAGGCAATCCCTACTATAAAAGCTTCTGACAATAAAAGTATGTGAGGTTTTCATGAATCCTTCTTAGTTTTCATAAAACGCTTTTCTCCGAAGATGTTGACTGTAAATAAATTTTGCAAGCAAGGAGGTATTTTGCAAAAAGTAAACAGTGCCAAAAAGAATTTCTGGTAATCTTAGGATTCATCTGTTGAATATAAAAAGCAAAACAGAAAACCCAAAAGCCTTCAAAGCAGCTGGAAAGCATATTCTGCCATTGACAAAGGAAAGTGTATCTTCTAAAATTCTGGGTTTCGGTTAATCCTCATGAAAATTATGTGACGTTTTTAACACAGACAGAAGACTGGCTTCTTTCTTCTGCCTTACAGTACAAACAATTTACGTACCTTGCTATCAGAAAGACTTATTGAAATATTAATTATAATGCAAAATCAAACCATGCCTCTGCTGCACACACACAAATATACACACTGTTTAGTCATAGGCATCCACAGCTACTCATCAGTTTAAGCTGCCTGTCTCTCAAATAAAAATTGTCAAGGGCAACGTATCTATTTCTAGAAAGGATGGTACATTTTTCTGCCTATCTTGCATATTCAGCTAGCAGTAAGATCATTTCCCTTGAAGTATTTTAAACTTTTCACAGGTTCCTGTGATCTTAGATTATACCTCCATCATTAAAGCCAGTAATATTTATCCATCTACTGGGAAAAGCAAATTGTCACCATTTATACAAAAGATACTTTTATATTATACTATTAGACATAAAAACTTAAGCTGTTATCAAAAAGACATACATTTATTAAATACACGCAACCCCAACCAGCAAGACATCTCTATGCCTACATTTCATTCACGAGCTCCACTTTGAGAAACACACCTGGTGCAAGGATGAAGCAATGAAACTAAAGCATGCAAAGCTTAACTCAAAACAGAAAAACAGTGAGAAGAACTTAAAAGACTAACAAACAGTACAACCTGATAAGCTACACCTGCTAAGGAAGTTCAGATGAGCTAGGACAGTCCTCTCATACCCAGAGCACCTGCCTCCTGGAAAACTCTGAATATGCTTTACAAGGACAGCCCAAAAGTATTTGGATATGAGAGATAATATTGTCAATGTGACACAATTTTTACACTTCAAAACACTGTTCAAGAGAAAAATCAAAAGTAAACAAGTCAGAAAACCCAGCAGCTGATAACTTTCTTAAAATCTGAAGTGTTATGTAAAACTAAATTTAACAATATTATATTCATATATTTATGATACAGGACAGACCCACGCGAGCTTTACACACTAATTTACTTCCAAAACATCAACCAAAATGCTAAAAAGAATCATTAGAAAACTCTTAATGCATCAATGGAAAGGGGGGGGGGGGGGGGGGGGAGGTGGGAGAAAAGAAGTAAAATTAAAAAGGCAAGAAAACACATTTCAACAACCAATCCAGGGACTGACATCTCCAAGCTTATAGACAGCTTCCAAATACAGTCCTACCACACATGACACTAGAGATATCCAACTTCTGGCAGCAATAGAGAACATAATCGCAGCTTTGTCACTACCGTGCCATTTTTCTGTCAGCTACTACAGATGGAAAGTACTTCAGACATCTTCCAATATGTCTGTGTTTACTGTCAACAAGCTAAAGTGCAGTTTTCAATATCCACTAAACAATTCCCTTAGATATTTGTTCAGAAAAAACTGAAATCACAACTCCGTTCATAAGACTGGACACAGTTAAGGTACAACAGCAGGACAGTATGATAGACAAAAGTGCTGAAATACATTTTCAGAATGTAAACCTGACTTTTTGATTGCATCTACTTGTTAAAACAAGCACAGCACGCTTCACACCCATGAACAAGTAGAAAAGATTTCCTGAATAATACTGAAGATTTTCACACTGGTTTCTAACACAACACATGTTTAGATAGATAAACACTGAAAGAAGGTATTAGGAATGTCAGCAAGGATAACAAAGATAACATTGCTCATTCCTACCAGTGTGTCATTGACAGATTTTCCTATTATTTGGAAAGTTACCATAGATTTTGTTTCATTTTAACCACAGAACTACTAAAAATATTTCAAAACCCCACATACGTAAGCAATTACATTTTTTCCCTTTGCCAAATTTTTAAGAAAGTTAATAGACTAAATTCTTAAGCAGCATAAAAGAAAGAAAAAATCATAAACCTCTCTGGTTGTACAGAACCTCTCACTGGGTGTTAGAGAAGGACAGGTGAGGAAAGGGCAGACCTTCACTATACTACTGGCTTGAGCAACTTCTGTAGCTTAAGCATGTATGAGACAGTGAGTGTAGCATACAATACATATACAGTACAAATACACTGTATAAGCTTACTCATTACACATTTCATTAAATATTTAAGTTAAATGCTATAAATAATAAAGCTTGAGATAAACCAAATTTGTACAAAAATACACAACACAGAAAGCAACATAAAAATATGAGAAATCACACTTTGTGCAGTCAGACTTCCATAGCAAGTCACAAACTCGGGAGAACATCATTCCCTCCTGCTCTACATTTATGGCAAAGTACTGTGCAAAATAACAAATCTTTTCTGCTGTTCTGTGTCAGGATGATCATAGAATCATAGAATAGTTAGGGTTGGAAACGACCTTAAGATCATCTAGTTCCAACCCCCCTACCATGGGCAGGGACACCTCACACTAAACCATGTTACCCAAGGCTTCGTCCAACGTGGACTTGAACACTGCCAAGGATGGAGCATTCACAACCTCCCTGGGCAATCCATTCCATTACCTCACCACGCTGACAGGAAAGAATTTCTTATTTATATCCAATCTAAAACTCATGTACAACAATTTAACCAAACAACCCCATGTTTTGGTTTGGGGGTGATGGGGATGAAGTTTGTTTTCTGGGTTTTGTGGGTTAGTTTTTTAAACTATATCCCTTGAGGATGAGTCCATACATTTCTCAGTGATATAACCAGGAAATAGCTCCAGCTTCTAGCACTAAGAAACACATGTTCCTGTTTCTTCTAAAACCGCTGGCCTTTCCTAAAAGCAGGACACTTGGGAATCGCCTCTCTCCCAGAGCCACAGAACAGTCAAACTTCTGGAGGTGAAACTGTGGGAAAAATGAGGAATTCTGGACCACATGGCCGGTTTTCTACTTTTTCTAGGAGTTCAAAAAATTATTGAGAAGTACTTCTTGGGTTTGGGAGGGGTTTCTTCCCCTTCTTCAAAAGAGGGGAAAAGTTATTTAGTGTCTGCCAGCATTTTCACTTGCCTCTTGCCATACCCACAGCCACAGAGATAGACTATGTACATACCAGTCAGCACAGAAAGAGCAGTGCCACAGAAACATTTTTCCCAGGAAAGGCAAACCATGGTTTCAGATACTTACCTACTGAGACCCATTCCACAACTAATAAGTCCTTCATTCTGCCAAAACAGGTCAGCAGTCATTCTTGAAATGTCTAGTATTTAAAATGTCTAATGATAAAAGGAAGTTACAGAACAAAGTAACTACAGTAAGAAATATCTGTCAATTCATCCTCAGCTGGGAGTCCAGACTGTGCTAGAAAGCACAACACTTCCTGTCTGGAGCTCATACATTCAAACCAGTGAGCACCACATCACTCTGCCAGCCTCCACTTACTGTTTTTTTTAAGTCTGCAATCACAAAAACCACATGCCTGCTAGGCTGGTTTTCCTTCAAGCTTCAGCAATGCTTTTTTTTCTTGAACTGCATGATGAAGTTCTAGAAATAAACTTAATGTGTTGTCACAATATCCAAATCAGCACTGTAAATTTTATTTGTCAACAAATTGGTGGAAAGTTTTCAGTGCAATGTACATACTCATCCATCCATCTATTAAATCTTTATGGTATGCTATTAAAAATATTTGCTACCATTGTTATTGCAGACAGGCCAACGCACACAGTAATCTGACAGATAAACACGTTACTATGGAAACCACCAAAATGAATGCCTTCTTTTCCAAACTTGGCCATAACCCCAAACTTTTATTGCAGCATTCAAATGTTTCATTCACTTGCTTTATACGATCATAACACAGACCTTTTTAAAAAAAAAATTACAGGATTTGAACGAGTAAACTTTTCTCTTATACTGAGTTTTCTTCAAAATAGCATTTTAATAATTTTACTGATTTCATGACAAGGCCTTTTTGTAGCACTTGAGAATACAGTTAACACAGAAACAAAAATAGATGCCAAAGTAATATTTAAGATTTGTCACCACTTCATGAAAATCTAAAACATACGTTGACATTACAAAGCTGCATTAAGAGCATTAGTCATGTTGCAAAGACAAGCACTTAAAATTACAGTTTCATCTCGTTACTAATACACAGTCATTTTAATTAATCACACTTTCTTTACAATTACTGTTTCAATAATGGCACATGCTCCCCATTTTACTATCTGAAGAACAATATTTTACTTCTCTCAACCTCACTACATATTTTACTCTCAATCTGGATAGAAAACTGCCAACAACAACTGTCTTCAAAGACAGCTTTCCAAACAGAACACATGGAATGGAACTAACATAGCAGCCTTCCAGTATCTGAAGGGGGCCTACAGGGATGCTGGGGATGGACTCTTCATTAGGGACTGTAGTGATAGGACAAGGGGTAATGGGTTCAAACTTAAACAGGGGAAGTTCAGATTGGATATAAGAAGTTCTTTTCTGTCAGGGTGGTGAGGCACTGGGAACCAGTGAAGCTGTGAAAGCTCCATCCCTGGCAGTGTTCAAGGCCAGGTTGGACGAAGCCTTGGGTGACATGGTTTCGTGTGAGGTGCCCCTGCCCATGGCAGGGGGGGCTGGAACTAGAACATCTTAAGGTCATTTCCAACCCTAACTATTCTATGATTCTATATTTGAATTTGAAATTAACAATTAGCAGGTTTTCTGTAGTAAAGTCCTTTTCCATTTCAAGTTCCTTAACCATGAATGATGGAAAAACACTAAAATAAATGCACAAAACCCTCTCTGCCTCCAGGACGTGTTCTTCATGACAAGAAATCTAGAAATTAAGATCCTCCCTCTCAATTGCTGCAGCAGTCACAATAAACTAAACCCCCTCCCAGCACGACAGAAACTTGGGGAATGTTTTGAAAATAGATGCCAGTATTGATGAACTTGACTGAAAGCCAGCTCAGGGTTGATCAGGATAACACCTGCAAGTTGTTAAGCAATACCACTAACCCAGCTCAGCAACAGCTCATTTTTATAACACTCAGCCTTTATACTTGTCACTCGCACACTTACAGATGTACAGCAATACATCAGAGGGGGATTTCTGACAGCAGTGTTCCAGTCCACAGGCTGTCCCTGCTTACAGTTCTTCTACTGTAATATTGTCTTTACAAACCATTTAGAATACAGTAACTATGACTGAAAAAGGCATGGAAAGTTTCACCTCTAAACACACCTTTCAATATAAGCAGAATCTTTCCAATTAATGATGAGCATGATGTTAGTGACTGCAAACACTGGATTACCATGTCCAATTTAAGTTTCTATTAGTGTATTGATTCTTGTTGTGCCTTTTTTAATATCCTTGTGGAAATACTGTAATTATGTTGCTTTTTACGTTTACAGATAATCTGCATTCTCAATTACAGGTATTCAGAGACTTGTAAATACACTATATTAATAAGACAAAGGCGATAGTACCATGCAGGTGCTTTATAGCAAAAAAGCAGCACTACACTGCATTTCCATCATAATAGCTCATGGCACTTACAGTAAAGAGGTTTTAGTAGTCTGCTGCACTAGAAGCTACAGAAGTTTAAAAAACATTTCTAATTACTCCACCAGAACACACACAGAAATAAATTGAATCATTTTGCTAAATCGCCATAACCAAGACAAAACTTACTCTGGATTTTTTTTTTATTTTCAAATATGCATACTGACATGGCAACACCTATGACTATCTAACAAGAAATATTTAGGACATTGGAAAACCCAAAAAACCAGAAAAATTAACTTAGAATGTAGTGGACTGGAATGTAAATGTCATTCAAGAACACTTACATTTATTTGGAACAGTGTGTATCATTTTTCAAGTTGGTGGATATATTAACACAAAACACAACAAACTACATTCTAAGTTACCAAACCTTCAATTATAGCTGCAAATGAGAAAAAAGTAGGTGCAATTATTTATGCAAGCCAGTTTTCAGTGAATTAACAGCTCTCATCTACTAAACAAATCTTTCCAAAACTCAAAATCTTTTCAATGAGAATGTTCAGTGATTTTCATTTTCTGGAACTGTTGTTATTTAAGTCCCTATGTGACCACACAGAGTAGAGGTACTTCTCCCTCTTAAACAACTGATCAAAAACTTAAAAATGAAGTAGCCTGAACTCTGCTTTTGGCTCATTTTGTTCCTCTGTGGCAGAAGCCTTCGCAAGTTTTAGTTATCTAACAAAAAAAGACATAGAATCAATTTCCAATAAAACTGTATTTATATCCCTGATTTCGTAAAAGTTATAATTAAATATTCTTCCAACATTTATATAGAACATGCACAGTATAGTAAGAGACTCAGTATTTATTTTAGCAGGTTTTAATGTAGAAATAATGTTATACATGCAGTATAACTTGCTTTTCAAACCTAAGAGCAAGAAGCAGTGCTGCTCTCAGAATCTCTGCGGAGAAACCTCATCTCTTTTTAACAGGCACAGCACACAGAATCTAGTAAGTTTAATATAAAAAAAAAAGAACATAATTTCAGGTAGTCAAATGCAACAGAGCACTTCAAAATAAAAGTGCAGCATTGCATAGTATTGCACTGAGAAATAAAGGTGAATTTATACTTGTAAGTTAAATTTCAGTTGTGGTGGCAGGGATGTGTTTATGCCTTTTTTTAACCTTAAATTGACATAAAAGTTGATAATGTTCAAATAAGCTCTAAAATTCTAATATTTTTTCTAAGTTATCCAATTACATAGCAAAAAATGCAACCAACTAAAGATATTTCACAAAATGTCATAAATTCTGAGAAAATTCCAATGCGTACTTCAAAAACAATTTAAGATCACTTTTCTGCAGCTGACAGTATAGGTAAAATGGGTTAGTTGGGGGGTTTTTCACCCCCACAACATGTCAGATTGTTGTCTAATACTTGTTTAGAGACAGACTAAACTCAATCACACAGGGAAAAAAAAAATAATGTACAACTATGGCAACAAGCAGTATCTTCCTCATTTGGAAAAATAAATTAATTTTTAATATCATGTAGCTATTAATACTATTGGAAGGTAGAAACAAAGCTTTCCAAATACATTAAGAAGTGTGACATGACAAACCCATCACTGAATGGTAGTTTCATTTCAAATTATTGCAAAGTTATCAACTCAAGTGAACAGTAACCCCAAAGTACTTTTAAAAGGATGACAATGATTTATCTCGTGAACAAAACTAAGGATCAGTACTTTAACATGTACCTGTATTTACAAAGAAAGAAACAGCATCAGACACAGATTTTGTCTGCTATCAACATGTTACAAAAGCAGCTCCACTAGTTCTAATCCTGTTCCAATCCTATTAGGAATTCAAATTATCTTCCTTCTTCCATACACTGAACCTGAACTCTTTAAGACTAGGATGTTAATCTAAAAGAAAAACAAACACCTGTATTCTGTAAATTTCTGCTCCCTGTTCTTCTCATAAATTTCTCATGAGTCTTAACTGCATTCAGCAGTTAACATCAGTTACAGCTTCTACAGGTTACTTTCAAGTTGTCAAGTATTAAACTGCAAGTACTGGCATCTTTTGGATGCACAGAAGCACACAATCTCTCCTGTGAATGGCAGCTCTGGAAATTAGCAGTTACAAACTTGAAAACTTGTAGCTCCAGTCAAGACTCAGCTTTCATGAACTCCCCTTTAGTAAATTACATTACTAAAAATATTTGGAGCAAGACAAGAATCTCTGCTCCATCTGCTTTTCAGACTTGCTCCTGATGTTTTCATATGGTAGAGGGGAATCTAATCTTTTAAAACAACTGTTTCAACCCAAGTTAAGAGTTTAAAAGCAAGCTTACAAGTAAGTACTGTTCAAAAATGAAGAAAAAAAATGGTATCAAAGAGAATCATATATCTTGTAGGTCAAATGACTTCTTATAAAAAAAGTTATTTACTTCCATCTTCTCCTCCATGTATTGTGAAGAATTTATATTAGTTTCACTGAAGAAAACATATAAGGCTCAGGCTTTGTTACAGCAAAGGTCAAACACTAGGATAACAGAAACTAACTCAGAAACCACTAACGCACTACAGAAACAAAATTCTTCAGATCATGGTTTTTTGTCTGTTTGAATTGGAAAAATAATTTAGAAAGTACAGAGAAACATACATGAGGCTAAATTCATAAAAAAATATAAATAAAAATCTATGACCTTTAAAGACACCTTAGACTTGGCACTTACCCCTCAGAGCAGGAAGCAGAGACCTCTCTTTCTTATCATCACATTTATTACATTCACTAAAGTACAGAAGTAAGAAGACATCCACAAGCACCCACATGAGAGAAGTGGCTAGAACCACCTTGCAGTAAACAAATCTCCTCATCGCTTTACTTGGTTTCTAGGTCAAATACTGAGGAAAGACAGCAGTTGCTGAGAGGTATCAAATTCCCACAGTTAAAATCCAACATGGAAGCAAGGGCCAGCATCCCACTGCAAGCAAACAAATATCATCTGAATTAGCCAACATGTACACACAGTTTGAACTGGAAAAAATGTATAGGAAAGTACAGTGTGGAAACATTTAAAGTATTTGTTCCTTTCCCCATACACAGGCACTTTCTTTTTTCTATCATCCTTTTCTGAATTCCAACCATTCTGTGCTGCTTAAGTCATGGACAGTCTTGCCTTCATTTAAGAAATAAGTGCAACACACATACACCTTTCACACAACATAATAAATTTTACTAAAGATTACACAAAAAAACAATGAAGCAGTGCTAACAGATCATTCTAGCCAATATCCATAGGTTTATTGAACATTAGACATGTATTAACTCCAAGAAAAAAAACTAAAATTTTCATTTTCTTCAAATAATGTATTTATGCTATTCTAAATATGGCCTTTGAACACTAAAAAATAGACTAATTTTTATCTTGCAGAAAAATTTTGAACACCACCTCACTGCCACCAGAACTGCCCTGCAGAAGAACACTGCAATCACTCACCCACATATTTAGGCTCCCAACTGCAACAGTAAGTTGGGTCAACAAAAGCTAAGCATGAGGACCTCCATATCTGCGCTTAGTGAACATGTGTAAGCTAGATGCCTGTTTCTAAAAGCTTAAGCTTACCGTTATAAGCTGTGTTCCATGTGAAGACTGGGAGTTCTGCTTTGGCCATGTACTGTCTAAGCACTGGACTGCTGTGCAGCTTTCCAAGTACCTATAAAAGAAAACAAACAGAAGAAAGTCCTCATCATCTTACTGCTTTTCCTAGAACATAAAGAAATTTCATAAAATCATCAAATCCTAGAATGGTTTGGGTTGGAAGAGACGTTAAAGATTCATCCAGTTCCAACACCCCTGCCAGAGCAGGGACACCTTCCATTAGACCAGGTTGCCCAAAGCCCTGTCCAACCTGGCCTTGAACACTGCCAGGGATGGGGCAGCCACAGCTTCTCTGAGCAATCTGTGCCGGTGCCTCATCACCCGCACAGGGAAGAACTTTTTCCCAGTATCTAATCTAAATCTCCCCTCTGTCAGTTTAAAGCACTGAAAGAGATGGAATGATTTAAATAGTTTTTCACATTATTCCTGAAGTGCTATTTTACTATGTAATCATTAATAAATTTTTCCATCTGTCTTAAATATTAACACAGACAATAGCTCCTTTTCTAGCTGTACTGATACACAGAGTTTCAAGGGCTCAGGAATACGTGCTTCAGATTAGCACCATTCATTTTCATGCTAGTCAACGGGAACAGTTTAATTATAGTTAGAAAATTACAAAGAAAAAGCAAATTAACAGAGATCTTTGTTAGAAAAAAAAGAGAGGGGGAAAGGAGCTGAAGTGTTAACCCTCCCCTGTCACCATGGTGGCTGTAACCAGCTTTTGTAGTGCTGAACAGAATAGTTATTTGTTCAGCACCAGCTGAGATATAAAGGCACTTCCTCCCCAAGCTCTTAATAATGCAGGAGAATATTTTCTTCATCAGTTCTTCTTTTAATATAAGCAAGTAAACCTCAGAAGCATAGCAGTCATTGATGGGTGATTGGGAAAAAAAAACTTTTATTCCCAAAGCTGTGCAGTTTTTAAATGAACAGCCTGTACAGAAACCACGGCAGCCTGCTACAACAAACTAGCTGGCTTTCAAGTGCTTGTTCCAATAAAGGTGCTGCAACAGGCTGTTACAGTTAGCAGCACTGATGGCAAGATTCTTTCTTACAATAGTTAACATTTAGATTCAATATTCCTCTCCTTTCTTAAAAATAAGGGGAAAACACACTTCAGTCTTTTAAAGTCCACCTAATTCAAGGTACTTCCCTGTACAAACAGCACCTCACTACAGGCAACACGCAGTGCAGCCTCTGGCCTCAAGCTCTAATCATCCATCTAGTCCTGGGTTGCTTTGCTACAAAAGTAAGGATTACCAGTGGCAAAGAACCAAGCCTTCTACTCTTCATGTCCTACAAATACATTTGGGTTTTTTTCCAAGGAAGAAATTAAGTATTTCATTACCCAGAGAAAAACTGCCAGCAGACACTGTAACTTAGCAGCTAGCTGCTGTGTAAACATACCGAAGAATGTCTGTAAGAAATCTGGCCTGTGGACAAGTATGAGAGATGACTCTTTTTTTTTCTTGGAATGCAAATTTCAAATTCACCCTATCTATATTATCTATATCTAATTCACAAAAGCTATCTATCTATCTATGCGGGGTGGGAGGAAGCTTCCAAAGACACACAAGAAGCTCAATCCCAACACTGAGTCTGACAGGTGTGTTGTTGAAGGGGTGGTTCTCTCTTTGCTGCTGGAAGCTTCATTCATACAGGATGAGGAATGAAGATCAGATGGTTGAGAAGGGACCATTTGATTTCTACGTAGCCTTCTGGTGAAGGCCACCCTCCCTGACCCTTCTCTAGGCGTACCCTAAGCCATGCACCACCTGTAACCATTTCAGCACCACTCTGTTGAAAGAACATTCGCCAAAGTGCTCCCAAGCCCCACCTATCCACCCACAAACAATCCTCAAGTTAGCTTATAATTCCATTAAGATTTGTTTGAACAAATAAAATCAGCAAAAATCCATGCATATTCACTTCCAAACGGATATACAGATATCACCAAGACAGGCTAATTGAACTTTTTTTCTTCAATCAAGTGCTTGAGTTGAATTTGGAAAAAATAGTTTCAGACAAAATGGTTTGGGACTTTTTTTGTTTGTAAGGGTTTTTTTCCTGTATTTTTTGTCTGGGGGGGTTTAGATGTTTTGGATTTTTTGTTTGTGGGTTTTGGCCATTTTGGTTTTGTTTTTTTTATACAAGGAAAGTCTATCATTTGGACTTTTTTTTAACCTAGCTCTGTTTCAGCCTCATGTACCTCCCCTCTCCCTTTTCTCCCCTCTTCAAACCTCACATTTGCTCAGAAAGTCACAATCGTATTCACTAACCAGGACAGCATCTTTCAGTAAGTACCTGAAATGAAAAAAATCAGAAGCTAGGGCCAGGCAAACAGGAGCAAGGTTTTCATTCTCCCATTTGAGGTAACACAAAACGCATGAGAAAAAAAAAAACAAATATCAGTCATGGCCCAGACCACCCCACACCAATCTTAGAATACTTCTGCCAAAAACTCCAAGTTCCTGTCAATACATTTGTGGATTATGAATGGTTTTCGGTGTCCGTAAACACTTTATATTACAATTCCTTGAGACTCAAAATAGTATGCCTTAAACCAAGAACTACATACAATGGCCACTAACCCAAAAAAGCAAAACTACACCAGCACTGCACCTCTAGCTGCTTTTCCAAGACTTCTTAGCAGCAAATAAGAAACTTAAGAAAGGACTTGTGCCTATAATGAAAATCATTCATTTCATCTTCTCCCCAAGTACAAACGCAAACAACCTGCTCTCTCTATGCCTGGTGCACGAGCCACTCAGTGTAAGTGTATGGTTTGAACTTGTACTAGTCAATATCACACAAGGAAGACTTCAGCACTACATATGAGAACTACAAAGTTCAAGCACTCAAACAAACTCAAACCAGTAAGAAAACCTCCCAACTCACAAGGAGCCAGAACTGGAGAGTGTAAGGCAATGCCTAAAGCACATCAGCACTATGGCCTCATCACCTCATCTCCCCATGAGGCATCGGCACTCAGCCACTCTCACCACCAGCACACCCTGGTTCCAGTCTCCAGCCTGGTGTCTTCTGTCTCTTCTGTCACCCAGCTGCTTCCTTCCTGGTCTGTCCTTTGCTCTGCTGCCTCACCACTGCCACAGTGGAAAGAACAGCAGTCTTCTCCTGTCAGGGGTCCCCTCCTCCTCTCATTTTCCAAGGCCCATTACCAATCCTTAATGTTTCCTTGTTCAGTTATTTAAAGGCCTGGTCAGGGTCCTCGGTGATCTTCACCCATTTTCCGCCTCCTAAGCCTACCCACAGCCCCCTTTTCCAAGCAATTAATTCTCTCTTTGCTTTCAAATACCTGTTTTTCTTCAACGACCAGGCTTTTTTGCTCAGCTCAGACTTTTCCTGCCTGCACTCAAACAAACAGGCTCCTTCCACAGCTCTATCCAGGCTCACCACCATCCAGAACAATACCCACAAAGAGGATCAAGCAGGCACTGATGGCAAATGAGATGTCAACAGCCACGACAATCTGGCCACCGGCAGCCACAAGTGGAAGGAACCTCAACATAAGCACCATCTCTGGCCATGTCGGCTAATTTAAATCCCTCCTCCAGATCTCAGATGAGACAAAGCTTCTCAAAGAGCAGGGCTTTATTTTACTAATATACAGAGTGACAAGGTTTTCAGGAACAGGAGGGAAGTAAATGCTGGAGGTTTGAGTTACCACTTCTAAGAATAAAACTAATTTAAAACCAGCATCTAGCAACAACAAAATGAGGGAAAATCCTGCCCCAAAAACCTGCAGTTTGGCAGTGTTATAAGCAATAGAGATTTATAATAGAAAACGGGATGCAAATTTGGAAATCATCTGCACTGCCAGTCTTTCCTAAAACTGCCACAATAAAATGCTGTGGTATGAGAATGTTACAGAAGTTATAAATCCAAGCTCTGAAAAACTGGCAGAATTAAAGACAGCTGCAAAACCTTGATTTCCCTTTCTCACACATAAAACAAAAATCCACCCTTCCACAGAGCTCACTTTTACTGAGTGCACACAGCAGATCAGATTTGGGAAAACAAAGCAATTGTTCAGTATTTCTTCTTGTAGCTCACCACACAGCCCCATGCCCTATTTATTTCATACAAGCCAAGCCATGCACAGAATGAACAATATTTCATTTTCTCAGGGGCTCAAAGCCATGACATTCATCACTGCTCTTTCCAGTCACCTCAAAAGCTTTTAATTCACTTTCACAGTATCTCTGTAATATTAACACAAGTAGTATTATCCCCTTTGTGGAAACAATAGGAGCACAGACTGAGGCCAAGACGTGGAAAAGCACTCATTGGCTTTACCCCCTGGTGATGCTCCTGCAGTCACACCCTTCAAAGTTTGACACATCACCGTACATTAGCACATTGATTCAGCAAAAGCCCCAGTTCTTGAGCCAGTTTCTTATTACCAGTGCGAAAAAGGAACCAGGCCCTAGGTCTCACTTGCCTGAATCTCTCAAAGGCATCTGTCCCTTCCAAAACCACTCCTGAAAGGACTACCATCCACCCTGCAGGAGACAGCTCCTGCCCATCCCTGGGCCTGCTTCTCACACACAAGAAAAAGAGAAAGATGAAAGCTGCCTAAAGGGCAGTGTGGTCTGCTAAGTGTAACCATAACCTTCATGTTAAGTTCCTCCAAAGAAAATCAGAAGACTTGCCCAATTTTATCACTTGGTGCTTTTACTGATGGAAATATAGAAGTTTGGTTAAGAGTCCCAGAGCCCACCTACTTCCTAGAACTGTAATTACATCTTCCGATATTGTAATTAATATTTTTATATTAATTATGAATTAACATCGAAACTACTCTGAGCTCAATCTGATCTCCCAGACCTGCAGGACCGCAACCTGTGCAAAGCAACTTGTGTTAGCCATCAGTACTCCCAGGAACACTGGAAGTGACTAATGATGTCTAGATGCTTGGGTAAGAAGGATGCAAACTGCATGTTATTATTGTTTCAAAACAAAACAGTTAATTTCATGTGGAATGAAATCTAGAGTAGAGCTGAACACCATTTTTCAAGACAATATTGATCATAACGTTAGCACTAAGAGCTTAATGAAGGGCCTGATAAAAATGCAGCTTAATCTACAATGTATTATAGGAACGCAGACAGAACATGAGGAAGAATGCTACACCTCCTTCCTTTGCCAGATGTGGCCGCATCTGCATGCATATACAGCATGCTGCAGCACAGCATCAGGCAACAGTTGCCTAGCAACTGGGGGGCTGCTCCCCTGGGTACCAGCCTCTGCCAATAGCCCCCTGAGCTGCCCGGCCACTTCCCAGCTTCCCACCAGCCACCAGTGCAGCCCTTCTAGCTCAGGACATCAGCCTTGCTCCCCAGCCCACCAGCAGGTTTACGGCTTGCTCTCAGGGATGGAAAGAATTCAGTTTTTCTGCTCCAAGGGGCTCATGGCTCCACCAGCCTCCCCCAGAGCTGAGGCTACGGGTGCCCACAGCTATGTGGGGCCAGCTGGCAGCAGCAGGGATGCACTAGGCAGTGCCTATGGGGACAACAAATCACCTGGGAATCCCACCAGCACCCTGAAGCCCAACTTGCAGACAAAGGAACAGAAGGCCTGCTTCTGCCTCCTGGTGGGGCCGCATTTAAACTTAAGGTTTGCTTTATGCTAAAAGAACTTTAACTAACAGGATGATGATAGCAGATGAAGAGAGACACAGCAAAACGTGCGCCAGTGATACCTGCACTGCCACTACCATATCTTGCTTCCTCAGAGGATGAGATATAGAGCCATGTTTCCAAATCATATCATGGCTCTTACTGCAGTTAAATAGCACACGTCATGGGTGAAGTTCTTCACAGCTGAAGAGCAGAATCAAAAGTGCCTATTCCTGACAATCTGTTATTTCCACTGGTGTTTTATAGTACATGTTTGATTAAATATCACCATACACAGCTACACATTTCCACAGAGACTATTTCCACAATATGTCTGCACAGCACCAAACGACAAACCTTCTAAACCAAAGGGAAAATATGCTATTGAAGGGGGGAAGTGGAAATCAGCCTTGGCCCACCTTTTGGGGTACATATCCACTGCCATATGTACACAGCCTTCAGATGGCAGGTGCATTAGGAAGATACATAAGTGGATAGAGTTATGTTACCGTTATGACTCCAGTGGTAATTTCCTGCCATTTCATTATTTAACTGAGGCATGCTGCATTTTCTAGTGAATCTCATATTTGTCATGTAGACCAATCTTTTAACTATGTGTATGTTTTTAACACCTCAGCCAGCACTGAAATTTATCCCATTTAACATCTCTGTATATTAGCAAGCATCTCAATTCACAGCCTTTCAAGTGTTCCTCTCACATACTTGAAAGAAATCAAGCTAAAGGCAAATAAATAGAAACCTTAGGATGGCCATAGACACTGTTATGATACAGACCACAAGAGTATGTGTGAACACAATATCATTTCATAAATCAGCTAATTCAGACACTAAATACTTCTGTTGACAAATCCTTGTTATTATGCAACATTTGACACTGAAGTGAGGTACATATTGATGAACACTGAGCTTGTGAGAGTAGCAGAATACTTTTTAAAAAATTAATGCAACTCAGTAGTAAAAGCAGCCACAGAGCCCTCCAGTAAAGCAGCATTTCAACCTTTCAGAACTGACCTACAGTACACATCTGCTCCATCAGAGCCATTTGGATCAGACTTCTGCAAAAGATAGGTAGGTCAGCTGAGGAGTAATCAGAAAGAAGTTTGCTGGGAGAAATTCCTGAGCAGAAATAAAAGCGATCACAAATGTCTTTTTCAAAATGAAGGAAGGCAGACCAGAGCTCAGCTCATCCCAAATCTAAGATTTCCAGCCTTCATCTCTAATAAATCAAAGGATGAATGTGACTGTTTCTCACGGCTTTCCTGTGATTCACTGCAGGTGCTGGAGTTGAAAAAACAAGACTGAAACAAAACAAAAAAAACACCCCACAAACAAACAATGACACTATTTAAGCGCCAGTCCCAGAAAGATCTGGCATTATTACTTTTGTCAATCCTTGCTGCAGACTCAGGTCCAATGCAGGCAATACTGCACCGACTGGCAATTAGCCAGTGTGAACTGACAAGACTATTAAAACACAACAGCGCCCATGCGTACTAGCACCATGGTACCATGGAATATGACTGAACAAGGCAAGTCCACTGCTCAAGCTTTGGGTAAAATGCGCTACACTGCATTATAGATTAAATTTATCAGTTACTCTGAGTGCAATTATCATTTAAAAAAGGAAGAGGCAAGCTTGCTTTAAGAAACATTAAGGTCTGTAAGCTTATCTAAGGCATACCTTTCAAAATAAATATATTTAAAATACATTTTGCCTACAGAAAACTTAGTTAGACTGATCTAACCAAACCTCAATACATACTATACTCTCCACAAACCATGAATCATCATTTAATACCATGAGCAGTTTACTAATTCATGTACAGCTATCTGAAGACCTTATAATGCTAGAACTGTCAATCTTACAGATCAATACAGGAAGCTCTTTCACATTTAGTAAGAAAGGAGAAAAAAAAGGGGGAGGGGGGGAGGTGTTGGGAAGGGAAATCAGATCTGTAGTTAAAGCTATGCAGTGTTTTGTGTTTTAAGAATTAGTTTCTACCCCTTTCTCCTTTCCTGAAATAGGCTGCTTGACATTTAATAATAGACCTATTCTTCACTTTAAAATGCATTTCCGTGACTCAGAAATTAAAGTGGAAAAGACTTATTAATTCATCTAACCAAACTTCTTTGTAATAAAAGCCTACCCTTTACTTTGCATTGCTTTGTTCAGACTAGAGTCAGGCAATTACAAGCACCAGTTTCTCCCAGAATCGATACCTCAAAGCACCACATCCCCAAAACCCAGATGAGAAATAATTTTTGTGTTCAGAGCGGCCTCACTGGAAGCCAGTTTAGCTTGCGAGTTATGTCAAATTTTTGAAGAACTTATCTGGATTTGCAGTTTGCTCTGTCCTCTAAGGTCCATGCCTTCAGATGCCAACCTTGTACTAAACCAGGCTGTTTCTGCCAGTGTGTCAGCACAAAGCACCAAAACCATAAAGCCAACTAAAAGAAAATCAAACAAACAAACAAAAAAAACAAACAAAAAAAACACACACAAAAAACACCTGAACCCTTAAAAGAACATGGGTATAAACTCAATACCCAAATACCAGAACACAATCCCAGGTGCTATAACATATTGCAAAGAAAAGAAATGCGAAGTCCTCATTCCTTTTTCCACATTCTTCCCCCAAAACAGCAGACATAAACAAATCAGAGGACTTTGGTCACCAACCTCACAGGTTTCTTCTCGCCCTGGCAGTCAGCCCTGGCCTCTCCCCTCTCTCATCTCTAATGACCACCTCACTAGGTGACAGGCAAGTATTCCCCTGCAAGCTGCAGCAGGACCTCATCGCAGCTAATTAGCAGACTAACCTGACTACATTTACTCTGGTTTCAGATGGTGGGTGCTCTGCTATATAACAGTGAAATTAACAAGTAGCAAGAACAAACTGCTGATGCAAGCCAGGCAGTGACACAGCAACCAGGGGAAAAGCTATAGGGCAAATATCCAAGGAAGGACAGAGCCCAGGCAGCTGCAGCCACATACCAGTGATTTCCTTAGGTACATCAAACATGTGGCTTGCAGCACTCACCAGCACAGGTGCCACACATCCCATAGAGACACAGGACCAGCTGCCCAGCCACCTTGACTGTGCTGACACACTCATTATCAACATTGGATTGACATCAAAAAATAACCACTCAGATTGTCCATGTGATGAGTGGGATTGGTGCAAAGGTATTTGTGTGTGAAGATAATACTACAAACCCAAAACTTTAAACAGCTGGAATAAGAGAACCACTAAAGAAAGAACCACTGCCTCTGTAAGACAGTCTCCTACACAAATCCTGTTTGTAAGAGCAACTCCTTACTAGTCTGCATTGCCAAAAAGGGCAGTGATCTCCTGAACGTACACCTGCTCACCAACATGCAGTCCTAATGCAGCACTCATCAGTAGCCACCTACTCAAACCTGAAGATCAGGAAATAGTGACTGTAAGGCATTCCTGCTCATTTCAGCTAAGAGGACATACCCACCCAGGACCACCTCCAGCTGCATCAACTGAAAACATGTATTTCACCAACTTTGTGATGAGAAGAACCTGCTGATACTTTTTTCTACGTACCAAGGCCAAAGGAACTTATTTGCAATGCTGGGAAATCAACAGTCCCTCACTTCTTCCAATCCAACAGAACAACAGTCTTGAACAAAGTAGTTTGTAAATACTAAAAAGGCCATTTTTGACAATCAGTAAGTCGTATCATACTTAATCTAACTTAAAACTGATCACAGAAGTAGTAGAATACATACTAATTTTTTCCCCACTCATATTGTTGTTTTTGAGGAAAGCAGGCTCGTTAGAAAGCTCACAGCTCTCACTATATTAAAGAAAAAACAAACCATATTCTCCTATGTTCATAAAAGTGATGTACAGCCAAATGGTACTCAATTCTTCTCCCATATTTTCAGAAACAGTAGTCTCTTTAATTCGCCTGCTCATGTGAACTAGAATTCTGCTAGAATTCTGTCTTACATAGGAAAAAAAAATATTACAAGGTTTCCTAGTTTCTTATTTCCAAGTGATTCTGCTTTTCTTCTTCAGCCTTAATTTTTCTGTCATCCAACAGTAGGGTTTGGTGGTTCTCTACTGCATTTTGCCTCAACCCAAAACAACTGCACTTAACATTAGAAGGAAAGTAACTCAATCTGATTCTGCACATGTCCAAATATAAACTGGCCATAAGCTTCTGCTATAGCTAATAAAGGACATTTTTACAACTTACTATCTGCAAGGAATAGCGTTCTTGAGGGTAGAGATGGTGGGAAAGGATATGTCACCTCTCTTCACGATGGTTCAGGAAGAATCATAGCTTGTTCTAGGGCAGGTGGAAGGCAGGTGTTAACAGACATAAACCCCAGAATCACGTAGGCTTATGTCCTCCCCCCCCCCCCCCCCCCCCCCCCCCCCCCCCGTCCTCATTTGTGCCTGAAAGGCACTATTTCCACTTGCATTTTCTTAAAGCTCATCCACAGTCAAACAGGAGACTCTATCTTTCCACCCTATTCTACCAGCATCAGCATCTCCTGAGAGCACATCTTCAGGAACTTGCAAACACTAATCATTCGTGCATGAGCACAAGGGCAGAAAGATACAGCACACACTTTGTTTCTCAGATTACTGATTCAGTGGAGAGATCACTTCTAAACCTCAAAAAAACAACCCCAGGGAATCCAAATTTATGCCATATTACACACTCTCAGTTTAATGCTTTCCAAAACCACTTTTTATATTAAAAAAATATATATCCTAAAGCATTTGTAGTAACAGGCCTAGTTAAAAAATAAAAAAAACCTAACAGAAGATAAAGTATCATTTTTCAAGTCACACCAATTTTTTTAACTCTCATTAGCCTTAGCACTTTTGCATGGTTTTACCGATGAATGCAGAACATCAAGATCACCAGTAATCAGACAACGCTATCAACCAAGGGCACAACAGAGGAAAATTAATACCTGAAAAACAATACAAACCTTAAGACCTCATCTCTTTCCTCAGAGTCAGTAGCCATTAACCAGCTAAAATAATCTTTACCTCTTGCTTCCCTCTACGTAATTCTAAGCATGTCTTAATCTTTCATTAATCTTTTCTATTTCCAGTCACCCAGGAGCAGCCAAACAAATATTCAGCCCATTCTTATTTTGCAACAAAAAAAAAAAAGAAATAATGGCAGCTCCAGCAGCTGGGTTTTGCCTTTCTTTACTATTTTCTTTACTATTTCAGACTGATAAAGTTTATTTTACACTTTTTGAGAAGAAATGTTATTTTCTGCAAGCTTGGAAGAAGTTTTTACCCAATTCTTTGTGAAGAGTTGGCATCCTAACTTCACAATGTTCTGAAGAAAACCCTAGCTTCAAATCAGCTGCGCCAAATGTCATTTATACCGGCATTTGACCCTTTATATTCAAGCTAAACAATCAAAAGCCGCTAGGAAAAAGCTAACAGCGGTCTGCGCTGCTGGCTCGGAGAACCAGGACCTGCTGCGAGCGGAGACGCTGCCTTGGGAAAAAGAGGAGCGAATCAGGCTAACTACGTCCAGAGAGCTTTGAGACCTACGGCTAACCTGCACAGACCAAAGCACTATTCCATCTCTACCTTCAGTACACTCTACCTACCTTAAACATACACTACCTATTGTTTTCCAGTGATATTTATATCTTTTCTCTCAACCTCAAAAAGCTCAGTGTCAGTTCGTTAGCGTTAGGGAGAGAATTGCGTGCCAGGACTCGGATTTAACCGCAGGTTGTCATACATCGCTGTCCAGACCCGGTGCCTCAGGTCAGACTTACCCCTGTTTAAAAAGCTCTCCACCACCTTAACCCGTACCTGGAATCTGCACGAAAGGCAACGGGAATGGGGCAAGAACCGCTTTCCCGCGAAGCGCCTCGCCCAAGAAACGGCTCCCCCGTAACAGTGCTGCTCCCCGGCCCCGGCTGCACCCACCGGCCCTGGTGAGAGCTGCTCGCCTGCGGACACGGACCCACCGCCATGCACTGAAAGTTGGCAACGGAGCCAGGGTTCGGCGGGTGGGAGGGCCCTTCCTGGCAGGCTGCGCACTGAGCTCGGCAGCGCCGGGACCCATCCCGCCCGGGGATCCTCCGGCCGCACCCGCCTTACCTGCGGCTGGATGCTGAGCCCGCAGCGGAGCCCCTGGCCCCGCGCTCAGCAGCGCCACCGCCCGCCCAGGGCAGAGCGCGACGCCGCCGCCCTCCTCCTCCTCATGGCCGCCCAGGCGAGGTGCGGTGCGGAGGGACAGCGGTCCTGGGGCGCGGCCGGAACTGAGCTGGGCTCGGCTCCGTACCGCCGGCTCCGTACGGTGGGCTCCGTACCGTCGGCTTCGTACCGCCGGCTCCGTACCGCCGGCTCCGTACCGCCGCCTCGCCGGAGCGGTGGCCGCGCGTCAGCCGCCGCCTCTCCTCCTCCGGCGCGCCGCCCAATGGCTGCGGCGGCGCGGGCAGCGCCCAGCTCCCGCGATACTTGGGGCCCAGCCCGGCGGAGCAGCGCGGTGGGTGTCCCCGCAGCGGGCGCGGAGCTGCCTGGGCTCCGTGCGGAGGGTTAAGCAGGTGCGGGAGGCTCCCTGGCTCACAAACAGCGGCTGCCGGGAGGGGGCGGGAGGCGGGCGGGGGAGCTGGAGCAGATGTATGTCTCTATTCTCCAGGTAAATTTCAGAGGAAGCTTCTGCCGCCTCCCCCAGGGAGACCGTACATCCTCGCATGGGAGTGCGAGCTCGCACGTACGGCTGGGGTGGCTTTTCAAATCATCATGCACAGGTCTTGCAGGCCCCATCTCTCATCTCAAAAGTGTCAGTACATTTTCAGCGTTAGCTGAAATGCTATTACTTGTGTAAGGGGAAATCTCCCTTACTGGAAGGGGAAAGCAAAAGATGAAACCTCTCCATCCTATTCCCATGAATAGCCAGGCAAAGATTACGTTGACATTAACTTTTTTTCCCAGTGCTGTGTTTTGATCCAGGGACCGATCTTGGAGCATTCTTTTCCCCTCCTACTGGCTGTGTGTGAGCAGACCTGACTTGCAACATTTTACTATCAGTTAAATAATACCGTTTTGACACTGAAAACTATGTGAACTAACTGCTTTGATAGAAGGATGAGAAACCCCTTGGCACTTTGTGTTTCTTGTTCCCCTTACAAAATAATAAAAGCATTTTTCAGTATGCTCTAAAATTAACATTTAAATGAATGATTTGATGGCCTTTATTTCTCTTCTCAAAACCTACCAAAAGACTGCTCAGAATTTTTCAACATGCCTTTGGGGAGCCAAGTCTGTTCAGTGTGTATGATACATACCCTGTAAAGTGTTGAATGATTTCTAAGGTATACTCGATATAAGCACTCAGTGCTGGAGTGCCAGACTGGAAATCCTCGTTAGGTGCCTCTGAGGATAAGCATGTCAATTTCTCTGCATTGCAGCTTTCATACCTCTAACCTCACATGGGCATTGTAAGCATTAATTGCTTCCTGTAAAGTGTGTTAGGACACAGAAATGGGCATTGCCTGTATATGTGCAAAGTATTCTTTCTGTTCATTTTTCATGCTAGTAGGAGGGTGTTTGCTTGAAGTAGGAAAACATGAATTACCATGGTAGAAGAAAATAACAATCTGCAGAGTTTGGCACCCTTAAAGCAATCCTCCTCCTCAAAAACAATAAATACAAAAGAAACAGCAAAGATCAGTGACTATTATTCGTTCAGTTCTGACACCATGCTGGATTCTGGGTGATGCCACCTGTTTGAAAGAGCAGTGTAAAAATACTCCAGAGAGGTTTTGTCACATGGAAGGACATTTTTCACCACCTGACTACTCATATGAACTGTCATAAAGCAGAAACATTCACTTGTTACTCCAATTTTCTTTTTCGTTCGTACAATAGACAACTGCTATCTTTATTCATGAAAATAACCAAACTCCAAATGTTACTAGGATACTTACTTTCAACAAGCTTCTGACAGTACAACTGTGCAGGTCTTTAAACAAGCGTATAAAAGAAGTTTTCTGTGTCAAAAAGACTTTATGCTTCATTTTCCCCTAGTTGTTTGGGGCTAGATTCTTCTGTAATAGCAGTTATTTCCTCTGCGTGTACCAAGATCTCTGTCTTTGTCATTGTCTTTGTCCCAGAATTAAAGATGTTGATCCAGATGATTTCAGTGCAACTGGGGCAAATTAAGCAACTCTGCTTCACTCGTGCCAATGGTTCTGCAGTAACCTACCTAGTTTGTCTGCTGTTATTTTCTGGTTTTCTTTAATATATCATGGCCAAATGATACATAAGGCCAAGGAACCACTTATTTCTCCAAACTTACGTTACACAAAGCATTAGTGTACTTCTTAGAGTAATGTAATCCTGACAGTTGAAGGATGAAATACAAAGCCATAGAGATACAAGAATGAATAAAACATGCAAGGGTAGATATACAAACTGTAAATGTGTGACTTGTGTAATGCTGTGGTGTTTGCACCAAAGCATCTGTTTTGTAACTTGCTGTAGGTGGGCTGTATGCTGGTAACCATGACAAAAGGAATCCCATTTTTCAGGAAAAAATCCCCAACATAATACCTACATAAACTCAACATAATAATAAAGGGCACATAGGAGAAGAATGGACATACTTGGTTGAGTCAAAGGCAGTGATCTGGAGTGGGTGCTTGGAAAACACTGTAAGAAAGAGCAAAAATATAAAATCATTCTTCTCTCAGCAATCTGTGTTTTCAGCAATTAGCAGTGTGGAACTCCCGGTGTGGAGGCTGAATTCAGACCATTGCATTTAACATCTATTTATAGACTGTTTATGAATTTCTCGTAACATCTATTTTAATCTGTTTTGACTTTTGGTTTCAACAACAGCTTGAGCCATAGAGTTCCAAGATTAATTATACATTTTGCATAAAAGTACCTCAACTTCACCACATCAGTGGTATACTGGCTGCTTAATATTCACAATGGGTGGTCTTCCACTCCTGTGTTCTGAGAAATGATGGACAATCACTTTTAATATACTTCTTTATGATGTCTGGGAATTCACAGGCCCCAGACCTCCTTTTCACTTAGCCTTTACAGGTAGAAGGAAAATCCCTGTAGTTTTCCTATGCAAAAGCCATTCTGCATCTTCACTTGTCCTCGTATTTTCCTCTGCTTTTATTTTTTCATTTGTGCTTTGTTTCTTTTTTTCCTATTAGAACTTCCTTTTTCCCCTCCCAGAGAAAACAGGAATATAGAATATCTCTTTGCTTTCCCAACATTCGTAAGTATCACATTCAGTGATACTTACTGGTTATCAGTAGGTCGATGGTGTGACCTGCATAAGCTCATGCTTGCTAAGCTTTTACAGGCAGGAACTGAAGAGTGCTTAAATAGAACCAGCGCTTTTTCTTGGCAAGTACATTCAAATATTGTGTTGCATTATTTAAAATGTATATCATGTTGTGCCAAAAATGTATTCCTAGATTTACTGGAATACCTAGCATGACCTTCCCACCAATCTGTCATACCAGAAGGTAACCTTTATTCTTCTGGCAGGTGAGGTTGGAGAAAAAATAATGTATATGTATTTCCTAGAACAGATCCTCTGACTTGTGTATTATCATATGCAGAAAGCAAAACAAAGCTGAAGGAAGAAGCCGATTTGTTTTCATCTGAATTTTACATCAATAATTACACTAACATAGAACTCTTTCCTACCACCTAATAGAAATAAAATGGGCTGATAGATAACAGACTGACAGTTATTGCATGTCTAGTGCCTTTCAGTGTAATTCATTTGTTCTTTTTTAAGTAATAACAGCCTATACTGCACTACTTACTCAATTTTATTGCTTTGGCTATATTACCTTTTCAAATGCAGAACCACAGGTAAACCAAATGTAACTATTCATCAAACCCATGAAATATCATTTATAACATTAAAGCACTCACAGCTAATGTGTCAGTTAATCCCATTCATCCTCTGATGGAGCCTTCCTGTAGGACAACACAACCTGGGTTTACCATTTGAAAAGAAATTGGATAACCTTCGAGATAAATTTTCCTGCCCTATATGAGAAGGTTGGAATACCCTTGCATTTAAATACTTCACACCCTGTACTCCCTTCATGTCTTTAACACAAATCTTAGAGCTTTGTTAAAGTACGGTACTTAGCCCACTTATCTGATACAGCAGGTATGTGTAAAGATAAATTACATACATTTGGCAGTAGTTCAGTTACTCTGGACTTCAGTTTCTTCAGGACTCTTAGATAAATGTCATTGGGGCTTTGTGATTTAATTTCCTTTCTTCTTGCACATCTTAGTAGCTACCTGTGTCTTGCCTCCCTTATTTCTGAAGGGTATAAAACTCAGGCTGTCTTTCTAGTCCTGTCTTTCTAGAATAATTTACCTCTATATCTTTTGTTCATTAAAGAATAGAATATATTTACCTGGTAGTGGAAGCAAAGTAGAGGCATTAGCATTAATACTGCTCCATTTAGATGCATCAATTTTCTTCAGATTTAAAAAGATGAGTGAATGCAGTAGAGCTGGAAAAGAGACATAGAACTGAGTCTAAAACTTCGTGCTGAATTTAAACCTCTTTCTACAGCTATGGACCCAGAAATAATCTCAAATTTCTGTCAATTCTGTTTCTGGGCCACTGAGAAATCAGTGTTGGAATACCCCAGGATCTATAGTTACTCAGGGAACCAATCTGTGCTGGAGAAGGTGAAGAGTGTTTCTTCTCATGGTTTCTCTGAACACAGTAGCCTGCTGCTCAGCTAGGTACCAACTGGAACCAGCACTCTGATCTCTGCTCAGTACCAGGTAGTGACGGTAAAAACAATATTCCAGAATTTTTGAGGGAGAGGATGATCAAAAGAATGCAGCCACTTTTGGATATAAAGCACTTGCAATGTAAGAAAATATTTGGGAAAATCCTTTTTTGGTCTGAATTCAAAACACCATTATCCAGATGCATCTATATTGGGCATTGCCAGAGAATTAATTTTGTCATCAACCTATTTCTTCATGTTTGATAAAATTTCATTTCAGAAATGAAGGATTTATAGCTTACTTTCCTTCAGTGCACATTATCATTTATATAACTGACAGCTTCAGTTGTTAAAAGCAGTACATGAGTTTTTTTCCAATAAAGGGCTCACATCTTTCTGACATTTATTGCAAGTTTATTACTTCTATACCCTTCTCAGTGAAGCTGTTTTGTTCGTTGTGGGAGTGTCTGAAGTACAGATTTTTCATTACCTGTGCCTTATCGTTAATTTTAGGCCAGAAGTGGTTTCATTTTGACTGGTGGTTAAAAACAGGAATGGCATAAAAACACGTTAAGGCAATTAAGCTAAGAAAACTCATTTGTGATGAAAGGGGAAAGTTAAGGTATAGATTTTTTCTCAGGTGCTATGTGTGCCTTCTCGAGGTAGAGAGAAGGTGGGTTAGTCACTCTTTTGACTTATTTTAGAATAAAAATCCCTACCTAGAAGACTGAGTGAACTGGTTATACGATACAAGAATTTTTTAATTCTGTATCACCGTCATGGTTATTAAGACAACAGAGTCCTTAATTGAGAAGCATCCTTTGTCCAAGGTAGATAGTAAATCAAAGTCTAAAGACATTTCTGTCTTTAGCACAGGCATGCTAAAATTGTATCATGTATTCACCCGTGGAGGAAGAGGTCAGTCCATGCCAGTTAGTCTCAGTGCCAGAGGATTGTACTTGGCAAGTTTAATGTACTAATACAGATGAAGCCTTAACGACACTTCCTCCAAGTCCTAAATTCCTGGTAAAGATCTGCAGAAATCAGTGTGCGTTCCTGCTTTGTCTGGGAGCCCACAGTTGCAAGCCTAGCCCCTTAGATCAAGGAGCTGAGACAGTTTAATACTTTTCCCCCTCATGCAGGACAGAATCTAGTCCACTGTCTAGAAATGTGTCAAATTTCCATATTTGTAATCCTTGCTTCTGATTCTTGATAGTGTTTTAGGTGTCAGATAAAGATCCGCCACCTTGCCAAACCTCAATAAAATTTTGACCACATCTGCTCTAATAATTTCTTCTAACTTGTTTACAGTAAAACTTATATGATAAATGAAGATATCATTATAGTAAAACTCAATTTTCTTTGTCAATACAATTAATCTTTTCCCTTCAAACAATCTCTTTTTTAAAATTAAAACTTGTGTTAGTAGTATTACGCTACCAATTGTTTTGGTGGTTTTTTTCCTCAGTCTGGGCTTCCAATCTTCATCTGCATGAAGGGCAAATTGCACTTCAAAATCTTATATAGAAACAATGCTTTATGAATACTGGAAGTCATATAGCTTTCTTACTGGGAATAAAAAGTGTCTTGAATTCACACCGTAAAACTGCCTTTGGGATTTCAGCACATGTTCTCTTGGAAACCTCAGAGGCATTGATCAGAGAGATTACTGTCTTTTTAGTTTCAACTCAGAGGCAAAATTATGTTTTGCAAACTCAATCAGACTTCTTGAAAATAAAGTAAAACCATTAGAAATGCCAATCTTGAGTAGAAATCATGAAACAATAACAGGGATTTGATCTAGCTCTGTGTGAGTCGTGCTTGAAACAACTCATAAGTCATTATTCACACTGGGAGTAAGGAGGTTGGCAAACCCAAGCACATCCAAGTTCCGGCTCCTACAGCTCTGTATTGTAGGAGGTGATGTGTTCCCAGCCTGAGGAGGTGGTAAGTTAGCTCTCCACTGCAGCCAGAGGGGCACAGAGGTCTCAACACCCTGCTTTCACATGCTACTGCTGCATGCAGGAGTGTCATGCTGGATGATGGATTTGCTCAGCATAGGGGTGTCACACTGTGCTGCATACCCCTCACGTTCCCAGAAATGCCTATAGTGGATAGTAGTTTCATACCACTTCCAGTGAGCAGGCCTGGGTTCATGTGCCTGCTCTGAAGGCTGTTGAAAGGGAGAAACTGAAACATTGACTGGAGGCAGACCTAAGACCCAACTATTCATAGCATCACCCCATGTCTGGCCCAGTTAATACTTAATGATTCCTCACAAAGTTCTGTTGCTTTAATAGAGTCCTTCCTGCCTCATTAACCAACAGTTGCCCAAGCTCTCAGAGGAAATGGGAGCTGTGGGTTGAAGTTCTCTTAGCAGAGAAAGAAATTAAATCCAAGTCCTGACATCCCATATGGGCACCACAGCCACAGAGTTGAGACTACGCCAGCAACACCACCTCCCCCTGCCAAGGGCACACCACCAGACACTTAATGAAACTCACAGCAAATTCTCCACTGTATTATATATAAACATCTTGGTATGTGCTAACCATTTTATTCTTAATCTCATAATTTCTAATTCTAATTTAATGAGATTAATATTCACAGAGTGTGATTTGAGAAAACTACAGAAATATTTTAATCAGAATTATTCACCTGAAGTAGCAGATATTTATGGCATTAATTCAGGCTTAATGACTTTCTGCCTAGAGGAATCTTTCATTTTAATAACACATAGGTTACAATCCAAGGGTGACCTCATTCATATTTGGAAAACAGATACTCTGATACAGTGTTTTCTGGGGGTTAGTTTTGCTTCTGTCAGGAACTGCTGCCTCATTTTAAATGAACTATCACATTTCCACATTTGTAATAGTGGCCAACAGTCCTTTTGGCTCAAAAGTAAACCACAAATGTTCTTACTTAGAAATAAATGAACAGTTATTACCCATTGTGGTGTAAACTCAGTGTCTCACAACACATTTGCATTGAGTCCTTTTAACTGCAGAAGGCTTTGGCCTTGGTACTTACAAGAATTACAGAAATATTACTTGTAAAGAAATAAAGTGTGCTATAAAAGGAGAAGCTAGATTTCCCTTTGTAAGTACTCTTTCCAAATGTTTTCCTGAGGCATCACCCAAATGCCATTTCTATTACTTGCAGAATTTCCCTTCTTAAAAATGCATTCACTTGGTTTAATTTTGCAAGGCTTTGTATGAATCCATCTGAAACCATGGAGTTCATTGAAATCTTGATGGGCTGGGAGAATGCCACCTACACCTTAGGCAAGCATCTGATGTGCTGTAGTGAGCCTCCACATAACATTCAAACCTGGAAGTGGCTTAATTGCCTCCTTTGGTGCTGCTGTCAAAATTCTGTTTGTGACAGAATGTACTAGGTTGTTCTCAGTACTTGACTTCTTCCTACCTTAGCCAAGGTTTATAACTCCACCAAATGAAAGAGCTTATCTTTCTCCCACATCTCTGCATACACTGAAAAATGCAATGTCTTCCTTCACAGGTTCACTCATACTGAAGCAATGCATAGCTAAGAATGAGTTAAATTTCAAGTATAGAAATGTACTGTGTGTGGGTTAAAATAAATCCTGAGTCTGCATAATACAAGCATTTAAAATGCTGAGTTCTGTGACAGTGCTAATTCGCAAACAGCTGCCCAATTCTAAGATTATTTCTTTCAGACTTTCTAACAGAATTATGAGTGCTCTACTGCTGAAAGATAAAACCTTTCTAATTAAGTTCACACACAACAGGGTGTGTTGTTTACAGCGAATAATTGGTTCGTTTCAGAATTTTTCCTCCTATTCATTAATTCGTTAGCCAGAGAACAGTTTCAACATATTGACATCATCTGATACTGTTCTTTTTTACGTGAGCATAAAGCAGCATGTGAATTGCTTACAGACTTCTGCTTATTAGGACAGCTTCAGAGAATTTGAAGCCACGAACTGAATAGCTGCAGTATCCCTAGATGTGTAGCTTGGGTTCTACTAACTACTCCTGCTTCCCAATTGATGAAGTTAAAACAATGCAGAAACAGCCAGCAGGATAGGTGCCAGGCTGTACTCAGCACCAGGAAAAGCTGCTGTAGTTCTAGGGAGTGCATTTGGGTAGAAGGTAAATGTACTGTCACGGAGTCAAGCCAAACTTTGTGCATCTGTTGGGTTTTGTGGCAAAATAGGGCTTTGAGGTGTTCTTCCTTACCTCTGGTGTCAGCACCATCAATATTTTCCTTCCTGCAGTCACTAGACTTACACTACAGTTAATTAATGCTGGCCATGATTATTTTCTTGATCAGTTCTGATTTGAAGGAACACTGCTTGCATCTGAACTCAAAATATGATTTCCTACTGGAAACTGTAACATCAGTCATTCATATTTAATGCTTTCTGTCAATTTGTCTTTCTGGGGGGAGACAGCATAGACATTTCTACATGCAGAAGCAAAATATCCCAGTCTGATCTCATCAACCAATGCTTACCAAAATGAAAAGGCTAACAGAGGAAGTTCTCTCAAATGCCTCTGAATACATAAAAGATAATTTAATATTTAATTTCCCATCATCTTTGCAAGCCTTTTGCATCATATGTATCCTATTGTCAGATTCCATCTCCTCTCCACAGATGTTCTGTCAGTTACAAGAATATTGCATGTTATGACAGAAATTTATGAAGACTTCTTCCACAATATCATTCCTTATTTGATTTTTGAGATTAGCGTTTCACACCATGTCCTTCTAACCGCACTCTTTTTCCAGTCTTTGAAGACTATTGACATATTCTCTCTTTTTCTCAATACCCTTTTAAAAAAAAAAAAAAAACGGGAAAATATTATTTGTGGTACCTCTGATTTTCTTACTTTACATCTCTGAAAAAGAATTATCACTTGAGAAATGTATTTGTTTGAAAGAAAATTATCCCAAGTCCTCTTTGAATTTCATTCTGGTGTTTTCTTTTGCTGTCTGGCTTCTGAAGATTTTGTTTTAGCTTGGATGCTGAAGTAGATAATTTATTAAAATACACCACCTTAGTTGTACCAAACATCTAAGTTTCTCTCTTTGTCTTCTTTTGTTTTTCAGGTGTAGTCTTCCTTATGTCTGCACAGTTTGATAACAGCACCTACGTTTTATTTCTGCTACCCTTTTTTTATTCTATGGCTGCATGATTTCCACACAAACTCTTAAATAC
This sequence comes from Melopsittacus undulatus, assembly GCF_012275295.1. NCBI lineage: Eukaryota > Metazoa > Chordata > Aves > Psittaciformes > Psittaculidae > Melopsittacus > Melopsittacus undulatus. The sequence goes on from NC_047530.1 coordinate 72,966,409, forward strand.
ATCTGCTAAGTGACAGGTGGCTTAGTGACCACAGTGACCCGAGTAAGCTTTTAACACACAGACAGTGGTAGGATTTTTAACTGCTACACTCAGGAGGTTTGTAACGCTATTCCTTCTTTCTTGTTGCAGGTTTTAGGCATATCACAGGAATCAGGTCAAGAAATGAACAAGGCTGAATTTGTGAGGCTGTGGCATTAACCCTCCACTTCCCTAGGACTTTAAGGAAGTTTGCTGAAATTTCAGCTGTCAGGAGGAATGGAAGTAAGATTGTAGATTTTCTCTTGGGTTAGAAATATCGAATAAGGTTCTAGTATTATATTCTCATTCTCACACAGGAACAACACTGAGTGTGGTACCAGTGCTCTATATTATTTATATCATTAAATCCACACATTCTGTAAAAGCTGTTAGATGCTTCATATTGCTCTAGAATAGCATATGTAGGCTATTGATCTTTTATCAATGAAGCTGTCATCAGGAGTTCATTGTAGCTGGTGGCTCCAAACCACCTCAAGCTAGCATAGCACTGCAAAGTGTATCTATTACAACACAGCTTCAATTCTTATTTTCAGTCACCCATATAAGAGGATGGCAAACCTGCTTACCTGTGTATAAAGAAAGGAGATCACAAACAAAGCAGACTGATGTCATCCTTATTTTTTAAGGAAAAGTAGACAATGTATTATTCAATAAAATAATTCTATACATTGAGTCCAGCAGAATCTGCTTTTCTGAAGAACTCCTGTAGATCTCTTCAGCACAGTATCCTGAGCAAAATCTATCGAAGCTGGTGAGTTTTGACTCCTCAAATTGAGCCTGGTGGAAGTTATTAATAAAGTAAAAGCCTAACAATTAAAGACAAACCAGTAGATATCTGGTAGAAATATGTTTCATTTACTTTAAAGTGAAAGCATAAGTAGATAGATTCCACTGAGTTAGTATCACAAGGGTATGATTTTGAAGAAAAGGAATAAAAAGGTGTTTCACCATAGAATCATACAACCCCTGAATGGCTTGGGTTGGAAGGGACTTTAAATATCACCTAGTTCCAACACCCTGCCACAGGCAGGGACACCATCCACTAGACCAGGTTGCTCCAATCCCCATCCAACCTGACCTTGAACACTGCCAGGGATAGGGCAGCCACAGCTTCTCTGGGTAACCTGTGCCAGAGCCTCACCACTCTCACAGAGAAGAGCTTCTTCCTAATATCTAATCTAAACCTCCCCTATGTCAGTTTAAAGCCATTCCCTGTTGTCCTATCCCTACAAGCCCTTGTAAAAAGCCCCTCTCCAGCTTTTTTTGTTTTCCCCTTTAGGCACTGGAAGCTGCTCTAAGGTCTCTCCAAAGCCTTCTCTTCTCCAGGATGAACAAGTTCAGCTCTCTCAGTCTGTCTCCACTGGAGAGTTGCTCCAGCCCTCAGAGCATCTTTGTGTCCTCCTTTAGACTTGCTCCAATAGGTCCATGCCCTTATGTTGGGGGCCCTAGAGCTAAGCACATTACTGTAGCGGGTAATGCTATGTTATCCAAGGAAACCATTCTAATCTGATGTCTCTTGTCCTTTACCAGACAGGAGAAAGGGGATAAAGGAGAATTAAAAATGTGTCTTGAAATGCTAAAGCAGTAATCGTGATTGGTGCATTCTCTTTTTCACATTTTATAGATGTATTCATTTAAAAAAATAAACATCATTACATTATGCAAACATTAACTGCAGTGTATGTCTATCAAATCACTCAATTTCTTCCTCATTTCCTGCTTTAACCACAGCTGTACTGTTAAATGTGTTCTGGACAGAGCTGAAGAAACCCCAGTCATTAACACAAAGCCTGTGTGTTCATAATGGTGTAGCTTATCCTGCCTAATAACTTTGTAAGGCCTCTATTATACAAGAATAATTCCTTCTGCACTAGCTCTATCCTTATTTCAGTATTCAAAGAAAGAAAAGAATAAATCAGCACACCACTTCCAGCGCAAGTAACGATACTGATAGACAGCCCATGTGAAGTCTGTTCTTCTTGTAAAATTACTAAAAGCACTTGTCTTATGGTTGTAGTAGAGTGCTTCTCCATTGTGCATCTCTGCACAAGTTCTTACAGAATTGTTATTTTAGCTTGTGGTACAGAGCTATTTAGAGCTATTGACGCCAACTCAGGAATTTGTGTCACACTTTACAAGTACACCACCTTGCAGAAGCCTACGTTGCCCTCAAATCAGTAGTTTAGGCTTCTAAGTCACTTAATATTTTTGTTAAGTAACCCCAGTCCTACCAGCTGGCCATATGAACGTGTTCATAAATATTCTGGGAAAATCACACAGGAGAAAATAAGGATTTTTCTTGCCAAGAAGAAACACAACAAGACAGACAATGTTGATCAACAAACAAGATACTGAACATGCAGCTGCTGTTTGCTGTGCTACAGACGAAACATGCTCACCATCAGCAAAGCCTGGACAGCTGCACCACCAGAAGTTTCACAGATGCAGAATAGCTAAGTGGTTAAAACCCCAAGTGTTTCAAAAAGCCTATTGTAGCACATTGTGCAGAGAACTCTTCTGTAGCTGTAAGTACAGGTTCACAGAAGCTAATAATAGTATAATGAAGTTACTATCCTCTGGCTTGTTCCACAGCCACAGAGAAGGGTACTTAGCCCTCAGCAAGCGAATAGGAACAGCAGGGGTTCCTGCTCCAGAGCCCTCTCTGGAGGAGCCTCTCAGATGACTTACAGGGATCTTTGGCAGCTGTTCTGTGAGGGTGAGGCTAACTTTAACCTTTAGAACATCCATGAGGGGGAAATATCACAGGGATCAAACAGGATAGGCATGAAAGTTCTAATGCCATATTACTGTAGATGCAAAGTGAGAATAAGCGAATAAATGCAAGGACCTCTTGCTGAAATAGCTCTGCTAGTTCCTTTTGATCTGGCAGTTAAACATTCAGTAAGTACCCTGAATTATCCACAATAAATTCTTTCATTTCTATGACTCTTTTCTATAATATAGTTCTGAGTTTTAATTTAAATTTTATTTTAATTCTGTTTTCTCATATGCACATCTATTGAAAAGTAAAACTTTTTGTAACTTTTCTTGAATCTGACTGAAGTCCTGAAGTCCTTAAGTCCTTTCCATCTCCTGAACTACTCACTTGTGCAAAACAAAGACTCTAAATACTGTTCTCAGTAATGTGAACAGATATGATCACCCCTTATGAAGCAGCTGGCAGGCAGCATATTGTATGTATATTGGAGTATGTAAGCTGGAATTTCATTGATTGAGTTCCATTTATAAATAACTATTTGTTCACCCAAATATCTGGAGCAATCTTCCCTTGAGATCATCACCCTCACAAAAGATTTCACTTAGTCATTTGTGAAAATGAATATTAAAGGTAAATACTACAAATATCTTATCTTCAATAGTTTTTAAGAAGGTCTCCTCTTAGTTTTAGATTTCCACCCATAAATAAGATCTTTGTCTTAATTGAAGACAAAGTGTGCCAGTCACCAACAATATTTTAGGAAAAGACTTGTTACAGACTTCATAAACTAGTTCTAGGTATTTAATATATAACTATTTTTGCAATGCTATACCAAGCTTGTAATGGATTTTCACATCTTAATGTCTATTTAATCAGGAGACAAAAAAGCAACTGATTTATTTGTTAAAGAAGCTATGATGTCATTACTGAGTCTAATATAATGTTTTAGTAGTACAGCAATAAACTTTCCGGTTTTGTTTCTGAAATTTTTCCGAGTTTTTTACTGTTTATACAATAGACATCAGTGAAAATGGTACTGTTAAAAAAAAAAAAACAAAAGCCAAACCCCCCCAAAAAACACACACACCACAAAACCGAAACCTCAAACCATCCAATTTACTTAAAGGACAAATCATGAAGAAATACACAAAGCAGGAATACAAAATATTTTTTTCTTTATGCTTAGGGGATGGCTTGCAGAGCTTAGAGATTATCATGCACAAGAGATGTGGCAACTGATAGTTTTTAGTTTCAAAGCTGTGTAAGTCATGAACTTCAGTAATTAAAACATAGGATGTAACAGCTAAGTCAGAGAATGCAAAGGTCAGTCAAATGTATAAAAACTTTATCTCAGGAGCAGGCAAGTTGCAAGCAAGGTAAGGGATAGGCTTATCTGCAAGGGTATAAAAAATAATTTTGTAGAATAAAGTATCTTAAAAAGCTTAAGTATATATATCTGTACAGGTTTTTATTATAGCAGAAACCTGAGAAGTTTCTTTAAATTTAACAGAGATAGACATACTGCAATCAGAGAAATGGCAAAAGTGAAAAAAGCAGGGGTCAGATCAAACCAGCCAAATTGAAGTGCTATGTAACTTCATTGCCAAGTAATATTTTTCTAAGAGATCTGTAATAACCCATGGAACTACAATAAAAGTCTGGTAATATAGCCTGAAAAAAATAAATTTAATGTTGTAAAACAGCTAAGCTTTATACTTGAAAGAACTACATCATCTTTTTTATATCAAATGCTTCTCTTTAAAACATTTATGGAACATCTATAGTCTTTAGGTGCTTAAGTAAGCAAAGCAATTTAGAATCATAGAATATCTCAAGTTGGAAGGGACAATCAGGAGAATGGCAGCCCAAATGCAGTTGATAAGTACCTCATGTTTGAAAAGTATAGCCTGAACACTGATGAAACCTAAAGTAGTATTCTCAGACGAAAGACCTGGATGCTGTTGTGCACAGGTCTCTGAAATAGTCCATACAAATACTCAGCATTGCTGTGACACACAATATTAAATCTTTAAAAATGCAACAGAATGATCAGATGTAGACAGTACAAAAAGAAAGAAAAATGGAATGTGCAGACACAATGAACTGTTTAGATTAGAGCTTGTATCACATCTAAGGAGGCATGTTTTAAATGTGTATATAATAGACAGGTAGGTATTGTCCCTTGGTACCTGTGCTGTTCTCACCTCTTAAACAATGACCAACAACATTTTTAAAGAAGGAACAGGATGCGAAAGATGTTCTGCAAAACCTGCAGAATGAATGTGAAAAGATTATGTGCTTAACCACTTTTCACATTTTGCAGTGTTCAGATAACACAAAACTCAGTGTTGTCCAAATCTTCAGTCATGCTTCAAAAACTGGTGCTACTAAGGAGAGATTAGTAATTAGCTTGGCTTGTCTCCAGCTATAATCAAACTCCAGATTTGTGCCTTTCCTCAATATAAATATCAACTCAGTAGAAATGCTAACATACCCAAAACTCAGTTAAGATCATCATCTACTCTCCAAACTAGAGAATTTGTTTCCTTCGTCTTCGAACTGAGGGTGATAGTCATCTATTCTATTTAGCAACTAAAACAGAGCTTACAGAAATATGATTATCAAGCATGGCAACCATATTTTATCAGAGATTATCTTAGGTTGTAGAGAATATGAATAAGCCCTGGGAATAAAATTTACATGAAGGATACTGGATAAGCAATGAGTTTACCTACTTGGTTTACCCTTAATTTCTCAGAAATGTTGATAACTCCCAGACTAGTCTCTACTTTCTGTGCCTTGCTGGAGAGCACAAATGCTTACAGATTGCTTCCTTTATGCCTATGGCATGTTTCTTGCTTATTTGTTCAGCCTGTTATGTTGGTCTAAAATACTTGTGCTCCAGCATATTCTAGCATAATGACTGCAGTGCCATGGTTATGGTTGAGAAGGCATTTAATTCTAATTCTGTTTTCAGGAGCTTATCATCTAAACAAATTACATTGTGGGCACAAATTTCTGTGCCTGTTCTAAACCCGTAATGAGCTACCTGTTGTCTCCAAACTCTGCCACAACTGGGATGGCTCAGAAACATTTATTCCCCAGATTTTGAAAGTATTTATGGAAATAACTGCCTGTCAGCATACATAATTTTTAATTATTTGGACTTAAAGCATCTTTAATTTTCCATTACCATAAAATACAAGAAAAGCAATACTGCAGATGTGAAGCAGTGTGGATGTTGATTTCATTTAAGTATACAACATACTGTTAAAAAAAATAAATTGATCGCTAACAATTTATTCCACATACTGTGGACAATAAACTGTTCTAAATCGCCTTGGAGTTATTCTGGTTTTCTACAATTCTGTAGCAGTATATGCTTTTTTATAGCACACCCATATTCTTTAACATCTTCAGATACATATCTATCAATTTCAGTAAATCAGAAATTTTCAGAACACCATAAGAATTTGGGGATACTGCTCACTAATGAATGTTTTCTAAAACTAATTAGAAAAAAGTCTTGCCTTTTCAGATCATCTTGGCATCTAGCACAAACACATATCGTACAAGGTCTGTTCCTTATCACAGCAATACATGCAATCACCCCAATGCCACCACAGTAGTAACTTATCCTGAAGATATTGCAATGACAGTTGAAACACTCAGCCAGGCTACATAACCGTTACCTTATGCCTATGCAGAAGCCCATGAAGTCATATTTGTATCACTGAAATAGGACCCAGTCGTATGAACAGAAAAAACAAACAACAAAAAACCTGTTTAAGGTTATCCGCATCTAATACACACATGTACAAAGGGGAGCACAGGTGCACACACCCGTATAGGCACATAAAATGGGAAATTCATTTGGTATAAAATGGTAAGGCCAAAGCCAAAATCAAGTCAAGAACACAAAAAAATATGTAGCAGAAATTTGTACTGAATTCCTGGAATTCTTCATAATTTTTCTCAAAATGTCAACTTTGAACATAACATTAAAGCTTTAAAATAAGAGGCATGTTTACCAGTTTTCCTTGAGTCATCTTGATAGATGTTAATACCATCCCTAATATTACAAGATGTACAAATGCCACCCACTTGATAGAGATCAGAATGCTAGAAACCACTCTCCAAATTTCCCATTGCAGTTTTTATGCGGGGATTCCTAGGGACAGAGAGCAGAATGCCACAGACATTCTGCCATCCCATTCAATGTCTCATTTTTTCCTAAGAGTTACCTTAGGTACCTTCTATCTTGAAGCCAGGAGGCTGGGCAAAATGGTCATGTTAGCCTAAGGGTGGAGAGTAAGTGGATAGTAACATCTCCAGTTACTAAGCAATCGCAGAGAAACCACATTCAGTCAATACTTGGAATGTGCTTAGAGCAGATGAGGATATTTACTGTTATGAAAAAGGGCTTTTAGGACTGTTGGCCCAAAAAACATGGTATATAAAGTTAAATTAACACACACCAAAAAAAAATCAATTTAGTTTCATGTAAAAAAAAATAATTACATAGTCACCAAATTGTGAACAATCTTATGTTTGACACCATAGGTTATTCTGGTTCCATCTGTGACATAGTCCTGCACTAAAATGCATTGCAAACCCAGTCAGATCTACTTCCCTTAAGCAAAAGCAGTAAATTTTGCTTAACTTGAACTATCAATGAGATATAAACAAAAGAGGAATAAAAGGTTGGTTGAATGCAGCCTGAAAAAGGAAAGAAAAGTAGGAGCAAACATTTTCATAAAGGTACGAGGCAAGCTGAACTATAGATAACACTGGTAACAAGGAAAAGAAAAGAGAAGGGGAAAAAAAAGAAATACGTGCTCTCTGTAGAGGGAGAGATAACTGGCCGGTAGAGAGAAACAGCACTGGGAAAGAAGATGGCAAAGACAAGTGAAGGCAAAAAACCCATCTGATCATCCCAAAATGTGCCTTATCAGCCGGAGACAGAAAGCCTGTCTTTAGTAAAGAAACTCAGACAGAGAAATCACAGTAGGAGATAAGTCCCCAAACACCCAGCCTACATAGGAAACCTGAATTGAACATGAAGAAGTCGAAACAGAAAACAACAATAAAGATGAGAAAGGATTCTGATGATCATTTCTTCTGGCATTGCTATAGCTGAAGTTTTATCAGTCTGCATAAGCTTGCCCATGTCAAAGAGAAACAGAGCAAGACAGATTCATATGCATAGATAAATTCCAAAGATCATAGAATCAGTGAGAATGGAAGACTCTTGAGGTCAAGTACAATCTTAATAAACCATTTCATACGTGTCTTCTTGATGGAGCACAGTTTCATTAAATGGAGTGTATAAATCATGAGATACCAAGGCAGATAATCTGCATCGTGTTATGAGTGGTGCAAGTCACATAATGGGCGTACCTGAAGTTTTGTGACATAACTAAAACACATGGTCAGCAGGTGGTGGAGAGAAGCATAAGATGGACAAACAAACATCTTCACCACATAACAGGACATGCTGGCCTTTGATATGTCACATGGGAACAATTTGAATTTCAGACAGGAGAGTGCCACCCCTTACACTAAAAGTGTTACAAACACAGTCCCCAAGTGGATGACCAAAGGAAAAAATAGCGTAAGTACTTCTCACCTTCTTTCCCAAATACAATACAGACAAAGTAGCATGGAGCATGACTAGAAAGGGTGAATTAATAAGCAGGAGTGAAACATTTGAAACAGGAAACATCATCAGAGGAGACAGAGCCAAGCTGAACAAAGGCTGAAGCAATTATCAAAATGCCAGGGCCACAGAGCAAGCAAAAGCTGTAAGGATTT